>NC_133910.1:8094710-8694710 GCF_964199755.1 Larus michahellis
CCCCACCATCCCAGCAATTTGGCCTGGTCATGGTCAAAATGATGCAGCATCCCTGCATGTGTCTGGGAGACGGGGAACGGGGATGGTGGTGGTGCCCAGGTCCCACCTCCACATCCCTGCATCTCCTCCCAGCCCAACGCCTCATCCGTTAATGGGTCAGGGTGTTGGAGGCACCCAGTGCTCCCAGGCCCTGGCACTGGTCCTCGCTATAGCAAAGCGCCAGAGAAGCCATCTGCTCTTTTCAGGAGGTCACTGCCAGCAATGGAAATAAGCGTAACCCTTCCTTCTCTGCCGCTTCCCTTGGTTTGGCTCGCATCGGGCACCAGGACACTCTTGGTGGCATCAGTCAGCAGCAGGATTTTTAGAGAAGGGTGCAAGAAAACTCTGCAATAGCTCTAAGTTTGGACCCTACTTTGAGAAGAAAGTGACTAGTCCCAGGGACAACCTGCCAGCAGATATTGGGGTGTCTCTGGTCCTCATGGCTCATCTCAGGATGGGACAGCCTTTGAAAGTGGTGTACTCGGGTACAAAGGGACCTTAGGGACTTGATGGAAAACTTGTTGGTGGAGGTTTCATGGCTTGAATTATTCAGAATTAAGGTCCAAGAATGTTTTTCTGGCCTTAAAGATCTTGGAACACATAGTTTCCTCCTGCTCAACAGCTTGGTGGTGACTTGAAGCAGGGGAGTTAATATCCCTTCCAGTAGATTTTGTTACTTGTTCAAGTATTATCTGAAAATGCTGCACATCTATTTAATAAGTATCAAGATAGCTTATTAGCAAGTATTTATTTCTTGACCATATTCAGGGAGTGGTAATTCCTGCCATCATGGCCTCTACAATGATATAGAGCAGAAAACCCCAATATAACCCTGCTATGAATCAGAATGTCATAAAACTATTAACATTTCAAATAATTCCAAAATACTTTCCCACCAGTAGGTACAGATTGGATCCAGATGCTTTATTAACAGAAAGAATAATTAACCAGTACCTCCATACGGAAGAACGACAGCGAGACGTGTTCCCCATGAAGCTTTTTCAGGCAGCTGACTGGGTATCCTGGAAAAAGACTTCATAAACTTGCCTAAACCTGATGATATTAGTGACAAAGAGGAGATTAATCTCAGCCTGGCTGAGAGCCCAAGATCAATACTGAGAAACCAAACTACACCCTCAGCTTCATGTTTCCATGAGCCAGCAAAGCCAGAAATAAACACTGCGGAGGCTGAGCTCTGCGAGACGCAGTGGTGTTCGTTCCTAGCTCTGAAGACCAGGGTTGGATGAGCAGATGCTTGGCTGCAGTCCTGTGTCACCTTGGGGACATGCCACAGCCGGGGCTTCAGGGGGTGCTGGAGGTGGGAGCTGAGACCCACCTCTCTGAGATATTTTGGTGCTGAATTTCCATCGCCAACCGTGCAAGTTTGACCTAAACCCGTAGTAAGAGCCAAGCCCAAGACAACCTGTGGACGTGTCCCCACTGCCGGGAAGCTGTGAGATGCAGTCACAGCAGTTTGGCTCAAGTGCTGCCCCAGAATCCACTGAGACTGGTATTCAAAATCAGGTCCGGGTGGTTTTAGCCAGACATAAAACCACCACAGGTCTTTGCAACTGTTGGGTTTAACCTTGAGCTCCAGCAGGTCCTGAAATAGGTTTTGAGTCTCATGGAGACTATAGGGTTGTACGTGTGCCGCTCCCCACAGTGTCCCAGGTGCCTGCAGGGAGCACGGCTGGTATGGAGCAGGGCACTGCAGACCCCCAGGAGGGCTCAAGCCTGGCCAGGTGCCCGTGTGGGATCTCTCACGTGTCTGGCTCTCATGTGGCCTCTTCTGTGCTTTCCCCACAGGCGAGAGCCTGAGCCCAAGCCGTGGGGCGGCCAAGAGGAAGAAGAAGCAGAGGAGAAACCGCACCACCTTCAACAGCAGCCAGCTGCAGGCCCTGGAAAGGGTCTTCGAGAGGACGCACTACCCCGATGCCTTTGTGCGGGAGGAGCTGGCAAGAAGGGTCAACCTCAGCGAGGCAAGAGTCCAGGTGAGCAAAGGTTTGTGTGGGGGAAAACAACACCCTCTGCCTTGTCTCCAGGCGGGAGCAGGGACTGTCCCCTCTCTCGTTTCATCCTGCATATGACCACGATCAGTAGGACGGATGCTTGGGACATCCCTGCTTGCACCAGGTCCCCGCTGACCACCTTCCCTCCCCATGCAGGTCTGGTTTCAGAACCGGAGGGCCAAGTTTCGCCGTAACGAGAGGGCAATGCTGGCCAACAGATCAGCATCGCTCCTCAAATCCTACAGCCAAGAAGCAGCCATTGAGCAGCCCATGGCTCCACGGCCCACCGCACTGACCCCGGAGTATCTCTCCTGGACCAGCACCTCCCCGTACAGGTAGGTGCAGGCTCTGGAGGAGCTGGGGAGGTGGCCATGGGACAGGCTGCCTAGGGACCACCCCACTGCCATGGGAGTACAGCCCTCTGCTGCTGCTGAGGACACAGGGAGTTTTATGGGCCTGAAAGGAGCTTGTTCAGCTTTGCTTTGGGAACCTGTTTCAGCCCCATCTGAGCATCCCCTGGCCACTGCTGAGCAGGCTTCCCTGCCTCCATGCATTTCAGGGCCAGAGCGTGGGCCCTGGTCCTCGCAAGGGATTCGCTTGCCCTTGTGCTGACCCTTCCCACATCTTGGCAAGGGAGGTGGCATGGGTCCCTTCTGGTTCCCAGCTCTCTGCATCCAGCCATCTCGTCCAACAGCTCAAGGCAGGGCCTCCTGGTGCATAGTTTGAAGAGTTCCCACATGCATCCAGCCACATAAAAATGCTGAAGCCTTGACTGCTCTTGTGGGAGATGTCTAAGAGGGAACGGCCAGTCTGACCTGGGAAGCCGGCAGGACTGCGTGGGGCATGGGGACTCCTCCATGAGCCATGCCTCATTCCTCCCTTGCTCCCTCCCAGCAGCACTGTGCCCTCCTACAGCTCCAGCGGGACCGCGACGCCCACCCAAGGGGTGAACATGGCCAACAGCATCGCCAGCCTGCGCCTCAAAGCCAAAGAGTTCAGCCTCCATCAGAACCAGGTGCCGACCGTGAACTGACCAGGGCAAAGCCCACCCCGTGGCCTCATCCAGGATACAGCGTGGAGCTCCTGTGCTGGTCCAGGACAAATCCGCTGCCTGCTCAACCTACGTGCCACTCATCCAATGTCTCAGCACCTCTCCTCTCCTCTTCCCTTTTGAAGGTAGAGTCAGTCCCAGGCCGAAGTGGCACATAATTATAGCCACATATGGAGCAAACTTGGTTAGAAACTTGCTTTTCCGCACACCCTTATAATAAAGGCTATATATACACACACATACCCCCCACGCGCTCTTCGAGGACAAACAGACTTGCCAAGGGAACAAGAATTTGCTTCCAAACATGGAAGGAACTTGGACTATTGGATTTGACCAATTTGGGTATCTCACCCAGAGAGCCAAAGAGTTATTGGGTCTTCTCCTCCCGCAGGGACAACATGCGGCGGTGGGAGGATCACGAGCCCCCCTTTTCCCCGGGCTGTGACTCGCAGCGCTCAACCATATGTGCCGAAATGGACCCAAGCGTTCGCCCCTCTGTGCATCCCCAGCCGCAGTGCTTGGGAGAGACTTTGGGAAGCCGACGGCTCGTCCCTGCCCCAGCCAGCCCCCTGCACCGCGCTGCCTGCATTTAGGAGCTGCCTATGTCAATGGCATCAGGCTTTGTCTCTTCCCAGAGGGGCAAGGAGTGCTGGAGCATCTCTACGGACTCGCTCAGAGCCTGTGAGGTCTCCCATGAGCTGGGGGGAGCATCTCCGATCCCCAAACAGGCACCGCTGCCCTGCCTCGGTGGGTTTGCCAGCAATTCTGCAGAGCCCCAGGTCATTGAACCGTCCCAGGGAAAGAGAAAATTGGAAAAAGCTGTTGGGTTTCAGCTGAGTAGGCGGCTCCCAGCGCTTCATGCCAACGGCAAAGCAGGCTTCGCCTTCCGGAGGCACAGCCTCCCCGTCGGCAGCTCCGCAGATGTGTGCGGGGGTTTGGGCCTGGCGACTCCATGGGGGTGGGCTTTTTTTGGTTTTGCAGAAAGGAAATGGCTTCCCCCTCGTCCCACCCTGCTGTGCAGCCTAATGAGGTTGCAAGGTGGGACGTGCCGGGGGACGGACACAGGGTGGGCAAACTTGCCCCAGGCTAGTGCCACCCCGGTCCTTTGCCCGTGGGACTGAGCTGCAGAGAGACGCACCCACCACCTTCTCCTGCCAATACTGCAGCAATGGGGCATGAGCCGAAGTGATGGAGGTTTTACCCTGTGGAAAAAGCCCTCTAGAAGTGAGGCCACCCTTTCCTCAGCCACTGCAAAGAGCCATCAGCCAAGCACATGGATGCCACCAGCTCAGATGGGTGGCCTGGACGGAGAAGGCACCAGCCCTACCTGCCTAGAAGGGCTCAGCCCCGCTGAGGACTGTAGCAGTAGGTCTGAGGGTGAACACAGCAATTGCTAAGGTGCTTCCTCCAGGTAAACAACCTCCAGCATGCGACACCAAGGCTGAAAATGTCCCCAGCACTCCCAGGAGCATCCTCTCCCTTTCCTACTGGGGCTGTCACTGCAGCCGCACGTGGTACCCAGTGCTTGTGACACCAGGACCTTCAGCTTCATCCCTGGCAGCACCTGCCCAGGGGAACTCACCCAGCACCGGAGACCTGATGGGAGAACCGGGAGAGGAGCACGTGTCCTCTGGCTGGGGGTGAACCAGCCACTCCAGCCCCAGCTTTCCCTGCTCCACCCAATGCAGCCCCTAAGTCGGGAACAGCCACCTCCTCCTCCTCAAGTATGGTGGGCAGGGAGGGGGCACAGCCTGACCGACACTGCCCACCTCATCCAGGGAGCAAACTCACCCTAAGCACCCACCCTGTGCCCCCCACCCCTTTTTCCAGGGCTGGCATCCCCCACACACACACAGACATTTGCCGTACCAGAATGGGAGCACACAGCTCCCCAGACCGCAGCGAGACACCACACAGAGACCTGACAAAAGCCAAGACGTGCCAGGCCAGGGGGAAGAGGGATCCACTGCAGATCGAATCATCCGCCATGAGAAACGGCACTTGGGGCAGGAGGATGGGGCTGGGGGGGGTCTATTCCCATGGAAAGCACAGGGCTCTTTTTTCAGTTATACAAGACGAAACCACAGGGATATAAATGTCGCTGCCTCTTTGAGAGCATTAATGAAAATAAACCCATTTAATAGTTTGCAGATGCCGTTTCTGTAAACCTAAAAAAAGCAGGGAATAAATATTTCTTCACTAAATATCTATATGTATATATATATTTGAAAACATTCGCTCCTCATCTTAGGGCCCCTCCTTCGCCGTGCTCTTGGCAGCTTATCGCGGCTTGTCAGTCAATGCTGAATCCTCACCGAGACGAGATACAAATTGCACCCGCGGAGGGGTAGCAGGACAGAGGGATTATTGTAATCTAAGCTCCCTCTCGCCCTTTCTATTTGTACATTTCAATTACTTGTAACAAGATCCACAGTGGATTTTTTTATTTTTTTTTTTCCCCCCCTCTTCTGCATGTCTGTGTTTTGGAAATTTTTGTAAGGTTTTTGTAAAAACAACTCTTGTGAAATAATGGAGGAATAAATATTTTACTGAGTAGAGACGTGTCCGCGCACGTGACAGGGACGTGGCCCTTTCCTCGCCAGCTACTGCAGTTTCCACCTGCCTTGGAGAAGCAGCACGGGCAGGGGAACAACCACCATGGGCAAGGGGACAACAGTCAGGATCCAGCCACCTTCACCTTGTGTGGTGGTGGCACCTCATGGCTTCTCTCCAAGACCTGGATTTCATCCCAGGCTCCCAAACAGCAAGTGGTCCACATGCCCTGGGAGAGGGGCAGGAGCAAGCGGGGGAGTGTGTCGAGGCCCCATGGAGCTGGGATGGGCTCCCACAGTAGGGCTACTGGGCTTCGAGACCCTTGAGCTGATGCCCAGAAATGGTGGAAACTCAAGGGGCACAGAAAACAGCCTAACGAAAGCCCCTGCATAACAGCTAATTGTAGGGCCTTGCCAGATCCCTCTTATTCCATTCTAGGATCGTGAGTGTGGGCTATTGAGGAAGGGAAGAGGGCTTGGTTTGCTTTTCCCCTCCAAAATCCCACTGGGAGTTGCAGAGCTTATAGGGTCTGCCCCGGGTGGCTCACAAATTCCCCACAAAGCAGCAGGTCACCTTAACACCAGCCCCAGTTCACACCCACGGCCTTGGGAGCAGCACCCACATTTGCCCCCAGCAGCAAGGGAATGGGCTGAGGGGAGGCAGCCAGGAGCAGGCAGCAGGGCCCCTCGCCGCCAGGTGATCAGGTAAATCCGGCATTGTAAATGGGGGTGGAAACCTGTCAGCACTAATTGATGCTCCACAGACGCCAGGGACGAGCATCTGTTACAGACATCCCGTCCTCCTGGGACAAGCGCTCATCAATGGTCCCAACAGAGACCACCAGTATCCCACAGCCCTGGGAGCTGGAAATGGGCAACGTGGAGGTCTGATCTACTCGGAGAATTGGAGGCACTGGAGAAATAAGGAGATTGTCTCCTACACCATCACTGCAGGCGCATCCAGGCACTCAGACAGAGCTTCACTCTGTGAAGCACACAGACTCAGAAAGGGCTGGGCAGCACAAGCCCTGGCAGCCCACATCGGCACCAAATCCAGCTCTTCCAGGCTCCATCCTGTGCGCCAAGGCAGGCATTAACCCAGTGAGCTGCAGGCTGAGCATCGACAGGGGCCACAGGCAAAGAGCCAGGCTGAGGGGGTGAGAAGATGCGGGACCTGAAGGGCAGCCCAGCCTGGCAGAGCCTCACAGTCGAGTGGGTTTGCTAGGAGCAGGGATCGGTATGGGATGCCACGAGCAGGATGGCTCCCGGGGAAAGCTCCCAACCAGCCCGCAGCAGGGGAGCACACACCCAGGGACCAGAGCAGCACGCGGCTCCCTGGGGGTTTTCTGCTCCAGGTCTACAGAAATTGAGCTAAGAGGCAGAAGGAGAAGGGTCAGATTCTGCACAGACAACTAGCTAAAAGATAAGAAATAAAAGCGTAGAAATAAACTATCAGCTCTTAGATTGCAGAGTGTTTCCTCCACAATGCAGCCGTGGAGCTCCTTGTGTCACCCCGGGGGCAGTGGGCAACTCCAGGGACAGACACAGAGATCTTATCTCAGCGCCTGGAGCCGTGCTGGTGCCCAGAATCACAACTGGCCACTGGGATTCGGGGCATCCCACACACAATTTCCAGATCTGATCTGTGGGATGTGCAGCCCACAGAGCCATACTGACCTACTCCAGCAGCTACAGTCCCACACACCAACAGCTTAACCATCCCCATCGTACTGCTCCACTACTGCTTTGTAACCGCTTATTTATTCATTAAGTGACTTGTAGACCATTAGGGTCGGTTGTCCAACCTCCTTCCTAGCCCCAGGCAGAGAATACACCCAAGCAGCATCCTCATGTCCTCAGCATGTGGCCAATGCAGAGCATCCCTTTGGAGGGCATCCAGCCCCGAGTCAAAAGACCCTTGGAAGTGAAGAGCTTGCAGATCCCAGGGCAGATTCTTCCAGTGACTCATTACTGTTAGCTGCTGGAAATATGTCACTTATTTCCTGCCTGAACTGTCCCAGCTTCAGTGCAGCTCCCACTAGAGCAGAAGGTCTCAACCCATGGTCTGATGGGGTCTGAGGGGTCTGCAAACCAGGAGACAGACGAGCATGGGGAGCTGCAGCTCACCTGGCGGGGTCTGCACTCCACGGCGGGGATGTGCTGGGGTTACCAGTGAAGAGGAGCTGCCAATGAAGAGGAGCTCAAAGGCATCGGGATACCTCTCCTCCTCTTCCAGCACGAAGGGGATTTTTCCTTCTGGGAAGCAGTCCGTTACCAGAACTAATTTCTGCAGGAGAGCTGATCTCCCTCCACACACCACAGCTTCAGGTTGGGGAGGGATGTTGCAAGAACGTTATTTGCAAATTTATTTCCTTCCTCCAAGCAGTTGGTTTTCAACCAGCTGACTCCCAAAGGGCAAGTCTCAGCTGATGAGAGGACCTCACTGCACCCCCCCGCCCTTTCCTTGTTTCTGACCCCACAGCCCAACGCTTGCGCGTGGCTTTCCGACTGATGAAAAGTTGAAGTTTGCCCCTGCAATATTTTAATGAGAACAATTTTGTATTGTCATCAGCATCGGCTGCCACGGCAGCGAGACAAAACAGAGCTCACATTTTCCAGCTCGCAGGGATGCCAGCCTGGTTATCCCCATCCAGAATGAATTACTCAGACATCTAGCGGTTACAGCATCCTCCTCTCCTGCTACCCTTGCGCTGAGCCCTTCTCCCTCTGGTGGCAACGGGAAGGGCCGGAGACCTTCCGAGTCCTGCTGACACCACTCACCATCTACAGAAACACAAGCACATGTGACAGCAACATGTCACCCCCCGCAGTTGAGCCCCTCCTGTCCTGGGGGACGCGACAGTCACCCCAAATTCTGTGCTCCATTCGGAAGGAGCATCTCCTCCCTGCAGCTGATATTTTGCTCACTGATCCTTCTTTCCAAACCCCAAAAGGACTCAACCTAAGGCAGCGGTGAAGCTTTCGAGAAGCTGGATGGGAGATGTCCGCTGGGGGTGTAATGCTCTGCGACAACTTGGGAAGGAGGGTGGAAGCAAAGGTTCCCTTTGCAGTGGGTGTTAGAAAGCCAAGGAAGAGTTATTGCATGCAGATGCTCAGCGGGGCCGGGAGCGCAACAGAGCATCACGTCTGCCCGCTCCGGAGAGGTTACGGGCGCAGGGACAGACATGAGCCGCCTCCTCAACCCGCTCCCCAAGGAATGGCACCCAGCGTCCCTCCATCCCTCCCTCCCCGCCCCAAACACCTCAAGTGGCCCCCCCGCTCCCACCCCCACCCCGGGGCCTGCCGACAGCTCCTCGGGCAGCCGGGCTGGGGGCCCCGCGGGCGCAGGCAGGCGGGTCCCCCCCGCAGCCACACGAGGGTGCTGCAGCCCCGCGCAGCGCAGCCCGGCCCGGTCGGGGGTGCGGAACGGACCCCGACCCCCGCATCGTGCTGCGGTGCTCCACAGACCTCCCCACACCGGGCCAGGGACTCCCCCTCCCCCCCCCCCCCCCCCCGTCCGGCTCCCTCGTCCCTGGCCGGAGCTGGAACCTGCATGTCACCCATGTCGCAAACTGGGGACATCTCGCAGCTCAGCTCCGGAGCCGGGGAGGAAAAAAAAATCCAGTAGATGAAGTTTTCCCTGTGCCAACTTCACCCCCATAAATGCCAGAGAGGAGCTGGGAAATACCGTTACCTTTTCCAGGGGACTAATCTCTGGGATGTCCGTACCTCTAGAGCTGGCTCTTTTCGCTCTCCCTGCGAGTCAGAGGAATCCCAGCTCCTCCAGAGGAACGAGGGGGTTTGTGTGGCAAAACCCCACAGCATGAGATGGAAGAGCCCCACGTCTGCTAGAGGAAAGGGGAGACTTTGGGAGGGCAGAGAAGGCTGAGTGACCTGTGTCACGGGAGAGATGCCCAAGGGGGGAATCTTTGTCCCAGACCCCACCGGGGGAAGGTCTGGATCAACAGGAGAGATCTGGGAAGCAGCGCAGGCAGGTAAGGAGGGGGTAAGCGGGATCCTGCGGCTGAACTGGATGGAAGTACACGGTAGGGAAAGTGGTTTGTGCTGGGTCTCCACCTGCTTTTCCCCCACCTCCAGACACCTTGGGCTCAGCAGGGTGGAGGGAAGACATGTACCGGCAGTGTGAGTCATATTCAAATATTTAAGCACCAAACTTCACAGTTCTGCAGTGCCAGGTGGATTTCACAGTGTTACCGTTTCAGGTTTGAGCCGGGTATGAAAACCACATTGTTGGCACATAAAACACACGCACCAAAACCCACGGACTGATAGATGCAACCGCCATCCCCGCTCTCCTGGAGCTGGGAGAGACCCTGGGCTCGTCTTCCCCCGGCACTGAGGCTGGAGCGGGAATCTGAGAGCTCCAGGCTTTAGGATATTGTTTGGGAAAAGGCTGGGGATACTTCAGCTCATCACTTGCCCCGCACGCAGTGAACATCGCCCTATGCCATGGGGAGAGCCGGTGGCTCCAAGTGCCTCGGTCCTGGGAGAGCCCTGCCGGGATGGGGCTGGCCAGGCAGCCGGGAGCCGGGCTCTCTCCTGCCTCCCACAAACCTTCGCGGCATTCCAAAATAATGCTTGGGCCCCTCTGAAGTTCGCCTTGTGGGCTTTTTCTGTTTGTTTTTTTGGAGCCAGGAGAGTTCACGTTCCCAAGCTTTTCCCTGCAGCCAGTACAGCGGGGTTTGTTGTTCTTTTTGAAATAAAAAAAGAAGAAAGCAGAGCTCTGCATGTAACCTCGGCTTCCCTGAGCAGGGCATCAGCCCCAGGCACCAAACCACCAAACAGGCAGTTTAGTGGAAGGGAACTGGCAGCTCTGGGGGCTAGGGGGGGTTCTGCGCCCCCAGTTCTTCCTTTCCATGCAAAAACCTCAATCCCAACTACATCTCTAACCATGGCAACGTGTACTGGAGAGAGTCCATTTTATAAAGCCGCTGCCTTTCTTCTTTGAAAGCAAAAAGCATGAGGGAAAGAAAAAACTACCAAGTGGAGCCATTTTGTCCATCCCAACCAGCTGACGCAGACACCAGTGGGACGGCGCTTCCTAAACACCAACAGTGTAAGAAAATAGGGGGAAACCAGGGAAATGAGGCTTTTGCTTCCCAGCAAGGTGCCAGCTAAAGGAGGCGGCTGCTGAGCTTGAAAAATACAGGCAGCTCCTTTGCAACTCGTAAGCACAGAAACGAGAGCAACCACGTCTTACCTGAGCTTCTCCAGCCCTCCAGGATTTAAGCACCGGCTTGGATCCGCAGGGAGTGAAGAAAGCTTGCAGGGACAAAGCACCTCATTCTGCTAGCCTGCTCTGGGGGAGCTGGGATGGAGGAGGGTTGGGGAACACCAAGCTTTGTGCTCCTGCTGTTCTGGGAAGGAAAACCGAGCATAGGTACTTTGCAAGCCTTTTTGCAAGCTTTTTCAAGCTCTGCTGAATTTAAAGGATCAGCACAAATAATGCACACCTGGAAAAGAGCTTCCTCTGCAGGGCAGGTGGGCCCCGAGGAAAGGGATGTGTCTTTTGAAGTCCCAGGGCTCGCCGGGCTGCGCAGTGAGGTTTAGCAAAGCGCTTTGCAGCTGGGGAGCCATCCTGCTGGGGCTGGACCCAGCTGCTACCCAGCTGCATCTGCTGCTCCCGAAGGAAGGATGTATCAGAGCACAATGATTTGTTTTTATTGGGAATATTTGCTTCCTGCCGCCAGGATGCATGTGCAGCAGCAGCGAAACATACAGGGGTTGGGGACCTTGTGCAGCATGTGAGGCAGAAAAGGCTCGTTAAGAGGGGTGTGCGTTAGTGGCCAGCCGTGGAGGCTGTGTAAATGAGAAGTGGCCAAGAGCAAACTGCTGAACCTGCAGTTCCTGCTCACCTTCCGCAGGCGGTGGGTCCTGTGTCCCCCTGCGGGAGAGCTGCGCCCTCTGCTCCCAACCTCACCAAAGAGCTTACCCTAAGGCCACGTCTACGCTGGGGTCAGGCGTTACTTGTTCAGAAACTGCTACCCGAGCTGGGCAAGGGCTCGGAGCATCAGTCTGAGCCGGTGTTTCACCTCGTGCCTTGTGCACGCAGGCACTCAGCGGGGTCTCAGTAAGAGCATCCCCAAGGACAGTGGGGTTAAGGGAACAGCTTTAGTGCTTAGGACAGGTGGAAAGGGAATTTATTTTCTGCTCGTTTCCCCCTGTGATTTTAGCAAAACTGTGCTGCTCTCAGAGGAGGCAGGAGGCACTTAACAGCAGAGGCTTCCCCCTGCCGTGCTTTCCAAAGTGGGGCTCCTCCACGTGCCACTGTGGCCTGGACCAGCCCTGGGCGCTCCAGGAGAGCTGCAGGGCAGAGGAGCTCAGGAGGGTTTGTCATCCTGCGATACCCCGGTCCCAGCCTCTCCTCTCCACCACAAGGGCTTTCAGGCGACACGGCAGAGCAGAGGTATTCTCCTCCCGCCAGGCAGTTCAAAGCCGCTCTTCTCATTTCCAGAGCTTTCTGCAAACACCAGCTAATCCAGACTGCGCACGGCTTGGCAGCAGCGGACAGCAGGAAACAGCTGAAAGAAAACACCCCCCAAGCGATCACGGCACATTCCCCAAATAGCAACGGGCTGTTCTGCGGCCAGAGAAAGGCTACAAACAGAGGGGGAAAAATTCAGTCCGCTGCCCTGGGAGCGTTTTCAGGCATCAGCGGCATGTGAACGGAGATACCACCCTTGGGAGAAAGCTCTGTCTGCAAACTGCAAACCTCCTGTTTTGTGTGAGCGTCTCAGTCTTTCCACAAATCCCAGAACTTTGTGTGAAGGTCTGGCTCTCTACGGGGTAAGCGATTCCTGCTGGCTGCTGCAGGCGCGTCCCTCCTGCATCTCACTGAGATGGAAAAGCCACAGCCGCTGCTGGCCTGGAGCTCCTGAACACTGGCCACAGGGTGTCCTGGCTGGCACAGGCTGGCTCCTGCCGGCAGCCAGGCTCCCCAGCAGGGAGCTGCGTCCCGTGGCATGAAGACGTGGCAGTGCTGGGAGCACTGAACGCTTCGGTGCCTTCATAACGTCACCTCAGAGATTTCGACTTCCATGTTACGCTGCCTGGCAGGCACCTGCCTCTGTCCTCCTCGCGGGAGAGGGAACCTAAGGGACGCCCCTCCTCCAGAGACCCACGCGGCTGGGCAGGAGGAGGGCGGCTGTTTTATAACCCCCCTCTGCCCCCACCCACGGCTGCTGACCACGAGACTTCATGGGACCCTCATGATTTTCCCTTCCTGATTTATGGGGTATTTGTGACCAAGGGGAAAGGGCAAATCTCCCCCTTCCCAGTTCCGAATGCAGTTGGGCCAGAAAACCTTCTTTCCTTCAATGAACCCCATCCTCGAGCAGCAGTCCGGGTGCTTTCCCCCTCCCACCCTTAGCGGGGACGAGGAAAACCTGCCTCCGCATCCCCTTCCCACTCCATGGGGAGATGTGCCCCTTCTCTCTGGCGACTTCCCTGCCCAATTTCAATAGCGCGGGGACTTCATCAAGGCTGCACTGAGCATCCTTGGGGCACAAGTGGCCTCCCTGGCAACATACCATGTGCATACACACACCCACACGCGCGTGCACACCCACACTCGCACACACACCACCCAGTCCAGCCGGGGAAACCAGCAGAGCACAGGACGAAGGGGTTTGGATGGTCGGTCTCGTTGGGTGCTACCAGTACGGGGTGGTGGCCAGGAGGATCTGCAGAGCCATGGAGAAGCAGGGCAGCTGCGCCACACTGTAGGCCACGGAGCGCGTGGGTGCCTTCAGCCGCAGGAGGTAGGCGATGGTGTGGATGATGCGCCCCACGCAGAAGATGAAGAAGTGGATCCTGGCCACTGCGGGACTGGGATTCAGCAGGGAGTAGATGGCTCCGAGGAAGAGGAAGGGAAAGATGTTCTCCATGTCATTGCGGTGGGCTCTGAAAAGGGAGATAAGGTTGCTACTTCCCACCAGGCTTCCCTGCTGTCTCCCATCCCTTCCAGACAGAGTGCCCATCCCTGGGTGCTGCTGGCCCTCTCCTCTGTTGGATGGGGCAGACGCAGCCCCCAAGAGGGTCAGATCCTCCCTACACACACAGGCAGCAGAATTCCACACCTGGTGTCTCTCCCTTGGGATGCTGCGCTCCTGAAGTTTGCCCTCCATGGCCAGGACGCCTTTGCTGCAATGGATGACAGCTCGAGGGTTAGAGCTTTTAAATAAACAGAGCAAAACAAAGACCCCACGAAGCTAAGAAAAGCTCAAAGCTGGTGTGGCGCCAGCACGGCACGGCCCCAGATGTGGCCACGTTACACAATAACAAGGCGGTTTCCAGACCGCGTTTTTTCCGGAGGAGAAACTCCCAGGATGGGAGGGTTTATGGCTTCGCCCCTCTCCACGAGTGCATCCAAAGGGGACCAGGGAGGAGCGCCCCAAGCACCTCCTGCACCTCCACGCTGTGCCAGCAGCACCTGCTTAATTGCAGCACAGTCAGGCTGGAGGGACCGCTGTGGCCATGCGATGACACGTTGGCACTGATGGGGCCAAACCCTGGGCTCCATCTGAACATGCGCCTGCCTGGGTGTCACAGCATCACCTGCCACCACCCGCGCCACTACCAAAACAGGAGTGCGTCCACATAAGCCGTGTCCCTCACGGAATCACGGAATTTTTCAGAGTTGGAAGGGACCTCTAGAGATGATCTAGTCCAACTCCCCTGTAAACCAGGACTGCCCAGAGCACATCACTCAGGGCTGCATCCAGGCGGGTCTTGAAAGTCTACAGTGAAGGGACCCCACACCCTCCCTGGGCAGCCCGTTCCAGGGCTCTGTCACCCTCACCATAAAGAAGTTTTTTCTCATATTTGTTCGGAACTTCCTATGTTCCAGCTTGCACCTGTTACCCCTCATCCTGTTACTGGTCCCCCAGGGACCACTCTTCGAAGGAGGGAAACTGGTTCCCAAAGCAGCAGGGTGTCCTCGCCTTCCCACCACCTCCGCCTCTCCTTCTTTTGTTCCCTTGCGATGAAAGAGCTTCTTTCTGCTCCACAGAGCCCCATCCCCGTGCTTCCATGGGGGACTGTCAGGTTGTGCCCTGCTCAGTGGGGACGGGTCTGTGCTGGAGAGTGACCCAGGCATGAGGCTCAGTTGCCTTTTCCCCATATGTCTGGAAATTTAAGAGGCAGAGATGAATCCTTTGGAAGAGCTGCCCTTGCTTCCCCATTCCTGTGTCCCGGGACGTTTGAATGTTCACAAAGCCAAGAGAAAATTTTAAGCAATTTCTTCCATGAAACAAAGGCCAAGATGCCTATGCTGCTCTTCTGAGCAAGCTGAGAAGTGGCTGGGAAGTTTTAGGATGCTCAGTCACAGCTCATTAGTGCAGATACAGGCTGGGACAGACCTGGCTGAAAACTGACTTTGGAAAAGGAAGGGGGCTGTGTTTTAAGCCCCCTCTCCTGCCCCTGGGGTCAGGTCTATGGAGCAGGAGGTGTCCCCGTATGCACCTTGGTAACAGCCCCACCACACCCACCGATTTCCACAGGCCAAGGTTTTCCAAAAACTTATCCATCAGAAATTTTCAATACAAAGTGCCCAGGTGTTTTGGAGGGTGACTGCTCCCAGCACAGGCTATCGTACCCCCAAAAGAGCTACCCCGAGGGCTTTCAGCACCCCATTATCCCCATAAATGCAAGGGGCTTTCTCCTACCTGCTCTTTCCACCTCCATGGGAAGCAGTCCCTGGCTTAAAGGCCACGTCCCCAAGCAAGGCAGGGGTGATGAACCTGGTAAGGAGCCTGCTGGAAACCCTTTCAGCTGCTCTCTGGGTGTGATTTTGGGACAGCACGGAGGAATTGGCCAACAAAAGTCACTAAAACGAGTCCTGCTGTTGTAGCAGTGATGCCAGGAGGACTCGGTGAGGATGAGCCGACCGGAACCCGGATGTGGAGGAGACATATTCCCTGCCAAACCCGTGAGCAAGGCAGGGAGCTGCAGGAAGCCTTCTGCTCCTCCTGGCCAGATGGACCCTGGGCAGAGCCAGCCCCTTCCCAGACACGAGGAAGGGCTGCTGTCTGCCTGCTCACAGCTCCTTCCCTTCCCAGCCCAGGGCCCCCTTTGCCTTCCCAAGCCAGCATCGCCTCTGCAGGTACCGCCACAAAACCCCCCCGCAGCCCAGCCAGGACAGCAGTGACAAACACGGTTTGCTTTGGCGTCAGCCATGCTGGGAGAGGGCAGCTGCCAGGCACCCACCGCCTCGCCCCACGGCAGCCCCATCCAAACGAGCCCCCGAGGACTCAGAGGTCCAGCAGGGTTGGAAAGACAAATGGAAGAACGTGGAGGAGAAAGTAAAGAAAAGGCAAATTGTTGTTCCAGAGCTGAGACGCAGCCGGGGGCCTCTCTAAGGGGTGAGGGGGGAAACCTCCCTCCCGGCTGCCGCTTGCTCGCCCCTGCTCTGCTCCTGCCCTGCACAGACCCCGGTGGCCCAGCCGTGGCCCTGCTCCCCTCGCGATAACGCCTGAGAAGAAAACCCGACATCACCCTTGTTCAGGGGAAACACCTTGGGTTTGTCTTCCCCAGGGCTGTGAACAGATCAGCAAGGACCGACCCTGAGTGCTTTAACTGCACAAGTCAGATCCCAGACTGCCCCAGATCTTTGCAGCAGCTCTGTTTATTTATTTTTATGGAAGTTTGTCTTTCTGACTAATCAAAAGAGGATTACCATTATTATTACTACTATTATTTTCTTTTTCCTAGCAAGGGAACAGCTTGTTTCCCTTCCTCCTCCCTCTGGAAGCCCAGGGATTAGGTGGCACTGGATGTTTTTTAAAGCAAATCTTGCACGCAGTGAGAGGTGAGCGGCGCAGTCCTCCCCCCGCCAAGCAGAGCTGGCGGCCAAGGGCTCAGTGACAGCAGGGAATGGCTCCAGCTCCTTTCCTGCACGTCACCACTGATCCAGCCCAACACTCGAGGCACCTCCTGCTGGGTAAGGGGAACAGCAAACCAAGCCCGGGGCTGAATCACCCCATGTTTTACCTGCGAGGAACTGTGAGCCCCACAGAAGAGGGGGATGATTCAGCGTTTGCCCAATTAGAGAAGTAGAAGTTACTGCAATCATACCCAGACTCTTCCCAAATCCCCAAAAAGAGCAGCCGCAGACAGGACTGGAACCAGTCACACAGCTCCCTGTCCAAGCTGTGCAGGGATCTGGAGGGGTTCAGGGTCCTGTTGGAGCAAGGCACAAGGAGCTTTTGGATGTGGGTACAGGACAAGACCTTGGGGGCTTGCGGGACTCCGAGCATCTAGGAATGAGTTTGTGTCAAAGTCGGCGCCCGGATCCTTGCTCCAGCACACACCACACTCCCTTTAAAGATTAAACTGCTCTAGTGTGCAGGGTCCCACAGCTGAGCTCCAGGCATTCAACCCATCTAGGTAATTACTTAATTAATGAGCCCTTTAGCTTCCCACTGCTTCTTTGCCAGCAGCTGCCAGGGATCGCCCTGTGGCATGGGGGGGAATGCCAGCACCGCTGCGTACTTGCCTGCGGCACCGCTCCACGTCGGGGTCCTCGCGGTGGTACTGCAGCCCCCCATTGCGCAGCGCGTCCTCCGGGTTCACAAATGCCTGCAAGAGAGAGTCCCGATAATATATGTGCTCATAATGTTTTCAGGATCTTTACAGGTAGAAGCTTTGCCCCTAATCTTTAAGGTCAGTAGGGATTTCTTCCTGCCCAAGGAGACCTTTCAGCCCCAGCTGCCCACCAGCCTTCTCAAACACAAAAGCTGCTGCACTCCCATGTGCACGGTCCTGGGGGTTAAACCCTGCACCTCCCAACGGGTTTTCCATGTCCTCTGAAAAACCCAACTCTGCCCGCCAAGCAGGTCCCAAACTGGGGGCTTCAAGGGAGCTCCGGCCTGATTCCAGTCCGCTTCTCCCCATGAAACCCATTGAAAGAAGACGTTGCCAACCTGCAAATGAGATGACTGGTGGCCCAGAGCTTGCAGACACTGACTGTGGCATCCAAAAGATAACTGAGACTGACAGATTAGGTCACCCTACCAAGAAAGAATATTCCCTGGCTGGCTTTTTAGCAGTGATACTGTGTGACTGAAACCTGCCCCAGAGGAATCAGATCCTATACTACATCTTGCCGAGATGTATGACTTTACAGGTTGCCCAGAGAGGTGGGAGATGCCCCATCCCTGGAAAAATTCAAGGTCAGGTTGGATGGAGCTCTCAGCAACCTGATCTAGTTGAAGATGTCCCTGCTCACTGCAGGGACCTAGGTGACCTTTAAAGGTCCCTTCCAACCCAAACTATTCTATGATTCTATACTAATAAACTTAGAAATAAGAAATATTTTTATGAGCTCACCACCTATGCTCAGAAGCTGCTCCTCAGGGACCTGGTTACATGCGACAGCTTCACCTCGCAGCCTGGAAGGGACCCTGGCGCTTTCTTTAATCATGTTACAAGCCCAGACTGTCCCAGGGCTGGAGCATCATTCAGAAACACAAGAGGAAAAGCCAAATCATCAGTGATGATGATGCTACAGCACAGGGATATCTATCCATGCGTTCTATCCGAGAGCAGCAATCTCTCCCTCCTGCTGCACTGCTGTAGTCCAAAACTCCTCAAATACTTTAAAACAGATTTTACAGACAGCTGAGTTTTGCCACGAGTTCAGCTTGGGTTGCAGGCGATAAAACGTCTGGTTAACCCCTGGTCCTCCCTGTATTTCCCCCCGTGTCCAAGAACCATTTCCTCCAGCTATTGTTTTTATTCTCCATGACTTTCTGCTCTCCTGGAGCATTCACACAGGGATTCAGCCTGCGAAAGCGCAAAAGCTTTCTGCTACATTGCAAGAAAAAAACCCATAGCAATAATTTGTTCTTAAACCCTTTTTTTTCCCTGCTTCTTTTCTTCCAGATATGGCAAATTAACTGTAAACAGTCTCTTTCCAGAAGCGGCTCACCTGTGTGGCATTTTAGATCTGAAATTACTATTTAGATTAGGATTCAGAAATTATAAACATGAAGCTCCAGATGGTAGAAACAAACAAAAAGAGCCAAAGAGAAGTGAGATATTTATCTGCCGCAGCTATGAAACATGTTTTGCTTTCAACTTAAGTCAAAGAAAACTCAGCTCGCTTCAGGAAAATTTTGTCGGCCTTTACAGGAATAAAAGAAGAAAGAAAAAACACAGAAACCCACGGAAAAAGCCAGAAAGGGAGAAAAAGGTACAAGAGAGTAGAACGTACCTTCTTTCTGAGTCTCACTTGTCCCGTAATGATGGCAACGACATACATTTTTAAAATCAGGATGGTGCTGTAGAATGTAAACGACATAAACACTGTGTTTTCCATCATTTTGGGGGAAGGTGCCGCTCGGTCGCCTGCAGCACTCACAGCCGGCGGAGATCTTGCTTGGGCTGCGAGAGGGCTCTGCGGGAGAGGGGGCAGGAACAGCCATGTTTAAAGATAACAGAAGTCAACACTGTTTCTTCAGCGAAAGCCCCCAGTCCCTCTAAACCCCTTCATGCCAGACGGGAGTAATTGATGCGGCAGAGCTGCTGGTGAGCGAACCCCAGCCAGGGACGCAGAGCAGGCTGCTTCTGCTGCTCACTCCTTGCCGCCACCAGCTCCGCAGGGATGTGATGCCCCAAGCTGGGATACAGCCCCCTCGACAGCAAGGCTCAGCCTGGCCACAGCTCAACCTCCTGCCTCCCTGAACCAGCCCACCACAGTCCCCCCATCCCACCTCCCCTCCTGTTTGTGCCCAGAGGGATGGAGCTGCTCAGAGCATCCCTCGCCCAGCCGGGCACTGCTCACCCAGGGACAGGAGCTGGTCAGCCCTGGGAAGGAGGAGTTCGGAAGAAGGTAGGCACCTACCTCAGCCGCATTCAGCCCTGTGCTCCTGCGCTCCCTCCGTCCCCGATCCCACAGCCCACCCCTCCGTGGCAGCGCTCCCAGTACTCCCCAGTCCCGCCCAGTGCCGGCTGAGCACTCCCGTGGCAGAGGCAGCCAGCCCTCCCCTACACAGCCACCTGCCGAGGGATGGGGCACAGGGGACAGAGCCGTCCCTTGCCCCACCAGTGCCCATCACCCAGGGGCCTGGGCTGCCTCTTCGCCCCCCGGCTGGGAGGGGAGCTCCCTGCCTGACTGGCCTGGAAGCACAACCAGGCAAGTCGCCGACCGCGAAGCCCCAAATCTGCAAATAGAAATAAACGGCAGCCCGCCCAGCCCCAAAGACAGCTCGTCCTGGTTTTCTCCGAGATGGTGAATAGCGAGTGTAATTTTGTCCTCGGTCTAGAAAGTGGCATTTGAATTTGGAGCTGGCTTTCCCCAGCCATCAAACACTGGGGAAGAAAGCTGGGATCTAAGCCTCTGCAGGCAGCTGGGCTGCTCTCCCAACGCAAACCTTTAACTCCTTCTTCCCCAGCCCTGGCCCCAGTGCTGGCAGCAGCAAAACCTCCAGTGAGCCGGCAGTGCGGAGCAGATTGGAACTCTCTGAGTTTATTAGTGTTGAAGGGATGGATTTGGGGGTTGGTTTCTTTACATAGGGAAAAAAAACCCACAAAAAACCAAACCTCATTATTTCAGGCAAATGGAAACTGTTGGAGATTGCGTGGAAAATGAATGCTTTGAGGGTGCGAGTAGTTTTTTAATTAACTGACATGTTGGAATAAAAAAATAAATTGTTTCAAGCCACAAAAAAGCCTCAAAAAACAATGAACAGAGTACAATGGCTGTCATTTACAAAACCATCTATCGAAGTGTTAGTGCCTCTAGGACTGGTTTTGGTCTTCAGGGCTTTTTTACTTTTTAACTGCCATTGAGCAAAACTAATCCTGTCCTTTCCAAGAGGGTCCAGAGTAACCCAAGAGGAGCATCGCACTCAGCCCCGGACCAGGCTCCAGTCCCATTGCCACAGACCCTGTTGCACAAGGACGGGTTTGTCCCCAGCAGTGGGACACTGGTGGCACCCCCTCCCCGGGGAGAATGGGCTATAAGAGCCTTTTTCCTGGGGTGCTGGTGTGAATTTAAGGCAGGCTCATGCTCTGGGTACAGCAGCCCCGGTCCCAGGCGATACAGAAGTACCTTTGATGCGAGCATGAGTCAGGTTATACGGGCAGATCCAGATGGCTGGCTCCTGCTCAGGGAGCAAGCCAAGAAGGAAAAGTCACCTCTCCATCCAGACAGTGTCAACCCACCAGACCTGACCAGCGGCCGAGGGATGCCACAGACCAGCCCCAGCCTCTGCCCCTGCAGTTACACCATTTCTTGTATTCCCAGCAAACGGTCAGTGCAGAGTCACACCAGGGCAGCTTTCCTGCCAGGATCAGCACTGTGAAAGAGGTTTTGCTCCTGCCACACTCAGCTCAGACACAAGCTGCGTGCTCCGGCCATCCCAGCCAAAGGCTGAGCTCTCCCTGTGCCCGTCCAGAGCAGACGTCCGTCCTTCCACCCCAGAGTGCCCACTCCAGACCCCTGCGCTGCTCCCAGAGCTGCTCTGGCAGAGCAGGGCTCAGAGCCAGAAAGACCCTTCAAACACACCATCCCCCTCCCAGCACGGAGATCTGCAAATTCTTTGTGTTTGCCTTTGAATCTCCCTCAGCGCGGCTGTTCTGCCCTGATGCCGCAAACCCAAAGATGCCGCACCGCTCACCGCGATGCACTGGCTTAGCCCCGTGACATCCGAGTGTGCGGAGAGCCTTCGAAAACCCCAAACACTAAGTTTCAAAGGAGAGGTACTTGCAGCTGGTCACCACCACCCTGGCGTCAGGGCGGCTGCAGAACATGCCCCGGCACAGCCCAGCGTGGAGCTCCGCAGCCAGGCAGTGAATGCCTCCGACGGGCTGCTTCCCCCGGCGTGGGAATGGGGACACCAGGGCACGCAACAGCCACACGGATTCAAACACTGCGGCAAGGGCTGGGGTGTTCACCCTGGACGCCAGCCCTGCACGGGCAACAAACTGAATCCAACCCCACTCACGTCCCCCTGGAGTTCAGCAGAGTATTATAAACACCGTAACGCCGAGCATAAGCAGTTGATGGCAAAGCCAAATCCCAAACGTTGCTCCCTCCCATCTCCCCTCTCCACAGCTGATCGGGAGCAAACATGTAGAGAAGACCTGGGTGCCCCAAGACTGGGGTGATGCAAGGGCCAGAGCAGCCCTGCAGCGGAGGTGAGACTTTCTCCAGCAGCCCCTTCCCCGGCTCTCCCAGGAGCCTGGGGCAAGGGCAGGCAGCCAGACCCTTCACCAACACATCACGCCCTCCATGGAGCCGCTCCAGTTTTTACCAGCTGAGGATCCAGCCCGCAGGCTCTTCGGCAGCGAGACCTTTTTCCTTCGTGCACCTTCTCTTCCCCTCTGGAGGCAGTCAGCACACCTTACTGAGCAGCAGGAACACACACAAGCTTGGTACCACCTGCAGACAAGCCAGGACTTCTCCTGCTAGCCAGCCAGGCTTTCTCCTCCTCAGCATTATTCAAGCACTGGCAGGAAGCCCTGGACAATTTGCACCAGCAACTGGCACAAATTTAAATTGATTGGAATGATCAAGAAGCACAGTTTGTTTAGGCGTAAGCCCCTGGGGCAGACCCAGGCATGGGTGTTGTATGTGGTGGGCAGGCCCCATGGTGTATAAAAACCATGTGGGCAGAGAAAGTTGGTTTTTCCACATGTTTATGCATTTCAGACCCTTTCACCGTTACACCGAGGGGTGTGAACCCCAGTGGGGAGGGCCGGTGTCTGTCAGCACAGCACCTGCGTGGATGGGGATGAGGGGCAGAGGCTGCCTGTGAAGGCAGGTGTAATGCTCCTGGGATCCCGGCTCCCGCTTGATTTCTCAAGTTTAGGGGTCTCATGCCATGAAGGACACATCCACAATTGCACCTTCCTGGCTTTCCTGACCCAAGGCAACACAGCTCCCAGGAATATGTTCAACCATCCCTTTAATCTGGGCGGAAGCAGGCTGTTAATATTAACAGTTTGATCCTCCTCCACGAAACACATCCTGCTAGGAAAGAGCCGTTGCTCGAACGAGACCAGGTCCTAAGGGCAGTATGTCTTTAAATCACAAGCCGTGCCTTAAAGCCTTTAGCACAAGAGGTCTCAACCCAGGACAGGACCTACCCAAAAGCAACACTGCTAGCAAAAACCAACACATTTTTCTCAAAAATGAATGATAAGAACCAGGGTCAGGCTTTGAAAGATTTAGTCGTCAGGTTAGGCTGACCCCAGGAGCTGTGGGGAAAAGATGGAGGGTTTTGCTGGAGGAGGGACTGAACAGCAGCAGGCAGAAGGAATGAAAAATTCGTGGGAGATGCTTGAGAAAAGTACTTAAAAGATAGAAGCCTCTAATGACAATCCTGCTTTGGAAAGATTATGGAATAAAAAAATCACCCTCTGTTCCCACGTGGGTTGTTATTTATTTGATCAGCTGAATTACACTACAGTATTATAATACATGTTTTTCCACTATTGCTATGCCGGGGAATTTCCTGGTGGCAGCTACATGAGAGTGTTGGTTGTGCAAGAAATCCTTGTCAGTGGAGCATAGGCACCTACGCCAGGGTGACACAGCCTGGGCTCCAACCCGATCTCAAAGGGCAGCAGTTGGCTTTGGGCAATTACAGCTCAAACTCCCCAAAGTTTTCCAAAACAGCAATTACATCCCACAGCTTGGCCGGCCAAAGAGCCCGAGGGGACCGCTGCAGCCTGCAGGAGACAGGCAGGCGGGTGGCACTTCTCCAGCGCGCTCCCACGTGCTGGGCGACGCTGCCGCGGGCGCCGGTGCCCTTCTTCCCTGCTATGTCTTCCTGCTTCTCCCAGCACAAAGCCTCGGAGCCTGCAGACATGCCCTGCCCCAATGATCACTTGCCCTTGGCTGCACCCAGCCCTGGGAAATCCGGCTGCCCAGGGGAGGCTGTGCTGCGCTGGCTCATCAAACACAGCCAGGTTTTCAAGTAAAGGCATGAGCAATTTAGCTGTTTATTAAAGAGAAAGGCGCTCCAGCTGCGTTCACTCCTCCGCCTGCATGAAAAGTCACACATCACCATGACGCACCTTCTCCCCAAGGTGAATGAAATCCCGTTGCTTCACCTGGAGCTCCTCGTTCCCCAGCTCCTGGGCTCCTCACTGCTCTTTGCAGCATGCAGGGCAGCAGAAGATGCAGCAAAGTCACTCAGCATCAAAACTGCCAGCGTTAGCGTCACCTGAAACAAATGGGATCCTTCAGTCTTTGGCAAACTCAGGCAGATTTTGTCTGTTTTGCATTTTAAAGTGACTGTACTGGCTGGAGCTATCTATCTGAGAGATCTCAAGCATGGGGAATGTGGGATCAGACTCTCCCAAATAGCCCTTCACACTCAGAAGACCAGATGGCTGCAGCAGGAGAAAGCCAGCAGGAGAGGCCTGGGGGAGGAGCAGGGTGTGGGGGCTGTGGGTCTCAGGCAAAGAGAAGCAGAGGGAGCTGCAGTTCCTCAGCCGGCGCCGGGACAGGGACCAGGCCCAGGGCCAAGTGAGAGACAGTGGCACATCCTCCTGCCTTCTCCATCCAGCTCCCCCCACTACCCCTTCCTGCCTGCTCCCGGGCTGCTGCCCTGCTCTCAGCAACTCTCTGGCCCCAAACCCACCCTGGCTGCACAGGAGTCACTATGTCCCCTGTTGCTGGGACAGCAAGGAAACACTAGAAGGCTGCAAGCATGCGGGAGGCAGACCATTCTTCTCTTATTCTGAGCCTCACATGGGTTCACGCCTGGGCTTTCTCTTAGAGGAAATAATTCCTTGGCTACACTGCTCTGTGCCTTCAGGGATGTAACCCTGCTGGGAGAGCGGCTGAGGGGCCTAGGGAAGTTATTTCTCCTCTCCCCTGGTTTTTCCCTCTGACCCAGCTGGTTTAAAAGCTGGCTTTAGGCAAAGCTACACCTGCCACTGATGCTATGGGGTAGGTAGAAGATGAGTCAGGGCTTAGGGTGTACGGGAAGATGGCGTCTCTCTCACTTAGCCACACCACAGCAACTTGTGATGCGTTTCTCTTCCCAAGAACCAGATCCCATCAGCTGTAAACAACAGGCAAAAAATCACTTATGTTACTGCCCAAAAAGAGGGAGTTTCCCCACCAGGCTTGGAGAGAAGAGAAACAAATCCTGCTGCCAAAAAATTCAGAATCGGGAAACATTTCCTAGACTTCAAGCATTTGCAAAACTACAAAGTAAATACAGATTCCCTGGTGGGATGCTCTTGAGCAAGAGCAAAGCTAAAGGATCCTGCGTGGTCCTGCCTCCACATGCTGTGTTATGGAGAAATGGGAATCAGGGCACATTTTACAGCATTAAGAGCACTGGCTTGCTAACAGGGCTGGGAGAGAAAGCAGATGTGGTCCCAGATTTCAGCCTTATGGAGACCTGACGTTCAACAGCAGATGAGCAGCTTCAAGCAGAAAAGCAGAAAACAAACCAAGATGGCCTTTCTCTTCTTCAGTGGCTGACCAAGGGCTGTGATCTCCTGCTGTACTGAACCACAGGGCTCTGCTCGCCCTCAAAGTGCAATGGAGTGCCCAGCTTAAGAACAGGGACTTTTTTTGGCAGGTGGGTACCTCTTAGCTCCTGGGCTGTTAACCCTGCTCTGAAACCCAGGAAGAGCAGCAGGCTTCAGAGCCCACCTGTTTTAAAGCCCTTTAAGTCCTGTTTTCAACAGAAAGACATTTTCACGTTGTCACAGAGACATGGAAACGTAGGACAGGGGGGAATGGAAAGGTCAGCGCTTCATTGCCTGTCCCTGACCCCAGCTGAGAGTGGCTAGATCATCCTGGTGAGACCGACCCTAAGCAGAGCCTTCCTTCGTGGCCATGCCATAGAGCTTGACCCACCACAAAGCTTTCCAAAGCAGAGCTTATTTTTAAAAACCCAAGTTCTCTGCATCCCCTCCACCATCCCTAGACTAAACAGCAGCATTTCCTCCCCCCCTTCCTTATAGGTCATGTTTTCTAAATCTCTTTATCATACATGCAGATCTCCTAAATGTTCTCACTTCTCACAGCAAGGTCCTCTGCAGCAGGCGGGTGGCTGGGCTTCCAAGAGCAGCAGACCAGGGCCTCCTTGTCACGAGACCTGACTCAGACAGAAGTCAGAGCTTCTCGGCAGTTTGAGGGTTGGTTTTTTTTTTTTTTTTGAGTTGAGTCACTTGTTAGCCTGTAGCTACGCTCCAGATGAATGTTAAAACTTTCCCTTTCTTTCCCCTGCTCTGGCTGATGCACAACACATCTTTCGGGCTTGCTTCAGCATCTCAGCAGCCAGGAGAAAGGTGGTGCAGGTCTCAACTGTGATGTTATTAACAAACACACCCCACCTGCAATGCTAAAAACAACCTCCCCATAATCAGCCTGGAAAGAAGGGAGTAATTTAGCTGCATTATTTACAGCCCCCGTTGCCTGGAAGCTTTTTATTGCATCGCTGTCTCGGCTGCCCTCTTGCTCACAGTGGTGGGAGCAGTCACAGAAGATGACCCAGGCTGCAGTCATGTCCTGAGGCAGCAGAGCAGGAGATAAGGAGAAGGGAATGAAGTGCCTGGACGTCAGATTACATACCCTGTGCAATGCAACATCTCCCGCACTTGAAAGTTAAAAACAGTCAGTGCGTATTTCCCAAACACACAGTGAGGAAAGGGACGGGAATGTAGGCCCACACAGCTTCCCAGAGTGATCCCCCGACTTTATCAAGACCAGAATTTGGCCTGAATGATGCAAGGAAGTAGAGAAACCTCTCTGTGCTACTCCACGGGCAGTGACACTTAGGCTAACTATCCTAAGATTTCTTCCCTTCCATCAGCATGGAATGATCCATCAGCAGGTTTAGAGGACTCTCCCGATTTGCAGCTATGTCCTTGTGTCCATGATGTGTGCCCAGAAATCTGCTCCACCCTGTGTTTATCCAACCCTGACTGCTCTATACAGCCCTCCATGAGGAGATTTGTGCTCATTACAAATATTTACAAAGCAGCAGAATGCATCTGTCTAGTGCAGCACATTTCTGTTAACGGTGCCACCAACTAGCCAAGACTGAACAAGAAGTGCTGCCCCATTAGCAGGGGAGAAGCTGCATCCAGGTGGGAAGGCTGCTGTGGAAAGGGCACAGGAACAGGAGGCTACTGGATGCTACAGCCACATTAGCAGGGCTAGAGCTGTCCCACAAGGAGAGTTGGGCTACAGAAAGGGGTAGGGACCCGCGCTGCACTATACCATGCTGTGAGCACCTTTGCTGGTGGAAGGGAGCTGCTGCTCTTCAAGACGAGCCGGGTTGTACCCACCATGGGGCACACCATGCTTTCAAGGCAGTACAAGGCCCTGTTGTGGCTAGCAATGGACTGAGGTTCTCTGGCCCCATACACCCTGGTTCATCCAGTCTTCAGAAGCCAGAGATTAACTTAAGCTCTGAATCACAAAGTTTAATTCTCTTTCTTGCAAATTTCTTGTCATACATGACGGTAATGCTTGATAATTACATGCATCAAGCCACTGTCCAAACTGTTAAAATTAAATTACTTCCTGGGACAATAAGTTCCAAAGTGAAACACAATTTAAATTAAGATTATGATAATAATAATCGTCACCATCTTTTTATGGGATCTCCTTCCCCTCTTGTTCATGTCACAGAGAGACACGCGGGAGGTTAGGAAGAGCAGCAGTTCTTGCTCAGCTTTGTCTAGCACGCTCCTCCTTCGATACATGTCTGTGAAATCACCTCTTACTCAGCTTTACCACAGTCCCATTCACTTTCATCTCTCTTCAAAGGAGATTCCTCCATGCTTTTGATTATCCCAGTCATACTTTCTTATTTCCCTCCGCCGCTGAAGCAAGCAGATGACCAGCACATGACTGCCAACTCATTTCACCCCTTGCACTCCAACCGTCCTTCAGCTCATTTATCTTTTAAGTGCCCTCAAGTCCTCACTGAGGGGTCTAGGATGACTCCACACCAAGTTATTTAGCACTCTGGAGGGGCTACTCCCAAACTGAAGGAATTCCAACTATGTTCTTACAGAAGACAGATCTGGGACACTCGCTCTGCAGCCATCCGGCAATAGATCTGGCTTGCTCCTCTCTGTTCCTTTGGGGCCTTTCTGTATCCTTCAGCACGGTCTCCTCTCTCGCTACGCTATTAGCATGGATTTAACACTGTTCTTTGTAGAGCAACTCCATTCTCCTGTTTTCAGCTTATTCCAGTTCACTGTTGGCCACAGGGTTCCCAGCTCTCAAACACACATTTTAACAATAGCTGGAAACTAAAGGCCTGCACGCAATCTTTTATTTCAGCTGAGAATATTTTTCTTCCTGTTAGATAACATATCTCCTGGAAAAAGAACCTAACATTTTCGGATCCCTTCCAATCCTCCATCCTTATTTAACATCGATGAATCTGTCTGCATATCTAATGTATGGGAATACCTTCCAGGTCATCCAGAGTGAGATGCGAGGCATAAATTAACAGGTCCTCACAGAGCACTTCAGCTGGACATTGCAGAAATTAAAGAATTCAATAGCTCTCATCTGGTCCTGCATAAATAGAGCAACACATGTCTGAACACTGAGACCTAGTGACAACTGTTCATTGATCTGTTTTCAGTAAGTTTGTCACTTGTCCCTCCACAGGAACAAATACAGACGTTCTTCCTCCAGCGCACGGGAGGAACAACCTGTGTGTGGCTGGACAAACCTGGTAGCTGGAGCGAGGGGACTGGGAAAGCCACCCAGCATGCTTGATGGGGTGGTGTTAACCATGAAGGGATGAGAGCAGAACTGGTGTCTCTCATCAAATTTATGTGACATTTACCTGCCCAAGACCTCTTTCATGTCCAACCTACAGAACCACCAAAAGGAGCTCCTGTACGATGTGATGCTTTTCCCCTCGCACTGCGGCACTCAAGTCAGTTGAGTAAGTGGACCTCAGTCACTCAAGTTCATGCTCCTAAGCGACAAGATCCTCCCCAAACTATCAGTACACGCAGATAATTTTAAAATTTGCTCCTGGATTATTTTTTTTTCTTTCAGTAATGCAAACCAACTAATCCAGAAAGAACCTCGCAAAAGCCAAGATGACATTTTTTTCTATCAGGTGAACAGAGTGGTTGAGTGAATTCATTTTGCATTAAGCTGATGTGGAACCAAAGTTACACCTGCAGTACAGGGTGGGTAGGGCAGAGCTCTACCCTGGGCGCGAGGGACAAACACAGGCAGACTGTAGAGAACACAGTCCTTCCTGGAAAAACGGGCCTGATACTGTCAACTCCAAAAGACCACATGTAACAGGACCACCTCAGGCCCTACAAAGCTGTTTTCCTCCAACTGGATGCTTAAATCCACTATTATTTAGTGGAAACAGCTGTTTAATAGCTTGCCATCTCAGGGTTTCACTCTGCATTGGAGTCTGCTCTGAAGAGATCCTACCCTGGGTGATTTCTTCACAGTTGCTCTCAGCACCAGAGGCAGAAGAGGTGGCACACACATCTGAGGTGGACTGGAAAGCTCCCGATGGTGAGTCACCCAACAGGAGGGACGCCTTGGCTGTCCTGCATCAGCAGTCTGACGTACAAACCACAGAGATGGACAGACCTGGTGCTATTTCCAGGAAGCCTCCTCACTGCGCTCTCCAGAGAAATCGCCACATCCCTCCTTGCTCAGGAGACCTCACCACTGGTGCCAAGGCTTGCTGGCTGTCAGTGCCTGTTGTTCCCTGGTTACAGACCCCCGCTGAGGCTCTCTGACAAACCAGGAACCTGAAGAGTCACTGCTGTCCTTTAGCCTTCGCTGGCAAACTGCCTGGTGCTCTTCTCTTGCCTTGCAACCAGCTGGTAAGTACCGAGCCCAGCTCCATACCTCCACAACCCTCCAAGGGCAGCCAGACCCGGCCTGTCCAAACAAATGGAGGAACTATTACAGCAGCAAGTAGTCGTTTTCTCCTGGTGAACCTACTTGTTCCTCAACGCCGACTGCTGCAGCTGATCAAAACCAGGCAAAGGTCTTTATTCAAGCATGAGTTGGAGTCAGAGAAGCAGGAATAACAGAGGCGCCAGTCAGAATAGCTGTTTTGCAAGACTAATTTTAGTGACCTGTATTTACGGCTCTTCCACAGTAGATGGGTGAAAGAGCAGCGTGTTTAGTTTTGCAAACCCCAAGCCAAACACAGCCTCTGATTCTAGTCCAACCCAAAACCTATTGAGCACTTTAAAATCCTCTTTCACCTAAGGGTCCCAAAGCGTTGGATGGGGATGTCTGCTTAACAAACACCACCGCCTTATATATGTTGGATGAAATACAAGCCACTCGCCACATCAGAGCCCATGACTGGAGGGACGGCACAGCATTACTCATGCCCTATAATCCTCTTCCCGTAGCAATCCTCCCTGCCATGTAAGCATAGTGTTTTCTTATTTCATCAAGTTCAGGTTTCATCCCTTTCACAAATTTTTTATCCCTTAATTATTATTTGCAACAGAATTCAAGTTTTAAGGCAAAATACGGGCTAAAAGTTTTCCTATTATTTCTTGTTTTCTCAATGAGAGCTATTGCGGCACACAGCAGACGGGCTCACACGAGAGCTACTGCACTCCAGCTGCTTCCAAGCCAGCCTGGAGAACAAAACCAAAAAGCAGGTCCCAGACCCAGACTGGAGGCCAGTCAAAGCCAAACAGGAACACTCTCCAGTTTCAGACTCTGAGCTCAATTTTAAAGAGAAGGGGAAAACCTAAAGGCAGGATTGAAGCGAGTGCAATCCAAGTCTCACAACATCCCTGTCTTACCAATGAGGGACCTACAGAACAAGGTTTAATTCTCTTTCTTGCAAATTTGTTGTCATATGTGACAGTAATGCTTCATGATTACACATGTCAAGTCCATTGTCCAAACTGCTAAAATTAAATTACTTCGTGGGACAATAGGTTCCATCATGAAACACAATTTAAATTAAGATGATGATAATCTTTTTATGGGATCTCCTTCCCCTCTTGTTCATGTCATGGAGAGACACACGGCGGATTAGGAAGAACAGATGACGTTACTTACCCAGAGCTGGGTGACAGCACCGTGACTTGACCCCTGGAGGCCCAGTGCAGTCCCCAGATCTAATCACTAAACCACTGAGGATGTCTGCACCATGAGTGTTTAGTTTACAAGTCAAAACAGAGTCTAACTGCCAGCATGCAAGTGCAACCCGATAGCCCATCCAGTGGCTCTATCTCTACCACTTCATACATTATTCATCTCGATCTTGCACAACAGAGGCCTTGAAATCAGAACCCAGAGGCAATTAGGCAAAGCTGACTCTTCCCCAGCGAGGGGTGAAAAGGGGAGGCTGGTAAAACACCGATCCCAGCACCCTGCTTTGCTTTCCTTGTTTCCTGCCCCGAGGGTGCCTCTCGCAGCTGCCAGCCCAGGTGGATTTGCATGGTCCATTGGTGGCTGCTGCTGCTTATTTGCACCTGGCTTTGGGTGGTACCATTAGACACTGAGCTGCTGTATCCTCTCACCCTGCAACAGGAGACACCCAAGCCAGCACATAAAACACCCACATGAGCCCCGGTGTCCTTGCAACACTGGTATTTAAACTCTTAACAGCAATTTTCTCCAAGCTATGCCTTAACCTTTTCAAAACTACATGAGCTTGGAGTGTGTCTATGCCATGAAAAGCCATTGTAGAAATGGACACCTGTTAAGATCACCCAGCTACAAATTAAAAAACTCTGTTCTCCTCAAAGCCTGTCACTATGTCAGCCCTGGCATCTCCCATTCAGATGAACAGAAACCTCTCGTTTTTCTCCAAAGCCAAAGAGCTGCCTCTCTCCATTCCTTCTCCCTCTGGAGCACACAGTGGCCTGTGGAGGCACAGAGCCAGTTTGGCTGCCAGGCACTTAAATAACTCCCTGTGCTTGTTCTGAGAAAGGCCTACTCCATCCATCATTGCTTGATGCAGTTGGCATGACTGAAAGATCAAACAGGTTTCAGCAGCAGGTCTCACCAAATAAAGAGCAAACAAATGCCCTGCTAGCTTGTCACCTTGCACTTTTATCTATAAAACATTACCTTTCAAGGAGGTTCCCACGGGAGGCAAGAAATGTGAGACAGCTGCTTCCCTCACCCACACTGATGCTGTAGATCAAGCATGGCTTTAAACCCCTCCTCTCACTCCTGTCCCTACCAGGTAACACAACCTAGCTCCACCTGCTGAAAACCACTTGATATCAGATTAAAAAAAAAAAAAAAAAATCACATTTGTCTCCCTCTGCAGAGATTGTCAGCATTCACCATGAGCCAAAGGGCATCAGCAGCACTGATAAATCTTGCTTGATCTTCAGCTGCTGTACGTGGCTCTGGGTAGGGGCCATACCAGTGTAGACCAGGTAAAGCTCTGGTCTGGAACCACCATTGCATCCAAACACTGTGAGGTCCCTAGGGCTGGTGATTCATTCTGCTTGTCCAGCACAGGGAGACTCTGGTCTCTGACTGCAATACAGGCTCCGGGAAAAGGGCTTTACAGTTGACCATCCATATGGGAAATCCTTTTCTCTTCTTGTAGGGAAGAACCTCAATTGTATTTTCTAGAGACAGCATGCAGACAAAAAAACCCCCTACATCAGAATTTTACAAGGGTTCAGACATGATCAAAGGAATTCTTTCACCTGGGCAGATTTATTTAGACTTGTGTATGATGTCCCACTTCACTCAAATCCCAAGCACATCCATACCTTTCCTTGTTGGACTGTCCCTCTTCACACAGCACAGCAGCACACACTGTCCCAAAGGACTCTGATTTTCGTACCACAGACAAGGATTTTCAAGCCTGCCCAAGGCAAATCATGGCTCAAGCTCTTGAGTAAAGATTTCAAAGACAGACCAGAATTGCTAAACCCTTTGCTATGAAATGCCATGTTAAGAAGAACTTTCATCATCTGCAAACCTCAATTTTCCTACCTGCAAGAGAAGGATGACACAGTCTCTTGACTCCCTGGGTGTTGCTAGGATTAGACAATGTTTGCTCAACATTAATGTAGATTTCGGTGTCTTGTGTTATTGCTACTGTCACACTATAGAAAGGTCAATGAACACATTCCAGTGAGTCAGAGCCTTCCCACAGCATTAGTATCATCCTCAGAGCTTAGCCAGGCTCTGTATTTGGATAAAGCCCACCGCAATCTCACCCTTAAAAGATCTCAATGTACGTCAGTGGCAGCCCTTTCCTGTCCCTGCCTCATCTCTATTTTTAGGAAAAGGAGCATTTGGAAAATGATGCTGAATTTGAAGAAGGGAAAGAAAACAAACCCAAACCACGGAGCATTAGAGAACATCTTGCCCAAGTCAGAAGGCAGGGAGAGAAGAGAAGATGCGGACAGAGATATGTTCAGGTAGAAATTAAACTGAACATAGGGAAAATAGAGTCTCTCACTTCTTCTTGTCCAATTAGAAACCCTCAGTGAGAACCTCTTTGCCAGCCTAGCGCTTCATGTAAAACAGCAGTCACATTACCAAACCTCTTTCATAAAGCACCTGGAAACATTGAGGACCTGAAACCTTGTCCAACAAAAATGCAGACTTTTTCTGGAAAAAGCATTCATTGACCTTACAACTCTTACCTGGAAACCTCTTGCATTCCATTAACTCAAGGCAGGGCTGCAACACCGATGCCCAGCACCCTGTCTCCTGGCTGGAGACATTACGTTTCTTGGCTCTCCAGCCAGCTGCGAGGTATGCTGCAGTGATCAGAAAGCCATGCTAACCAGCCATATCCCAAATTCTCTAGGCTCCCTGCCATGGAGCTGGAAGCCCAAAGTCCTGAGAATGCTGACTCTAAACCAACAATGCACAAATCAAACCATGGCTGGGTGACAGAAAATTTCAACACACCGAAAGCGGAGTAAGGCCAGGCAAAGCTCTCATCTGGAACTTTCTTCTCTCCTCACCCTTGGCCTTAAGTACTCCACATCTGCATCCCTTATCTCTCCCTTTGAACACACCCACCCCATCTCCACTACCTCCCCTATCACAACAGCTTTAGCACTCCGAACACTTCAAACACCCCATATCCTCCAGCTCATACCACTGCTCCCCAAATCCCTACCTTCCCTCTTCCTGCAATCCCCGCATGTCCTTACCTCTCCCACACCCTCACCTTCCCACCGCACCACTTCCACCGCTGACCAGCACCGCAAATCATGGATACCCCAAACCAACGCTTTTTGACAGTTCTTCTCAGCTACAAATTTTCAGTACTTACAGCTTGTGGTAACTGATTCAAGATGACCCACTGCTGGCTGACCATCACCATCCCCTGTGCTGGTCGGGGGCCAGCGTGAATACACGACAGGAAGCCAATTCTGTGCCCAGGGCACAGGAGGGCGCTGAGAGAGAAGAACAACATGTTCATCAGCACACACAACAGGCGACAAGACGTTGCACGGTGGAGTGCGTGTTGCAGGGTCTGTGCTCCACTCGGAGCTTCCAGACAGCTGTTCAAGGAAATTGCCATCAATGTCAGCCCCACCACCGCTATTAGACATCTCATCCATGTCCGGGCCCAGCTTGAACCCATTTAACTTGTAAGGGATAATGAGATAACAGCATGACATGTTGCAGCTGAAGGTTATTTAAACACCCATCTGGTACCTGTTATGCAGCATACATCCTATTGTTGTATAGGAAATATATGCCACCTCCCTCCCACATGGAAAAGAGAAGATCTATAGATGTCTCCCATGCTACTCCTTCTTTTTGCATAGATGAGGTAATTCTCCTTTTCTGTGTTGTTTCTAGCATATCACTTTGGACTTCCTATCTGCATTTTGGGAGATGTAGTCCCTTCCAGACTGGTGAGACCTTGTGAAATGACACAAGACCACAATGAAAAATTTAATATGGACATCTCATCACCCCCTTTACACATCGGTCAGAAGAGGCTCCATGCCAGCTGGGTTTGAAAGCATGGACCATAAACTGTGAAACAGATTCACCCTTTGTATGACATGAGTTGGCGCTACACTTTCATTCCAGAGAGATTCAGGGGTGACAATCCATTTCAGCGTTTATGGGACCACGCTCCGCTTCTACACAGGAACGGTGAAATACCTGCTGAAGTCTGTAAAGTGGGCAACCCAACCTGCTCGCACCTTTCATTCACATGTACAGCCAAGAAAATCTACAGATCCCAGCTAAACAGCCTCATTTCTTTATTCAAACTCCCCATTTTTATAAGATGATTTTGGCTGTTCTCGGTCCCCTGCCGATATTGCCTGGGAAACTCTTGCCCTCTGTGAAGCCTGAGCAGCCATGAGGGCTGGGTTGTGTGGTGTCCCAAGAAATCACGTTTCATAACACAAGCGGTCAGCGCTGCAGATGTGCACTCTCTCCTCCGTTTTTCTCAGTTTTCTGCAAAAGTTGTTCCACCCTGCAAATCCTGGGCTAAAATCTGTGTCTGACGCCCCATCTAGCGTTCAGCGCAGACAAACGCAGAGGACTGCTGCATCAAGGAAACGGAGTCGACTGGAAAATTCCCAGCATTTTTTTAGCGATATTAAACCGCCTTTGTGCAAATATAACTTGAGCTGACTTTAAGAGAGTTCTGACGGAGTCCAGGCAACATGTAAACCTGCATATGCCACTGCCAATGCTCTCCTCTGGCCTCTATGCAGCCTCTGGGTCTCCTAATAGAGCAATTGCAGGCGGAAAGCCCCGCAAGCCCTGCTCCTCAGGTGTTAACTCCTCAGCAGCCCAAACCCCGGGGCTTTGAGGACACCCCTCCGTAGGTGAATCATCTGGGCAAACTACCTTGGAATCACAAGCCAAGAGTCTAAGCTGTGCCAAACTCAAGACTCAATGGCAGCTGACAGGGAGGACTCTCTCAAAACAGGGAACAACAGGGATTCCCGGGTGCTCGGCAGCCATCAGCACAGGGCACCCGTTTCAAGTGAGACACCAAATCTCGAGCATGTATTTTGAATAATAAATGATGCTGCTCAGTGCTTTTCCAATGAGATTTTTAAAAATAAAATGAGAATTACTTAAAAGTGCTCTTCACATTTTTTTCATTTAAAAAAAAAAAAAAGAGTGTTTGCTGAGAAAATATTTCGGTGTCTGTCCTTCCCCTTTGCAAACACGCTTCATGAAGTTGTCAGGACAAAATATCTGCACTGAGAACTTGGTTTTATTAAAGCAGCTTTCTGACACGTTCAGTCCTGTGAGTTGCAGAGCTCCAGCCACTGCTACAGAATCTTGGGCTCTGTGATGCTAGGTGCACAACCCGCTCTGAACTAAGCCCAAACCAAGCATCACTGTGTTCTTGGTTAATCACCAGACCAATTAGCACCTTGGTTAAGATGCAGTGAGGTTCCAGTCCTTCACCCCTCGGAGCTGGGATTGTTCTGATGAAACTCTCACTCTACCCATGCAGAGACGCCCTGCTCACAACACTTCCAGTTCTCCAGGAGCAGTGTGATAAGTCTGTTAACTCATTAACACCTCCAGCTTACAGGAGACTTGGCTTCCATCCTCTCGAACAGCCTCGGGCCCCACACTTCAGGAAGTTACTCTGCAACTTCTGTTTCACTTTCCTTTCCTGCTGAGCCAGGCTGGCTTTCAGTTCCCACCATGAAGCTTATGAATGCTGCTGTATTCTTTATTCTTGTGCCCACTTTTACGCCAGCTTTGGACCCTCTCAGCACTTCAGTCTTCATGGGTGGTGCTGCTGTCGCTTGGCAGCTCCTCTCCCCTCACTCCTGGCTCAAGTGCAGTCTCCTGGAGTGCTGCAATATGGAGGACACACTGAATTTATCAGGTAAGGCAGTGGCAAGGGCACCCTGAGCCAAGTTGTCAGTGAGACCAGCTGATGATCCTTCCCAGGGTGGTCAGGGCTTCCTTTTTCATGCCAGTATCCTTTGGGATGGTTGTGGAAAGGTAAGAGTTACCGCCCACAGTGGCTCTACAAGGCAAAGGCTGTACTAACCTAATATTGCTTATCCCACAAGTGGTCACGTACCCTGCTTCTCATGGCAGCATTTTCCTTGCTGGTGTCTTGGTTTATATTGGCAGAAGGAGGCAAAATTCTGGAGGTGAACTGAAGGCTAAGAGCTAAAGAAATAATCCCACATCTTCTTCAGACGGACACCCAGCGGTATCCCACACCCCAGTTGGTGGTTGCCTGTAATACATGTCAAATGAGTAGCAATTAGTGGTAGGTCTAGATTCAAAGCACGCTGCTTCACTCCCCTGAGACAAGCAGGCTGGCAGTCCCCAGCGACTGGGGAAGGAAGGGTTGTTTCACCCTGCCTGCGGGGAACTAGTGCATAGTCTGAAAAAGAGCTTATGTGACCTTTTAACCATAAACTCCTGATCCTGCCACCTGGAAATCCCCCTTCCCTTTGTCATGGGATTACAAATATTGCTTCATTTCAGTGCTAGGCCACAGATTTCAAAACAAATCCTCAGCTGTTGGAGACCTGTGTGCTTCCAGGTACTTCAATATGTCGCTTCCTACCACCTCTGGATCTGCTGCGTACAGACAGGCTGTTCCTAGTACTTTAGCCACTGAAACACCAGTTGTGGTACTTTTTAAGAGAACTTTCTATAGCAACAGAAGCACATTTTTCTATAAATGCGAGGTATGCTAGATGCCACAAAAACAGTTAACGAGAATTTAGCACATGCAGTGAACAAGCCTCTGCAAATACAGTAGATCCCATCCCAGGACTTTATAGGAGGCAGTAGCCACAATACCGCTGGGACTCCTGCCTATCTCATACTAACTGCTTGCTTCCCATAAATGCCATCAAGAGTCTGATTCATGAGTTTTCTCTTCAGTTGGATTCTCTGCGGATTCACAATCTTGTCATGGCCAGAGGGCAGCAAACATTTGTTCTCCCTGATGGTCATTCAGCTGCAACAAAAAAAAAAAAAAAAAAAGAAAAGAAAAAAAGGAAGGAACTTTCTGGCATTTTGTGATTCTTCTCTCCCCTTATTCCTTCAGTTATAAAGATGGATTTGGACCGAAAAGTATTTGGCCAGCATCTTGCTGTCCAGATAGTTCTGAGAGCTCTGAGTGCAAATACGCACAGCAAACGGCCCAGGAAGCCCTTGGTGATGTCCTTCCATGGCTGGACTGGAACAGGCAAAACGTTTGTCAGCAGCATCATTGCAGAAAACCTCTATCAGCTTAATATACCAAGACAGAGGTTTGTGCACCACTTCAACACAGTACTGCATTTCCCACACCTTTCACATGTCCATCTCTATAAGGTACTTCCAGCTTTATCTCACTTTCTCCAATTTATCTGCAACTGTGAGTGCAAATCCCAGATAATTTTGCCTCTGTCTCACAGGAGCAGCTACAGAATTGGATCCGGGGCAATGTCAGTGCCTGTCCAAGGTCCCTTTTTATCTTCTCTGAAATGGATCAGATGCCTCATGGCCTGATAGACTCTATCATGCCATTCCTCGGCTACCATGAAGAGATCGATGGTGTTTATTATGGCAAGGCAATCTTCATCTTTCTGAAGTAAGGAAAGCCAAAAGGGAATTACAGTCCCACAGAATCAGCAGGGACAAAGGGAGTAACAGCTGCTGATAGGTTTGAGGCTGACTGCAGCGTGGCCAAGCAGCTCAAGGTCCCTTGCTGCCTGTCTTTACAGACATGTTGTCAATGAACGTGCCCAGCCATCATGCCTGACAGATCTCACTCTATAAAGAGAAGTGAGCTGTCCCTGCACGGAAAAGGCTCGCATTCCTCAAGTGAATGGGAAACGGACAAGTGGTTTCCAAAAGTGCTGGAGATGCCACTTCCACAGTGGTCAGTAAATTTGTTTTCTCCAGCTCTATAACCCCACCATTAGGCAGAAAGTTCTTTATAAGATGGGTAGGACTCTGCTAGGGAGCTCTTTAGATGCAGAGCAGGGAAAACTCACCTGCTGAAGACCACTTGCATACACAGATCAAGGGAGCACAATTCCTCCAGGTATTATTCCTGGGAAATCCCTTTGCTGAGGATCACCCTAGCTCTAGTTCACAGCACATGACTGAAGCAAGCCCAAACGCCAAGCTTTGGGCTGGCATACCTCTCAAATGCCTTTATGTTCAAACACATGGCCAACTACCTATTTCTGCCTGAGACAGCAATTAGGACTGTGATTAGCAGCTTGTTAGTGAGCCTCTTGGTACACCTGGCAGCGTGACCAATCCCCATGTCTGCTGAAATGACAAACGCAGTAGCTGAAGCCACTGTGCCAGAGGAGAGCTCATCAGTCTCCATCAGACACTGCTGTCATTTGGGAGATAGCATGGTCCTTGTCACTTCCCATCATGTAACACCCACATGTAGGGACATGTCACCTCCACTCCAGTGCAGATTCACACAGAGTGACTTAAACAACCGCCGAGATCTGAGCAATAAAGATGGCAAAGATACAGCTCTAATGAGCCAGTGAATCTCCTTCCTAACAGCAATGCAGGTGGAGATAAAGTAGCAGAGATTGCCCTCGATTACTGGAGAAGGCAGAAGAGAAGAGAAGACATTCCTGTGAAGAAGCTCCAGTATCTGCTTTCAGAGGAAATTTTCAGGAACAGAGACAGTGAGTACCTCTGGGCTCAGGGCTCAGTCCCAGGAATGCTGATGTCTTCTGCAAAATGATCCATGAAGCGGGCAGCAACACACTGGCCTCCGCAGCACTCCAATGGTAAAGCTCCCATTCTCTCTTCCAGGCGGTTTCTTTCACAGTCAACTGATCCAGAAGAACCTGATCGACTATTTCATCCCTTTCCTTCCTCTTGAATATAAACATGTGAAAGAGTGTGTCCGGCAGGAGCTGCACGTGCAAGGGCATCCCGAGGATGAAGACCTCATTGCAGAGATTGCCTTGGCAATGACCGACTACCCCAGCGAAGAAAGACTCTACTCCAGCAAAGGCTGCAAGACTGTAGCCTCCAGAGTGAGTCTGAGCATCTAGGCACTACAAGCCCCCCGTCTTCTTGTTACAAGACCACAGCAGAAGAAAGAACCAGTAACTCCCCTCCCTGCAGCTCAGTCTACACACTCTTCCTCGAAGGGACTCAGGCTGTCCCATACCAGAGGCACCTTTTGTCAAGCTCTTGAATAAATAAATACATAGGACACTGCAACAATACTGTATAGAGTACACAGAAGAGGGACATACGTGGCAGATGAGGTTTGCTCTCCTTGCCACAGAAACATTCCCCAATAAAGCATTTTAGAGAGGAAAATCTCCCACTATTGTGGCCAGAGTGTTTGCACCTTAAGTTCTAGCATTGGCCTAATTAATAAAATCTGTTAATAAATAACACTTTCACTATCAGTCTGTTTTACACTGGCTGTGCCCCGTGTATCTCACAGAAGTCACACAGCAGATCAGCACCGCTGCTCCTGCTGTACAGGTGTGGAAACCCAAGCACGAAGGGTTTCCACAGGGGTTGCCGTGTGCCGGTGCCGCTGACGGGCAAATGGAAAAGATGCAAAAAAAAACCCCTCCCAACCTCCACACCGTGTCCCCACGCCGTTTCTCCTGCAGGCCTTGGGCAGCTCCTCCGTGTTTGCTGGGCCCGATGCACCCACTGATGGCTGCACGCTCCCGACCGTGGCCTGTCAGCCCCCGCCGCTGGTGGGGACAGAGGGAGTGGAGGCTCCTGGCTGCGGCTCGGGATGGGGAGCAGCCGCTGTGCCGGGGCCTCGCAGGGAGACACGGTGTGTGCAGGGGAGGGACGGGGACAGAGGATGGGGCCCGGGTCACTCAGAGGGGTGACGGCTGGGACGGGGCCCAGCTCACGCTGAGGGGAGCTGAGGCAATGGAGGCGGTGAGGGTGCCCTGCGCCTCCCCCCCCCACTGCCTGAGGCTGATAATGCCGTCACGCAGCGCCCCTAACGTCATCCCCACACACCGCGCTACGTCACGGCCTGCCGACGTCATCAGCCGGGCAGGGAAAGGCCGGCCTTGCCCTTCACAAAGATGGCGGCGGCGGCTACGGGCGGGGCGGCGGTTTGCCCCGCGGCGGCGGGCGGAAGCGGGGCCGGGCGCGGAGCCGCCATGCTGCGGGCGGCCGGGCTGCTCTGGCTGCTGCTGCCGGGGCTGGCGGCGCTGGAGCCGCTCAGCGTCAGCCTGGCTATCGGCGTCGCCTGGGCCCTCACCGGCTACCTGTCCCACCCCAACTTCTACTGCAGCTACGTGGAGTGCTGCCCCAGCGACGGGCACCGCATCAACGCCACCGGTACGGGGAGGGCACGGGGCGCGGCGGGCCGCGCTGGGTCCCCAGCCCTGGCGCGGGGCAGCCCTCGGTGTATCTGGCAGTGGCCGTGCCATGCTGAGACCTATGCCCAGCTGTGGCCACGCTGAGCTCGCCTGGTGGGTGGCCGGTGACCGGTGCCCATGGCGGGCCATGCCAAGCTTGCCCAGTGCATGGCTGGTGACTGGCACCTCTGGGTGGCCATGCTGAGCTCGCGTGGTGCGTGGCTGGTGGCTGGCATCTGTGGGTGGCTGGTGACCAGCACCCATGAGTGGCCATGCTGAGCTAACCCCTGAGTGGCTGGTGACTGGCACCCAGTAGTGGCCATGCCAAGCCTGCCCAGTGCATGGCTGGTGACTGACACCCATTGGTGGCCATGCCAAGCCTGCCCAGTGCATGACAGGTGACTGACACCCATTGGTGGCCATGCCAAGCTTGCCTGGTGTGTGGCCAGTGACCGGCACCCATTGGTGGCCATGCGATGCTGAGCTCTCCCTCTCCCCGCAGCGCTGAGGGCACAGCTGGACACCAAGCTCTTCGGGCAGCACCTGGCCAAGGATGTGGTGCTGAAGGCGGTGATGGGCTTCACCAACAACCCCAGCCCCAAGAAGCCACTAACGCTCTCACTCCACGGCTGGGCCGGCACCGGCAAGAACTTCCTCAGCCAGATTCTGGCGGAGCACGTCCACCCTGCCGGCCTGCGCAGCAAGTTCGTCCATCTCTTCCTGGCCACCCTGCACTTCCCCCACCAGGACGAAGTCAAGCTCTACAAGGTGAGGAGGGGAGACAAGGTTACCCTGAGACCCTAAATCCCCTAGTATGGGGGTGGGTGCTGCACAGGCCCCCCCCAAGATACCTAACAACTGGAGGTGTACAGCTGGGTGTTTCTGAAGTTGGTGCTCAGGAGAGGTGGAGGAGGAAATGCAATCAGAAAGTGAAAGGCACCAAAATGCCAAGAAATGCAAACTGAGAGTAATTTCTTAGTGCTGTCCTCTCACTGATGCCATCTGCTGATTCCTGCGGTGCTGACTGTTAGGAGAGAATCCCATCATTAAAACTGCACGTACTGGTTGGCTGGGAGGGAGGGAGGTACTTTCTCCATAGCGGTGCCGTGTTTCGCCTTTGTGGCCAAAGCAGTGTTGATAACGCAGTGCTGTTCCGGCTGTTACTGAACAGTGCTTGCACAGCCTTGAAACTTGCTTTTTTTTCCCCCACTCGTAGCAAGCAGGCCGGGGTGCACAAGGGATTGGGAGGGGGCACAGCTGGGACAGGTGACCCCAGTCAGCCACAGGGATATTCCGTACCATATGCTGTCATGCTCAGCAATAAAAACTGGGGTAAAAGAAGGAAAAAGTGGGGGGTGTTGGCCTCCAAGGTGTTCTAACACTGGCTGGGCATGTGTCTGCATGTGGCAGGGGACGTAAGTGATTCCTTTTGCTTGTTTTTCCCTCTTGCCATCACCCATCAAAATGCCTGTGAGTTTTCTTGCTTTTATTCTTCCGCCTCTCTCGCCCCTCCTGCTGGGGGGCTTGGCTGCTGGCCGGGGCAACCCACCATGCACTAGGCAATGAGGAAGTGTAGCTCACATGAGAGATTTTTCAAGGGACTTAATTCCTTGACATTAGATTTCTGATCTTCATGTTTGAAGGCGCCCAAAACTGATAGGATGTGGTTTCTGTATAAAAAAGGAAACACTGATTTTTTATTTTTTTTTAAAACAAACAAAAAAGCAGCTTTCTTTTCTTTAAGATTTCCCATCTCAGCTTGGGTTTTGTGCCTTACCATACACAAAGCAGAAAGAATGAGGAAGTCTCTCATCTGTGAGCAGGAAAAGAATTCGTATTTAAATTGTGTCACATGTTAAAGGGACGAGTCACAGAGTTTATGGTCCTCTCTTCAGGAAAAAGTATAACCAGTGAGTGTGTGATGCTGACACTTGAAAGGGTGTCTCTAGAGGCTGTCACATACAAGTATTTTGCAGTGCATCCCAAAGAGACCTAGTTTTTTAAGTGTTTTTCAACCTCTTGTTCCAGGAGCAGCTACAGAACTGGATTCGGGGCAACGTCAGTGCCTGTCCCCACTCCATCTTCATTTTTGATGAGATGGACAAAATGCATCCAGGTCTCATTGATGCCATCAAGCCGTTCTTAGACTATTACGAGCAGGTTGATAGGGTGTCCTACAGGAAAGCCATCTTCATCTTCCTCAGGTCTGTAGCACCTATTTTGGTCATTTTGAGATACCGAGATAAATCTGTGTTTATGATGTTCTTATGGGACTTCATTCAAAGAACAGCAAAAGAACCACTCTGGTAAAGACAGAGGGGAGCACCGTGAGCTCTTGCATGGCCCGTGGCTGTAGTGGAGCAGGTCTGAGGCGGTGCAGCCGACCACTGCAGTGTGCTGAACTCATGAGCCTGGCCCAGAGCACGGATCGTATGGGAGCTCACATTCTGGGGAAGTTCTCTGCGATGCATGCACCATGTACTGGAGTTAACTGTCTTCATAGCAGCTGGTTTAGTGCTGTGTTTTGGATTTGTGTCTAAAACCAGCGTTGATAAGGCACCTATGTTTTGATTGTTGCTGGATGGTGCTTGCAAAGCCTCAAGGCCTTCTCTTTTCCCTTTGATGCCCCCAGCGAGTAAGTTGGGGTGGGCAAGAGGATGGGAGGGGACGCAGCTGGGACAGCTGACCTGAACTGGACAGGGGAATATTCAATACCATGTAATGTCATGCTTGACAATAAAAACTGGTGTAGAGAAAGAAGGGGGGGTACAGCTTCCCACGTGACGGTTCTTCAGAGACTGCCTGGGCGTTGATCTGACTGTGGGGTTTGAGAGTGATTTCTTTAGCCTTCCTTGGGTTTCTTTTTCCTCCTTGTCTCATTACCTATTAAACTGTCTTTATCTTGACACACAAGTCTTCTCACTTCTGTTCTTATTTTCTCCTTTCATCCTGCTGAGGTGGGAGGGAGTAAGCAAGCGGTGTAGGTGCTTGGGCTGCTGGTCGAGGTCAGCCCACTACACACTGATGGCTACTTAAAGAACTGGAGACTTTCCCTAAATTTTTGCCTAAGGATTTCTGTTTTGGTGATTTGTTTGATGTCAAGAAGATTAGCAATATGTCTAACTGTCTAAAAAATAAATTCTAGTTCAGTTGTGTCTGCGTTCACCACTGTTCTTTTTTCTTCCATGAATAGCAACGCAGGTGGTGACTTAATTAATAAAGCAGCCCTTGACTTCTGGACAAGTGGAAAGCGCAGGGAAGAGATTCAGCTGAAGGACCTGGAGCTCATGCTGTCTGTTGGAGTCTTCAATAACAAGAACAGTAAGTCACTTTCCCCAGAAAATGGGCAGTTCCTTTTACTTCATAACACGGGGTTCATCTCTTGACCCTGCCCTGCTTTTCCCTTTCCCCTGTCTCCTGCAGGTGGCCTGTGGCACAGCAGCCTCATCGACAGGAACCTCATTGACTACTTTATCCCCTTCCTGCCCCTGGAGCACAAGCACGTGAAGATGTGCGTCAGGGCTGAAATGACAGCCCGTGGCTATGCCATCGATGAGAAGATTGTTCAAGCAGTGGCTGATGAGATGACGTTCTTCCCCAAAGAGCAGAAAATCTACTCTGATAAAGGCTGCAAGACTGTACAGGCCAAGCTGGATATTCATGAAGACTTTGTGTTGAGAGATACAAAAGCCAAGGGGTGATTACCCGTCAGGTCACCAAAGCACTTTCAGAGCTTTTGGAAACCTGTGCATTTGCACTGAAGCTTTTTTACTGTTGCAGGGAGTATGGTGAAAATACCAGAATGACCTGTGTGGGCTTTTTAACTTTTTGGTTTTTTAACTTAACATCCCACTGTTCATCTCTGAACTGTCTGGTACCCAAACGTTGCCCCCTTTATTTTTCTTTTAACCTATAGAGAACTTCTGATCGTGAGGCATGTATAGCACTGGTTACAGCCTTTATTCTTCCGAGTGCTGGGATTATTAAGGATTTAACTCCTCTTTCCACAACAACTAAACTAAAGCAAAGGAGAGCAGAGGAATTCTGGGCAGTCGCATTCCCTGCCTTGTATGTGGTCTCATTCATGGGCTAGCGAAATGAAGGGATGTGTGGGGTGCTCAGGACTCGGAGAGTGTCTGCAAGGGTGAATACCTTGATGTGTCAGTAAGAGGACGGTATGGTGGAAGGCTTCCTCCTTCACAGCAGGCTGATGTCGTGGCTTCTAGAGAGGAGCATCAACTATTCAGGGACAGAAGGGCGTGATTATGTCTGAGCTGTGGCATTGTATCACATCTGCTACAGTAATATGGAAAGTCATGATGAGATCAGGGAAATCTGTTACTATCTAGTAAAGAAGGGTAGGGGGAAGTAACTGCTTGCCCCTCTGCTTCTTTGATAAAAAAGAAATTGTAAAAGAAACTTCATATTCTTCTAACTAAGGAGGCTAAGTGAATTTGTGTGGTAACTCCAGGGTGTTTGTCTTCTTAAGCAGAGGGACCCATCTGAGGGATCTGCCTGTTCCAATACACTAGGCCAATCTCCTGTTTTTAATTAGAAAAAAATCTCGGGAGGATTTGACTCTTGCAGCTTGTCAGGTTCGTCTGCGTGCAGGCTCCTGGGCCTGAAGTCTGCAAGACCTTTAGCGGTCCCTCCCAGCTGCACCCAGTACCCTAGAAGTGGGTGATGCTAGTCTCACCTTGCTTGGAAGACACTTTCATGGCAGAAGTTGTTTTTAATAGTGTATTTTTATACTGAAGTGTAAGTAACAGCAATACAAAGCTCTTCCTAGAGAACCACAGAGAAGGGAATATGGGAAACCGGGGCAATCAACAACAATCCCACACTTCACTAGGTAAGTGTGTTTTATAGTAGCTTATAACATTAAAGAATGTCTGTGCGGAAGGGTGAGTGATGAGTTAGGAAACTGGGAAAAAATTGATTTAGCCTTCACCCCCTTGGTAAGGCTGGGGTTTAAAACTCTGTTGCAAGCTTTAACTCTTTCATCATCCATCACTTGTCAAATATTGTAGTGCAAGACAGAAGTGCCTATCACTTGGTTGATTGTAGTGTGTTTTTTTTAAACTGGCATGAGGGATTGGGCTGTTTTTGTGCTGCAGCATTTACTCCCTCATTTGTACCTAAACTTGCTTTAAGATGTGATGCAAAACGTACAGGTCTCAACAATGTTAATGCAAATTACAACAGAAAGCTTAGCATTTAAGCTCTAAACTAAAAGTGCCAATTGTCTTTTACAACCCCACATGGAATTTGTCAAATGTTGGCAAACTGTTCACGCTGATACAATCTCCAGAGCCAAATGCTAGCGAGCCATTAACCTTGGGACATTGGACTGTTGCTTCTCATGTGTAATGTTTTGCCTCTTAACTGACTTAACTCATGGGTGTAAATGCTGCATCCTGTTTCAGGTCCTCCAAATACTAGATATTTGTGCACTTTCAAAACACTTTATATTACTACTGTACTGCGGTTGGAATAAATCTTAAGTCACTTTTCTCTCTTGGTTTAATAATTTTCAGCCATGAGAGAGTACTAGTTTATGTAGTTTTCAATCAGCTGCACTGCAGCTTTCTGTTAAGCTTCCTTTATTCTTAAAAAATTGTTTATAACAATAGATAAGCAGATTAAATAGACGGTTGAAACTAAAGTATGTTGAGTCATCAAACAGCAATCAAGAGTTAAATATATCTCAGTGGAAACACCATATCTCAGTGGAAACACACACCTCTGAAAAAGGCTTAAAGCCTCTGCCTGCTCTGCTTCATGCTTAGTAACAGGTTATCTCCTACCATAATGCCAGGCACTGCAGGACAACCGTTCCTCCTCTCTCTGCTGCATCCGGAAAGCTGTCATTCAAGGTGGCTTTTCACCTCTTCTCTAGCTGGCAAAGGCACGATAGGGCTACAGGCTTTCATCGTATCTCCGTGGGCCAGAGCATCTGCAGCCTCTCTAGCACTGAAAAAAAGCCAGTATGTAAATAACGGCCTAATTCAAGTGAGGTACAGCTGTTGGCAACAGCTCACACCTCACTCAACAGTCAGTTGTTCACGCTGTCGTGACCCATGTGTTGTGCTGTAACGATGCACAAGGAAACTCATTACGGAGCATATATGGGAAGCGTAAGCTGTCTTGTTCATCAGGACTTTGCACTATGCCTGCGCCGCTCGGCACGCTCGACAGCTTGGCTCTTTGGCCCAGGATGGCAGGCAGATGAATCTCTAGGGCCAGGCTGCCTCTTTCTAGCAAAAGCGGCACTTAATAACACTGCTGTGTTTTAACCATAGTCTCTAATTTTATGAGCACAGGGTGAGATCTTGGAATGTTCCCTGCAGAAGGCAGCTGAATAAAAGTAGCCGTTGCTTGTACTGGACTTTGGTAAGAACAAACAAAATTCAATCTCACCAACTGTTCAGCTGCTCTCACCTGGCCAACGGATTGTTTTTCTAGGGATCAGACCTTTCCCCCCATTTGACATTTTCTTTTGTCTGTTACAGTTAAGTGGCCTATTAAAAAGAATAACAATCAAAGTTACCCAGTCACATTTCTTTTACCCAGATGCAGGAGATGCTCCTAGCCCAGCTCTGCTGTTTTCAAGGACAGAAGAGATTAAACAGAGGCAGTCTCGACCCTTTCAACATCATTTCTACACCCTCTAGAGGCAGCTTTCGTCCAAGCTAAGCCATCTAGGGCTATGATACGGTTAAATACTTGCTACCAACGTATGTCAAATGCCCGTATCAATGCTGCAATGGCACATAAAGCAGAATTAAGACTGTAGTTAATGCTGGAAAAGCCACAATACTGCTTGGTAGAACTGTTTCTTTTGATGAGAAGGTACCAGACAGTAGTAAAAGTTTATCATTTTCACATCTGCTTTTTTCCATTAGTCTGTCATTTGCTATGATCAGGAGGTCAAGGAAACAGATAAATAACCTGAGTTCAAAGCGCTCATTTGCTAACAAATACTAGGACGGATAATTTGCATATTATACAACTTCAGAACTGGACAGATGAAGTTGTACTGACCTTTTTCCCCTCGCAGAGAAAACTTCAAGATGCTGCCACTGAAAACATGGGTGGCTTCAATCAGAGCCTGCAGGGTGTTCTGTCAGCGGTACCACAGTGGGAGGAAGAGACAAGAAGCAGGGTTTTAACTAGTCTCTAGAAGACAAGTCCATCCTTATGACACTGTTGAGTACATACACATCTAGAAAGTCTGCCTCTACAAAAACCGTGCGAGTGTAATTAGTACCGATGGTCTAGAAGTGCAGTTTCCACTCCAAACTTCATTTGTTTCCCTTTCAGCGGGTAGCAGAGAGTCACATCTCCTCCCCATATCTATTCCCTTTGAACTCAAGAAGGGAGATACCTGTATTCAAGCACAGCTGAACGCTTCAGCCAGAAACGTAGTATGCTCTTCTGCAACAAGTAGAACATCAAATCACTCCATGCAAAGAACACCAGAAGGTAGCTAAGAAATACATTTCTGATGAGAAAAGTTTATTTTGAATAGAAACTGGAGTGAAAAAAAAGCTTCTGCAGTGCTCACATTTAGAAACAAGTCTGACACTCTTCACAGTAACTTCAGTTGACACATTTTTTTTTTTTTTTTCCCCCCTCCGAAAAACGCCTTTGGCTCCATCTTCATCATTACGAGAACAGGAAAAAGGGAAAACCCTGCAAGCTGGCCCCTGAATTCTACATGTAGGTGAAGAGGAAAAACCTCTTTTCCATTTCCTTGGTTTAAAATTTAACCTGTACATGTTTTCCATTAAGTTATACCCTGTCCGTGAGGCTGACTCACCAGTCAGAAAGCACACTTTTCTCCCTCCTGAGATCACTCCTGGGAAAGCACGCTGTGGGCAACATTATACATAAAAAAATAATCCAAAATAGGAACCAGCTGCACTGATGTGGCAGTCAAGGATTTTAACTCACTTCCCTGTAATATTAAGCCCGCCCTCTGAACACTATTCACACCAATGAGTTTCATATTCTCGGTTTGACATGCAGGAGGCCAATTTATACCACTGTTTTGAGAAAAGACAATGGTACCGCATGATATTGGATAGAAGACTCCAGATTTTTATAATTATAGAATCCCCCCCATTATCTTTACTGGAACCAAGCTGTTTAAGGAGAAAAGACACATATTCTATTTTTAATGCGGCTATAGGAATATTCCCACGCAAGCCGAATGAAGATTTTCACAGACATAGGAACTTTGATTAAAATTCTGAATACTGTATAGAGATTGTCCACATCAAACCAAAACCCAACTAAAATTCGGTCATAATCTCAGTCCTTCTATACATGCCAACAGTCTGCCAAATGGTTCTGGTGATCAAGACACGATCCAAGAGGAATCTTCAGCGCTGTCAGACACAGACCTCCACAGTCACAACACAGTTCATTCTTACCTTGGCAACACAAGGCCGAAGTACTTGGGAGCCATGACTAAGTGACAGAATAAAAACACAGAAGCACTGCCGCTTATTTACACACCAGTTAAAAAGTAACGTTCCTTTCTTTAAAAAGGTCTTAAAAATGAAATGTCCCAGGTTCTCCACTTTGTAATTAAGTTAAATTTGCTTCTTTGCAGGTTGTAGCAATAAAGCATTAGAAGTCATAGTAATAATCCAGCTTTGCATCCACAGTTTTACAGCCTTTATCTGAATAAATTCTCTCCTCTCTGGGGAAGTAGGTCATTTCATCAGCTATTCTGGTTAAAATGTCTTCATCCACAGCATAGCCACGTGATTCAATCTCCACCCGGACGCACATTTTCACATGTTTATATTCCAGTGGCAGGAAGGGAACAAAGTAGTCAATGAGATTTCTATCAATCAAGGTGCTGTGCCAAAATCCACCTACAAAAGGAAAGAGAAGAGGTTTGTTTCTACTCTAAACGCTACTGTGGGTTAAATGACAGCAAGAGGCGTATCATAGCCCTCTGCTACATACCAGTAAGAATTCACCTGTGTTTTTAGGGCCCTATAATGCACAGGTAAGCCCAAATATAAGCCCCTTCTCATGGTACTTTGTACATAAAGTTTTGTACAGACATACAAATGTGGTCCATTGGAGCCAAATAAATGAATTCTGACTGAATGCATTTAAGCCTTGCTCCCCAGGTGCCAGTCTCATACCTTCCCCTCTCTCACCTAGAGAAGAACAGATTTTCTATCTTATCAGGTCTCCCAGACCAGCTTGCGTTGCTCCTTTTTTCAGAGACTGCACCTAACCTTTTAAAAAAACGCAATAGGTTTGCTTTCGATGCTACTTTTAGACCATAATTATATTAAAAACCCTTTTCACCAGAAGTCCTGTGCGAGAAAACCTAGGAGACACTGGACTGCCCACAGCAGGGCTGGCATGTCAGCTTGTTCCCCATAAATAGCTCCTAAATAACTGCTCCTAAATAACTAAATAATAGCAAGAAAGCCTAAGTGGATTGTGGACCAAGGAAGCGGTTTCCCCATAATAAAAAATTTTATTGGTTAAGGACTTTTCAGCTAATGCAATATCTTGCCTTACTGTCTAGACTTCCGTTTGCATTCTCTTTAGCCCATTAGTACATCAACAAGTGGACAGCGTAGACTTCCCCCAACATATGCAATCCACTGGACAGCAAATGTGCTGGTAGCCAAGGTGTACACAGGGCTCCTTAACCTTCGTTTCATCTCAAGAGCCATCTGTACGCCCCAAAACTGCATCGTAGCTCCTTGCTAGCCAAAAACTGGAGGGCCAGATCAAGTAGAAACCATAGCTGTAAAAAATGCAGCTAAATGCAGCCCATCCCTTTTGCGGAACTTTTACCACCTCAAAAGCAATCACAGTTTTACTCACTATTTTTGTTATTGAAGACTGACACAGACAGTGCATTTTGCATATCTTGGAGCTGTATATCTTCCCTTCTCTTCCCGTTTCTCCAGAAATCTAGTGACACCTCTGTTATCTTTTCAGCTCCTGCATTGCTAAGTTAAGAGAAAACAAAGATTGTAGCTAGAGGTAGTTTTAAAACACGTCATGTGTACAGAACAGCAAACCTGAGAAGGCACTTACCTGAGGAATATGAAGATGGCTTGTCGGTAAGACACCCCATCCAGAAACTCATAGTAGTCCAGGAATGGCTTGATGGAATCAATGAGTCCTGCATGCATTTTATCCATTTCATCAAATATGAAGAGCGATCTGGGACAGATGCTCACATTTCCCCGAATCCACGACTGCAACTGGTCCTGAGCAGCATAAAAATAAAAGATATTCAAAGAGTTACGTTGAAAAGACAGAAAATAGCACTTCTGCTTATTGACTTTTGCCCTGAAAGAGTCATTTCAATTGTGTCATTTTAACACTTTTGGCTTCTTGACTAAAACATGGTTAAAAGCTGTAAATAAAACTAACAGAATCTCATGCTGGTTCTGAAAAAAATTCAAGACACCAAGAGACAGGATGGGACAAGCAGGAAATCTCCTCGCAAGAAAGATATTGCTGTAAGCACAGCAAAAATGAAAGCACACAGCAGGACAAAGGACAGGTACCACCAAGGAATAGCAACACATAGCAAAGCCCTGACATGCAAAACAATTACTTTTGGCTGCACTTTGGTCTAAACATCCTTAGGCACCAAAATTATGACTATTAATTACCTGAACAGCACCAGTGAGAAATTACACCTGCAGTCACTGGCAAAAGTCAAAACAGAATTCAGCCCTCAACCCTGTGTTTTAATCATTCAGAAGTTAAATGAAGACAATTACAAGCCCTTCTTAAATGACAGTGTTGTTCAGAAGGGCTAATGGTTTATTGTATTTAAAGATTCTCTCACTTAAGTGTTACATTTAAGATCAATAATGAAGTAACTGGAAAAAAAACAGGTCTATCTGCTGGCAGATGAATGAGAAGTAACCGTTCTAACCGTTTTCAATGATCCATCTTTTTTTTTATATTCACTGTTTACTCAGTCCCTGAACTGCAGAGGCAGAACAGGAAGGTGGCATCGGGTGTATTGTGGGTGAGAAGCAACAGTTCCGTCTACTGCCTTGGGCAGCAAGTTTCCCAAGGGTAATCATCTTGACACAAAAGCAGAAAAGGATCTGTTTTATTTTAAAACAGCTCAGTTGAAACAAGAGGGAAAGTAAGCTGTAAAGGAGGAAATGGATATTTCCTCCATTTAGAAATCAGGTTTGTAAACCATCCCATTCCCATTTTTAACATATAAACAGAACATAAACATTTAGTACTACAAAAGACAGTGGTTCTCATTCAAACTCTGCTGTTAAAGAAGTTAGTTAGAACAAAAAAAACCACAGAAAACATGCATCTGAGCTACTGCTCCACATGATATCCACCTGCCTACAGCACTGCACTGACACGAACGGGCAGAACATTTCCAAATACATTTATTTGTACCTTTCTGACAACAGAGTATTTTTTCGTTTTACAGCTGGGAAATGGATGCATAGAAAAACTAAATAACCTCCTCAGTGTGCAGTCAAACTGAAAAGCACAAGCATGCCTCAGAGAACATGTGTCAGCTTGCGACAGCACCTGACACATTGGAGGTCAGCAGGTAGTTCCCCAGAGTCATGAACTATTAGTTTTACACAGTGCCCACCAGTGTATCACCCAACCACGGAATCCTGCTCAGTCATGCTCATCGTTACGTCAGTTACATCTCTAAGCAAACTGTAGAACAAAAAAAACCCATATCGTTCTTCCCTAAAGAGAAGGAACACCAGTCCTAATGGATGTTAGGATTTACCCAGTTCTGTACAGATTGCAAAACTGTCACATTTTGCTGCAAAAAGCAGTATCTAGGTTTCTAGTATCGATTGTGCCATAACATTTATAGATCAACACAACAGTCACTGCAGTAGAGCTCTGCCCCACTGCCATGGTTTCCACAGCACATTCTTACCTTGTAGTGATTGATGTTGTGAGCGTGAGGGAAGTGTAAAGTCGCCACAAACTGATGGACATATTTACTCTGCAGACCTCTTTTATAAATGCTTTCAGCAACTATCTTACTGACAAAGTTTTTGCCTGTTCCAGTCCACCCGTGCAAGGAAAGGGTGAGAGGTTTTTTGACGTTGCTGTTGTTCAAGAAGCCCTTCACGGCCTTTACAACCACCTTGCTCACCAGGTGCTGCCCAAACAGCCTCTTGTCCAAATTCTCCTCCAGAGCTGGACGAAGAGAGACCACTCTGTCAACACAGAGGAGGGAGAGTGGCAGGGGGTCCCGCCGGCTTCTCCTCCCTCCGTACAGGAAAGTCCACCACCCGCCCTGGCCTGCAGGCTGCCAGTCCCAGGCCAGGGGGCACAAGGCTGGAGCCAGGGCCTACGGGGAGAGCCCACAGGCCCCACGGGCAGGCCTCTATAGGGAGACCCCCACGGGGAAGCCTAACAGACCCCAAGGCAAGGCCCCCACGGGGAGACCCACCAGACCCCACGGGCAGAACCCCACAGGGAGGCCCAACAGGCCCCAAAGGGATACCCCAACAGGGAGACTCCCACCGGCCCCACGGGCAGGCCTCCACAGAAAGACCCCAACAGGGAGACACCACAGGCCCCACGGGGATGCCCCCACAGGCCCTGGCCGGTCTCGGAGCCTCCGGACCCCCCTAACACCCTCCCGCCACCCCCGCAACGTCCCCTCAGCCCACCCCAGCCCCCAGCACCCCCTCAGCCCCGCACCGGCGGCGACGCGCCGGTCGTGCCGCTGGAGACAGCACTCCCTGAAGTAGCAGTAGAGCCGCGGGTATGAGATGAAGCCGGTAAGGGCCGAGGCGGCGGCGCCCGCGATCGCCAGCCCTAGGCTGATGGGCTCCACGGCGCTCGCCGGCCCGAGGAGCGGCGGCAGCAGCAGCAGCACCAACCCCAGGGCCTCCCGCAGCGCGCCCCGCCGCAGCTTCATGGCCCGCCCGGCTCCGCCGCCGGCCCCGCCGCGCCGCCGCTTCCGCTCCGCAGCGCCACTTCCGCCGCCGCCATCTTGGCTGCGGGCAAAGGCGGGGCTGAGGCTGAGGCCTGCCGCCATGTTGGACAGGCACCCGCGGCTGTAATTTAGCTAAATGGCGGCCTCGCGTGGTTCGCTTGATGAAGTGCTGCGCGCACGCTCGGACGTCAGCTTAGGGCCGTGTCGGCAGGTACCCGTGGGGAATGCCGCCCCGGACTGCACGGGGACACAGGCTCAGAGACAACCTTGCACGGTTACCTGGCCCAGAGACTTTTCCCCTTTTCTGAAAAAAAGTAAAATCTGGAGCTATTCCCCCCGCACCCCACCAGCCTCCCCGGAGTTTCTGCTCCTGAGTGATGGGACATGGACACCTGCCATGGGAGACCCTGACATTTGTTACCACCAGAACCCAGAAACCATCAGCGTGCATTCCAGAAGAAAAAACGTCATTTACAAGCACTTAAAAACACTTTTATTATTTTCAGGTTACAAATCTTGCCTTCAAACTCCCGCACATCATACCTCCTGGGCAGACATGGCTGACACTGGCTGCGGGGCCTCTGGCTTCTTCATCAGCTGCCATAGCGACCCTGTCCTGAGAGCTGAAAGTGAGATTTTCCTCAAATCCAACAGTTAACAACCTGATCAAGTTCTCTTCTTAGCTAAAATAAAATGCAGCGAATGGCTACAGAAGTAAGTCTACAGGGGGAAAAAGATACAAAACGACACGGCGCATGATATAAAATCCCCGGCGCTGTGTATCTGCTTCGTTCCTTGCGCTGAGGACGGGCCCGGCGAGGCAGCACCAGGCACAGCCAGCGCTGATTTCTCCCCGAGCACTTGCAATCCAGGCTGAGGAGCAGCGGCACCGAACACACGGCTGCAGCATCTCAGCCTTACACACTCTGCAGAGCTCAGGCCCTTGGGAACAAAGGCAAAGTCCCCAACAAAGCTACATTCCAGCAAACCAGCTTTCACCCTTCCCTTTATTCTTACAAGGCAAACAGCACTGCTGCTTTTAAAGGATCTCTTTTTTTACTATTTTTTAAGAGGGTGAAAGAATGCCAACCATGAAAGCTCACGTTCTTCTAAAAGGTTTGTAACTAAAAATAACCTATATACAAGATTTTATGGACCAAAGAGTTCACGATCACCTGCCAAGTGATTCACTACAGGGTCACAAGAAAAGCTTTGTAGGTAACACCAGCATGTGAAGGTAGTGACTCTCCGCACATCCATTTCAGGTCACTGACACAAAATCCTTTATTGGAGGAAATTAAGAGCAACTGCAGAGACTTCAGCCCATGTTCATCAGTATCGCCTATTCATCTTCTTGAATTTCTCATAGTGATAATCATCTGTTGCTTTTTCATTGAGCGGACGTTTGCGATTTGGAGGAGACCCTTCAAAAGAAAGAGAAGGAAATATTAGTTCTCTGTCCTTCCACAGGAGACATTTCCTCACCTCCAGCACCTCCCTTAGACAGCCCCTTGCTCTGTGAAAGGTTCTTGCTTTAGCTGTCACTGCTCCCCAGCCTTGCCCCCCTTGCTATTCCAGCTTTCATCACACCCTTGTCAGCCACCTTTGGCAACACGTTTCAGGTGGGACCTTTGCTACTCCAGCCTTGGGCATCTCTAAAGACATCCCCTACCCAGAGGGCTTCATGTGTGGCCTGGTAGTGTACATCACATGCAATAGCCTCTCATGGACTCAAATTGCTCCATTTCCCCACTATTTCAGGGCACCCAGAGAAGAGAAGGTAAGAAAAGCCAGATCATTTCTCTGTGCAAGACCCCTGAAGAGTTTCAGTGTCTCTCCTTATGACATTTCAGATAAAGGAACATACGCTCAGGTTCTGGCCTCTCCGTATCCCCCACTCTCAGTGGACGGGGCTTTGGCTCTTCTTTGTTCCTTCGCACTGGTGCGTTTAGCTCCTCATGATAAACTGAAAGAAGGAAAACATCAGATGAGGAATGTTATCTGGAGCAGTGGTATGCAGAGGGACATAATTCTATGGCATTTGTGACAACTGATTTTTAGCAGAAACAACAGAACCTCAAAACAAGCATTTCCGTAATTGGTTTCTATGCATAATCAATACAGGCAAGATGGGAGACAGCAAATTTCAGTAGCACTATTTCATCAGAAGTGGCCCAAAGACTCATTTCCTTCGGAACCCAGAAATCTGACTCCAAAACTCTCCTGTAAGCATGGTTAGGCACAGCAGAAGGCTGCCTTTCCTCCAGACGGCTGCCGTATGAGAGGCTCTCCCAGAAATTACTTCCCATCTCCCGTCTAGTAAGGTCTATGTTTGCTTGACCACCTGTCTGCCTGGGCAGCTGACAAAATGGATTTTGTCAATTACAAACCATCATTTGTAATGGCAGATGAGGCAGGCATTTCCAGCACACGCTCAAGACACAACTTAAAGAAAAACTTTTGGAAATTTATGAGGTGGTGTCAGCTGGGAGTTCAAGAGCAGAAAGTCAAGCCATGAGTAATATGTCCCTCTCCTTGCTGACGGATGGAAGAAAAAGACCATGCCAGATGGGGTCTATCTGAGCATCCCAGAACAAGGCAGCTGGTTGTGGTGATACACAAACCAATTTCTCCTGCATCAGACTCTATCCCAATTGACTGCTTTTCTTCAGCAGAGGAGAGGATCACACCTGGGTCATGAGAGCTATGTGAGACTTACATCTATTGTGCTGGACATAGTTAACAGCCATGTTGGTGGGAACAAAGGAAGTTTCACTGTCTTTCTTTTTGTTCTGCTGCTCTGCCAGCAGCTTGGCCTTGGCCTCTTCAGTTGAGATGATGTTTTTTATTTTTGCACTAGGAGGAAAACAACAAAGAAAACCCTCATTAATATTTAGAAGGGTAGATTTAGGGGATAGTATTAACACTACTATAGTATGCAATATGTTTTTTGAGAGAGAAGGCAGTGCTCTAGAAACAGAGGCTTTGTTTCCCATCCCAGAGCCCAACTGGGGCTGTCTGCTCCAGCCATACCGGTACTCTGCCCATCAGTACTTGCCCATCCTGGCAATTCAGGCCAGAACCAACGTATCTGTGAACTACATACTCAATTCCCAGGTCCACTTCGGGAATGCCGCTCAGCATCTGGTTGGACAGCATCTCCTCAGTCTTCTTGGCAGAGGAGACACGGATGTTCTCTGGCAACTCGTACAGAGAATCCTCGGCATTTTTTAGCTTCACCTTCTGCTCCTCGTTCTCCACAATTCCCTTTCTCTTCTTCAGCTCAGTCTCAATGTACTTCATCCTAAACAGAAGTGCATGAGGGACACACAGTTATTTAATTATTTTTTTCTGTACTGTGTCGCTGCACTGCTGGGCACAGGTGCATCCCTGTCCTGAGAGCTAGGAGAGAGGAATGAGCAATCTCCCCAAAGGAACTCGGCTGACATCAATTGCACGAAGCAATTGTGCAAGAACTGATCAGATCCTCCAAGCTCGTTCACCACCAGCAGGGAAGGCTCCCACTGCTATTTAATGCCAGGCGAGCTGGTTGGTACCTCCCATCCATAAAAAAGCCTTCCCAAGAGTGGTAGCCAGGAGATGAAAGGGCAAGTGGAAGTTTCAGTGAGAACTCGGGAGATGTTCTGGGATGAGTCGGTATCCAAGACAGAAAAAACCCATATTGTGAGGGGACACCCAACCTCAAATTCAACATCCCAGACCCAACGCAGCACAACTTACATGTCAGCATCTTCATCCCGCCTGTTGGTTTCAGCTGAGAAGGAAGTTCCCAAGTTTAGATCTTCCTCTTCATTAATCCTAAATGGAAGCCACAGTGTTTACAGTTTTCAGTTTGGGGCTGTTGGTTGTTTGGTCTTCAGAGCTCATCTGCACCCACCTGTCCTTGCCTCTTTCTTTCAGCTTCTTCATGTCCACCATTCCCCCAGATTTTATCTTAAACGGGTCATCCTGTAAAATGAGAAATAAGGAATAAGCCTCAAGCTTCCCTTGAGTTTAATGCTAGTCTTCGGGATCTGGATTCACAAAGAGAGAACATTGAAGGATTGAGCCATGGCATCAGTCCTACCCCCGGCCAGACAGCGATGGGCTGGACCGCACTGGTGTTTTCACAGCGTTATATCTTAGCCCTGAGGTAATCAAAGTGTCCAGCACTTACCACAAGTGTTGCTTCTTCTTGCAACTTTTCTCCCACAAGCAGAGCTACAGCGCTAGTCAAGCAGATAAAGAAAGTAAAAACATTTCAGTGGAAGGAATTTACCGTTACGTTACACCGAGGGACAACACAATTTCACATCCTTGGTGCTACATCCCTTACCTCACCCCATTGGGTCGCTTTCTGAGGCTCTGAACTTCTTTGGTTTCCTCAAGTTTTAACCTAAAGAAAAAAAACATTTCACCTAGTACTTGATGCTTTGTTTTTTGTTGATTAACTTAATTTGATTTTCTGCAGTTAACATGGAATCTTCTAGACAGGCCTTGCCTTAAAATTCTGCATATCAGTGTCTATTTTTCTGGTTACAAATTAGATAGATATTTTCTATTTTACTTTATTTAAGCAATTCCATTTATTTATGCAGTTAGAAAAAAAGCCACATGACATCTGCTGGCTATGTCCCCTCAACACGCCTTCCCTCGTCTGAGGAAAGAAGCACCCCAGCATCGAAAGGCTTTAATAAGAAGCCAATATGGGAAAAACAACTCCAGCATCGTTGGTTTTGGTCCATGAAGATCTCCAGACAATATTCTCCTCACAGGAAAACAAAGGGTCACCAAGAAACATGAATTAATGCGGAGCACCTTTACGCCTTCAACAATTTGACACTAGCTAATAAAAATCATACAGTCATTTCTCAGGAAAAGGAGGAACTAACGAAGCACAGAATTTGCAGCAAAATTAGCAGCAGCTCTCAAGTGGGTATAACACAGATGAATGGATGTCAACATACATCAGTGACTCAGACGAAAGTTTAGGGTAAATTTAAAGATCAAGTCTCTCTATACAGACTGACATGCACTCATAATTTCTTCAGATATTTGGACTTTTACTAATTATGCACGTTTTTCACTATCTGCCATGAACTATGCATCATGCCATATTTGTCAGAGGCAAAATAAGAACTAGAAAGATCTTGCTTGGAATGCAGGGCTCTGCAAACGAAAGGGCCCATCTGCCCTGTCTGCATCCGTCAGAAATTGCGCTCTCATTTATGTCTGCAGAACTGGAGCCCATGGAACCACCCCGGTGCGCGGGGCTGCAGAGCCACCCTGCATCGCCTCGGTTTCACGGGCTGCTTCCCAAAGTCAGTATTTTCTGATTCTAGGTGATTTAAACCTTCCACGACAAACTTCCCTCAGTTGTTGCTCTAGTATTATACTGCTGGTGAAAATAACGGGGCAGATTCTTGCGGGTGCCAGTTCCCGAGGGGAAGGGCCGCATCCGTCAGGAATGCCGTGCACGGCCAGCGGCGGGGCTGCGCCGCTCCCGGTGACCTCGCGGGGCTCTCGGTGCCCCCTGCTCCATCCCACGAGGGGCTCCGCGAGCTGTCCGGCCCCGGCTGCTCGCCTCTCCCGGCCGGCACATCCCGGAGGAGCTTCGGTGGAAGAGACCCCCCATCTCCGAAGCGACCGGGGCTCCCGGCGGGTTCGGCCGGGCCCAGACGGGGTCTCTGCCGGTCCCCACCCACCTGACCTCCTCCGCCACCTGCTCGTCCTCCTCCTCCTCCTCCGAGTCCTCCCTCCGCCGGCGGAACGACTTCTTGGCGGGCATGGCCCTGGCTGCTGCGCTCCACCACCGCCGCCGCCACACTGCGGCCCCCCGCGCCCCGAGGCCTCTCCGGGCCGCGTCGCACGGCGATGACGCCACAGACCCGCGACGAAGCCGCGCGGCGCCACTCTTCCGCCAGTACCGCGGCCGGGCAGGGGCCGCCCGCCAGGCCAGGCCGGGCCAGGCCTACCCCTACCCCCCTCCCCTTCCTCCGAATCAATTTTAAAACAATATTTTGTTCATTAGTTTTTCTGGGAAACCTCTTCTGGGAAAGGGGTAAGAAAGCAAGGAAGATGAACTAGCAAACATGGCATGGATACTTTTAATTTTTTTTTATTTTATTTTAAATTAAACCAGCCGATGCACTTGGGAAGAGGGGTCAGTTTTGAGTAAGGAACTCAGAGCCTGAAAGCGTCCCAGTTTTTATGTGTTAGTCAAAGATACTGTGCTCTTGTCACTCGTCTTTTAAACCGACAGCTGTTACGTGACACTATTTTGCTTCTCAGTGAAGGTGCCTGAGATTGGTCGGTTGTTTGTTCAGCATCTCTCCGCAGGTTATAGGGATCCTGGTTACAACCCCTGTTGTGTTTTCTGGCATGTAAATATGATTCCTTCCCCCTTCAATTTTGCGTTGCTCCTCCAGTTCAGTTTATTGAGTTCCAAAGAGCATTGGAAAAACATTGTTATAAAATTATCCTTGAGGTTTGTTTTCTGCCAAGGCACGGTGCTAGGCAAGCTCTGCAGCTCACAAGATAAGTGTTGCTGATATGGCTTATTCATTTATCCTTTTTTTTTTTTTTTTTTTCTTGTTTTCTCCCCACTGTCAGTGATTCAGACCAGATAACGCTGGGAATTCTTTCAAATGTCCTCAAAATGTGAAAACAGAGTGTAGAGAAATGTTTGTTTTCCCGCCCTGCCTGCTGAGCTAGCGCAGAACCCCGTTTCTAGGGGGGAACGCGTGGTTTACCAGTCTGCTCAGGTTCAGGGAGAACAGAGTATTTGTGGTAAACAAAAGCAGTTAAGTTATGTATGATGCAAGGCATGTAGGAGTTAATGGGAGTTTTTATCCATTGCTATTAGACTCTGCATCATTCAGAGATGCTACATGATCCAGACACATCCCTCATTGTTCTGATCATTACCTTTATTCGTGCGTTTCCCTCTCCTCCCCATTGCCTGGCTCGCTTCCCTATGGGTTAACAACGGGTCAGAGCTGCGCTGGCTAACATGACTGGCTCCTGATTTAGACTTGTGTTGATCTCTTTGAACCTTGAAGATGGATATCTTAATCTCTAATACACAAAACATACTAATTTATCTTCTTACAACCTGTGAGAGCAAATCTGGCGTGTAACTGAAAGGAACTCTCCGTTCTTGTCCTAGGAAAACACACCCCCGCAGGTGAGCGCTGGTGAAAATGGGGGTTACAAGAGACATCTGTCCTCACCTGGATTCCATAGGAGAGGTGCCAAGGTACAGGGTGTTCTGGTTGTCAGTCCTTTCCCCTTTAGCTATTGTGCATGGGTTTGCATGTTTGTTTTTTGAAGAAAATACTGCCTGTCTCCATAGAGGAGGGGCAGAAACTCTTCTTCCATGCTGATGTACCCTGCACACGTCCATAAAGTAAGCCTTTGCCCACCCCATCTGATCTATTTCTTGCTGTCATTTTATCCTGCTCAAATGTGTCACTTTAATTGGAAGTGTGATATTAAGAAACTAAACACTGTGAGCTGCAGGTTGGCGAGGCCTGTGTTACAGAGAAGTTTCCCACTCTTGAAGAATTAGGTAACTTAAAAAACAAACATGCAAACAAACCTTCTTTTTTCATGAATATACAGGGAACTTGCCAGTCTTGTGGAGCTGTGGGACCAAGTCTCCGGACTTGTCTTCAGGAAACAATAGCTTGCTACGTGTGCGCGTGCCATGGTAGGACTTCTCTTTAATATAAATCTAAAAAAAAAAAGAAAGAAACAATTGTACTGAAAAAAGAAAGGTGGGAATCAAAGAGGGGGTTCACACTGGAACTATCCACCATTTTTTTTAGGTATTAGAAGTTTAGAAAACTGGCAATATCAATTCTGAAGTTGCAGCTGCCGGAGGGACTGGAGCTGCGGACTCTTTTGTGAAGGGTCTTCACACCTAATAATAAATGCAGTGAAGGGCTACAGGAATAAGTCTACAGGGGGGAAGAGATATACTGACACAAAATTTCTTATTAATGAAAATTAAGAACAAATGCAAAGACTTTGGTCTACCTTCCTCAGTATCACCTACTTATCTTCAATTTCTCATAGTGATAATCACCCATAGCATTTTCATTGAGTTTGCAATTTGGAGGAGACAGTTCTAAAGAAAGAGAAGGAACTATTCCTTCCTGTCCTTCCATCTTCTTGGATTTCTTGTAGTAAGAATCATCTCTAGCTTTTCCATTGAGTGGATGTTTGCAATTTGGAGGAAACCCTTCTGAAGAAAAAGAAGGAACTATTATTACCTGTCCTTTGATCTTCCTGAATTTCTCATAGTGATAATCATCTGTTGCTTTTTCATTGAGCGGACGTTTGCGATTTGGAGGAGACCCTTCAAAGGAAAGAGAAGGAAATATTAGTCCTCTGTCCTTCCACAGGAGACATTTCCTCACCTCCAGCACCTCCCTTAGACAGCCCCTTGCTCTGTGAAAGGTTCTTGCTTTAGCTGTCACTGCTCCCCAGCCTTGCCCCCCTTGCTATTCCAGCTTTCATCACACCCTTGTCAGCCACCTTTGGCAACACGTTTCAGGTGGGACCTTTGCTACTCCAGCCTTGGGCATCTCTAAAGACATCCCCTACCCAGAGGGCTTCATGTGTGGCCTGGTAGGGTACATCAGATGCAAGAGCACTGCAAGCGCAGAAAGTCAAGCCGTGAGCCATACGTCCCTCTCCTTGCTGACAGATGGAAGAAGACCAAGATAGATGGGGTCTGTCTGAGCATCCCAGAACAAGGCAGCAGAGAGCTCCTTGTGGTGATACACGAAGCAATTTCTCCTGCATCAGACTCTGTCCCAACTGACTGCTTTTCTTCAGCAGAGGAGGGGGTCACTCCTGGGTCAGGAGAGCGATGTGAGCTTTACCTCTGTTGTGCTGGCGATAGATAACAGCCATGTTGGTGGGAACACAGGAAGTTTGGCTGGCTGTCTTTTTGTTCTGCTGCTCTGCCAGGTGTCCCTACCCCTGCGCTCCCCTGGGTGAGGGCCCTTCCGCTCACCCAGGGGGGTGTCAGGGCATTGTCCCGCCCAGCACAGACCCACTGTCTCCTGAGCTGTGCGTCTTCCTTTGCAGTTGGGCCAGGAGCTCCCACCTCCCAGTACCCCCAGTTTATCCAGTATAAATACTCACTGAGGTCTGGGACTGGCTTCAGTCACCACGGGGGCACTGGGAGCTGCTTTTCAGCATCCCCGGCCTCTCCACGCACCCACCGCTCAGCTCCAGCAGTAACAATAAATGTCCCTTTGCCTCTGCGATGCTGGCTCGAAGGCTCGGCTGCGTGTGGCTCTTCACATGGTACCTTGTTTTGCCCCAAAAAGGGGGTTTTAGTCATGGTGAGGAGGCAGGGGTGAGCAGAGCGCTCTGCCGCGGGTCCGAGGGGAGCTGGGCAGCCCTCCCAGCCTGCCTGGTGTGAGAGGGACAGGGGAGAAGTGTTTGTGGAGTGTGTCAGGAACGGTATGGCCAGGACTGGGGCAGTGACCGTGCTTTGTACTGAAGAGTAACCCGCTTCTTCTACCTACTCAGAGGAGACAGCTCCTGGATCGCCCTCTGCTCTACCCTGACCTTAAAACTCCTCCCTGAAACAATGAGAAACAATGTCAGCAACTTACACCGCATACTGCAAAACTGGTGAAAAAACCCCACAGTTCTATCATCAATAAAGTCAGGAATTCTAGAAAATGCAGCACTCCTTGAATAAAGAAAAGCATACTATTAAACCATCCGGGCACGCCATAAACACTCATTACAAAGTTACTGACCTGGAAAAAACAAAAAAGCAGCCTGCAAGTCAACTTTCTACTATACAGGCAGCTGGATGTTTACTGGTCCTGAAGGTGTTAGCTCAGCCTTCTCACCTCCGCCTCTCTAAACGCCAAAACGCACCCGCCCGAGCTGCTGAGCCCGCCCCGGAGCTACAGCCAAATGAAGGACGGAGCGGACCACCGGCCCCCGCAGAGCCCGGCCGCAGAACGAGCTCCCGCCCCGAGCCCGTGGCTCATGTACCCGGGGCCCCGCCCACCGCCCTCGGGGGCCCGCCCACCGCCCTCGGGGCCCCGCCCACCGCCCTCGGGGCCCCGCCCACCGCCCTCGGGGCCCCGCCCACCGCCCTCGGGGGCCCGCCCACCGCCCTCGGGGCCCCGCCCACCGCCCTCGGGGCCCCGCCCACCGCCCTTCCCACAATCCCCTGGGAAAGGGGCGGGGCCAACCCCCCCGGAAGAAATAAAGGCGGCCACAGGAGCAGTCGGTCCATTTCTCTTGCCTTAAGTTCCCAGCGGGCGAAGCGCCGCCGCTTTTTATTTCCATTTGGGACTCGCCTCTGGTGATTCTCTTACCGCTTTTGTTTGAGGTCTGTCCAGTTGTTGCTGTAGAGAAGAGAGTTCCCCGCAGGGGTCGCTTTATTTTTGCGATCTTCAGATATTTTTGTGGTTAACTGTTAGTCGTGTTTTGGAAGAGTGCTGGAAGCATATGATTTCCAGAAGACTGATGAGCATTTACGGGGTCCTGGGGGACTAAAGTGCCACAGAGACGCGCGTCGGCGGACTGAGGGGGCTAATGGAGGACTAAAGTGTCGTACAGACGCGCGTCGGAGGACTGAGGGGGCACTTCCGGGGTCCTGGAGGACCACGGACATGGACACCCGGAAACTGACGGGCACTGACGGGGGCGCGGTAACGCGTAAGAGCCGGTATGGGAGCGCCGATGGCCGCTCTCGAGGCCGGGCGGGCGGCACCAATCCCGCTCGAGGTGGCGGGGAGCTCGCCGGAGTCCCGGCGGTCCTGGTTCACCCTCCGGCTGCCGCTCTCCCGAGGCCGGCGCCGGACCGGTCTCCGCGAAGTCGCGCATGAGCACGAGCTGCGGAGCCAACGCACACCGCCGCCGGGGGCGTGGCCACGGCGCACGCGCGGCTCCCCCCCTGCAGGACCAGCCTTCAGCCGCCCGGCGGCAGCACCCCCTTAACTCTCCCGCTCGCGGCCCTCATTAGGGTGATGAGTGGTGACCGCTCTCAGCCCGCTTTAGCCCAGGCAGGGACCGGCTCTGCCCTCTCTGCATTCGCAGCCCAGGCAGCGACAGCCGGCGCCTCTGCACCAAAAACCTGCGGAACAGGGGTTTTCGCCCCGGAACGAGACCCAGGGACGCTGCATCGCTCCGCACCGGGCACCAGGGTCGGCGGTGGGGGGCATGTAAAAGCAGTGAGTCTGCTGGAGATCGGGGAGGGAGGCTGGGCTGGTGCCTTCACATAAGAATTGGTGATTTTGGCTTTCCTGCATGACTTTTTTTTTTTTTCCCCTTTCTGGCTGTATAAATCCATATATAGCACAGACATTTACACTCATGCATCTATTTACACGTATGTATATATTTAGGGAATTTATATTATCTGCTTACACTTATATAGAAAATCTGCTTAGACTTATTGTAACACTTATGATACAGAATATCTATTTAGACTGCTTATACATCTATTTTGACAATAATATCTTTTTATAAATACATTTTTTTAAGTATTTTTATATTCTGGGATCTTTTATATAACACAGAAGCACAGAATCATAGAATCCTTAGAGACAGAGGGTTTTATTTTGAACTTTTGAACTTTTTTATTTCAAAACTTTTGAACGCCTCCCTCTGTGCCCAGGGTGCAAGTCAGAGCTTGTCCTCTGTGGCTGTCCACAGAGCTCCAGCCTATGATGCTCCTTCAACTGCCCAGCTGTACGTCAGCACCTGCAAAAGGCAAGAACAGTTACCGAGCGGCCAGGCAAATGCATGGCCCTCCCAGAACTATTCCCTGCCCTGAGGCCCGTAATTGTTCTCAAAATTAAGACTGACTCTACGCTGCTTTCGTCACCTCCTCCAGCTCCGTTTCATTACCAGGATGTCACATAGCCCTCAGAGACTGTCAGGCTCACCCGGGTACCCAGCTAACTCCAGCCTTCAGCAGATGGCAGCACCCAGAGAAACTGTGGCACAGACGGAGGCTGCAATGCTGTTTCTCTCACTTGGCACAAAAATGCACACGCCCAACACGGAAAGCAGGAACAAGCAGTCATCTCTCACCTGCCCACCCTCTCGTTTGCCACAAGCAGGGGAAGGAAAGCCAGGGGACCATCTGTCACTGTGCCTGAGCGCCACCCGTTCAGCGTGCTCTCACCAGACGAGAGCTAGGGAGCCTGCCCAGCCAGCAGCGCTTCCCCAGCCCTCTGTCACCCCTACTGCATTGATGCTTACGCACTAAGCGGAGCCCTAGTCTTCCCTCGTAGCGCACGCTGGCATGTAACCGCCACAGCACTCGGTATTTGCAGTCAGACCTTCAGACCGCTCAGAAAGCTGTGTCCAGCCAAGACAGGATAAAAACCACGGCCTCTAAAAACTCCAGACAGTGGAGGGACTGAGCTACAGGGAAGCTGGCCCTGGCCAAGGCAATGACAGAAGCAGGGCGTCCCTTCCCTCTCTCGAGCTGCCCAGCGGCCAACACCGCGCCCTCTCCGCCGCCGGCGCCGCGGGCTCTAGGACCCGGCGACGGCACGGGCCGGAGCCCCGCGGCCTGCGGCCTGCTCCGCCACCGGGGGCCCGCGGGCTGCCGAGGCGCCGCGCTGCTGCGGCGGGGCGAGGGGCAGGGCAGCCGCGGCGGGAGGGCGTCCCGATGCCCTTCTCAGGTGCGCCGGGCAGCTTCACCGCCAGCTGCTGCTGGTGCCCGGCGCCTCTGAGAGCCCTCTGGTAACTACCTGGCTCGGGAGCGGCCGAGAGAAGCCGGGGCTCGGCCGGCGGAGTGCGGGGGGGGGGGGGCGGGAGCCGGCGGCGCCGTGGGCCGGCGGTGGCGGGCGGCCCCTGGGCTCCGCTGCCCGGGGCGGCGCGGCCGGAGGGTGCCAAGGCGGCAGCCCGGGAGGGGCTGGCGGGGGGCTCGTTCCCCATGTCGTTTGGCAGCGGCCTGCCCGACCTGACGGTGACCCTGAAACGGGAGAAAACGGAAAAACGACTTCAGAGATTTGTCTTAAATAAACCAACAAACAGAAAGTCTCTGAAGAACTCTTCCGAATGAGGTCTGGGTGAACCTCCAGCCCTTGATAAGGCTACGTTTTCTTTTGTTGACATCTGTGTTATGTATATATTTGATTGTACTTATGTCTTTGTGTGGATGTACAGATAGGCACGTGCGCGTATTCTCGGAGACATAAGAAAGTCATGCCTATGGGGAAAAAAATTATTGTCCTTTAACTTTGCCTTAAAAATTATTCGAAACTGTACTAAGAGCTGTACAGATTAATTGCTCCATTTGGGAAACTTAGAATATTTGTAAAAGCAAGGCGTTCTATTGTTAAACTGGTATCTTTATTTTTTTCTTGATCCGATGCTTTGCTGAGGTATTTAAAATATTTTAATTACTGAGAATGATTGGTTTTATGGAAATGGCTGGCTCAGCCGGTTACCCGCAAAAATAGCTAGTTCAGTCAATCTTGTGTAGTTTCCAGTGCATTGTAAAAGATAATTACTCTAGTTCTAGCTATGTAGCTATGTAATACACCTTTTTCTTTTTTTTTTCACAGAAGAAACACAGTTTAATGGTCATGGGTTTTTTCTCTGTAAGAATCATAGAACGGTTAGAGTTGGAGTAAGTTAGACATTTTGTGCGTTAGGCCTAAAATATTAATTGAAATTTTATCCCTGTGTTGGAGTTGCCCTTGGTTGGTGGTGTTTTTTTCCTAACAGCTAACATTCTGGTTTGGGTTTTATTGGCTTTACTGGATTTTGTTTGGATTTTCACCCCTGTCTGCGTCAGCTGTGTCATTGCAAGAACTTTTCCCTCATTTTTAGTAAGCCAGAACTGTCATTTACATAACAAGTTCTCCACTGCATGCTGAGATTCTGCTTGTCTGCTTGGTGCCAAACGTGATGCTGACCACGCTTCAGAGGATGCTATTGTGGTGATTCTAGCTTCTTACTTTTAAGTAAAATTTTTGTTTTAATATCTCATCTGTGCACAAATTGTGGTGACTGGCTTTTCCTCAGTATTCAGTACAATGCTGTCTAGATGCGTCTTGAGCTCCCATCGCTTTTCATCTGGTAGGCAAGTCACCATGCAAGCCCACTATTTCATTCGCACAGTGTGAATGGAAGTCATTCTGGTGTGGCGTCTGGACTTGAGAGCAGCATTCCACAGCAAATCTGACCTACCTGCTTGGATCCGACTAGTTTCTGCTACTTGCAGGCACGCTGAAGAGGTGTACTTTACACACAAAGCTCTCTTCGGATGGCTGAAATTATGTTATACCTTTACAATCCATTAAATGATCAGGACACAGCAGGGTAGTAAGAAGCAGCTGAGGGTCTGCTCCTTCTGGATCCCTTGCCTTGCTAGTACTGTAGGTTTTTCTGGAAATCTCATTTGCTAAGCATGAACTATTCCCCTACTTCCTCTGTGCCGATTGTAGTAATTTCTGAGGTCTCAATGCGTTTTGTCACCAAGCAAATACACTATATATATATATATAAAAGAGCTTACATGAAGTATTTTGCCTTTCGTTCTGTATGGTTGTTTTGTAAGCAGGCTGGACTTTGGCCTTGTGAAAGCCTTCAGAGTTGGCAAGTATGCTACACTGAATGTAGAATCTCAAACTTGCCCAGGCTGTGGCCAACCCATGCCGCTTCAGGTCTGCACAGGGCCATTGAACGCGCAGTGTGAAGGGGAAAGCTTGGAAGTAGTAATGGTGAGTAAAGTTGGGCTGTGCACTAGAAGTGTTTTTGTCTGGGTGGAAGAGATTCCTGGTCGAGATTAGTGTGGTCTGAATTCTACCTACGTCCCTAACTGGCTAAATACATTTGAAGGTCCAAAACCAATGAGGTGATAGAAAATGCTGGCTATGTGGACTTAAGTAGAATTTGAGCCATCTTGCTCTAGCGTGTATGTACACAGGGTTTTCATGACCTCATTACTTCTTTTGCAAACATCTAAAAAAAACCCCCCAAACTTCAATTTTTGTGGCTTAGTCTGCTTTTGAGATACTTTGCTTCTAGCCTTGTCTTTTTTTGTAGCCGTCCAGTTCTGAAAAAGATGAATGGTTTTGATTTTGTCTAATAAAAGGAAATCTAACATATCTTCTCTTTTGGCATCATTGTATGTTATCTAAGTACTTTGTATTGCGTGCTTCAGAAGAACGTGAGAGATCTCAGCGGAGAGTTACAAAATAGTTTTCCTGTAAAGCGAAAGCTCACCCTTTTAAAGTGTCACTAAAAGTGAGTTTGTGGTCTTCTGGGAAAGTTGAGGAGATAAAGTGGATTGATAGAATTATTTTGAAATCTTAATTGTAGTGTAACTTGTTAGGCTGAAATAGACCAGCTGTATTCCCGTCTAAGAGTCTGCAGTAATTTTCAAAGTGTGTTCCTTGTCTGCAAGGTGCTGAGGATCTCATCTGTCCTGAAGTTTGTTAGAAAGTAAACTTGTTTTATAATGCCTTAACAAAAGTAATGATGAAGAGTCCTTGTTTTGAGAGAAGAATAGCCCTATTTGAAATCACTGTCAGTACAGGCATCATGAGCGGTGAATTGAGATCTTCATCGGTCTTTATATAATCCATAGAAAATGGACGTGAATGGCCCGTGCTATTACAAAGAGGCAAGCAGATCAAGGGAGATGTAATTCTGGAAATTCAACAAAGAAAGTTGAGGTTCATTTCAATGAACCTTCAGGTTTATTACCATTCTGTGTCTTTTCCGGTGAATAACTTCTTTTTCTTAATATTCCCATAACTCTACTTCTCAGGCTTTCTTCTTTATAATTCATAGGCTGTGGGCTTTTTCATCTGTCCCTTTCTTTAAATATTCTCTCTCTTAGTACATATGCTTGTAAAATCCATTTTTATACATTATGTGGCGTTTTTTTTCTTTTGGGGGAAGTATGGAACTTCACATAGCATCATCAGTAATTACAAATAAAGCTATGGCAGTTCTGTTTGTGTCTCTGCCAGCCTCTTACTGCAGAGACGTGCTGCATCCTGCAATGGAATACTAGAAACATCTGTCATTGCTAAAAGCTGGCGACAGGAATCCCAAATTTTAGCTAGACAGCATCCAAACCAATGCATTTGCAGCATACCTCTTTAGACGCTCGTTTTCTTAATTTGCTAGTACCTTTCTCATTTCCATCTTTGTGTGCTTGTTGTTTGAGAAAATGGGAAAAGAATTGCAGCATGTTCTAAGAGAGGCAGCCCTTTGTGTAAAAAATACAGTGGATTTTATTGTGTTCAAGATTTATTGCAGCATTGAAATTATTGCATACTACAGAAATGCTTTTTTTTTCTTCCCCAAACATTTAAAAATACTCCAGACTTCAGTTTTTGTGGCTCTTTTTCATGCAAAGGCCCCATGCCTGCATTTCACCCTGGCTGGAATTCTAGCACGCTGCTAGACTTGAATACGGCGTAAAACAGGCCCAGAACTTTCTCAGGCTTTCCATTTCAGGAGACAGAAAGAAATTGACTGAGAAGAAGCTGTCGTTTCAATTGCTGAGATCTGTGCAGAAGCAGGGTATGTTTCTTTGCTGTTTTAAAATTTGGCATTCTTCAGGATGACAGAGGGGCACCACAGCAAAAATACTTCGGTTTGAGTGAGTGCGTGTATTCGTCTTAACTCTGTCTTGTACCTAGTGCTCGGAAGGGAAGACAAATGGGGTAAATGACAACTGCATTGAAGTGGAAATTAAGTACTTTAAGTGGAAGGTTCTTTCTGTTTCATTATTTCCATGGAAGTAGGTTCTTCTGAAGGGATAAGAGAACGAAGCCTCATTTTTGGCAATCTTGTAAAGCAATCCAGATATTTAGAGAGGAGGAAAGTTGTTGTTGAGCAGGGATTATCGATGGTATTTTTTTTTTATAAAGATTTTTGTTTCTTTAGTATGGAAGTTCCTCTTAAGTTATTTTACTGGGTATGCATACTTAACGTTTGTTAGGGTATTTCTTGATATACAAGCAGTCAGCTTTGAGTTTGCAGTGGTGTTAGTTGAAATTTACTTTCAGGTGGCACGTGGTTGGATTTCTGTTCAGATATTTAAGTAATGACGTAATGAGCTCTATGCAGGTAGTCTACAAAGAAATTACAGTGTCTTATTTTACTGGGCTAAAATAAATTATTTCCATTGATTTTGAGAACTGGAAGATCTTTTCCACACATGGGAGATAATCCTTCGAAACCACAAACAATATTTAGTGATACAGTTAACTAATACAAAGCATGGTTTGCAGTAAATAGCGAGTTATCTTTTTGGAATTTCTTGCCATAAAAACATAGGGTTTTTTAGATTTAATTTTGAAAAACAAAGGTGTAGTTGCTAAAGTGCGTATTCCTATCTCCTGTCAGCTTTGAGGATTTGTCAGGGGACAGACTGTAGACGACTGACCCATGTCCATACATTTAACATTGAGTAAATGCACAATAATATAGTTAATGAAGGAAGATTATTCCAAGAATTGTTAAATGTTTCTGATTTAAATTTGATGGATTTATTTCTAGCTAGAAGAACTATTGAAGTGCTAGTTACCTGTATGAGGAAAAAGGCAGTGTACGGGAGGAAGCATGAAGTTACTCCCAAGAGCTGCCCCACACATGGAATTCTCACTGTATTTTAGCACTAAGGATTAAAACTAAAAAAAAAAAGGCATATTTAAAGTTTGCTCATTGAGCATTATTTTACAGACTTAGATGTGCCATCATCTGCCTGTGGACAGAGATACATTTCCCTAGGAATAACAGGCAATTTTTGGTGAGAGGCTGGGTGTATGGGTACAATTTTTCGATCTGGACCTCAGGCGCCGTCTGCCAAACGGAGCAGCTGTGGGACATGTAACTTGTAGGTGGTCCTACATGACGATGTGAGGTTCAGAACCTTCAAAAGCATTTTATCACTTTATCCATGCTTGCACTTCGCTCGGATCAAACTATCATTAAACTCGCAATCCAACTGTATCCTCTTAATTCCCTGGTTAACCAAAAAGAGTCGCTCCCTGCCATTTCTGAAAGACTTTTTTTTTTTTTTAACCCCAAGCTACTTTATTGAGCAGCTGATAGTGTGACTCCTCAAACACAATGGCAGAATTGACAGCAAAGGGTGATGCTGTGACAGAAGTAAGTAACTGGTGGAGGGCGCAGGCTCGCTTAGAATTGCTGCCGAGGCTCCATTGTGAAGCTATCCCTAGGTGGCAACATGTTGGAAACTTCACTTACAGAAGATCCAAATGGATTTTAACTCTAATAAGCTTGAGCGTTCTACGTTGTCTGAATTCTTTAAGGCAAGGCTAGTGCTTGACAAAATTCCTCAGCAGTACATCACCAGCTTCAGTCCAGCCCTGATGAGCATTAATTAAAAGTTGTTCTTTGGTGGCTTCTGCTGCATGATGGGTGCATGATGGGTTCCCCCTTGTGTCATGCTTCATTTTCTAGCGGCTGCCAGAATAAGCAGAGAGACCCAGAATTGTATGAATTCTGGAAATTGAACTGTCTTAACACTAGAGAAGCTTTTAATTAAATTCAAACCTCAAGTAGAGTTTTAGTATATTACCTGAAGTTACTGTTTTGTAATAATTGTTGTAAAGAAAGGTAAGAATGTATACACAATCACATCATGTAGTAACTCTCTACAGTTTACTACATGGATGGGTAGAGTACTTAATAATACACAGTAATGCAGTGCAGTTTATTACAAAACATACAAGCAACTGAAATTACTGAAGAAATTTGTCTAAACAGAATACAGTCATCCAAGTTATGATTACCCAAGATACAAGCTGTTATTCTAGGAAAACATTGGTTCATCTTTAGTCATAATAGCTGCTTGTAATATTGATTTCAACTCCTACTGAAAAGTTTTAAAATAAGTCCTCACACAGTCAGAATACTTTTGGTCACCTTGCCGTGCTTTGCTTCCCAATGTGGTGGTTCAAACCTAACCCCAGGATTTATGTCACGTGGCAAGCATAGGCTACGTTTACGTCCTGAAAAGGTAGAGAACGATAGTGTGTATCTGTGTAAAAGGAGAAAACAGAGGGAAGTGGTTCACGCACTTCAAAGTGCTGCTGTTTTGTTATATGTTAGACTTCAAAAGTTACATACATAGGTGAAGATTGTTTAAGACTCAATTGCAATTGAAGTGGGCTGACACTGGCCTAGCAAGCCAAAGGCTCTGCCAACAGTGCCGTCTGACTTTTCAACTTTGTTAAAGAAATAATACTGAATTGAGCTGTCATTCCTTCCCCAGTAAGGTTTCACCCTGCTGGCCAGTTGTGATTGAACATGCCAGAGAATATCAGTCTGTGAGATGACTGCACTTCTAAAGATTCTGAGCTGTAGGTGAGCAGGTTGAAAAAACATTTTATGTGCCTGTGGGAAAGTAAGAGAAAATCAGGGAGGAGGACTGTAAACAAGCTCAACTGACCTGCACCTGGGGTGCTGAGAAATACATATATCACACTAATGGGTGGTTTAGTCTTGTGTGCTTGGTGAGTGGAACACCTGTGTTTAGATACCACAGGCCTGCGATGGATTCGGGGGCACCCTGTGGAACCCGCTTGAGATTCCTCCCTGCTCTGGGAAAGGTCAAAGCGCAGCAGTAAACCATGCCTGCGTGAATCCGATATACAGGTGAAAACCAGCAGGTTCGGACTCTCTCTCTTGCTAACAAGGACTCTCTCAAAAACCCTCTCTAGCAAGGACGAGCTCTGCGGTGCCCGTGTTCCTGCTTGCGTGCCTCTGCCTGGCTGCAGCTTCGGAGATGCCCCGGTTTGTGAGGTATCGAGAATAAATTTACTCTTTGCCTTTCGTCCACGTTTTCTTTGTTGTTCCTGGGTTCTGCCTGTGCCGGCTCACACAGTGCTGCCTTTACAACAGTCGTAGTATTACGGCCGACTTGTAGAACGCAGCAGGGACCACAGGTGGATGGAGAGCTGGCAGAGGGTTTTGCTCCCATGAAACAGCAGCCAGTTCCGACATAACGGCTCCGCGGGAGTAGCTTCCCCGCCTCCCCGCCGTTGCCGAGGGGCGCTGCCGGCCGAGGCGCCTCGCTGCGGAGGGGCCGGGGTCGGGCCCGGGGCCGGGCCGCTGGCCCGCCCGGGACTACAGCTCCCGGCGGGCCCTGCCGGCGGCTGCCGCGGCGCCTGAGTGGCTCGCGGGCCGGGGCGGGCGCGCGCCGGGGCAGCGGGATGTGCGCGTGGAGCGCTCGTCGCCTCTCCCGCGCGGGACGGAGCGGCGCTGGAGGGGCGAGGCCTGCGGCCGCCCGCCCACATGGAGCCGAGCAGCGCGGAGGCGGCCTCCACCCGCTTCCTGGGCCTCACTCAGCGGTACCGGAGCCGGGGCGGCGGGGGCCGAGCTGGGGCGGGGCGCGGCGCAGGGCCGCGCTGTGGATGGCGGAGAGGCGGTGCTGCGCTTCCACCGGCCGCGGAGCTGGAGCGGCGGCGCCGGAGGCTGGCGCGCGGAGGGGCGGGCGGCCGGCCCTCGGGCAGCGCAGCGGCGGGAGTCCCGGCGCCGCGGCCGCCTCCCTCGGGAGCCGCCGGGGTTGGCGCGGGTGGGGCCTCAGGCGAGCGTCCTCGGGGCCGGTTCCGCAGCGCGTTCGGCGTCGGCGGGTCCCGCCGGAGCAGCGGCGGCCATCGCCCGCCTGCTGAGCGCGGGGGTGCGGGTGCTCGCCTCTGCGACCGGCAGAGATCCGCCGATAGTGGCGAGCAGGGGTCCAGGTGGCCGGGAGAGCGGCGAGCCCCGGAGGCACGCGGGCTGCGTCGTTGTGGTCACACCGGTGCCGTCGGCGAACTCGCCCCCTTCCGCCATCGCCCCAAGCAAAGTGCCAAGCTCCCAAAGGGCAAAACTTGTGATTTGACACTAGGATCCTAAAAATACGTGCCTAACTTTAGATTAGCAGATATGTTTAAACTTGCTTTGTTGTTCGACTTTCGGGTCTGTTGAAGTTTGTAGGAGCTTCTGTTGAAATGGGAGGAAGCGGGTCCTCCCTCCTCTGCCGCATCGCTGTGCATTGATACAGCAGCACCTGTGTTCCCAAACGAACGTGAGGGGAGCGTACCCTGGGTGCTGTAGAAATGTGTAGGAGATGGTCTTTTTTTCATGTGAATAAAGACTCATCTGTATTAAAACACTTCGCAATATAAGTACGTTTCAAATTATTAAGTCAAACTGATCTGAGCCACTGGTAAAATAATCTAAGTATTTCAGTGCTGGCAGTTCATCTTAATAGGATGAAAATTATTTTAAAACTGTAATAACTGGAGCAACAGTGTTTTCTGATGAAGATCTGGTCCGGACTGAGGAAGGATGCAATCCAACAAAGAAAATTAGTAAGAAAAGCTAATATTAATCACAGCATTTATTTTTTTTTTTTAAATTAGATGATGTGATATGTCAGAGAACTGATGAGTACAAATCTTGGTGGTAACCCAAATGGAGAGCCAAAGAATAGAGCAGGCTAGAATTCATTGGGGAATATGTGCACTTAGCAAATAGTGTGATAATGTAAATCTTACCTGTGCATAAATTGAGGCTAAGTTGCTTAACTTTCACGAGATTGCCTGTGTAGCAGTTATGTTGGTATGAGATTCTGCTTTAAGTGCTTGACACAAAGGAGATGACAAGTACGATAGGGAGTAGAAGTGTGATAGGAAGTAGTTAGGTTGAGAAGAAGCACAGATTAGCATTGTGTATAATTCTGATTTTTAAAAGGACTCGTAGTGTGTTTGAAAGCTAGGTATGTTTTAGGTACTTTGAAATGGGATGCAAATGAGTAAGAATATTAACAGCAAAACAGTATTTTTTTAGTCAGCATTTTCCTCAGATATACTTATGGTTTTTAAATAGCAAGAGTTGTGTCAGAAAAATGCTTTTGATAACAAAGGGTGTGGTTTGTGGTAAGGCAATGTATTTCCTTAAATTATTGGAATGTAGTTTGTGGAGAAGATAGGACCATAAACCTTTCGGGAGCACAGACTGTTGGTTATGCTTTTTCTGATCTTGTTTGTGTTTTCCGTCTATATTGCATGGTCTAAGAAAATAGATGATTTCTTCCATTAAACTTGCTTGCTCTTGGTGTTCTCCTCTGCATCAATGGCTGAATATACCCTGTCTCGCTGCATCTGTGAATCTCGGTACCCTTAGTAGGGATAGATCTTAGGTATTTGGCTGGGAGGGAGTCCTGTGAGTTCATCTTACAAGGCATGCATGGATATCACGTCTTTCTTTTTCACCTGTGTCGCCACAGGTGCTGTGACTGTGGGATTGCACTGGAGGCTGGCCGCGGCATTGTGGTAACTCTTCTTCTCAAGACCTGATGAACAATGGTCTGAAGCCTCTGCCAGTTTCCTTGCAGAATGTGACAGTGCTGTCTCCTTGTTATTTGATGTATACTGCTGCGGGCTCCTGTCTGCATGGTTACCATTGTGTCTATCGTGCAATGGCAGAACTCTGCAACAACCCTGCTCGCTGTCATTCTGTGGCCAGCAAAGCTGATTAAATGTGAAATGTTGAAGTGCCTCCTAAAGGCAGCTATCTTATGGCTTGTCATTATGGGAATGCTAAAACCAAAATAATCTAATATCCATACTGGAATTGTTTAGATCAAAAGGTTTTTTGGAGAATCTGGAATAGACAATACATATTCATGTGATAGAGAATATAGTTTTGTAGACATCATACCAGCTGTGAAGAGCGTTGTATTTGCAAGTGCAGATAAACCATAAGTTTGTGGATCAGATAGTCTCCTTCAACATCCTCTCCCTCATGGACATCAGGGAGTATCTATGGCAAACCTTTCTTTGGGCTAATCGACCTCCAGAACTTTGCTAGCAGCAATGTTGAGTACGCCTGACAGAGTGTGGAGGACGATCATCTTTTCCATGTTGAGGAAAAAAAAGATTTGTATGGTAGAGTCCAAACTTACTCTGCACCTCACTTTGTCTTTTGTTTTGTTGTGACTTTCTGGTTGTGCAGTGTTATGCAGTGTTATGCAGTAGTCATTGTTGGGATGTATCTTAATGATCTTAATTAAGATCAGACCAGTGTATCTGGTCTGCTTTTAATTCTGCCACCATGTTTTGGACATTACTTTCCAGGCTCTTTACCTCAGCTGCCAGGCATATTCCTTAATATATATTTAGACTTTTTGTATTTCTAAACGAATGGCTTTCATGTCATGTCCTCCTTTAACTCAATAACCCGTATTTTGTTAACATTAGTGCATTCATGTGTTGTATACCTATATCATCTATCTGGACTTCTGTAAGGCCTTCGACACAATCCCCCAAAACATCCTTCTCTCTAAATTGGAGAGATACAGATTTGGTGGGTGGACTGTTCGGTGGATGAGGAATTGGTTGGACGGTGGCATACAGAGTGTAGTGGTCAACGGCTCAATGTCCAGGTGGAGATCAGTGACAAGTGGTATCCCTCAGGGGTCCCTACTAGCGCCAGGACTGTTTAATATCTTCATCAATGACATACTGGGATTGAGTGCACCCTGAGCAAGTTTGCGGGTGACACCAAGCTGAGCGGTGCAGTTGACGTGCCTGAGGGATTGGATGCCATGCAGAGGGACCTGGACAAGCTTGAGAAGTGGGCCCATGTGAACCTCATGAGGTTCAACAAGGCCAAGTGCAGGGTCCTGCACCTGGGTCAGGGCAACCCCCGGTATCAGCACAGGCTTGGGAATGAAGGGATGGGGAGCAGCCCTGCTGAGAAGGGCTTGGGGTTACCAGACTGCATCACCACCAGCGTGGCCAGCAGGGCGAGGGAGGGGATTCTACCCCTCCACTCTGCCCTGGTGAGACCCTAACCGGAGTGCTGCGTCCAGCTCTGGGCCCCTCAACATCAGAAGGACATGGAGCTGTTGGAGCGGGGCCAGAGGAGGCCTCGGAGATGCTGGGAGGGCTGGAGCCCCTCTGCTGGGAGGACAGGCTGGGAGAGCTGGGGGGGTTCAGCCTGGAGAAGAGAAGGCTCCGGGGAGACCTTAGAGCCCCTTCCAGTACTCAAACGAGGCTTATAAGAAAGGTGGGGACAAACTTTTTAGCAGGGTCTGTATTGATAAGACAAGGGGTGATGGTTTTAAACTAAAAGAGGGGAGATTCAGACCAGATAAAAGGAAGAAATCTTTTACGCTGAGGGTGGTGAGATGCTGTCCCATGTTGCCCAGAGAGGCAGTGGCTGCCCCATCCCTGGAAACTTTCCAGGCCAGGTTGGACAGGGCTCTGAGTAACCTGGTCTGGTTGAAGATGTCCCTGCTCATTGCAGGGTGGTTGGACTAGATGGCCTTTAAAGGTTCCTTTCAACCCAAACCATTCTGTGATTCATTTATTGGTTATACAGTTTGGTTTTGAATACTCTTTTCATATTTTATTTTTGAAAGGTTTTTGTTACCTACTGACTTTATCTCTCCAGCATTAATATACTCAGATCTCAGCACACTTTTCCTGATAGAGTTTGACTTTCACTCAGCTGAAATATCACCAAATTAAGGTATAGGACTTAGTTTGTGCGTATGCAGATAGTTCTAAAATGCCTTCATAATTCCCTGGGTTTATCATGCAGGTAATACACGAGATGGCATTTTCCTCTAGTTTCATGCCTTTTGAGGTTAGCTTTGCCACAAGGCAGAAAGTAGTTCAGTTTTATAAATGTCAGCTTGCTTTTTCTCCTGCTTTGTGGAGCTATCATATGACTGATGAAAGTCTCTAAAAATTATCCAGGCAGACATGGTTCCGTTCAAAGCCCGGTAGGCCAGATGCTGTTTGTGGTGACTTTCTCATTTGTATTATATTTGTATTTGGGGTTGTCCAGGTGTCAGACACACAAAACGGTGACCTGGCTTTCCCAAGACTTGAAAAGATTTATTGTGCTAATGGCTGTTGTTGGATTTATTATTTATTTTTTTTTATGCATTCCTTGAATTGTCATCTTACTTACATTTCTTCATCTGATCAAAGACTGAGTTTCAGAGCTCTGCGACAGCAAAATCTCTCTTGACTGCTGTTTCCACCAGTACTGACAGTGACAAGTGTTCATTGATCGTAATTGCTTTTACAGTGGTTTCTAAGGCAACTCACACACCTAGCCACAAAAATGAATTCTGAGAACAAAAGTAGCACACAAAGAAAATGCTAGCACTGCCATGATTACCTGATTTTTCTGTAAAAGTAAAGAAACCCCAAAACTAACCCACCCCCCACCCCGGCGCCTTAGAATATATTGCAAATGAGGCATTCCATTTGTTCCATGAAACATATGTCAAATTTCACGTGTATGTCAAAATGCAGGAATTCTAAAAATCACATTCGATGCATTATTACTTTTTAGGATTTATCTGAACTTTCCAAATTCTCTCCGAAGTGTGTGAAGAGGCAAAGGATAACTTTCAGCCCATACAAAACTAAATTTAGTAACTCTTGGTTCTACCTGGAGGGGAAAATAAAATCTGATGTATATCAGATTTTGTCTGTATATATGCTAATCTTGAAATAGTCTTATGTTCCCCAGTCTTAGTAACTGCAGAGAAAATTTGTTAGCCAGATTTATATGTGTTTCCTTCTGAAAGAAAAGATAAGAACTCACGAGTAATAGCTTCAAAATTTTTCTTTACTGCAAACCATACTGAAGTAAAGTTTGGGGCTTTTTTATACTTCCCTTCAGAAGATGGAAAAAGATGATGCAATAAAATGTCAAATATGCACCATTTCCTTGTAAACGGCCTGTTGGGTGAAAAGAGACTTTCCAAATACACTTTGAATGAGCGTGTCAATTATTGCTACAAATCCACATGAAGTAGGAGTTACTCTAACAGGAGTTATTTTAGACGGGCAGCTCGCAGGTACGTTCCGTCTTTTCACTGCTCGGTGCCACGTTCTCTGTGTCGCGGGCTCAGAGGAGCTCTAAGTGTTGTAACCCCGTGGCGGTATCGCAAGGCACGGTTCGCTCAAGGGTCCGACAGCGGTAGGTGTGTGAAAGCGTTGGACATGTAGTCCTCGTGGTGCGTGATCGCTTAAGATTTGAACCTGCTTCGGGATGCTCAGACTTCCTGACTTGAGAGCAGTTTCTTCTGTGGGTCTCCATTAAGATTGTGTCATCTTTGTCCAGTTGATAAGGCTCTGAAAATTCTCAGGGTCACAAAAGTGAAAAGAGGGAGAGACATGTTCTGCCGCAAACATTAAAAATTCCTTCTTCGGGGCATGCTTTTTTCAGGTAGCAACCTGAAGTAGCCTTACTCACTGGAACTGACTCCTGTTGTGGCTCACTTGTAATTCATGTATTTCTCTTCTCATTTTGTCTCTGTCTGCTTTCTGCCCTGCTGTGGGGAAAAAGGAGGTGTTGTTACTTTCAGTTAGAGTACAAGCTGTTTGAACTGCAGGCTTTAACTTTTTTTTTTTTTTTTTTTTTGATCTCAGGTCGGTAAGGCTCTGAAATATGTGTATACAGCACATCGTAAGTAAGATCAAATTGTAGCTGCTTTGATGACAAGGGCTCTTAGGTTGGGACCCAAGCCCAATTTCTTCCTGTATCACAGACTTTTTCCATCTCAACTGTGCAGATTCCTGATATGGGAACGTAACTGTTTTCCTGGAAGGTATTTCATGCCGATTCTCAGTCAAGATTACTAACTGTCCTCAGTCAAACGTTAAGTTCAATGTGCAGGCAACCACAAGCTAAAAGCTTAAATCATTGTATTTGCGTTTAGGCCATAACACGTCCAACCGAGTGAGTGTTGTGGAGCTTGTAGAAATTGCATCTAATGTGGATTAACCTCAGTTCTTGTAGGCAGTGTTCCTCGAGTCACTTGTATTACTGCTGCTGTGGCGCGCCTGTGTGTGCGCCCCCATAGCCGGCAGAACGCAGACTATGGCTTCACTGCCTTCAGTATACTGAAAACTTGCTGTATATAGTGCTTTTTGCTTAGGAAGCGATATAGCTGTGTTTGTGCAACTGAAAGGCAAGTGACTGAGAAAGTACAGGCTGTTTGTCACCAGGAGCTCTGGTGTCATCTGAAGGTTTTTCACATGAAGTTAGAAAGGCAGCTCTGTTGTTGCAGCAGCTAACGTTCCTGCTTCAGTGTGTGGGTCACTTAAAATTACGTTATTGTGATGTTCTTATCCTTCCTGCATAATTTACATACTGGAAGCAAACACTAGAATTATTTTGGTGAGTTTTAAAGTTTTATTAGATATGTCTTGTTCGTATTGCTTCTCCGTGGGTAAAGACATGGAATCCAAGTGGACATATATGAATCATGTTTAATAAACTTTAAGTGCTTAAAAATACAAATCCAAATAGAAAAGCTGTCTGGGAATTAGAATGTTTTGGAGTCCGTTGTCACAGTATCGCTTACAAGAAGCACATACGAGGATGTTGCATTAAAAATTAGATATTTCTTCTGTTTATCAATGTAACATTGCAATTTACAGTACTGGTAATTCTCAGAAAATTTAATCTCTTATCGTTGGATGGGGGGTTTCTTGTTGTTTTCTTTGGTTTGGGTTTTTCATTACTGCTGACTGAAGGGTGAGCTGGAAGTTTGGGCTGCGATGGAGGGATTGAGCTGCTAACCCTGGTACAGACTGGGTAATCAAGGTTTATGTTTAGTTTGCATCTAAATCTTTATTTAGGTTGTAACATGTATATCCCCATTGCAAAGGCAGGAGGCTTAGTTTCTAGGTGTTTGCTGTCTGTTTTGACCTTATGAAATGAATCGTGATGTGCTTAATGTGTCACAATGGTATGAGATTATTTGTGATAATGCGTGTAGATTTTGAACTTCCCATTCTAGGATTACTTTTGGTTGCTTGACAATTTTATCTTTGTTAAGGCTGGTGAGTGGAAACGTATAAAATGCTGTTCTGTCCTTATGCCTTTGAATTAAAGTAATTTAATTTCTCTTTGTGTGTAGGCTAACAAAAGACTATGAAAGAAACAGTTGCAGCATACTAAACGTGAGCTTATTGAGCATAGTGCAGTTGTCCTATTTGAGACATTAAGTCTACTGTAGGTTTTTCTTCCCTTAGATTAAATGCAGATTTCAGACATGGTTATAAGCCACCACCCGCTTTGGAACTCTGATCACATCATGAGTAAATTTTAATTTAATCATAGCTTTTGCTTCCAGTCAGGACACAGACATTTCTTTTCCTTTGGGGGTAATATGAAAGCCAGACTGCAACGGCTGCTAGAGATTGTGCATATTCTGAAGAGTGTTCCCTGCAGTAATGAGTTTATGCACTGCAAACCTTGTTCAGCAGGGATGATATTTGTTAATGGCAGGGTGTAGCGTTGCAGGAAATCTAAGGCTAGTTGACTTGTGTACACTGATGAAGCGTTTCTCTTCCAGCTCCGTCTCTGAAGATCTGGGTTGCAGACGTGGAGAGTTTAGCAGAAAGCATTACGGATCTGTGGAGCTTGTAAGTTTACACAGCCTGTTCTTTGATTTTAGCAGCTCGTAATGCAGAGCTCAAATCCTTTTCATTTCCAGGTAAAAAATTTGATCTAGTTTGGACAATGTGCTTTCTAAGGTGGACTTGAAAGTTATAGGGTAATAAAAAGGGACTTCAGAATAGATATATTAGACCTGTACTAGGAAATCGTTTTACTGCCTTATATATTAATATTTCATCATAATGGGACAGGAATTATTATATAAATATCGTGTTTATCCCCAGATGGAAATTGCGCCTTTTTTCCACTTACAAGTTGAAGATTGCAAATTAGGGTAGTGTTTGATGAAGTACTTGCAGTTATGTGAATTAAAAACTGCATGTGTGCTCGTGTGTGTACACATATATATGTGTGTGTGTGATTGTATGTGTACATGTGTCAGAGTAGTGGGAGAGGGTTTAAAATGAAAAGAACTAGTCAGAATAAGGATGTTGAACACTGCTCTCTAAAATCCGCCAGTTATTCTGCATTTTCCTCAAATTCAAATACTAAGTTGGCACTTCATTTTTCTCATATAGAAAGGAGTATGTCAGCAGTTAAAATAATGTCACTGTGTATACAAGGCCATAATGAAATTACATAAACTTGCTACAGGAAAACAGAAGTGGGGAGGGGTAAAGAAAGTAAACTTCGGCTCTCTTACTGTGGGAAGAAATCACTAAGTTTCTACTAGCTATAGTTGTAGTTTAAAGCTCTTGGATAGTGTATTTATTATTATGTATGTAAATTGGGTGTAAATTAGTGGCTTAGTTTCTGGAAGTTGCATTGCAAGAACGCCAGGTATCGTTCTTTTCTTTCCATACATTCCACGTCTTAGATGTGGTGTTTTAATCAGAAAAGCAAGTGACCTGCTTTCTGTTAGGAGGCTCTTTCATTTACTAGTACTTAGATTCTTTTGCTGGAAACGAAAAAATTATTGGTGATTATAAATTCACAGTAAGCTCACAAAATGGTCTTGTCTTTTGATTGGTTTTCTTAAAATTCTGCTAGTATTTTATATAAGTGTGTCTTTTTATCTTTTGGAGTACAAATATATAAAGGTGCTGGTTGCCCTTTCAAATGTCCGAATGTTTAATATTGAACCTTTCTTGCTTAATATTTTCCACAGCAGCATCTCAGTTGCTCAGTTATTTCCACCTTTTATTTATTAAAACACAATTATTTTGTCTCTGCCCTAAACATTTTTTCCCATGTCTTTCTCACTGGTGTAGTACGGCCAGTTGTCCATATAATTTCTCTTACAGTTTATAGAAGGCACCAGGATGTGTTGGAGTTTTTGCTGAGTTAGTTTATTCCTGACGTAGCCTCAGAACACTTTAAAGCAAGGAGCAAAGAGAACTTCAAAATGTTGTGATAACTGTTCCACCAAGTAAAGGGAGGAGGTGTTATCCTAGAATAACATGGATTGCTAGAGGGAAGCAAGGGGTGATATACCATTGCATTATTGCTGTTCAGATCCCATTTCTTAAGTTTGGTATAGTATGTGACAGTCCAATTTTTTACAGTTTCGAGAGAAGTAACGTGCAATATCATTGGCAGCATTCCCTTCCTCCTGTCTTGTATGCTGAACATATCAGAACTGTTGTGTTATCCTATGTTTTATTGACTTCTCAGGAGTTTTTTTTTTTAACAACAAAGCGAGTTTCAGTGATCTGGGAATCCCTGGATTCCCTTGTAAAAAGACCAGGCAGTCTTTCCAGAGTGTTTATGAAACTGTTGGAAGTCTTCAGCTGGAAAGAAGCTGTATTTTCTGATGCTAATGCTGGAAGCGGACCAGGATATCTCCTGTACCTTCTGTTGTTCAGTACTGTGACTGAATACTGTATTTGGAGATTCTTGCTGCTCTCTGTCTCCTGAAAATATCAGTAAATAAAATGCTGTAGAAGACTGCTAGTCCCAGTAATTGCCAAGGAGAGTTTTAGGCTTAGCAAGGCTGAGAGGACAAGAATCATTGTGTCTGCAGAGACCCATTGTTTTGAAAAGGGCAAGCTTCAAGATCAGTTTCTGGAAAGTGGACAAGTCCTTCTGGAGGCATTCTGTGTGTTGGTGCAGCCAAATCCTGAGACAGGAGAATTTCTCATTAGTACTGGGATCTATCGAAATGGTGACTGGCTCTCCTGCTCTTGCCTCCTTAGAGTTAGAATTGGGTCGTTTCAAATCTCTGTTCAAATTAGTAGTAGTTGTGCTGCTCCCTTCTTTGTGGGCAGTCATATGATACCTGGGAGAAGAAGAAACCATAGTAGGCTTTGATTGCTGATCATATGGCTATTTTTGGAACTACAACATTTATCTTAAATTCTCTTACAGCTTATATCTAGTGATGCTGATGGAGCCATTCAAAGAGCTGGACGCTTCCGTGTGGAAAATGGCTCCTCTGGTGAGGTAAGTCGCTAAAAATTTTCATAGAAAACTGAAAAAATAAATCAGCTTCAGTTATTCTTCACCACTGAAAGACGTATTTGCAGTCAATTACTAAGGAAGAGCACTTGAAAAATGCTGAATAAATACGAGAATGTAAGGATCTAAGAGTAGGGAGATGGTGTTTTTTTTTTTTTCCCCCAAGTCTAGCTTAGCTCTTCTTCCAAGAGTATTACGCAATCTTGACAATTTAATCTTTTAAGGGAAAAGCTGGTATTTTTTTTAGTTTTGGTAACATTTTGCTCACCTGATCATGTTAGAAGAAAAACACCTATCTTATCCTCTGAATAACACTTCACAGTCTCTAGTTTATCACTTTATATTGGTGTCCTGGTGATGCTACTACGTTCAGTCTGACCTTTGTGCTTTTAAGTTTATTTCTTGGAGTGGTGAGGTTATAGCTTCATTCCCCCCCACCCCGCTTAGTTGTCTTTTGGCAGCTATGCTTATCTTTAAATATGAGAGGAAGAAGCTGAGTGGAGCCTGAGCGAGTCATTCCCTCTAGATTCCTATGCTGTTAAACTCGTCGTGTGTCCCTGCAGCCACTCCAGTGACACTTAGGTTTCTACTTATCTTCATTTTTTATCTTCCTTTGCAAAACTTTTCCAGCTGTAAATATCATCTTAATGTTGAAAGAAAGAAGACCTCATATTCTTGAAATATATGTAGGGTCTCAGTAAGCTTGTATTGAACTAAGAGTAAACTATGACTGATCATGTGTTTTTGTCAGCGCTGGATGCAGAATTTAAAGCAATGTAACTGTTCTGCGTCGAATCTCTGTGGGGTCATGTTCTGTACACTGTCTTTTTAGTTCAGTTTCATGCAGTTCAAAAGCTGATTAGCTTCTATCATAGAAAGATTTTCTGAGTGGGTGATGACTGGCCACAAGGTGAATGGATATGGAGAATGGCTTTTTCTCTCCCTATGTTAAATCTCAGTGGAAAAGGACTTGAGGGATGTTTGGGAATTTACCTTAACCAGCATAATGCAGAAACAACACTGAAGGACTTACAGAGCATGCTCTGGTCTAGCAAGGAGAGCTGAGAAAATGAAACCTGGAGGCAGAATTCTGTTTGTTAATTTATTTATTTTTAAGTTTTAAAACCACCGGTTTCCAAATTCTACATTGAAATGTCTTCTTTTCAGTGGAATATTAAGCTGCTACCCATAATGGTGGTACAATAGGAAAAGACTGTAGCTACTTAGAAAGAAAAAAGGAAAAAAGAAGAGGAGAGGGAGAGAAACTTCGTCTGCACAACAACTGACTTCAGAATAATTCTTTGCTTTTTAAAAAACAATGTACAGCTAAAACTTTTCTGGTGAATCAGGCAGATTGGCTTTTGCCTATATTATGTTCTCCTTTTTTTTTTTCACTTGCCATTTGATTTAGCGGTCTCACAACTCTATTTCAGAACACAGATTGCACTCCAGGGACATGGCACAGAACGGATGTGCATTTGGAAAACCCCGAGTATCACACAAGATGGTATTTCAAATATTTTTTAGGAAAAGGTAATTATCTTTTCGCTAATGGATTGAAGTTTTGATCAATGAAAATGCAATATAGCTTTGAATTGCTATATATTTAAATATGGAAAAAAGTATGGTATTAATTTAGTATTAATATGTTTTCTGTCCTGTACAGAAAACAAGTCCTTGTTTCATGTATTTTTAACCTAAAGACAGAGGTTGGGTTTCTGTAAGCAGCAGAACCCCTGCTACCAAAAAAGGATGTTTTGAAACCCTTGTTGGCCTTGAAGGCTGTACCTATCTCTTGGTTTTTTTACACATCTGTGTATAAGTACATAGTTATTTTTGTAGATAAGTATATATTTATGCATATGAATGCCTGTATTTACACATTTATACACGTCTCTGTGCACGTGTGTGTGTGCGCGCGCGCATGAGCGGGGGTGTGTGTCTTCTTTATGGTTGGTAATGCTTCTTGTTTTTTTCCTTAACAGTTCATCAAAATTATATAGGTACAGATGCAGAGAAGAACCCTTTCTTTCTGTCTGTTGTACTGTCTGACCAAAATAATCAGCGCGTTCCTCAATACCATTCAATACTTTGGAGAAAAACAGTAAGAAACAAATATTTAACTGATGCTATGACTTCGTTTGCTTGTTTGTTTTGGTTATATTTATCATACACTTTTTTGCTTTCTTCAGAATTTCAGTATTTAATACATATTTCTCATTTTATACAATAAGAACATATAATTCCACCATAGTAGATAGAACTAAACTATCTGACAGAAATCTATGATGACAGATATTTTTTAATTGTTCTTACCTGCAACTCTGTGTTATTTTTTGAAATGTTGCCTGAATTGTTCTTGATTATGTCCTGTGATAAATTTAGGCAATGACCTTATACTGCTTTTAGGATTTTCTTATACGACCTTAAGAAAACAGGCAGGTGAGGTAGTGGTTTCACTAATATTGTTTAATGATTTTTTTTTCACTTAACGTTACATATGAGCCTTTTATCGAAGCAATTGACTTAAAACTTCCTTGTATGCATGCACAGTTCACTTTTTTTATTTTTTAAAGCAATAGTTTGTAATATCTGCTAATTTCAGCAGCCCTCATACCACATGTCAAGGTAGTCAAAACTAAGTAAAAAATAATTTTGCACCAGCCATGATTTTTCACATGCAGTTTTTCTTCTTTTTTCTTTTTTTTTCCCCCAAACCAGTAGTAAATATCGCTAAGTAAAACTAGCACATTTTTGCTGTGTTTTTTTTTTTCACTTAATTGTTTTTATTAATATTCCTATTTGAATATACAGAAAAAGTCAGTATGTCCTGTAATATCTCCTAGCTTTTTTTCTTTATAGGGTACTCAGAAAATATGTCTCCCTTATAGTCCCACAAAAACGTTATCAGTGAAATCTATATTAAGGTATGTATTTACAAATAAGTTGTTATTAAGATATTTGTCCATACACCTTTTCCTGTAATTCAGAGCTTTGTTGCATGGTTTCCACAAAAGATTTATAAATGCAGTAAAACCAGGTTTACAAATCTTAATCATTGAAGGCAACAAAAAGTGATTTTAAAGCCTGTTCTAGAATAGACAAAGTGACAACTTAAAATGGAGAAAAATTCTTAGCACTTTTTCTTCATCAGAGGGACTATTTTCAAGTTTATTGGAAAACAGGTGCTAAATGGACCTGCAGTGGTCGAGAAGAAGTATCTTTTTAAATTAGATGAACGATAAACAGATCCGAGGAACAGCAAATTTGGCTAGAGAGGTGGATATTATGTGGCCCTAACAGGAGGAGGCAAACAGGGAAGAAACCAAGAATTGTTTCTTCAGTTGATTGTCTTCATTTAAGTCTCACTACCGGTGTGTTATACACGCTGTTGGTGAAGCCAAGAAAATTCCTTTCCCCAGCCAGACTCTGTATGGGCATGCTCGTACTCTGTCCTGCCTCTTTTGTGGCAGAAGAGAATACAAAGCAAGAAAGCCCAACACCATTTCTATTTCTTTCACCATTTTAATGTTGAAATGATGAAATGTCAGAGCACCTGTTTGCAAAGTGTTCGTTCAAATTCAATCTGCCGTTTTTATGATCTAATCATGTGGTGTGTTTTCTCAAGTCTCTCACTGACAACATCTTCAAATGCATCTTCCGTAAGGATTTTACCTCCTCTAGAAACCCATAAAAAGTGCCTTCACTTAGTGAACAGGTAGCGTGTACCAGATAAACGGGCAGTCTGCAGGTCTTCAAAACCTTTGATCTGTATAGAATTCAAGCAAATGTCACTTGCTTGGTTGAAGCCGCCAGATAAGACTGACAGTGCTGATGTGAGAGGAGAACAGGGCATTGTTGTGATGCGAGTCAGTACCACTGGATCTGGATTTTCCTACAACTGCACAAGATTTCTGAGAGGTCCCAGACCACTGAATTTGCCAGGGCGGCTGGCAGGCCCTTGAGCCTCCCTTCTTAATTCTGGTTTCCTGGGCTGTGTCTCTGATTTGGAGCGTTAAGATGGTGAGTTGAAAACACTTCAGATCTCTTTTGTCTTCTTCATTGAGATGAGCTGATTCCCTTCTTCTAACTCCTACAACAAAGGCTTGAATAGTGTTCCTAGCTGTCGGTGCTGCATGCTGTACCTGCATAAGCACCTGATCTTCTGCGTCTGCCCACCAATCACTGAAACAGCTCTTCCTCACATCCCTTTCTAACCCAGCATCTCCTCCACTCTCGCTCACATACACATTTTTGGTTGGGCATCCCAGGGTGTAGAAACTTTGTCTTCTGTTAGCTAGTCATAACTCTTTCGCCAGAACATGCTCCTGTGTCCCATCCTGTGATGCTCCAGTATTTTACAGAGGAAAACGCAGGCTTATTTCAGAGCTTGTTCCCCATTTCCCCCAGAGTTTGTGTCACCTGTGATCAGCTGGATAAATGCCATCTTTTTGCCCACTTGGGCTTGGGCTAAAATCTCTTCCCTGACTGTTCTTTTGCTTTTACAGTCCTTGAGCCTTCCCTCAGGCCCGATTGATACTCCTTTGACATTTCACCCTGTTCACAGCCAATGTGAATCTAGGTACAGACTGTCTCAAAGAATTTTGGTTACATTAATAAGCCTGTTTTTTCTAAATTAATTGGAATATTTTAATCCCTTTCAAAAGGAACTAAAGCAAATGCTGTCTGCATTGTGATCTAGCGTAAGCAGTGGTGGAAAGGTGTACCAGATTTGACCTTGTTAGTTCAGTGTGCCCCAGACAGACTGCATTCGGCGCTCTGTGACACGCTGGGCAGTTCTACAAATTAATGCTGGGGGGAAGAAATGGGCAAAAATGATAGTAAATGCAGAAACACAAGTTAGGAAAAAATGCTGTAAATTAGATATTTCTGTTTATTGAGGCAGTTGATCTTCCTTCTTATTTAAATACTTCTTTCTGTTCGTGGATCTTTGGCCTGTGAATTTGATGCTGAACTTCTCATTTTTCATTTGACTAGCCTTCAATTATTTTAGAAGAGAGACAAGAAAAGCTTACAAAATAGAATAGGTTATTGAGTCCTCCCAAAATGCTCACAATGTTTATGTGTAAAGCCAAAGTGAAAGGTGATGAAATAAAGTTCTGTGCTTTATAAGTAAATCCAGTAAATTGAAACTTGATCTCCATGCAGGGTCTTACTAATTTCTGTTTTTAAAATCCAAAAGAAGTTTAGGAAGTCTTGGAGGTTAGTATTGTGGGTTAGGAATGGCTGTTCCACAAAACATTCCGTGTACGAGAGGCTCTTTGAACGATTCCTTTGGTAACCAGTTCTAACTGCAGCCAGTTAGTGTTTATGTTGAAATGTATACTCGCCCTTCTATAAACCAGTATTTCGTGTGCATTTCAGTGCTATGAGTCTTGACAAATTTGAGAAGAGCCCAAGGGAAATTTTTCATCCTGAGATACAAAAGGTAGGAGGTGTCTTCTTTTTTTGTTTGATTGTTTTTCTTTATTATCTTCTGGAGAAATAAGTCATTAAGTATAAACGCTACTAGTTTGTTTCTTTCAGTAGCAGGATAATGATGAGTAGGGTTACACGGTGCTACAAAGTAAAATGTCTTGATCAGTTGAACCAGACACTTCAAAACAAAACTTAAATATACAACAGTGTTACAGTTTTGTTTGTGTTGTCTTTAATACCAGTGTGCTAAAGATATTGTTTTGTTTACAGGATTTATTGGTTCTTGAAGAGCAAGAGGTAAATATAAACTTACACTCCTAGCTCACAGACCTGTTCAAGGAATACAGCTTTGTATTTGAAATACTTGCACTGCCATGCTTGTGACAACTTAAAAATCAATTGCTTATTGCAGTAAAAAAAATAGTATTTCTTTGCAACGTATGAGATCAAAAATAATTTTAAGCACCAGCTTAATATATCGTATTATTACATCACCAACTTAGTATAGAGTAAAATTCATAATCTATGATCAAAGGTAAATTATTAGGTATCTGCTACTTGAGCATGTAGTGGAGTTGGTATGAAATATATACTCCCATGTGTAGGATGTATACAAAGGTACATATATGAAAGTCCTTAGAGAAAACATTATTTTAGGTCTTATGTTTGATCAGTTTATCATATAATATTTGGTTTTATTTCTCAGGGATCTGTGAATTTTAAATTTGGAGTCCTCTATGCTAAGGATGGGCAGCTTACAGATGATGAAATGTTCAGCAACGGTGAGTTTTTCACCTTTTTCTTAATTGTTTTATTCATCTAAATAAAAATATGTAGGATAGTGCCTACATGTGGAAGCCAGAAGGGAGGTGATGGTTACGTGAACAGTAGTTTTGGTAGGTTTTCATGTTCGCGTTGGAGGAAAAATTGTAGCGTAGAATCTTCTGTTTCTGTAAAAGATTGCTGGAGGAAACCTACTATTACAACTTGCAATATATTGACATTTCGTTTCTAGAAATAGACTACACAACATAAGATCTAGAAAAAGGAAGCGGTTGAAGGAGGCAACTCATGTTACCTGCAAAGTCACTTGTTGTTTCTAGTTCTTTCACTCTTACATTTTTGCAGCATGATCACATTCTTCACTTGAATAGTGTCTCGGAGTTACCAAAATAGGTCACTGTTTAATGTCACATGATGATGCACATTCTGCAAGGCTGGGATGCCGTTTCTGTAAAGGTAGAATGTGTGGATAGCATGAGGAGAAACTAATTCAGCTGAAACTTTGGTCCTCGTGTCTGGGGAACAGGACCTGTTCCCGTATTCTGATTATTTTTTGTAGGTGTTCTATACTACATGTGCTTTTCTGTTGTAATGTTTCTCCCTTCCACGTGTAGAAATTGGAAGTGAAAGCTTTCAAAGATTTTTGCATCTCTTGGGTGACACAATTACTTTGAAAGGCTGGACAGGCTACAGAGGAGGACTGGACACTAAAAGTAAGAGCTCATCTGAAGCAAAAAAAGTGGAGGGGCTGCAATATAAATGTTTTTGCTTATTGCATGCATATATCGTATGTATTGTAGAAATAATAGCATCCCAAAAAAGACTTCCTCATGTGCATGCTAAATGCTGTGCTTCGCCAGGAAAAGGTCATGTTAGCTTAAATCACTGGTATGCAGTACAGTTGAAGAAAAGTATTTATATGACCTGTATTTTTAAGGTGAGCGGTTTCATTTTATATGGGAGTGGGGTGAAGAATAACCTGGCATGTTACTTGCTTTGTGATAGTAGGGCATCAAGGCTTGAAAAACCGTGTGTGATTTCAGGAGGCTAGGTGAAGGACGTCATAGGTTTTAAGTGTGTGAATATGCAGATTAGGTTGTAAAGTCGGGTTTGGACCCATGTAAAACACGCAGCGCGGACTCTTTCTAAAATGAATACGAAAAAAGGATGGCTAAAGAAGGTTTGGTAGATGGACCTGAAATACTTTTGATCTTTAGAAAACTTAAAGGACATATTCCTGCTGAGAATGTTGTGTTCCCTTGCAGATGACACAACAGGAACCTGTTCCATCTATACAGTTTTTCAAGGGCATGAAATTATGTTCCATGTTTCAACCATGCTTCCATATTCTAGAGAGAACAAGCAGCAGGTACGTGGTTCTCTCTCTTGTTGTTTTTTTTTTGGTTTTTTTTTTCCCCTGTTAATATTTTGGAGATGTAAGTCTTAAGACCTTTGCTATATTTTTTTCCTCAATATTATACTTAATGCTGAAAATTTCATGGTGTTTTTTAGAAGGCAATGCATCGTATCATCTCTATTATGGTACAAAAGACAGTTGCGAAGAAGGTCCAAATTGATTGACTGGGAAGTGATTGAGTATTCTGTTATTCAAATGACTTGTAGATCTTCAGTGCTGGAATTATTGTTACCTCAAAGAATTTAGGAAGGTTGGAAATTACACACGCGTGTGAGTTGTCAGGATACTCACCTATGTAATGCACAACTCATGCTCAGTCAAGCTATTCATGTAGCTTGAAAGAAGTTCCCCATGTCAGCACGTAAATGGCAAGTTTTGTGCGTTTCCTCTAAAGCACTGCTTTAGTCATAGATTGGCTAGATGGGTTGTTGGGCACTTGTTCAAATGTGCTGTCATCCATTGCTTGAACCTTTCTGTGTATTATACGGTGAAAAAAAGTACTTTATAAGCACATTCATTTACCTATACATCACACACCCATAATGATTTACCTAAAATTACTCGCAAATTACTTATTTTACTATTTTCTTACTTAAGCAATGATTATATATTATGTATTATTTTAATAATATAATTAGATTATATAATTACATTGTCCTTTTTTTATTTCCATGTCAGTCTTCTCATGCTTTTGCCTTGGATTGATGACAAGATCACAGCAGAAACCAGAGGCCAATCACGACATTTAGTGTTTTTAAAGAATAACTCAGCATCAGGATTTTTCTTTTATTTCAAGTGGTGGATTTGCTTTTTTGGAATGCTAGGTGTTTCGTGCCCAACTTTTGAATATTAATTGTGGAAATTACGGAATTATGAGTGTTTTGCTAACATAAAATATGCAATAGCTGCTGTTTCAGCAGCTGCCTTGCATGTGCATGATGGCATTGCTGGGTTTACGTGCTTATAGTTAAGTAATAATTTTATATTGGCTTCAGTCATATTGACTGTAATATTTCTGTTTGCAGTTCAGGAATATTGTTTTACCCTTCTCTCTCACAGAATTGTTAAGGTATTTATTTATGTCTTTTAAGGCATTGTGTCTGTCTCTCTCTTTTTTTTTTTTTTTTTTTTTTTTCCAGGTAGAAAGGAAGCGACATATTGGAAATGACATTGTCACTATCGTATTTCAGGAAGGTGAAGAGTCTTCTCCAGCATTCAAGCCATCCATGATTCGCTCTCATTTTACACGTATCTTTTTCCTTACATTTTCTAGTGGTTTTCTTTTTTTTTTTTTTTTTTTTTAAGATCAATATTACTTTTAAGTCTACCCTGCATGCTGTTTATGGAAGTGAAAACTATTTTAGAAAGCCAGTTGCATTCTTGCATTTCTTTACCTTCAACTGCTTGACTAGGTATCTCTAAGTCTGCCTCATAAAACAATTTTTATGTTGAACCACTTAGAAGATAAGGTCAAAGCAAGAATGTGATTTTTTTAAAACATGTTTTTATTGAAGGCATTTATTTGGGTCACTTCACAAATTAAATTTCATGCATTTTCATAAAATATAAATTCATAAAAATATTTCTGTTAGTGATGTGTATTAATTTGGCATTAACTACTGAATATTGCCTTTTAATGTTTAGATGCTGTCTATTTTAGGTATTTATGTATTTTAGATCAGTGTTTCTCAAGTCTTTCAGACCATAAACCACATATTCTCCAGATTTTTGGCAGCCCGTGTTTTTCAAACTTTTGGCTGAAAACATTGTGAAGACATTATGATTCCAAAAACCAGCTGCCAATCACTTGGGATTATCGTGGGGTCACACTAGTGGTCCATAGATCCCCATCTGGCATCTCTGAGGCTAGGTGGAATGGAATGAAGAAAAATGGATGGAAAGAAGAAAACTCTTATTTCTATTCATGCTCTGTTGCTGAGTTTTTAAAAATGATCGCAAAGCTTACAACTTCTAAACCTAGTTCTCAGGCTGACTAACTGTTCTTAGAACTTTCTTGGTAGTTTCATCCACAACTGCTCTTGCTTTTTAGATTTAAGCTCTTAGTGTTAAACTCTTTTTTAAATGGAAGAAGCGACTAGAGCAAAAAGAATTCCACAATTAAAAAAAAATAAAAAATTTTTAGATATCAGAGGAACCCAGGTATTTTTAATAAGAAATGTTTACCAAATCAATGTACCTCTTCCAAGTCTCAGCGTTAATAAAAATGGAAGAATTATTCCCTTATTGCTGTTAGGAGGGCTTGTTGTGATGTAATTGATACACCCCACTCTTTTCGGTTTTTGACAAACATTTTGAGGTTCAACTGTTCTTGGTGTCAATGATTTGGAGCGGCGGATTTGCCCTAAATCCATAAGGGCATACTATCATTTAGGTCATTTTAAATAATCCACAGCTGGTTGATGGAGTCATATCACCTTCCTGGTATTTTCGGTTGACAGTAGCCAGGGATAAAGGTGTCCTCAGGAAAACTGAGGCTTGACACTGATCTGTGTCAGATGTGGTAAATCTCAAAGCTCATTGAATCTCTACTAGCGCTTCGTTCTTACTTTCTTACATACTATAGCATTCTTTTTTTGTTACTTCTACAATGGGGAAAAAATAGCTTACAGATATCCCACTGTGCTGTCCTGTACAGCAGTGATAGCTGCTGTAAGGGTTTCCATGTGTCATCTGTGGGGTAGCACTGAGTTACCAAATAAAGGCATCCAGCACCAATTTAGATGTCCCAATATATCTGAAATATCTGTACAGGTCTGGCAGATACGACTCTGGGCATACAGGAGACCTCTGCCCCTTTGGAATTGCAGCTGGAGACTAGGTAATATACTGTCAAGCATCTTAAATAGCACTGAATGCTTATCGTGAAATAATTGAATGCCACCATAAAGTCTTTTTCATTTTGCAGTCTCCAACAGTGCTGATCACAGCTATTGGCAAAGGTCTCCTCGTTTTATCTGTAACAAAGCCATACAGCCAATTAAGTTATTCAGACTTAGCTTTCCTTGACACAGTTTATAATGACCGAAAATTTAGAGACAGTGTTAAGGAAATCTATCAAAGGAAGAAGCCTCTAATTGATTCCATAAAAATACCTTGCAAGGCAACCATAAGGATTTCTCTGATTTTTTTTTTGCCCAGATTTGCCCAAAGTTATGAATCAAGACTGGTAATACACCTTCGTATGCTTGCACTTTAAATCATCCTCTCTATTTTCTTATAATTCTATTAGCTAAATTTTCCTATTGAAATCTTTTTCTTCAGTGGAAGTTTTCGTATAAGCAAAGTTCACAGTCAGTGCTTTTTTATCAACTAAAAGAACTTTTAATCACAAGCCTATCAAACACACACAAAACATAAAATTGTATAGCGCATTTTATGCTTCATCTAACAGCAAGAAGTCTGTCTTTGTGGTACTAGCTCAATTTTTAAAACTGTTGATCAAACACGATAAAATTTTGTATGGGACCTCCTTTTTAAACAGTAAAATGTGTATAGTCTAGAATATTTTATTACTTACTTTGATTAATATATTTTACCTTTATTAAATCTGTGATCTACTCCGGGGGGGGGGAAGTGTATTAAAATACATGTGAGCTTCATTAGTAGTGGATTAACTTCCTTAACTGCATGGCAGATATTTTTGCCTTAGTGAGATATAATAAGCAGAATGATAGTTACAGGTAGGTGCTGATTGTAACAAATAACTTCACACTGAATTTCTGATGGTTTAGAGATAACAGGAAAAGAGTTTGTATTGCCTACCTGTCTGTATGCCAGGAAGCCAACTGAATTTATGAAACTGAAGAGCAATATGGACCTGGATGTAGATGGCTGTAAACTGGCTTTGAATAAGTTGCACGTTTCTAACCATCAGAAAAATGAAATTCTGGAACAGGCATAAGCTAAGGGGGCAAAACTACTGTTCAGATGAAATGTGACAAAATGATGGAAGATATGCCTGGAACATCGTGATCTAGTGAGGCTGATGACATAGTGAGCTACATGTATGATGGAAGTTAATCATCACAGTGATGATGTGGTGGTGTGATAGCCGTGGACTGTGGATCCTTACAGGTCTGGGTTTCATTGTTGCTAAGCAAACTAGTTCATTTTTAAGGACCTTAATAGAGTACTTGTACAGTTGGACATCACATACCTAAAACCAAGTGGAATTTTGCTGGTAAATAATGTGTTCTTCATCTGTTTTTCAGTTGGCCTTGGGACCCTCCCACTTGGAGGCATATGCTGTCCGAGTCTGAGTCTGTTAGGTCTCACCAGAATCTGAAAAACAAGCATTTCTGCAGCCTCTTGTCTAGGGTTTAATGGACAAAGTGGCTTTAACCAAATAGTTAGTCCCAACTATTGTCTTGAGCTTTATTGTGAGGTGCCAAAGATATCTGGCAGTCTTGAAAAAGCAGAGGGGCAGTGGGATGTCATTGTCCGAGCTCACAGGAGGGATTCACGTGTGGCTTGAACCAAATAAGAAATGAGAGCTGCCTTTTAGCTAATGGTGTGTGCTGCAGTTCTCAGTATAGGACGTAGGCTTGCTTTTTTTTCCTTTACAAAGTGCTAGCAATGTCTGTAGTGATGCCTCTTTTATTTAGTACTTAGACTAGGTCAAAAAGAAATGGGAGAATTGTGCTCTCTTTTGGATACGTGCCTGAGGAGAGGATCGGTTAGGTTTGAAATCAGTGTCAGCTCAGATGCTGAAGTCTCTCATGGCTAAAGAATTTATATTAGGAAACCAAAATGTTTGGTTTATCCAGCACTGGAAAGGAAATTTCAGGGCATGAAACTAAAATTATGCCTCAAATTGGCATGTGTGTGTGTATGTCTACAACACTCAAAGCTAAAAAACTTTGCAAGATAGAAGGGGCAAGTCAATGTGTTAGGCTTTGAATGCAAATTTCTAATGGCTGTGTGAGCCTGTGTGATATTAGTTATTATTTAGCAGAATTTTAAACTGTTTGTGAGTCATTGTACCCCACATTTGCAGGACAGAGTTGAAGGTTGACAGATTGGGTCTGCTCCTTTCAGGCGAACTACTAGTTACGTTCTAGTGGAAAGAAAGAAGCTGAACTTGGAAGTGGCTTCCAGGAATACAGGGTCCTTAGGTAGATGAGTTTTGCTTCCACCTTCATTGACAATTCCATAACTCTGAGGGCAGATTGTGAAAGAGACCAGCACTATCCCTGGAACTGATCACCTGGCACTAGTGCTTTTTTTTGAACAGCCTTGGACAGCTAAGAAGTGTAGTACAAGTGTAGAAGGCGTTCTTTTAGCCTCTCCTTCAGTGCACGGTACAGGCCACTGATACCAGCCATGGTCCATGGTTTCAGAAGCTGCTGCTCAGATGCAATCACATGGTTCCACCCATTCCAATGTATGTAAATTCTGGCTTCCTTTGAAAGTTTTTTATCCTTCATAAGCTGAGCAATATTCACAGTCGTCTAAGAATATGCTCCTCTTGCTGCATATGTTACTGGAACTTTTTGTATCTCAAAGATACAGGACTGGCTAAGCCTTCTCGCCTAGCTCCAAAACTTGATCATTAGCTGTAAGAGTTTGGTGGGTTTTGTGCACCTGCAGCTCCGCCTGCTCATTTATGAATGTTACTTGAAATCATCTGCAGTGCCAATGTGGAAATGCACAAGAATGTGAAGGCGAGAAGAAAATGGGTTAATATTAACTAGATTTCTTCACGAGAGCTTGCTGATAAATATGTGTGCTTTTCCTGTCTTACCTTTTTCTTCTAGTCCCTTAATATTTGGGGACTTTATTTTGGGCCACGCTGGAGTAGAAGGTTCACACCATCCTTGCTGAAGTGGAGTATGAGATGAGGCAAAGCATGTATATGCCAAATAGGAGCAGGAGTTGAAGGTCTACAAACTTGAGTGCTTGAGGTGCACGTATATATACAGGGGGGATACATATATGGACAAGTATGTCTCAAAAGATTTTTTTCACTAGAAATAACTTTCTTTTTCAATATGGCTAAGAAACTTAAATCTTGATTCAATAAGATGAGAGAAATCTATATTACTGTGTTTCTCCAGCGTGCCATTAAATCTAGCTCCAGAGAAGAATTCAACGGCGTAATACTTCAGTTTGCATATGCAGGGTTTTTTTTCCCCCAACTCCTATTTATAGCTAAGGTTTGTTTTGGAAAATGTCTGTAGTGCAATTTAAAAAAGGAGAAGTTTTATTTTGCTCTAAGATTTTATGAGCACCTTCTTGCATTTTCTTTTTCAATTTATTGTTCTCGTAGATTCTGCTTTTCAACATTCCCAAGTCTGTGAGAGGCACAAAATATGTTCATGATTGCAGTGTGCAGTGAAAGCTCAGTTACTTCTTTCCTGCTTTTCTTCTTGTTTTGGGACAGAAACCTGGATATACATCCCTCACTAGCCTTTAAGAAGTTAATGCTGTCCTAACTGTAAGCTAATAGTCAGTAGATGGGCTAGCCGTGGTAAATGCTTTTTACATTGCTGTTTACTTGGGAAAAAATTGGTAGCAGTAAATAAGATAAATTTGTCTCTCTCGCTCTTAATAACTGGCTGCTTTTACTAGACCAGTCCGTCTTACTCCTTAGTAGCTTCATTCTGCCAGTCTGACACATCTTCCCGTAGAGCATACCATGCAGTATTTTTACCCTATGTGACAGGCTTAATACATTACTGTATCTTTCAGCTTGGCCTAATTATATTGCTTTCTGTCCCTACACCTTAGGCCCGCATGCGACTCTTGTTCCTTCTGTTACGTTTTTGTGAAGACAGTCTTCCAAGCGGCCAAAATTTCAGTCAAAAGAAAGAGGGAATACTCTAGGCTTTTGAGACAAATTTTCCTTGTTTCATATACAATGCCTCTGTGAGGTCTGACACTGAATTTCTGCTTAGAATTACTTTATATTTTATGTCACTCAAGAACTCTGTTCTTTTGGTCGGTTTTGTTCTGGTTTTCCTCGTCTTAACTCATTCTGCTCTAGGCCAATGAACATTTCACACCCTGTGTGATGATAAATGATTATTTTTTTTTACCTGGATGGAATAAGATAAACACAGGGCATCTCTGAAATTGTCTCAAATATGTGAAACCAGTATTAGAATGATCAATATTCATGCCAATGTAATACTGCATTTCAGATTCTGTGTGCAGTTTCTAAGCTTTTGTGAAAAAAGACCAGATAAATCCATTAGAATCTATTTGACTCAATACCAGTCAATCACTGCTGGGGTTTTTTGAGCAAGCAAATTCTGACTGGTCTGTATAACAGTAGAGATGGGTTGAATCTATAATTTTACCACTTAACTTGCTGCGACCTGTGTCAGCTGCACATGCTGCTTAGAAGATCTTTGTCTGACTGCTGTCTTACAGTGAAGAAAATTGTGCAGACTGTCACTGGAAGTACCAAGGAATGATTACTTGCCTTAAAGGAGCTGCGGCTTGCTGAACATGCTGTGTGCATGGGTTTTGTACCTGCCATTCATTCTTCTTATGCCGGATTCCTTACGGATTAAAAGAACTCAACAGATCCAGCTGTCACGGGAATCATTCTGACTCTTTCTTCCTCAGTGCTATTCCCGAGATACAGATTCAGCTGTAGTACACCATTGGTATTCAGAAAGAATCAAATATTTCATGCGTGTGGTGAATGCATAGGTAAGGTGGAAATCTATAAGGAGAACATATTTTGTAGGTGAAGAACTGTTGTTTTACTGCTTTTTTGGAAAGGACTAGGTTTTGCTAGTGCCACTAAAAGCATAGTTCCATGAGTAGAACGGCAAAATGCTGTTGTAATTATTAGTGTCCCAGTGTTAGTTTGTGTAAAGGAAGCAGAATTTTGCTCAAGTGAATAATTCCAAGTGAACGTTTTTTGTTAGACTCATGTGAGTTCCTACCTAAGACATGCTCAGATAACAGTTTGCAGTTTGTTCTTTGTGGTTTGAATAGTGTGTATAAAGCCAGTGGCTTTTGAATGTGACTTTCAATATAGATAAAGATTTGTTCTTTCAATAGGCTGAAAATATTTTCAGAAGAAAGTGTTCCTCTCTTTGGGCCTCCCCTTCCATCCCCACCTGTGTTTACAAATCACCAGGAATTCAGGGATTTTGTGTTAGTGAAATGTAAGTTAGATTTTCTTTTGCTAGAAACACTTTTTTAATAAGTGCTTTAATAAATTGAAATTCATGGTGCTTAAAATGTAAACACGTTTTCTTGTATATGCTGCTGTTCTGTATAGAATTTTTTTTCAAATTTGTAGCATAGGTGGAATGTCAGTTCCATCAAACTGTTCCAGTCAGATTAACAAAAAAATGAATTTCTTTGCTATTATGCTTCTCAGGCTGCTTGATACGAACTGACTTTTACATTTGCAGAATGTACAGCCGTATTTAGCTTTGTATTTTCTTAAAGGACTTGGAGATCTGAAAGAATTTATAATGCTCTTCGGTATTTAGTAATAGAAGGTGTTAGATTAGCAGCTCTGAAAACCTGAAAACATAAGCTTTTCTGAATGCGTGCTGCATAGGTCCCTTTCAGCACCTTCAAGAACTTTTTAATTCTATAATGATTCAGTTCCAGTTTTCATTAACCCTTTCTTGCCCTTCTAAATCAGCGAAAAAGAAATCTCTGAGAACTGATTGTGATGATTACAATTAGATGCTTACCTGACAGGAACTTGACTAATAAGTCATTTCGTGTATTTAAATTGGTTTGGTACTTAAATTGATTAGAGGTTTGTCTTTAATTTTTTTATTAGTTAGGAGGTTATTGGCATGCCTTGTAGAATTCTCCTGTTACTAGTTTTTCTCTTTTTAAGCTTAAGGGATCATTATTCACTAAAAAACGTGGAAAAAGGAGGCAACTCTGAATTACTAAGGGTAAACCAGATATTTTTGTAGAGAGGCAAACTAGAATCAGGGGAAGTTGTCAAAGTTCATTTAGGTAATGTATCTTCTTTTCCATAATATTTTAGTAATAAATGGGGAAAAAGCCACCTTGGAAACCCCAACGTTTTCTCAGAAACGTCAGCGCACTCTAGACATGCTGATCCGCTCTTTATACCAAGACCTGATGCCTGATCTACACAAGGTAAATGTAAGTCAGAAGTCTCTGCATCCCTTACCTCTGCTCTTCTGTTCTCACTAGTCAATTGAATGGTCCATTGCTTTAAAAGATTGTGGTCCTAATGAGCCCTGAATTGCATACACTAGACTGAGTGCCAGTCGTCATATAACTTGGTGTACAGCTGACAAACAGTCCTTTCAGGATAAGACTCTTCATGCATTAAACCAGGTGGGAGAAGCAGGATAACAATGTCATACTTTGTATAAGCTTGCCTGCAGCAAGGGAGTAGGAAATTTAGGCTCTGTAAATACAGGTATTAGTCTCCTCACCATAAAAGCTGCACTTACTCATTTCGTTATGTGTAATTTGGATCGTTTTTACCCTTGGATAACAATGAGAACTTCATTTTAGGTGATGAAGACTTACTTTAAGGTCATTCTTAACTAACTAAAAAGAAGGTAAATACTTCTACAATTAGTGAGATGCTATTTTTCCCCACTGTTTATGTCTCTTAATTAAATAGATCTACTTAAACTTTTTTGTCCATATATTCATGTCTGTTGTCTTTGTAATGATTGTATAAAACATGACAGTGATAAACTCTGACAAATAGGAAAATAAACCACTCAAGGATTGGAAGAGTTGCAGTTTCTGTTCTCTGAGACGCTGTGTACAGTTAGATTCATCACTACAGGAAAATATAAAAAAAAAAAAAGACACAAAATTTAAATGATACCACTCTAAGTTGACTCAGATTGAAAAACTATGAAAACTTTTGGTTCAGTTTAAAAAAGAAACGTTTTCTGTTTTAGAACATGCTTAATAGAAGGTCCTTCAGTGATGTGTTACCAGAGTCACCAAAATCAACACGGAAAAAAGAGGAAGCTCGGCAAGCAGAGTTTGTCCGACTTGGTCAGGTAGGATCTGCTTAGGAGGTATGCGCCTACTTTACAAAGGCTGTGTCACCCCTTTTTTTTAGAACTTGATTAGCTTGCAGAGTTGCGTCAGGACTTAACGCAATTCTCTGCAGTCAGAAATAGTTTTGTAGTATTGTATTAAACTATGTTAAAGTAAAATACGAATAGAGGTATTTATCTGTAACACCTAGGTACACAACGCAATTACAAGTATTTATAAAATACATAAGCTAAAGGAAGGTTGGAAAAATCACACCTTAGGATCAAACCTAAAAGGTCTTTCTGTATGTCATGCAGCAGATGCTTTCTGCCTCCAAGCAGAAGAGTGCTCTTTCTGCGCTTTGAAGAAACAATCTTTCATGGGTTTCCTCTGAATGTTTCCTCTATATGTTTTCTTAAGATTGAATTTCTTAGAAATTATTTACCCTACTTTAGTCAGGAAGAAGTTTCGACAGTCTTTCTGGTAAGTCAGAGGTTGCCACGCATCTGGGATGCCAACATACCAGGCGCTGACTCCAATTTTCTATGGACTTATTGACGTTTTGATTCAGTGAGGGGTAAAACTTCCTGATGATTTAGATAGTCTGGTTTGATCTGACAGTTCACTGCAGCAGAAAAAAAGACGGTGTCTACGCTCATCGCTTCCCCTGTCCCTTCCCCTTTTGTCTCTTCTTGTTCCTGGACTGGTGACATGTTTCGGCTGCTTATCTTAAGAATACCTCTTTTCTGAGCTGATTTAACTCAGCAGGAGTTAACAGAGCAGGAAACCAAAACAGAAAAAATATGAAACAAAACAAACAAACAAACCCCCACCAACAAAACACAAGCCTCCTCCCTTCCCTCCCTTTTCTTCGTCTGAGTAAGCGTAAGAGTGGAAGAGTCTGAGAAGTTCCAGACCCAGTTAAAGGTAGAGAGCGGAGCCAGGTGGTTGAGAGCTGGTGCCAAAGAACCTCAGGGCTGTTAAAGCTTGCCTTGGCCTGGTGCGAAGTCCACTCCTCTGTGCTTTGCCCACCCTTTCCCCAACCACCTTGAAATAGCTAGGCAGGTGTAAAAAAGTGAATGTGTTTGTAATATTTGGACAGAAGTAACCAATGATTTATTCCTCAAGTTTACTAATTACTTTACAGAAGTTAAAGAAAATCATGATTATTGAAAGTATAGAAACCTACAGGCCTGATCCCCTCCACCACCCCCCAAGTTAAACGCTGATGAGACACTCGCATAACAAATCTAGTTCGGACCCATTTCTTAAACAAGACTTCCATCCTCGGCATGGTCTTCGTCGAAGGGAAATCTAATATGTGGGTTAAAGATTCATAGATAGTTGTTTGGTTGTGTTTTTCTTGGAGATTATTTTCACATTTAAATCTTTCCCTTCCCTAAAAGAACTTTCCTCTGATGACAAACTGTCGGTTTGAGCACATTTCAAAACATGCCTTACAAGTAGCTTGTAATCATTCTTGCCAAACTCTGTGAATGTCTCTGTCCCTTAGTTATAGTCAGTTGGGTTTTTAGATGGTAAATAAAACTCGCTGATGAGCGGCTCAGCAGTATGTTTAAATCTTATTTACTGTCAAGGTGATCTCTGCTGACTAGTGGGATGAAATTACGATGTTAAGGCAATGAAGTATTTTGTGCGTGTCTGTAAGCTGACAGCCATGCTTAATGCAAATGAGCAGATGGGCCGTGCAGCTCATTACTGCCATTTCACAGAGACCGTGCATGATGGTAGGCAAGCTTTAGGGCAGTAAAATTGGTTTAGGTAGTTTCTAAACTTTGCCTTAAAGAATGCACGTGTTATCGCTTTATAGGAACGCTGCTGTAAAGGTTAGCAATGAAGGTATATAGGATACCTTAAATAGATACACGCTGTATCTCACTCAAACTATGTTTATACAGTGTTTATCTAGAGTACTTAGCCCTTTCGGAACCAGCTCACTTCTACTTACTTCTAGTTGAAGAATTAGTGATACTGTGATCGTGTGTCCTTGGCATGTGTTTTGTTCAGGGTATACAGAATTCTGCTTTTTTCCTAATTACTTAAAATGTGACAGGAATTCCAAACTGGAGTTATTTTGTAGTCCTAAATTGTCCTTTCTTTATAGTCTTTAGCTTGGCTGTTGCTGACAAAAACTCAATTTAAATAAAACGTCTGTTTGTATTAGGCATTGAAATTGAAAACCACTGTGAAAGGGGATGCCACAGCTAACTTGGCAACCACAAGCTTTTGTAAAAAGGAGGTGAGTGAACCTGTCTGTCTGAGGAGAGTTATGAAAAAATAAAACTTTATCGAGTATGGCATTGCATATCAGGTCTGCATACTGTTTATTTACTTTTGTAATCAGGTGCTGTAGCAGCAAAGATGAAATGTGTAGTGTCAAAGTGATTCTGCAGCCAATATTGAATTAATAAAGGATGAGCCTGGAGGCAGAAGCACTTCTCAAGTTAAAGCAAGTGTGGATGTTTTTATAGCTGAGCATATTTGATGAAAATGCCATTGTCCATATGCAGTTATCTTTTATTTTAACTTCTGCATCAAGTGTAAAATAAAATTCAGTTGCGTGTTTATTTCCTGTAGTACCAGATTTTGTTCAAGGGCATTGGGCAGTCAAAGGTGCAAACCACACTCTTCGGCATGCATCTTGTATACAGAAGCTTCAGAAGTGCTTCTAGAATTTCAGAGACTTCAGCTAATGTTTAAATTGGGGGAGGAGGGGCAGACTCTGGGAGGTAGCTGCAGGGAACACACGATGAAAGAGCAATTTGGCAGAAAGGCGGTTTTTGCTGTATCATGTGCTGGTGACTAAACATCACAAACTGAGCCATAAAATGTAAGCAAATTGCATATGCATGGTGGTACATACGTTTTAAGTCTGTAGTTTGTTTTTTTTAAATAAAATACATATTGAGTATTTCCAGGGTTGCACTGAGTATCAGCTGCATGCGTTTTAATTCTAGTGCTTCAGGAATGTGTCTTACGCTTATTATCTCTAAGCCCAATTAATACGGAGAGTATTTCCTCTACAAGAAAATTAACTAAATTTTGATATTTCAAATTCAAAAAATATACTGTTTGGAAATGCATCCCAAAAGCATTTACATGTTATTACTTGCCATTGTCCATCACATTCTGTGTCTGTATGATCTGTATTTCTTAGTGTACTTAATATGTATCCCTTATGTTACTTCATAGCCTTGGGAATCTCAATCTTTCTGCAGTAATTTTCCTCATGAGATTGTCTGTGCAGATTCTTGGGGCCAGTCCTTGCTGGTTTCTACAGATGCTGGCATCTTGTTAATAGATGGTTAGTAAATGATCCAGTGTTTTTGTGTCAATTTTTATGTATCTGACCATTTTCTTGAAAATGTATGTGCATAAGTTCTGTCCAGGTGTTTGTAGGTCTTCATCTACAGGGATGTTTACCGATTCAAGTGAATTTATTACATTTATGTAACGTAGTTGCAAAAATTGTCTCTGCACCAGAATCAAGCCGTGTTGGGGAGCCAATGTTAATGCAGATTTCTGAATATTTTGTTATTTCAGATACTGTTTTCTTGACCATCTGAAAAGACTTAGGAAGTCACATCCAAGCTCAAGGAGTGTTTAAATGGCTTGTCTGGATTTCTTAGCCCTTGATGATAGCGAGCATGACGCCAAAGGCTTACATGACAATGAAAGCCTGCTTCCTCAATGATATTGCTAATTTGACCCTTATCTTCTGTGTGCCACATAAGGCCAGCAGGACTAAGGGAATTAAGTTATTCTTGGTGAAAATTCTAAAACTTGCCAAAGGAAGGTCCCTTTTAGGCTTCGGTTGCATAATCTGATCCGTGGCAATGATAAAACTCTCCCGTGCGGAGGAATTGGCCATGATGCTGTGGTATGCGTAGCAGCTTTATGCAGTTTTTTTCGTTTTCATGAGAAAAAACCGAGGTGCTTATTTCAGGAAAGAAATAGATCAAAACCAATGACTAGCAAATTTTAGCAGGAATTTGAATAGTTGTGTGTGTTTCTTTTTTTAGACGGTCAACCATCAGTGCAAGTATTTGATAAAACTCTCCAAATAAAGCAGATGCATGTGTTGGAAGCTCTGGATCTTTTGATTGCCCGGACAGACAAAGGTAGGAGAGGTCCCTGTTCTTTGATTCTCATGTGAATGTGGCTGGCGCTGGGCAGTATGTCTTACCAGGTAATCACGTCGATCAGTGGCAAGTATATTAGGTGCAAGTAAGACATAGATAGCACATGCAGCAACAGCTGTTATTTTATAAAAGGCTGGTGGAGGAAAATCCCTGAATGCTCATTCATGTTTCCTTCAAGGCAAGCCTGAAATTGATCATATGGTCTTTCTTCAGCCACTGCAGGAACTCAACACTCTTTCGAAATCTCCTTGACTGACTTACATGTTTATTCAGTTGTGAAAAATGTGGGGAAATTATGCTGTCACTGTTTTACCAAATGTGTTTCATTGGTATTTATTCTGTTAACTGTCACTGCATTCTGGTTGTTTGGACTGACAGTGTTTCCTTTTTTGCCTCATTTGGAACATTAATGTTCATAAAACGTGCACTTTTTCAATGAGGTACTTTTTACCCAATAGTCTGTGATTGAATTTCACAAAGTGAACATGTACAAAGCAAGAACAGAATCTTTATGCGTAACAGAAAAAAAGAATTACCAGTATGATTGTTTTATTGTTTTTTACCACATTATTTCTGTTTTCTCAGTATTGGCTGAAGTTACAAGGGTACAAGGGTAATACGTGGTTCCTTTTCTGTCACTGGGAGTTGCGCAGTTTGGCGGTACCTGATGAAGTTCACCCTGGGACCTTGCAGAACTGGCTCAAACTACCTGAGAGCCATTTGCAGTTCTCTCTCGAGACACCTGGAGGGTGGCTGACGTTTCTGAAGACCTGAAAAGCTTAGTTTATGAAGCTTCTAGACAAGATTATTACTTTTAATTGTCAAAACATTGTACTGTTCAGTTAAACCTGAAGAGGGAGATGTAAACAGGCATTTTGAGATAACAGAACAAGGTATTACTGGCATCAATTCATGAAACTTCAAACTTTACTCATGAAAAAAATTGTAAAGGTTTTTAACTCTTGATATGGATGCTTTTCGAAGCATTTAGGAGAAAGTTCTTTCACACTTGACAGAATTCTGGCCTCCTATTTTGTATTTGCATAGCATATTGAAATTAAGACCTGGGATGGAAGAATAATCATAGTTGCCTTCTACTTTCAGATTACACCTCAGCAGCAAAACTGAGAAAACGAATGAGTTAGATGAGCAAAAGCATGCTCATACTGAGCTCGTAAACTGGGTTCAAAGACTCTGTGGGTTTTTAGGATAAAATGTTTTATACTACAAGGTTAACTTTTTAAGCTTCACTATCAGCAAGAGCTTATTCAGGTCAACATTCCAAGAGAAGATGTTGAAGAAGGCACCAATGCAGCAGCTATCAGTGATGGCGGCACAAATTGCTTTGGTAGCAATGGCCTATGTTCTCATGCAGTCGTAGTTATGTCTAACACTGCAGCAGGGTTGTTTGGGACATCTGCTGGTTAAATTTGTCCTAGTAATGGGAGGCAAGGCATGAAAATGGGTCTGTTTTGTCCTCCAAACACGTATTTTTCGTTCCAGTTTCATTTTATGAAATACCTAGAACACGAGGGCGAGGGGGTATGAGGAAGAGCTTGGAAGAATCAAGTCTGTAGGAGGCTAAGAAAAACTAAAACCGCTCAGATGATGGTCACTTTTATAGGCAGCCACAGATAAATCTAATGCTACAGTGGGGTTGTTTGAAACATCTGCAAAAGAACTAGTGTTGTGAAAGAGGAGTGGTGCATCCTAGAGGACACACCAGTCACAGAACCAGAGCTATTTTGAACCACAAGGAAAGGTGAAGATTTATGTCTGCTGAAAGGCAGGCTTAGTGTCAACCTGTGAGGTGCACATCTCGTGGCCTATGGGGATTTAAACCTAAATTCCTTTTTAAAAGCATATCAAACCAATTCCAGTGAAGGCAGTGGTCATTGTTCTGCCTTCATAGTGAAATGCCTGCCTGGGAAAGAAGTTATCATATGTGTTATTCTTTGCAGCAGACACATGGCATCTTCACGGCGGTAAATATGGCATGTTTGATGGAAGCATAAAAGGTCTTCTGAAGTTTGGCATAATCCCCCAAAATAACAGCGCTTAATTTAGGTGGTAATACATGCTCCCACCAGTGTCTGTCTGTTTACAACCATTTCTTGATTTGAAGAATGTAGATATTCAGATTGGCCAGAAAAAGTTCTTGAGTTTTGCTATGCGTACACAGTTGTAGCATTTGGGAATTGTCTGCCTCACCAAGAATGTTTATAAAATATCTAGCTGAAATAGTAGCTCGAGTACAAAGACTGAACAGTACAGTTATCATGGGAGGAGCAACTGCTTAGACAGAGGCAGAATCTAGGAGAAAACGGTAATAAATTTAGAATAAACTTTTTTCAGTCTTGAATGGCTGCACTAAAAACCATCTCCAGTCTCAGTGCAAGTGTTGGTAGTCATAAGAATTACGGCTAATTCTAGATCAGGAAAGATGGCCTTACTCTAGGTTGTGTCAATAGCTGCTTCATCTTAAAATCAAAGTTGGTAGAAACGGAAGAACATTTTAAGGTGTTTGGTCATGTATAGGTTTTTATGTATGTGATGGTGTTTGAAAACACTCCCATGCAGCACCGAGAATTGTGCAGTAATTATAAAACAGTGGGTGAACAGGCAAGTCCTTAATTACATTTCTCATTTCATAGCATTAAAATGTTTCATGAATTTGAGAGCCACTCCTGATTCCTTTCCTAAATAAAGACGCCACGATCTTATTAGGGATTTTAGATTGACAAAAACGATCCATCAGTTGCTAGGCAGCAACCACAGCCATCCAGTTTTGGGCGTGGGATTATAATTTGCACTTTCCAAGAGCTGGCAACAAGCTGTGAGACTTTCTGAGCAGATACCGCATAATTATAAGCAGTCATAAGTAGTTACTACAAAGGTTGATGACAGGGTTAGTACTGTGTTAACAGAAAACTCTGATGATACAATGATCCCCGAGTGTCGTATTTCTGATACTGACTCTGCCTTATGCCTTTTCTGAAGTGAAATCAGAGCCTCCTATATATTTTTGTGTTGATTTCCTTAGTCCTGTGGAATGCTATCAAAAGTCATTCTTGTTTACTGAGAAAATTTTGGATTGCAGGCTGCTACAGAGGCCCGTTCAGTTGCTTTTGCAGCTCTAGCTCGTATTTTGCCATGTCACTATCAGATGATCGTCACTAGCCAGGCCCAAAGTGATTGCATCTAGCATGGAAGATGTTAGCTGGTCAAGTGCCACGGGCAAGGATGGTTTCAGAGAAGTCGAGGAGGTTCTCGGGTAGAGTGGGAAACCCCTTATAGGCAGCCTTACTCTTCAAAAGGAGAAAGGCTTTAGGAAAGAGCAGCCTCGTATTACCAGGACTTAAAGCATGGTCTAGTTGACTCGCTGTAAATCTACAGCATAGTTCTCTTTTGGCAACTTGTTTGACGTTACAGACATAAGACATGAATTTTCTATGCCTTGATGTATGGCTGACTAGTAAGATTTGTCCCCACCACAGAAAAACTATGTTTACAATCTTTGCTTGTTTGAGGAATTTGCCAGATTCTGATGCCGGATTCTTCAGGTTGTTATGTTTGGAATAACCAACTAAACACCAGAGGCAGGAGTAAGTCCAAAGAGCGACTGAATTGATGAGAGCAGTAACACTGTTCTTGAACATTTGACTTAGCTCATGTTTTTTATCCTTCCCTACAAAAGGGTGTGAATATTGCTTGCCATTTTTCTTCCAGGAACTCATTCACGGAAGCACAGATTCTTGTGCGAACACATTATTGAAAAGAGAAGGATTGCGTATATTTTGTTTTCCTTTAGTCAGTGTTGACAGTAAGATTTTGCTTTCTGAGTCGGATTCCTCAACGTTTCAAGTTGTGGCAGACGTAAGGGAGCATTGCATCTTCTCTTCTCTTACACTTGCTATTGGAAAAGGAGGTCATGCCAGGAGCCAGATGTCCTGGTTCATGCTGCTGTTCTCTCAACATCGAAGGCAGGACCTATGATTTTGCTTTTGCCTTTATGGTGGGATCCACACCAACTATATAGCAAGAAAGCATGCTTCATTTTTCCAGCCGTACCAGCTAGTCTAGTAAAAGAGTCCACCTTTGTCAGAAAATCTTGCCTTGCTTGCATTTTAAGATACTTGGCTTCTTAGATAAGAAACTGCTCTTAAGTTGCTTATTTCCCAACTGCAAGTAGTAGTGCATCATTTATTTATTTCTTTTAAATTTAGGGGTTGTAGCTTCTGCTCATATCTGTCTTTGTGGGAAACGTACTGTATTATTTTTGCATGGAACGTTCCTTGAACCTAACTTGCCTACCTTTGAAGAACTAATAAGCAAAACCAGTCTGCATCCCAAAGGGTTTCAAAGTCTGTTAAGGATCCCGTTGTCAGCTGCTCAGCTGGATGCTTCCAGCTTTTAAAGTTAACCCTTTTACTCTTGCCCTGTAGTTTATATCTATTGTATTTTCACTGTCTTGCAAAATTTCGTGTATCTGTGAAATAGCATATATTTCACTGTTTTGAAGTTCTTGTATCGTTCTTTGCTGCAGCACCACCTGATGATGGGAAACTCGGTTGCTGAACTGGAGGGGATGGTTACTAGAATTGTAAACCCTAGAGGGCTCACAAGCAGTCGTGCTGCGGCTCACCCCCAGAGAAGCAGTATGCTTTGCGTGTTTTTGCTCTGTTTGTTAGGTGCTGCTTCTCTTTGGAAGTATTAATGTCAAACTACCACCGTCTTTTTTTTTAACTTCTTGTTTCCTGGCTTTCCTCCCCCTTCAGGGAAAGATTCTCGTATCCTTGTCTTCAGACTCAGTGCTGTCCAAAAAGATATAGAAACAAAGCAAATGATAAGGAGCAAATACGACTGCAGAGAAAATAAACTGGAGAGAACAAAAGGTGATTTTATTATCCTGTGTTAAAAACATCCAGTGTGGTATGATGCCTGTAGTTGCCAGGGGCTTATTAACTTCCTTGAGGTAGTTGTAGGTGTTCACCTTTGTTTTTTTCTCTGGACAGTCAATTCAAACTTCGTTAAGCTTGTATGTGAAAATAAGTCGGGTGTAGTGCAGCATGATGTTTTAGAACTTTGTAAATACCATGTTAGTAGGCAACCACCGCTGACGAAAAGCTCTAGAGAAAAATAGGTAATGTTGCTTTCAGGATTGAGGGACGCGAGAAGAATTATGCAGGGATGTGAGAGTGAAATAAAGGGCATTTTAAGGTGGAGGAACACAGGCAAATCTCCATTAAATAGTAGTGCTTAGATTAGTTTAGGTGTTGCTGATTATTTTAGTAGACAAAAACATTTTCTGGTTTTCAGAAGCAAGCTGCTTTGGAAACCTGAAACCTGCAGAATGGTGAAACCCCATGTGTATAGTCTTTACTTGCAGAAGGGGAAAGGGGAAAAATAGATTTCAAGAGAGTCATAGCCTTTTGTCTTTCTTTAGAAATTAACGTTATCCTGTTGGGAGGTTTGTAATTTTGTGTTGCTAAATCATGCATCAGAGCCCCGTTGTACTGATCATCGTATAAATACAGAACAAAAAAAGTAGACCCTACCCTAAACGCTTAAAATTTAGAGCATTATTTCCTCAGGCTGCCATTTGTATGCCATTAATACTCACCACGGCAGTGAACTGAGGATTGTTGTGGCTATTCGGAACAAACTACTTCTCGTCACAAAGAAATACAACCCATGCAACAGTTTAACCAGCAGCTCTGTGCTATCGTCATCTGAATCTCCAGTAGAGGAGTTCCAGTACATCCGGGTATGTGTAATCTAATCACTGATTACCTTACCAGACTGGGCAGCGTGCCGTGAGGGGGAGGTGGGAAAGACAAAGACCATGCATTTCTGTCTTCCTGAACCTCCAGACAAAAGCGAGAAGCCGTATGTTGGGGTTCTATCATGTGTATGCCAAAGAAATCTTTCAGATTTTTTGAACTAAGTTTCTGTTTCTTCTTTATCATGTTTCTGTGCTTAGAGCACGTCTCTCTAAATTCATGGAGTACTTGCAGCAGCCGCAGCACGAACTTGAAAAAGAGAATAATTCTATTATTTACATTATAGGAAATATGCCTTTCGGACCCTCCAGTGGTTATGACGCTGGTGGATGGACCTACTGAAGAGAGTGACAATATGATCTGTGTGGCGTATCGGCATCAGTTTGATTTAGTTAATGAGAGTACTGGGGAGTCCTATAGATTGCATCATGTTGAAACAAACAAGGTGAGTTTTCATCATTGAAACTATTTCCTTGCAGAATGACGCTGAACGTCATTTCTTGCACTCTCAGTGCATCCTGTGCTGACCTGCTGGGAGCGTAATTTGTGGAGATCCTCATGTCTGTCACTTCTATAACCTAACCTCTGCTTTAGGGCACTCAAGATACTTGTTCCTTTTGGGATAGGTGATAGTAATTGCTCCCAAAAGAAGTAGTTACAAGATATGACACGTTATGAAAGAGCCTGTGTTTCAGGCTCTGGAGTGTTGCTGTCGGCGTAAATTATTGCTCTTCTTTCTTAGTCTTTTGGTGATTTTTTTTTTGGTGGTCTCAGTGTTTTATTGTTTAACAGATTGCAGCAAAACAACTTTGGTTGTTGGCCACCAGTATCTCATTCAGATTTGCCTATTTGCATGTACTAAGGCTAAAATATTTACACGTAGCTTTTAGTTCTATTTAAGAAACTGCTGCCCAGTCCACTAATAAATTAATGGAATCTTTCTAACTAGGCTATAGGGTTGGGATTTAAGCAAACGTCCTGATTTTCAGAAAAGAGCTCCAGTATTTCCAGCTGCTGGGAAGATAATAATCTTCAGCATCTCTGAAAATTAGATAATTTTAATTGTTTCTAAGTATGGATGTGGACATACAGCTTTAGACAAAAAAATGGAAAATTTTGCACGGTTAATCTTTTTTTGTTGTTTTTAACTGACACTCTTCCTCATAATGAGAGAAGGGACTACTCTTTTCATTTGGTGGATCTTGACGGTAGGTTATTTTCTTTTTAAATCATCTGTGTTTTTATTCAGCTCTGATGGTGAAGAGGTTCTTCTAGCGTGGGAGATACAGTGTAAGATGGAAATCTGTCTTAATCTGGATGAGGAGGAACTATAAGTAAAGAATGGGGATGGAGAAGTATACCAGCACCACCACCCCCTGTTCCTCTTCTCCCCAGGAATCGTTACTTCCTTTGAGAACACGAACAAGGCAAACAATCAATATGAGCTGAGCCAGTGATTTTTGTGATGTTGAAATGGGACACCAAATTATTTCCATGGGTAACAGAGCAGAAATGGCTTTCTGTCACTACAGGGGATGGGTCAAAATGCATTTGGTATAGATACATAAACTTCCAAGTCTTTCTAACAGTTCTTGACCTATACAGCGATCTTAATTCAAGAGGTGAATATCTAGCTTATCGTACAAAGGAAAGTCAAAGAACCACTGTTCATGGAATTGGTCTTCAAGCCCTCTCCCTGCCCAAGTAGTAAATGTTGTGGTCTGTGAAGCATTTGTCTAATGTAATCTTATGTATTTCACTAATACAATCTCATTTTACAGAATCACAGAATGGTAGGGGTTGGCAGAGACCTCTGGAGATCATCTAGTCCAACCCCCTGCCAGAGCAGGGTCACCCAGAGCAGGTGGCACAGGAACACAAGAATGTTTTGAATGTCTCCAGAGACGGAGACTCCACCACCTCTCTGGGCAGCCTGTGCCAGGGCTCTGCCACCCTCACAACAAAGAAGTCCCTCCTCATGTTTAGGTGGAACTTCCTATGATCAAGTTTGTGCCCGTTACCCCTTGTCCTGTCGCTGGGCACCACTGAGAAGAGCCTGTCCCCATCCTCCTGACACCCCCCCTTTCAGTATTTATAAGTGTTGATAAGGTCCCCCCTCAGTCATCTTTTTTCCAGGCTGAAGAGACCCAAGTCCCTCGGCCTTTCTCCATAAGAGAGGTGTTCCCGTCCCCTCAGCATCTTGGTGGCCCTTTGCCGTCCCCTCTCCAGCAGTTCCCTGGCCGCCTTGAACCGGGAAGCCCAGAACTGGACACAGAACAGATACCCTACTTTTCGTGTCTGGTTTGGGTTTTGTTAATCTAACTGTAAAAGGCAAATACAGAGCTGAAAGATGAGAATTTATGTAGCCTTTGCTATGTAAAAAATGCTGTAGTTTATCCAGCAGTGGTTCTCAGTTCCTAAATTCAGCCTATTCCCTGTTGACCTCTGTGAGTGTTAGTGGTTTTGAACCAGTAGTTGGTGCGTCTGATCTTTCTGCTAGTCGTCATGTGCAATGGAGCTTTTTGGATTTCACTTCTTGAAAAGAATTGTTGTTGTTAGCATATCATGTTGATTCACAGCTGTCCTGAAATCACACCGTTTCCCAAAATTTTTATTGCCAAATAAGTGACGTACGTTTTTATTGCTCTATACTCTGTGTCTGGTATTAAATACTTAGTACTGTACAGAACTGAATACTAAAGAAATTGATTTCCATCCTGAAAGCGTCATGAAAATTAATCGCAAAAGAGACTGCATTTGAAAAAATTACTTCTCTTTCTTTTTTTCGCTCTCTTTTTTTCATTTTATCTGTAGTTATGCACTCCCCCAACTGATTGTATTGCTTGTTAGTCAAAACCTCGTTGTAACAACCTCAGTATCCTCATTACCTTTTCCCATTATCATTGCAGGTTAATTTTGTTGCGGCTATCGATGTATATGAAGATGGTGAAGCTGGTCTACTGTTGTGTTACAACTGTAAGTATTTAGGGAAGACCGAAAATGGTAATACATCGATCTGCAGATATAATTTTTTTTCGTTGATATCTGTGATGTCCCGTGCGTATAACGGTCTTTAAAGGACATAAACTGTGCTAGCATGTGGCTGCTCGAAGGGCAGTTCTTACTGACAGAGAGCAGAGTTCTGCTGACGCTGCTTTCTGAAGTTTTCTTGGCTATTCCTCTATAGGAAGGAACCTCAAGGTCAGGAACTGATAACTGTTGAAACAGAGTAATACTTTGTGAAATATGACAACTTATTAAAATGTAGGTCTTTTATTTTCATCTTTCAAACGCTCTGTTCACAGAGGAAGCACGTTTCCCTTATCGGTTTGGAAATAGAGGGACTTACACGTAATCAGACATTTATGTAGATAATGCCCCGCACTTCTGCGATACCTGCCTATAAAGTTGGCGTTTGTCACTTGCAGTGTAAGGTGATGGACACTTTTTTGTTACAGATGTTTGCCAATACAGAAAGGTATATCCTTTCAATGGAGGTTGTCCACTGATCCAGCCGTCAGCTTATGACTTCCACTTTAGCTGGAATCAAGTTCCTTATGCTGTTGGTAAGAAAATACCTCTTTTTACTAGATGGCTGTTTTTTCATTACCATTTAGGCTTGCACTTGGCTGTGTGTGTGCTAGGAATAAGCATGTTACATTCATGATGCAACTTTAGCTAAGTTTCTGCAAATGACAGTTTTAAGAAGTGGAGCCTTGGTGATGAGTTCTTCCTTTGCTGAATTTTTTTTTTCCTTTCTCTTTTTTCTGTTTTTCATTTTCCATTCAGTTTACGTTCTGCCAGGCATGGAGAGTGAAGTTTTCTTCAGGCTTGATGTAGCTCAGTGTCCATCAGTATGTTAGACAACCCTTTTCCTAGGAAAGGGAGATGCCAGAAGAGGTCAGATACTGAAGATCAGTTTTCGTGGAGCATCCAAGAAACATTTACATTAACCATTTTTCCTTGCCAAATAATTTTTGTTTCATTGCAGTCTGTGCTTTTCCTTATATCCTTGCCTTCACTACTGATTCCATTGAGATCCGGTTAGTGGTGAATGGGAACTTAGTCCACACAGCAGTTGTGCCTGAGCTTCAACTTGTAGCATCAAGGGTAAGACACAGGAAAATCTCGTTTGACCATTTCTGTGATATGTTGGGATCTAATTCACATTAAAAGCTGCTGTAGCCAAAAACCAAACAAACCAAAACTGAAGCATATGCTACTTGATCCGTGGTAACTGCTCATCTGTGTGCTCTTAGTTTATGTCAAGTATGTAGAGAATCAGAATTGATCTCACTGTCCGGTATTGCTCACAGTAATGCAGATCTGAGATACATGACTGTTTATGGGGCAAACGCTGTCCTCAACATCATTTGCAGCGTTCCCTCCGCTTACAGTGGATAACCTTTCCATGACCAGCCCTAGTTGACTCCGCAGCAATACAGCAATAATGGCAATAGAACACAGCGGACAAACATTTGAGCTCTTACTCAGAAGATGGTTAAGAAAGTATCGCCGTACTAATGATAAGTTATTTGTCATTTCAGTCAGATATTTATTTTAAAGCTACTGCTGCAGTAAGTGGATCATCTGACAGCAGCTCTAAGGAAAAGAGTTCAAGGAGTTCTCCTCAAACACCGACAGCTTATGAGATGCCAGAATGTCCTCTTTCTTCTCTAGAAGGTAAGATGGTTTCCAGGCAGCTTGAATACTGATCTCTGGTGATTCCACCAGCTGCCACATCTCAGTGCAGCTGATCTTTATTAAGATTAAATTGATTGGGTAAAAGATTTTGAGTTTCTAGCTGAGAATCTGGAAAGTAGAGATTTTCTATTTATCCACAGATATGAAGCACCTGAGCTCTTACCCTGTGGTTTCTCTTCTGATTGCATGGTAACACTGTTTTGGAAGAAATCGTTTTGGTAGGAGGAGAGGAATTAAGCTTCAGTAGCTTGATGAATCTTTGGCAATATGCAGAACAATTTATAAAACTGTGGGCAGATTTAAGATTTCACGTACACTATTCCTTTCATTTAAGAGAAGCTAAACCGCCACTGGATGGTTAAAGCTCTTTTGCAAACCAAAAGTAAGGAGAAGTTCTAGCCTCAGAAGAGTTTGCACAGTCAATTTAGTGTAACATGATCTGTGAACAATCAGTCTATAGGGGAACAATAATGGAAAAACAAGGGAACGTCAGCTAGATAATGCAAGATGTACGTATATCTTCCTCACCTAAATCTGCCGCTGCACTGTGGGCAGAAGGGGAAGGGAGAAAGGAATTGCAGTTTCATTTTTTAAAAGGCAGCGCTGTTTGATGGTTAGTTGTTGGAGTTTTTTCCTGCAAATTAGGAAAATGCGTGGTATTTTATGTCACCTAAGAAGAGGAGCCATAAGTTAAACCCCTTGGGATCCAGGCTCCAATATACTTGTAACATATTAAAATACATGGAGAATATTGCACAGAGTGCAGAGTCCCGGTGTGAGAGTCAGAGTACCAGCCTCGGGACGTGTAAATTTACTTCCTGGTTCCACTGCTCATTCATCACATTGCCAAGAGACAATCTTCTTTTTCTCTCCAAGTCAAATTGCAAGTCTGCACAATGTGGTTGCATTTCTTCCTCCTTCTGGTCTATTTATATTGAAAGATCTGTGGGGCAAAGGAGATCTTTGTTATTTGGGTTAAAAAGCATGCAGCACAATGAATATAACTTTTCTGTCTAACTTTTCATTTGGAAGTATTAAGAAATTATTCTTCCTTCTGTGTTTCAGGTGAAGTTCCATGCAAAAACCTGTACAAAATCCCTCTCAGTAATCTGGTTGGGCGAAGCATTGAGCGGCCTCTGAAGTCACCTTTGGCTCCCAAGGTCATCGCTACTACAACGTCCAGTGGAATTGCCTCTCTTCCAGTTACTCACTCGCTATCCTTATCTCGCATGGAAATTAAAGAAATTGCAAGCAGAACACGTAAAGAGTTGCTGGGTAAGCTCTCCTTGTTCTTCAGTGTACGTATCAATTGCCAAATAGGTAATTTCTACTAATCTTTGGACCGTGCCAGTCAGATTTGTAACATGCAGCCAGTATTCATAAAGAAGTAGTATAAACACACAAATGAAACTGTGAGAAGACATCATTTGCAAATAGTCCAGCCAGCGTCTGATCGCATATAAGGATGACCGTCTGCTAACCCAGGTAGAAACTAGTCAATGGAAACCAGAAACAGATACCTTAACATTTTCATGAATGCTTTATTTTCTCTTGAGAGTATTAAGTCTTTTATTCCTTTATTGAGGCCTCTTGGATGAGCCTATACCCAAGACAGAAAGTGCACAGAAGCAAAAAAAGGTTCCTCGAAGACAGTCAGACCCCAAGCAGGGAGCAGTAAGATCCACTAGTAGTGACAGGTAAATATACTGGCTTTAGAAAACAACCTAAGTTAGACTGTAAAATGTTTTCAGAATTGCTCGTTTTTCAGCCTGTTCGTGTGTACGTATCTCAGTTGGCCTGGGGCTGACTGAGACCTTTGTATACCAATGTGAATTTCATGCCAGCGTGTGTTTTAGAGTATCCGAATACTCTTAAGTACTGAAAGGATTATACCTTTTGCTAAAGACACGTTAATGAGCAAAGTGAGACTAAGTGGGATTTTGTGGGGACGTGCTGCAGTGGAGCCCGTCGTTAGGAACTGGACTGTGCAGCCTCGCTTGCCGTTTTCTTCGCATGCTCTCGTGTTGGTATTTCCAGAATAAATTGTGCAAAGAAACACCGTAGCATTTGTCTGTTTGGCTCTGCTTGCCTGACCCCACTGCCATTCTCTTGTTTTTGCCGATTTCACAATCTGTGTTTGTGTAGAGTAATGGCAGAATTCAGCCAAGATACAGTCGGCTGAGATTAACAAAACGAACAAAAGATCTGCTGCATTGTAAAACCATATTTTATTTATTTCACTATTTGGAAATTATTTGAGCCGGGGGCGTCATTAACATTGCCTTTTGATAATTTTCAGCAGAGTAAAATAGAGAGAAACTCCGTTTTAATGGTGTTCTCTGTCTTTAGGATAACTTGATTGAACCTAGAAATAGCCATTCATCCTACTTGCTCTGAGCTGTGTATTTTTTTAGTAATTTGTGTCTCCCTCTTTGCAGGATAATCTCAAGCTCTTTCGAAAGCTATTCTGAAGGACATCATCTTTCCGCTAGTTCAGATCCCGATACTTTATCAAACAGGGAGGAGAGCATACCATCGAGCTATCCGTTTCAGCTTATTTCTTTATATGATGAAGACATCATTGACTTGAAGTGAAGACAGTCTTAAAACCTTTCTTCCTTACTTCACGTTTTCTTACACCTCTGTGAGCTCTATGGGAATGTCACAAACACTGCTTCTAGTGGTAAAATGTGGCTGGAAGTATTGGTGATTAATCTCTATAGAACCCATGTTGTTCTGGCTAGCTCAGCCTGATTTGGTGACGCTAATATCTTTGACGTAGGTATGTTTTCTTTTCTCAGTTAATGAACCGTTACTTTTCGTGGCATTCTAAGAGTAGGTAATCGATGAGAGATTTAGGCTGAAACTGAAGTAAATAAAACGTATTACTTGTTTCTGAGCTTCTTAAAATTTGAAGTACGTGAATGACATTCAGCTAAGTTAATCACTGTTATTACTATCGTGAGTTGTTTTACAACGGTGTGTGTCGTGTGGGAGGAGGGATTTTATAGCATAAATCACTCCTGGTTTTTCAGTATTTAAAAAAAAAAAAAACAAAAACAAAACCAAAAACAACAAACAAAACAAAACAAAAAGGCTTGCAGGCAAGGTCTTTCCAAACATTGCAGTCTCTCCTTGAAATGATGCCGCTGCGATATGTTCACCGATGAATCAAGGATGTTCTATAAAGATCAGGTAAGATATGAAGATGCTGCTTTCTTTGCTCTGGCCTGTCCACGCACTTTTTTTAAAGAAACTTGAGAACTGTTTTGGCATTAAGAATCCTTGAGCAGAGAGACTTTTTATAAGAAACTTTCAAAATATTCCGTAAGAATTGGAAGTGAAAAAAACAAACCCAACTGTGTTTCTCCATCGACTGGAAAGCTGTTGCAGTAGGGCACCTGCACATTTTGCCATTGCAGGCAGAAGAGCCAACCCCCGCTTTTCTTTGTGGCTACACAGAGATCCCTGTGCAGGCGCCGGCATTAGCCGTTGTCTGCTCTTGCATCAACAGTGTACGTCATTATTCCAGAGAATCACAGTCTTCTACCTGGATCCAGACTGAAATTTCACTGCTAAGAAGCCAGTTTTCTATGATGAAATAGTCATCTTAGATCTTTTTTTTTTATGTTAAGAGACAGGGTTTCATGTTTAAAGCTTGATTATTTCTTTAACCCTTTCCTCTATGCCAAAAATCAATTTTAAACAGTATTTTGGAAGGGTTTTGTTTTGTTTGTGTTTTTCTGTTTGTTTGTTTTGTTTCATGAAAGCGTGATGCTCTGATGATTTTAGCTTTATTAGCAGGTATTTCTTGTTCTATATGTAGAAATATTTCTGTATCCTTGATTTTATTTCGTAATGCCATTCACGTGTCATGGTTTCACTTTCTGTCCAAGCCTGACCATCTGGAGGTGTGTGCCTTTTGCTTCAGTCTGTCTGAATGTAAATCTGTTTTTGCAAAGTATTTTTTGCCCAATTTATTGTATATAATACGCCTAAGAAAAGATGCAAGGAAAGCCTTACCTGAAAGAATAATTTCTTACTCCCAACTGGAGTGGCTGACCAAGGAAAGAAGCAATATTTTCGACAGTAATTAATGTAGGAGCAGCAGCAGTACTAACCAGTGGCTACTATTATTTTAGTATTTTTGCACCCATAGATGTGTGACGGTGAACCTGAATAAGCATTTAAAAGGAAGGGCCAGCTCCAAGTCTTTGCAAGAGCTTGTAATACTTTCTGAGAATGTTGGTTCTAGAGATGGTGTTAATTTACCCTGTCCTATTTATTTGGGCAGCTAAGGTTTAAAAAAATCAATCTGAAAGTATCACGTGGTGCTTATTTTCCTGGAAGTTGTAAACACTTCTGTGGACTTACCGAATGCACTTTAGGGAGCGCTGCTTGCACTCAGCTATTTTCAGAAAGCAAAAGCACCACCTTTTTCCATAAACGGATTTATCGATGCAGTATTTTATTTCAATTATGTGAGCGTGTTGCAAAACTGGAGCTTTAGCTAAAATACAGCTTTAACTGGAAACTTTGCTTTGCACTGTTAGGTTATCAGATTTTAACTGTCTTGCAGATGTTCACTTGTGCTATTCTAGAGGATTTAACGTGACTCAACCCTACCTGAGCAAACACGTATTTAGGTATCCTCAAAGACAAGCCTCAGAGATGGAGCACTAGGGAGATCACGGAGAATGAGGAAAGCTTGACCGCTGGCCGTGATGGTAGTCAGGATGCGTACGGATGTGGCGTTTGCGTGATAACCGAGACTTGATTATAGAAAGGGGGGCCATGAAGTAAGAGTTACTTTCTTTAACCAGAACCACAGCAGTGGCTATAGAGTATTGCCGTAAAGTAAGAGTGTGTGCGTGTGAGAGAACCTTTGCAGCTCTGCCTGTAGTCTCAGCATTGATGGCATCTAGCAAATGCTAACGAACAGCCAAAGGACTCTGTAAGGAGTCCAGAGTAAATTTCATTGCTTAAGCTAGACAAAACCAGATTGGACTAGCTTTGTGGTACTTACCTGGGACAGGATGGCGGTGTAGTTTCAAGAGGGAAGCCCAGCAGCTGCCTCCCCCGCGCCTCCCACCTGAATTTTATGCTATAGCTCAGCTTAATGGGTCAGGTGCAAGCTGTTACGCACGTCACAAGGGGAACTACCAGACCTAATAGACTATTACTCATGTGACAGGGCGGATCTGAACCCTGGAAGAAAATTACCTGTCTTCATTCCTAATGTACGCAGTAAGTGCCTTAACAAGGCTGCAGCTTCTTGAGTCTTTGCTTTTCTAATTAATCAGCGTGCCTTGCAGGGATGTAGGGATAATATTGGAGTTAGCAAAAGAAGTTGGGAGGGATCAGGCAACATTAGTTTGGTTTATATGACACCTAGAGATGGTAGCTGAGGCTTTATGCTCATGTATATGTAGTTTACTACCCACTTACTATGCGAGAGCAGCCCAGAGTGTAGGTAGAGGGCAGAGACCATGGTAATAATGTTCCAATTTTATTTGACATAAGCCACAAGAACCAAATTCTATGAAGGTCTTTATCACATTTATTGTATCAAAAGACAAAATATCCCACAATAATGTGAAATTGCTGGCACAGCTGGACAAATACCCGCTGTACAAGGAGGTGGTTTCTGTGGGCTCTCAACGGTTTCCTCAGAGCGCCGTGAGTTACGTGCCTCTCAGTGTGATGTGTTCGCATCCTCTGAACGACCTTCTAGCCATTGTTTCTGTCAAAATACTGTCTTAGATCCATGCCATTCGGACTGCTAATTAAAATTAAAATAAAAGCCAGCTGGTAGCATCGATGCAGCTCTTGTGCATCATTTATAAAGGGCAAGGTTTTTATACATCTATGCAACTTCTGCTACTTCAGACGGGTGTCAGATGACAAGGCTTGTTGGAAGGTACCGGGCTGGGTGTTCACTCCAGCCTTACAGCCATGTTGTTTCCCTTCTGCGTTGCCTGCACGTGCATGCATCTACGCAGTGAAACTTAGAAAGTAGTGTTAGGCACCAGTTGTAGCCATGTCCACCCTACGCACAACCCATCCGACTTTCACATCTTATGTTAAGACTGCTTTTAGCTTGCATTCTTGGTGTTGGCTGATGATCTCGTGGATGAGAAAAAACATAATCTTTGAATCTACAGCCGTGTAAGATGGGTGGTGTTCTAATAGAGAGGAATACTGAAAGATCTTGCCACAGGTGGATGGAAGAAATTCCTTCCATGAAGGAAGAGTTGTCACCAAGTTGACCACTTGCTGTGGAGCTAAGCGCAACTGAACCGAGTCCAGTCATTCTGGACTCTTCTAACAAAGAAGTTTCTGCAAGAAATGTTTCCTACCCCAGGATGCTGGGTTTGCTGGAGGAGGCAGGGCTTGTAACCCCTTTGGGCTAACGGTATTGTCACCACTGCAGCACTGTGCCTTAGTCTGACTAAATTATAGGAACGTCATTTATTTTGGTGCAAGCATTAGACTGTACAGGCAGTTCATTCAGCATGTACTTGCGCTTCCTTACCAGTATGGGTAACGATCTGGGGATCAGGGAGTAGGGGAGGCTGGAAGGGACCACTGCAGGTCATCTAGCCCAGTACCTGCACCCACGCACCTCCACTCGAAACGGCATCGGCGTCAGGTTGTTCAGTGCCATGTCCTTGCATTTTGTGTCTGTCCAAAATGGGGATGCAACATCAGCTTTCTCCTGCGTTTCCATTACAGCATGCATATGCAAACCATCAGCACAGCTCTGAAGCGTGACTAGGACTCAAGAGTCTGGAGACAACAAGCTAAGTTAATTCCTGCACATGCACATAATACGCAGCTCTTAAGGCTGAGGCTTTGATGAGCCCTTCCCAAGGTCTACAGAGCTTGGGCTTTAGGAACTGTTGCAGACTAACAAATAATTTTTGTCCGGCTCTGTTTTTCTAGAGGCAATGCTGTACACATAAAGTCTATAGATGTTTGAAAGTAACAAAACACATCCTTCTAAGGAGAGAGAAGGACCCTCATGGCAGTTTGAAAGGGCTAGGCGCTACTCAGGGTAGGAGAGATGTGGATTCTAGGTTGGTTGGTTGGTTGGATGGATGGATGGATGGATGGATGGATGCATGGATGGATGGATGCCTTCAGTTTCCTGCTTTGCAAGGAACAAGTCGGGACTGTTCTGATTACAGTCCTTTCCTGGTTTGGGGCTGGTGCGGGGGTTTTGTTTCGGTTGGTTGGGTTGGGTTCTTGGGGGGGTGGTGTTTGGTTTTGCAGAGTTTTTGTTTTTTTTGTTTTTTGTGATACATAACATACAGGACGCAAGTGGCACCTAGAATGAATAGCAGGTTTGCTGTCTGCCTTCATGTGACTTTTTCTATACGTGCACTTGTAATTGATTGGTAGATCCAAATTAAAATATTTTTAATTAAATTTTTTTTGGAGTAGGCCAGTCAACTGAATAAACATTTAAGCAGTTCTTAATAGGGCAGGGGACAGGTACCGCTCACACTAAATGTAACGCTATTTCACGACCAGTTACATATGGTCAAGGTTGCCGCGCCTGACCTTGGCTTTCGGCTGTTCTGTGTACATCTGACCAAGCCGCGGATCGAAGCTTGTGCTTGGTTTCGTAAAGGTGTAGACCCATCACTTGTGCTTGCAGGTGCAGCAGCTTCCCCAGAGCTGTTGGCTTAGTCTGCATTTGAGATATATAATCCTTTGGGTTTGGATTTGGTTTTTAATACATATACATATGTATGTATATACATATATGTGTATAGATTTGTAAATTCGACCACAAGTTTTAAGGGCTTAAAAGTCCTAAGCATATATAGGAATCTAAAGTAATGTGTTCGTACAAGGGGGAGGGGGGAAAGCCCATCTGCGGGTGATAAGGTATTTCAGAATCATTTTTGTGCTGCGTGTGTACGAAAATGAGCACCGTACTATTGCCATTAACAAGCTGATGTCACATGCACAGTGCTTGCTAATTCTGTTAAAGCAGTATTTTTCTCAGATAGGCTTAGCCTGATTTTGTGGGGGAATAAATTATACCCTGAGAACCTAATACTGACCATAGGGGGGAAGCTGCCGTGACAGTACGCGGCACGCATCTGCACTCGCATGCAGGTTAGAAAGTATTTTTATTCTTGCAAGTTGAGCCCCACAACTCCGCCAGCCTGTATGCCGCCCAGCTGCGTCTCTTTGTTGCTGACCTGCAACTGACTGAGTCTTGCTTGCTCTTGGAAACCACGATACTAGCACACGACTTGAAGATAAAATTTAAGAGAGTATTTTCTGCATATTTATTTATAGCTCTATTAGGTATTTATCTGGTTGAATGGAAAAATGTTGCGTCTCTAAAGGTTTATGCAAAAAGTGTTATCAACCTGGAATGTCAATTTTAACTAAGTCTTTGAATGTTAGCAGACTGCTTTGTAATTTAATAGTTGCGTATTGTTAAGACTGTTGCTACATTTGTGATCAAAAATTCTTTATCTACCACTCGTCTTAAATGCCAATGTATTACCGTTGTTTTTAATGTCATGTGATAGTGTGTATGGTTTGTGTTTTAGATGCGACATCCAAACAGAAACAGTCCTATCACAGCTGGAACTGTTTTAAGTGCCATTTATCACCTTTGGGAAGGAGTAACAGATGATTTATTCCTTCGTATGTAATAAACCATAGATTGGACCTCACTTCTTTCTTTTGCACATGCAAAACTAATGGCTTTTCCAAATTTGGTTCATCGGACAAGAAATTAAAAAGACAGGAGCCAGTACATTATTGCAGACAGCTCTGGATTACTGTTTCCATTTGAGTTCTCTAGAAATTTTGTTTCAGAGATGTCATTCGTTCAAGTGCTATATCATGACCTGTGAGATTGGTGTTTGTGTCTTAAGCGTTACCCGTCTTTGACAAGAACTATAATCCAGCACTGGGTTGTGTTTCCAGGCGCCTTCTAGGCTTTCAGAGACCTGCTCCAGTTGGAGATCTTTGCCCCGTAACTTAACACTACACAAGATGACAGTTTTTTTTCCTTTTCTGACTAAGAGTATATGCTCTCTATCACCAAGGCCTTGTAATTGCTTTTCAAAAAGCAAAAAAGCAATGCTCATTTCTGAATTCTAAAATACATTCTCCCCAGAGTTCCAGCCCTTCTTGATTTAAATGCATTCCTAGCCAACTTGACAGCAATAGGAAAAATAACGCCAACTTAATCCTAACGCCCATAAAAGCCCAGCCGTCGTCTGCAGTCGGGACCAAGACTTATTCCATGGTCAGGCATCCTGGAAATCGTAGCAGCAACACAAAGGTAAAGTACTGCCCTGTGAAATAAACATCAGCCAGGCTACATCATTGCTTCACTGTAGCATGTGCCATAAGGAACAGGTAAAGTGCAGCAAGGAAATTTAATTTATTTATTTATTTACAAAATTAGACCTTAATTTACACTGGCCAATATAATTAACATTCTTACTTGGCCATTATAGTCAGTCTGCACCAGGTGAAAAGAACCCAGGAATCTAAGAAAAAGAATATGTCCAAGACCCGCACGAGGGCGATTTACTGCCGGGAGTATGCAGAAGTGTATGCACATCCCCATGGGTATTTTTTTAAAAATGGAATTCATATTTTACAAAATTCATTAAAATCATTTGATAGCAAGTTTAGTAACTCAGATGTCTGCCATGTGATACAGTTAGTTACTTTCAACCATAGCACCATAATTCATGAGACGAAGGTTTCATACCAGTATAAAAAGCCTTGGGCTTAAGGTCTTCTGAAGTAGGTCTCAATTTGTTCCAGGGTCTGTCCTTTTGTTTCAGGAACATAAAAGGCTGTAAAAATTACACTGAGGCAGCAGAAGGCAGAGAAGAGCCAGAACGTGCCATAGGACGTTAAGAAACCCTGAGGGAGAGGAAACAACAAAAACCACATTATTACAGCTCACTACTGTACAACTACAGTTCTGTATTGCCAGAGAAGACTGTGGCTCAAGGCTCCCTCAGGAGCATCTTTAATAAATTTCCCTATTATAAGAAACTTCAGATTGTAAATTTACGATGCTTACTATAAAATCATTAAATTCTTTGGTTATCAAGAAGGCCATAATCCAGTTTGTTAACACACAAGCACCACTCGATATGCCTTTCGCTTTAAGTGGGAAGATTTCAGATATCACCAGCCATGGAACAGGACCCCAGCCAAGGGCAAAACCTGCAATTAACACCAGAAGAGAATAAATGCAATATTAGAGGAAAGACTGAATGATGCCCAGATTAGCCACGTGAGGGGGATGCAGTTTTCCCTCTACAGATTCTTGGATGATGCTAGTAAAACAGTACCTCTACCAGAAGGAAAGAGAACAAGCTATTTTAGGGCAGCATGATGAACGCTAGTGCATTTTACATCAAATTCATTACAAGGATATTCTTAACAAGCAGAACTTCTTGCCACAAAGTCTCTGAAGTGGTAAGCTTAAAAACTGACCTTGTTTCTAACTGCTGCTGCTTTGTACCATCACAGAATTTAGTGTGGCTCAGACATTAACAAAGACTGTTTTGTCCATGACTGTAGAGCAGTTTACTCTGAGCAATTACTACTTATTAGCACAAGGAGGTACAAATTCATTTTCCAGGGAACTAGATTAACCAAGTTGCTAGCTCTGTCACCAGGGTTGTGAATGCTCAGCTCAGCTTTGCTTTAGACACTGAAAAGGTCTTTCATTTCCATTCATCAATAATGTGAAAACAAAGAACAAAATTGTCATGTTTATCAGAAAGTCTGAGTTTTGCGTAATGGCTACTTAGAAGTCTGTTCCACTTACCAGCAACAAAGAGCCCTAGGCTCACTACTGCAAGCCAGGATATGCTGCTTTCTGCTCCTGGGGATGCTGAGTTTAGAGTGAACCATACATCAGGATTCGATGAGTTGTTTCCATCTGGAAGGATGATTTTAAAGTAAAGCCCAAACAACGCAGTACTGAGAGCCATGATTACCCCTGAAAAATAACCAATAACCAAGTTGTCACTGGTTGCCACTTGGGTATTCTTCTGAGAGGCAGAACGTAGTTGGTCAGCGAAATATAAGACACGGTGGCCCTCGCAGAAGTGTTTCTTAAAAGATACTGTTCTTGGAAATAAACACTGGCCTTGATGAGCGAAAGATGCTAGATGAGCACTCTAAACACTAGCCAAGCAAGAGAGTCTTGACAGCAGTCATTACTACTGAGCATGCAGCACAACAACTGAAGCAAACAGAATTAGTTTTCTTTAGCACCTTTACTCGTAAAGTTAATTCTTTGAACTATAGTCTTTGTATAAGTAAACACCACAATGCGCCATGAAAGCAGCAGTAGCCACAGATAAATTACTTGAAATAGCCACGTGTTGGCAACTTGGGCATGAGAATGCATCGTAACGCTGACTCTCACTAAGCAGAAAAATCACAGTAGTAAGAACTGTCTCAGCGACACAGCTATTTCAAAATAAAAACTGGCCCAGTAAGAAGACAAAAAGATAGCCATATGTCGTTTCAAGGGGTTCTACAATGTATATATAACATGATAATTTCCTCTTATGAGTTTAAGTCTATAGTTGTACCAAATTATAAATATAAAGCAGACCACTTCAAAAATGCATAAATTGCAATACTTAATTGCCCCAACAGTTAAGACACTTTTTGGTACTATATATAGTAAATTTTCTTACTGAAAAAAAAATCAGTAACGTGTTTTACCAGATACGTAAAGCAGCACTTTTCGTCCAGTTTTATCTATGATAATTGCAGCCAGAGCAGTGAAACACACTTGTATGGAACCCACAACAACAGAAGCCATTCTGCTATCCTGAAATAAAGTAAGAGATAGGGAGAATTTGCTCTTTGAGGCTCATAAGAGGATCACTTGTCAAGCGTTACAAATGCAGTTGTTTCTTGAATCCAAAAGAAGACCAACTATGCCACAGAAATCAGTAGTGCAAGGAGACAACATACTGGTCTCTTAAACAACTTTGAAATAAGCCACAGCTACTCCCTAGAGTTTCACTTTTTCTGAAACACTACATTTGCTACTCTAATAAAAAAAAAAGATTTATATAGGAAGATGACTATAGTAAGAATTTCTATCAGTATCGAAGTTTCAGACCAGCAAAACACAACACACTTCCCCTCAAAAAACCCCAGAACATTCAGGTATGCCAGAGTAACGCAGTCAAGAGGGTATCTAGAAACCAAACCAAAATAGCCCACTAAAGCCCAAACCCTGTTACTTATGACACAGGCAGGGATCATTATCAAGTCAGTTTGTTATGTGTTTCAGACTTAATACAATACTAACTAAGCTGAAACTATTATAGACGCTTTTCAGTTTGGAAACACGCACCAATTACCTTGAAGTTTGCATCTTCAAAGATGGTTTCTGCATAAAACATAACTGCATTAATGCCTGTTGCTTGCTGGAAGAACATCAGAGCCACACCAATAAGAAGCGGCCTGTAGATTGAGGGGTTCTTAAATTCAGAGAGGTTCAGTCCCTGTTAAAAAGATGAAGCAACAATTTGGTGAAAAATGTAATCGCTTAAAGAACAAAACCATCACCAACACAAAGCCTCCTCAGAACATTTCAATCTGTTCAGACTGTGAGTTTCCCACCCCGGCCTTTTGCAAAACTAAGTGCCTTAGCAGTAAAAATGTTTACAGTTGAAGATATCTGAGAAATCAAAAAAAAGCTTTTTCCCCCTTTTCTCAGATTCTAGAGACAGAAATTGACAGTAGAGAAAGTTAACATGAATGCATCTGCAGTTTGCAGAAACTGAACTTCAGTGGTTAGACCTGCTTATTTCAGCACACATCTCACAAGGGACTAAATGACGCTTTTAGAGACGCAAGAGAAAATGCATTCATACAACACAAACAATATGAAATTGGTGTTAGATGTGTTGAACAACCCTGCTAAATTGCTAAATAAAGCAAAAAACTAGATAGCTATCATTTAATTAACAAGATCATGAGCCCAACTGCTCATATACACTGATGGCAGCCAACGGCGACAGCAGCTGCAGCCAAAAAGTAGAGGAAGAAGATTCAAAGAATCTCACTCTCTTCTTGAGTATCATTTGTAGGAGGGAACAGGTTTGGACCACCATTTGTAAAAAAGGTTATTAACTAAGCTTTGGTAAAACCCTTTTAATTACACTACATGCTTTCAGATGTTATCTCCATACAAGAGGTTTTTTAAGAGTAAACGAGATTCTCATCACCTCCTCCTGAACACTAGCTTCAATCTGCCCACATTCCCAGGCATGGTCCGCGTGTGGTCCCCGCAAGAAGCACAAAGCAGCTATGGCTTCTGAGCGTTTGCTCTGATTCAGCAGAAATCTCGGTGTTTCAGGCATGAAGGACATGAACAATAGCATTATGCAGGGTGGAAAAGAACACAACACTGCCAGCCAGCGCCATTTTAGTGTTATTCCTGGATAACAAAAAGGAAAGAAAGAGGACTATAAACATCTATTAGTTGTACAAACAAATTAACGTTTACTTTCATTCTTCAGTGTAGTTCTTTCATTACCTGTATTAACTCTTTTTTGTAACCTACAGCCCTAACCCCAATACCTGCAACATAGGCTCCCAGTATGCCAGTCACCACCATCAACTGAACGCAAGAGCCAAGCATACCACGGACTTTAGGATGAGACACTTCAGAAATGTACACCTACAACACAGGGAGAAAACATCTAATAATTACCTCTATCCAGTTTTGGATCAAGGACTTGATGAGTAATTCATTTCTGAAAAAAACCCACGGATGTACTTCCTAGTAACTACCTTCCTTTAAAATAGCCTCAGTACAACGGAATAAGCAGAAAAGAGCCATCTCAGAAGTGTGTACCGGCATTATGAAAAACCCTGGGAAAAAGGGAGGAACCTAAGCCAGAGGAACGTTGATGCAGTATCGGTATCCCAAAGGTGAATAAACTCGCGTTAGTGAGAGCTTCTTTTGTTAGCCGTATTCAAAAAGAAACGCATCATCCCAAAGCAGTCTGGAGCTGGGAATGGTCTGTGCATAAACACACAGCCCAGGCCACATACAAAACTATTCACATGGAACGTTTGAAGTATTTAATTCGACGTAAAGAGTGCAAATTTTTTCATTCTCCACGAAGTTCAAAACTGACAGCTCATCTTAATACAGACTATATGAACAGCATCACACCTCAACCAACATTTGGGATCAACTCAAACTTTCCAGCTATTTTTTAATATATTGACCCCAAGTCAACAGCTACAGTTTAGCTGTATACGTAAAAAAGAAATCCCTTGTATTTATACATACAATTCTTTCTAATGTCACAGTTCTTACTTTTTCTAGAAGGAAAATAAATAATCCTTATTTCAAGAATAATTTAGAGCTACAAAAACTTGGTATTCCATACGACACCCTCCTCCCTCATCACTGCAGTCACATCGATCTTTTACTGTCGGCTGTGGGTTGAGGCCTTTTCATATGGGAACGCGGAGCTCAGCTCCGCGAAACGACGAGAAAGCAGTCACTGGTAAAGCAGACAGAATTCCTCCAAAGAATTACCACAACAGACTAAGCAACCAAGCTTCCAACAACAGAGAATGCTGTACAAGATTATAATTTAGATCCTACCACACTGAATCTTTTTTAGATTTTATTTTTATAACCATCTAGACTGATAAAGAATGAGCATTCGTCCCACACTTAATTACGAGTGCTTCTTACCCTTTTATTTTTAGTTTGCATCTCACTTCAAAAGCTAGAAATGCTGGGACTGCCAGAAAAGAAACAAACTTCAATTCTAGATGGTTTATTTCACACTATTACCTGTTCAGCTAGATCCAAAAGGTCAAATAATACCAGAAAAGACAGACGACAACAACAGAACGAATTATCTCAACTTCCCTATTGCACATATATTCCTGAAGGCATGGGAAAAGTTAATATTCAGAAGATAACAGTTAAATGGAATCAGAAGGCACTATCTGGCGTTACTCCAGGACGAGTGAACAGCCATAGTTTATTTGCAAAACCAAGAAGTTTGGTGAAATTTAAGACTATTAGAAGCAGTTAGAAGCAGGAAAAAAAACCCACCAAAACTAACTGTCCCCTAATGTTATATATGAGGAATTTGAAGAGAGATAAAAATTACTAGACTACAGTAGAACATACACAGAAGCAATCAAATAAGAGACTAATAATCTGAAAGATCACATCACTGTATCAGGGATGCACAGCACAGAAGTGCCACCAGAAGAAACAAAATTTGTTTTATTTAGATTTTCTTCATGATTAAAAGCAAGCAAAATATAATTCTATAAAAAATAGTTTCTTCTAAATCCACAAACTGCCTCGGCTACAGTTATTCGGTTACTTCACTCAAGCCACCTGTAATACTGCTATGGAAAAAGAAACAAAACCCCCCACAAACAAACAAAACAGCAACGACATACGCACACCCCCCCAGAAAAACGTCTTACTTACTGGAGCAACAAGTGAAGTAATTCCAGTGGCTAAGCCTGTCGACAGTCGTCCAAAATAAAGCATCCATACATTCTGAGCAGATATAATAACTATATATCCAAAAACATATGGTATTGAGCACAGCATTAGACTCAGCTTTCTCCCAACTTTATCCACAATGTAGCCTCCTAGTATTCCTCCAGCAGCAGCTCCTAATGTTACTACTGACTTCAAAAAACAAGTGGGGAAAAAAAAAACATATATATAAATAAATACAAACATAAATAACAGACAGCAATTTCTTTTAAAATCTTGAGAAGTAGCAGCTTCTACAAAAATGTGCAAGAGTATGCAGGTGTTTTGAAAATCAAAAGAAACATTCACTTCTTAATCATAACATAGTCTTGTGCACTACTTGCCACAACTGAACTGCAAGTAATTTTCATGTTACATACAAAGATCTTTCAATGAAGGAAAAAAAAAAAAAAAGCAGCAGTAACTGTTTCTTAATGTCTACAAAGCTGTCCAGTCACAAACGGGCCTTTCAAACTGTTTTAAAGCCCTGAAGAATTTGTTATCTTGACTAAACTGAAGTCCAGCCTGCATCCAAAAGGCACGTATTCCTCCTGTTGATGGATTGTGCTAATTTGTTAAAAAGTTTCTTTTCTGTGGTCCTTTAACAGGTTCAACAGAGAAACACAAGAATGGTTAGAAGACATTTTAGCACCAAAAATAATAGGGGCATTTATTAGTACATGCTAACGGAGTTTTCAGAGCATAACAGCACTGCTACTCAGGAAAAAACTGAATCAATCACTGAGTTTAAAAAAAAACAAACAAACTGGATTTCATTATTAGGATCTGCATTTACGTTCATTCTCAAGAGGAGTCAGACCTCATCATGTAAGCAGCATCCTCTTGGACCTACGCTTTCAAGGGAAATCACAAAATTGCTGTGCATCACGCAGAGACCTACCCCAAACCACGAGGCCTGACTGCCGTCCAATCTCAATTTAGGATCGTCGATTTTCCTCAACTCTGGAATAACAGGCGAGCTATAGCCCAGCACGAAGCCAAAGCTGAGCGGTCCCAGGACAGCGGCGAACGCGGCCAGGTACAGCTTCGTGTTCTGCACTCTGACAGAAGAGCCCGGCAAGGATCACGCCGCCCCCACCTCCCGCTTCCGGCCCCAGCCCCGGCCCCTCACCAGGGCCGGTAACGCTGGGCCGGGCCCGGCCCGGAGCTCGCCGCGGCCGGGCTCCGGGGCAGTCAGCGCTGCCCCCGAGCCCGACAGAGCGGCGGGTCGCGGCGCCCGCGCTCACCTCGGGCAGGAGTCGGAGGCGGGGTAACCCAGCAGGCAGCGGGACTCCTCCGCAGCCATGCCCGGCCTGCGGAGCCCTCAGCGCGGTCGGCCCCGGCCGCCGCTCCACAGGCAGGCGCCACGAGCCGCGCGCCCGGCCGCGCCTCCCTCCCGGGCTGTGCGGGCAGCGGCAGCGGGGCGGGCCGCAGGGCAGGGCCGGGCCGCGGCGGCCCCCGAGCGCGGTGCCCCGAGACTCCGAGCCGGACGGAAGCAGCGGGAGCGCGGCGGCGAGAGCGATGACGTCTAGGGCGTGCGCCGGAAGCCGCCTGGCCGCGGAGAGCCGCGGGTCCCGGGGAGTGCCTTCCCCCGGTGCCGGCCGGTTCGCCCGGCGCAGGGGCCGCGGCGCAGGCTCGCCCCGCCACTCCTCTCCCGCGCCGGAGGCGCCCAGTCCCGCCCGAGCGCGGCCTTCTGCCGCGGGTGCCCACAGGCTGCCGTGCGGGCCGCGGAAGCGCCGGGAGCCTGTCCCGCTGTGGGAGCCATGGCCGCAGGGAAGCCCCGGCCCGCGCCGGGTTCCGGGGGGCCGCGCCAGCCGCGGCGGCTGCCCGCCGAAGGACGCTCCGCGCCGGGCCGCTACCTGAGGTGAGCGCCGCGGCCCGCGGGACTCGGGCGAGCGGCGTCGGCAGCAGCGGCGCTGGAGGTCTGCAGCCCTCGCCGTGGTTGTTGCGTGCGGAGGTACATGGGAGCGGGCGGGGAGCGGAGGGGCCTCGCTGGATGACACCCAGAAGAGTCCCCCGTGCTCAGAGCACCGGTTCCGGGGCCTCGCAGCAGCCCTTGATTTCAGTATTCGTGTCTAGAATACAACAGTGCCTTAGAGCTCACCTATTTTCTGTTCGTAGGGAGCCTGTTAGAAATGTGTGTTTGTTTTAAAGAGAACACATGCCTGTTAGAACAGCAAATATATTCTCTGCCATATGTGCTGAGGAAAGCTGGTAAGTGCTGTCAGCAGTAACAGTTACTGTATGAACTTGTGACTTGGTAGGAGCAGCTGTTTCTGTGCGTTTGACACCCAGTACCTTCTTGTGTTCTTAGCAACAGTTGCATGCCATGTGCAGCCTTTCACAGTGAAGACTGTACGTTTCTGTACTACTACGCTGTGTTAAGAGGTGTACTTTAAGTTCTTACTCTAGGAAGGTAAAATGTAGAATTGACTCCCACTCAGATTCCTCAATTCTTTGGGTTTGGGAGCTTCTGTGAGTTAAATTCAGCCAGTTGTCTAATGAAGGGAATTAGATCTTCTAGAGAAAACAAATAATTATGGCTTTTTAACTGTCTGACCGATGTTTATCTTGTTAATCGCTTGTCCAAGCTTATTCCTTCCATCCAAGGAACTTGCGATGCCTCAGGATAGTATAAATGCATACAGATCGCATAGCTCAGCAGGTGGTATTCAATTTCACAGTTAGTTCTTTTCTTTGGAAATAAAATGAAAAAAATAGGAAAAAACCCCAGGGATTAAAAAAAAAACCAAAACCCACAAGTGTTTAGGTCAAAGCAGCGCAAACATGGCAAAACTGAAACTAGGCCAGTACTATCTACAGTCGTTACACGAGCCCAAAAGCAAGATGGCTAACATATCCTTCAAAACAGTTTTTCAGACATCTCTCTATATCTTCTTTAAAAAAACCTACAGTTGCCTGCTTTGTGTTTAAAATAGTTCAGGACACAGGTATGAATAAGTTCTGTCAGTAACTAGCATATCACTCTGCTTATATGCTTTGGTTTCTTCCCTTTATCAGTATAATCCATGAATAAACTGTAAGATAGTGTTTATTTGCTATAAGAGGTTTAAAACTTAAACTAACCCTTACCTTATTGGATTCAGAATTTGAAAGTCTTAACCTAAACCAAGAGAGATGTTAACGTTCGTAATGAATGCTAACGTTCACTAGCTCCATACAATTCACTTCTAAGCCTCACGCGGGACAAATGGTAGTTCAAAGTGCATGCACGTTCTTAGTCCTAACCGAATGAATATTTTAAAATGCATTTGGTCACTTCAGTCTGTGTGTTAACATGCCATTTGGAATACTGATGTACCAGTAATAAAGATGTGATGCTTACCTTGTTTTCTGAACAGAACTAATACAGTATTTTGATGTATCACAGGTAAATTTTTCCATAACCTTATGGAGAAAAAGGACTTTGAAGCATGGCTTGATAACATTTCTATTACATTTCTTTCTCTGACGGACTTGCAGAAAAATGAAACTCTGGATCACCTGATTAGCTTGAGTGGAGCAGTCCAGCTCAGGCACCTCTCCAATAATCTAGAGATTCTCCTCAAGAGGGACTTCCTCAAACTTCTTCCATTGGAACTTAGTTTTTATCTGTTAAAATGGCTTGATCCTCAGACCTTACTCACATGTTGCCTCGTCTCTAAGCAGTGGAATAAGGTTATAAGTGCCTGTACAGAGGTGTGGCAGACTGCATGTAAGAATTTGGGTTGGCAAATAGATGACTCTGTTCAGGATCCTCTGCACTGGAAGAAGGTTTACCTAAAGGCTATTTTAAGGATGAAGCAACTGAAGGACCACGAAGCCTTTGAGACATCCTCTTTAATTGGACACAGTGCCAGAGTATATGCACTTTACTATAAAGATGGACTTCTGTGTACAGGTAGGAAGGACAGAAAACTTGGAGTCTTACAGTTCTTTTCTTTTCCTGCCCCCACGTCCCATATGATTAATGACATTTTGCTTTTCCTTTACCAGAAAGATTATTGTCATAGTGCTAATGCAGTTTAAGATGATTCAAAATGACTTTTTTTTTTTTTTTCAATTCCTGAAACACCTGGCACACTAATAAACTTATTAATCACTTTAATAGGAAAACAAGGAGACCAACTTTTTTGTTGGTTAAAAAAAACAGGTCAAAAAAAAGCAGGTATCATGCTTCAGATGAGTAAGCCCATTTGAGAAGTACAGATATGTTAGTTATCCTCTTAGAGGGTACCTTCCAGTTAAAGGGACCTTGTTTGGGTTATATGATCACTGCAGTCTCCCAAGGTGTGGCAGGAAAAGTCTGCTTCCTTCAGACAAGACACGGTTCTCTGATGCAGTCTGTAAGCACTTTGAGTTCTTAACGTGGTACAAGTGCTTATATGAAGACCTGTAAACTAGATTTAACCTTGCTACTAGTCTGACTTGCACAGTGTAATGATAATTTAGCTTCCTCCCTGAAGACTGCAGAATTTCAGTTTGAACTTAAAACTACAGGCAGAACAAATGTGAAACCTTAAGCATGAAAGAATAGTAACAGAACTGCTGTCAGAGCGTATCGCAAGGATTTCCCAATCACTTGAGACGACAGTGCTATAGAATAAGTTGGGAATACTGGCTAAGTACCGTCACGTTTGTTGGTACATTAAGATGGTTACTAGGAACCAACAGCTACTCGGCAGGGCATGTAAATACGCAGCAAGCAGCATTCTCAACACTTGGTGAAAAGCGGCACACTTCTGTGCTGAAACCACCAGGAGAAACAACAGGTGTAAGGGCCCGGGGTTTTATTCTGTTCTCCAAAGCCAGCAGTCTGGACTTACTGTTGTGAGTTTAAAATACAAAAGAAACTTTGAGGAGGGAAAGGAAACTGGCAGGTGATGGATCCTCGTATTCATCTGTCTTTTGAGAATTGGTGGACTCCCTTCCTACCTGAAACAAACTAAAGCTTGCAGTATAGTCAGCGGCTCTGCAAACCTGAGAGTGATGTATCATGTAAAACTTCCATGCGCCTGTTTCAGTAGCCACTCTCGGTCAGAGGCAGTGCTGGAATCTGTGGAAGGTGCTAAAATAGTGCGAGGAAAACGGAAGGCCAGACATGTAGTAGCTTAATTAACATGAAAACAAGAGGCTTTACTGTATTGCTGAGACTTAAAATTAGAGCTTATTCCCCATTCAAAAAGCTCGAAAATACTATTTAATGAGAAAAAGTTCAACAAAGGGAAATGCAAAGCCCTGCACCTGGGGAGGAACAACTGCATGGCACCAGTAGATGCTGGGGGCCACCCAGCTGGAAAGCAGCTTGGCAGAAAAGGACCCAAGTGTCCTGGTGGACACCAAGTTGAACATGAGCCACCAACATGCCCTTGCTGCAAAGAAGGCTAACGGTATCCTGGGCTGCTTTAGGAGGAATGTTGCCAGTAGGTTGAGGGAGGTGCTCCTTCACCTCCACTCAGCACTGGTGAGGCCACACCTGGAATACTGTGTCCAGTTCTGGGCTTCTCAGTACAGGAGAGACATGGGCACACTGGAGAGTCCAGCGAGGGCCATGAAGATGATGAAGGGACTGGAGCATCTCTCATATGAAGAAAGGCTGAGAGAGCTGGGACTTCTTATCCTAAAGAAGAGAGGGCTCAGGAAGGATCTTATCAGTGTACGTAAATACCTGAAGAGAGGGTGCAAAGAAGATGGAGCCAGGCTCTTTTCAGAGGTGCCCAGTGATGGGACAAGAGGCAGTAGACACAAACTGAAACACGGGAGGTTCCCTCTAAAGCACATCTTTACTGTGAGAGTAATTGAACACAGGTTGCCCAGGGAAATTGTGGAGTGTCCGTTCTTGGACATATTCAAAAGCCATCTGGTCATGGTCCTGGGCAACCAGCTCTAGGTGGCCCTGCTTGAGTAGAGGGGTTGGAAGAGTTGACCTCCAGAGGTGCCTTCCAACCATAACCATTCTGTGATTCCATGAAAATACTGTAAGACAAACATGCAAGACCAGTAAAAGATTGGAAATATTTACTCTTTGCTTCCAGTTACCTGTTCTTTTCTATTCTAGGATCAGATGACTTGTCTGCAAAACTGTGGGATGTAAGCACAGGTCAGTGCATATATGGTATCCAGACACACACTTGTGCTGCAGTGAAGTTTGATGAACAAAAGCTTGTAACAGGATCTTTTGATAACACAGTAGCCTGTTGGGAATGGAGCTCTGGGGCAAAGACACAGCATTTTAGAGGACATACTGGTGCAGGTACGTTGGATTTTTCAATTTGTAATTTCACCAGTCACATAACGTACATCATCATCAAACAAACTATAAGTTAGCTTTTTGCACGATAGCTTTTTTTTTTTTTAGGCTCTGTCCCAAGTCACCTTTTGGGGTGGTGGTGGGGGAAGCAGCCAGACATATCTACATCTCTGCCCTTGAATAAGGCCAAAACTTAGCCATGCAGTGTTTTGCAGTTGCATGGAAATAATACTAAATGCCACGGTTATTCACTACTTCTGAGTCTACCAGCAAGACGCAGACTCTAGGGAGGAGGGAGCACATGGCAACAGCAGTTCTTTGTATCCCTAGACTGGAGATGGGCTTACAGCAAAGACCACAGCAGGACCTGGGAGTCTGTGTTTGCATTTCCCTCATAATTAACTTCTCTGTCCTCTACTGCAAAATATCCTTAACTCAGGTGTCGGTCTGCTCCCCTGTGAGTAATGAGATGTACCACATGTACTAATCCTGCTGGAATTGACTTACTAGAACTCTTAAAATAGGAACTAGCTTAAGTTACACTTTGCCATAATCCAACCATAAAGGAACCGCTGATGTGCATGCTCTTAAATTGGACAAAAATCAGTAATTTTGCAATGTAATTTTAGGAATCGAGAGCAACAAGTCACGTATACAGTTCAAGATCAACAGTTAAAGCTGTAGTAGCATATGATTTTAGAGGCTCTATGAGCTAGTTAGTGTCTCACTTACAGAAAAACGCTTGCATACAGACTGGTATCCCTTATTTAGTACCCTCTCTGCTTGTAGTTTTTAGTGTGGATTACAATGATGAACTTGATATTCTGGTCAGTGGCTCGGCAGACTTCACTGTGAAAGTATGGGCCTTATCAACAGGAACGTGCCTGAATACCCTTACTGGACACACAGAATGGGTCACTAAGGTGGGAATATTGATTTTTAATTAATCTTGCAAAACATTTCAGCAGAAAAAATACTTCAGCTATAATTAAACCTTTCAGACCATCGAAGATATTGCTATTCCAAAGCAGCTGCTGTAATATTAGGAATTGGTGTTTGATTCAAAGACTAAATAAAAACAATGGTTCTGAAAGAAAGATACTTGTAAAATTATGTAGAAAAACTAATGATCTTGATAACCAAAATCTGAGCATGAAAGGTGTTCTCAGGTCAATTGAGAAAATATTTGAGAAAACTCAAAAGAAAAATACAATCTGAGTATTTCAGAACTTGGAAGCTGGGAGGGGTGATTCCAGAGGTGAAGTATGTAAGTTTACTTATTAATACAGGGAGTTGTCACTAGCAGGAACAAGAAAAGTGTAGTTTCCCTTCAGTTGCTAAAAGTATTTGTATTGCCTGTACACAAGCGTATAGTGTACAGGTTGCTAATGAAGTTAAAAGTGCAAATGAAAATGTGGCTATTTAACAGCATCAACATAAATCATGACATCCTTCAATTACAGGTAGTTTTGCAGAAGTGCAAAGTCAAATCTCTTATGCATAGTCCTGGAGATTACATTCTTCTAAGTGCAGATAAGTATGAAATCAAGGTATGTAGCATCTATCATACATGTATCATTTCAGTACCCAGGGAAATAAAATGCTCGAGTGCTTTGCTGAAGTTTACAAATAATATAAGACTTTATTTTCTTCCATATTCCCCGCTTGTAGAGTTGTGGACAAGACATGCGACTCTTTGGAAGCTAACTTTTCAGTGCTTTCCTTCATGTTTTGATTTAAATAATATCTCTACATGAACGGTAATGCAAGAAGTGCGTGCTTTCAGTGCATGCCTAATGTGCTAACCTGGCTGCAAGTACTGTTACTGTTGGGGACTTCTGGGTTGAAGAGTTCTGTAAATAGTTTGTGGCTATGGAATAACTGAAATATTGCTACATTTCTGTCCAATTGGATGGTTGATTTTTCGCACGCATTTTCACTGGGATTTTTGTAGGCTAGAAACCACACGTACCGCAACAATACTGTAAGACAAGTCACTTACAGAACTGATGTTCCTACCTAAATTTCTGAAAAAACATGGACACATTTACTTGGTGCTTAAAGAGGGACTGTGAGGCTTGCTCTGTTTGCGTAACGGTTTATAATGTGAATGTTTTATGGTCTTAAACTGTATTTTAATTGTAGATTTGGCCTATTGGAAGGGAAATAAACTGCAAGTGCTTAAAAACACTCTCGGTTTCTGAAGATCGCAGCATCTCCCTACAGCCCAGACTGCACTTTGATGGTAAATACATCGTGTGCAGTTCAGCCCTAGGATTATACCAGTGGGACTTTGCCAGCTATGACATTCTCAGGTAAATCTTTCAGTTTAAGACTCAAGTCTTCTTTAAATAAATAAGAAGTAGAACGTACTAGTTTTAATAACTTACTTTAGATGTAGGCTAAAAGAATCCTGATAAAAATTCTGTAAACATGTTACTATACACATATTACCAGGTTTAATTCTAATTTATTATCTGTTAATATGAATCATTTGATTACTGTTTTGGTTTCCGGCCACAGGCTAGTCCTCTTTAATATTTTCATTCCATAAGCTGAAGAGTTTCAATATAGACTTAAATCATACTGCAGTGCTGTAGTTGTGTCCTGGTTTCAACTGGGATAGAGTTAATTTTCTTCCTAGTAGCTGCTACCGTGCTTTGTTTCGGATTTAGTATGAGAATGTTGTGAATTTGAAACCGTACTGACTAGAAGTTAATGTTGCTATGGAGGCTGCTCTACAGAGCACCAGGCAGCCATTTCTGGGGTCCTTTGATGGGACAAAAGATTAAAAAGACTCTTTTTTCCTTATAGCACTACTGATCTGTCATTCTCGATAATGCTGCGGAATGACAGTGAAATCTATCAGGCTGCAGTAAGGGATCAAAGAGGATGGCATTCTGTTTCCATAAAAAGAACGAGGCTGTATCTGTTAGAAACGGTGGCACCAAAGATTGTAACTTATTAAAGATAAAATTGCATTTTAGAACTGTTAGCAGACTCTTAATTGAAGTGGCCCAAATATTTGTAGCGTCTACCATAGGAAGATCTATTCCAAAAGAAGTGTTTCTTATCGGTAAGAATAATTGAGCAATTTCACCTCCTCAGTTTACCCTCCCATCTTTCAAAAGGGAAAGGGGTTCCCTTACTGCTGGGACCAGACCTTTAATCTCCGTAGGTTTTTGTGCCTCAGTTCTGTGCTTTATGTAACGCTATGATCAAATGCTCGGTCAGTCGTGGAAAACTTACTCTCTTCAATATCTGTTCCAAGTTTTATTTATTAAGGCAAAAATATTCTAAAGGTGTAAGGGAACTAGCAAACACTTCTATTTCTCTCTAAGATGGAAATGCTTAACTTATGCTAAGTGGCAGTAAAACAGCATTCTGGTAAGGACCAATCTTGAATGATTTATCTTACCCCAAGAAGGCATTTCTGTGTTTTATTTCCCGCTTTTAAAAGAGCGGTCGAAAGAATAAGAAGAGCTTTTACCTCTTAATTTAAAGATATCGAGGCATGAAATCCCTATGGAAGCTTACTGTAAAAGACAAGTACATTTGCTCTTTTATGTGCATCTGGAAACGAGACTTTTTTTCCCCGCGCGTGCTGTGCAGGGTCCCTTTCAAACCCTAACCGTTGTTCAGAAGGGTCTGAATGCACAAAGGCAGAACTGAAACCACAGGCCTGACTGCAGCTAACTGTTCAGTTGCTTAATTTGAAAAATTTGCATCCAGTTCTAACTGCTTTCACAATCATGAGTTTAGACACTTATTTTCTATAGACACATAGGGATTTGTTTTAGTAATACAGGTTCATGACTACGTTGTGATGGAGTTTCTAACAATGTTGTCTTGTTTTCTAGGGTTATCAAGCCTCCTGACTTCTCAAATGTGTCCTTGCTGGGCTTCGGAGAGATATTTGCTCTACTGTTCGATAACAGATACCTGTATATAATGGACTTGAGGACAGAAAAACTGATAAGCCGCTGGCCTCTACCGGAGTATAGAAAGTCAAAGAGAGGTTCAAGTTTTTTGGCTGGTGAAATGTCTTGGTTAAACGGACTAAATGGCCAAAATGATATGGGCTTGGTTTTTGCCACCAGTATGCCAGACCATAGTATCCATTTGGTGTTATGGAAAGAACACGGCTGAAAAGCTCACATATGCAGAATCTTCAGGAACATATGGACTATCAGCAGTGTGTCCATAAAATGAGACTTTGCATGAACCAAAGTTGCACACCTAATGGTATCATCATGCAATGCACAATCATATACTTTTATTTGGGCATTTGGGAATGGGTTGTTTTGGACATAATGCAATACAGCATGCTAACAGTATTCACCACAAAATTCTGTCTCATGTCTAAGCATACCCGTTTGGGCTCTGAAGCATAAGCTTGTCACGTTTAAACCATTCAAATCCACCAGCAAGTCTGAAATGAAGTAGTGCTTGACCTGACTTCTGACCTTTTTTTTTTTGTTGAAACAGAAGGCAAAACTACTATTCTAGAACCATAGGCTTTTGTACATGTAACAGCAAATACTGGTTACAGTGCATGGCTGCTTAACTCAAATGAGAAGATAACAAACCCCTTCTCTCTTCAGTGTCACTCTCTTCAAAATGTTTTTTCCTTTCGATAGCTTTAAATACTTAGCCTTTGCAATAGAAGAATCAATTGGGTCCTTTAACTAGGATTAGATGGTAACAATAATAATTTGTTTAAGTTTGGGAACGTGTCAATATGAACTCTCCTCAGTGAGAAAGAGCCAACTTTTCATCTATCTGATAGAGCTTGCCCTCGCAATTAACCTTAGAGGGCCTCTGACAGTACTCCTCATGTTTGCTGATGGTAACTCAGAATGGCTTGATCAGTATTTTGTAGTCCATATTTCCTGTAGTTTGTGTGAGAAATAACAGTTCACAGGTAGGCAGAAATACTATGAATGGGAAGATGATGTTCAATCTCCACAGCAAGAGTCACTCTCTTACATTAAATAATATCTAGCAGCCATTCACTTTTTCCAAAAGTTGCAGTTAATATAATCATGCACTTAAAGGAGTTGCTACATCTAGAATTGGAAAGCAGGGGCGAATAACCATGAGAATGCCACATCTCTGGGGAAAAAATATCAAAAGTCTAAAGAAAAGCATCGGAGTAGAAAAAGGTCTTTTGTTTTGATTATCGTAGGAGGCCTGATGTACAAGAGTTAACTATTGAGTAGCAAATACATATCCACATACTTTTGTGGTATTTGACATGTACTTAAAAGCTGTATCTATGACATCACATGCTTTAGAAACGCTTTAGGTTGGTTTCCTCTCCTTCCTCCCTTACAATAAAATCTCCCCTTAATGTCTTTTTTTTTTTTTTTTACACAACTTGAAAACATGAGTTTTCATGAAGATTCACTCATGTCCTTGAAAACATAAAACTGCCTAGCATTACTATTGTTAGTATGATTTTTTTTTTCTTAGCGCTATCCAAGGAGACCTAATTTCATACTTAGTACTGAAAGAAGTCCAAAGTTCCCAAATGTATGCAGTATGAATTGTACCAATGGAAGGGGAGTTTTCGTACGCAAGAATCAGTATTTGAGTTACGTGGTAGGAACTGCATGAAGTCACAGTGGAGCAGCATCTCTTGAATTCAAGGCTAGAGTCTTAAGTACTCAGTTTTCCACCTTTATTCACACAAACTTACTTTGAAAACACGTTTGTAGTTGAGGATTTTATCAATTGGAAGCCAAATTCACAGCTCTCGATTCAAACCACACTGACTGGGGCACAAAGGATGATCTCTTAGAGCTTTTGTTGTGTCACTCAAAAGTGAAGAAAACTTACATGAAACAGAAAGCTTTCAATCACTTGTCTCGAAACCCAGTTCTCATCATTCTTAATGTGGGAGTAACTATGCTGCGTACGACGCGTGCAGTAACTCAACTCACTCTAAAGGAGCCACGTTTTGATGGGCCACCCATGAAATATTGCATTAGCTTTGAAAGATTACTTCACAGCAGGAGTTTAGACAGGAACATGCCAGAAACGTCCTTGCACCCAAACCAGCGAAATACGGAGTGAATGTTTAGACTGCAAGCTGAGTGGAAAATGGGCTGGCCCGCCAAGCTCAAAGCATGGTCATCAGCGATACAAAATCTAACTGGTAACCAGTTAATAGAAGTGTTCTCAAGGGGCTAGAATTGGTTAACTACTTTATTAGTGACCTTTATGATGCAGAGTCTGCTCTCAGCAAGTGGGGAAGGGGAAGCGGTCAATATGCAAGAGAACAGTGAACACCTCAGAGGGGCCTCAACAAACCAGGCAAGTGACAGAAATCTCATGAAGTTTAACCAAAGCAAATGCACCATCCTGCACCCGACACAATCACCCCGCACAACAGTCACGTTGGAGCCAACAATTTGTAAAGCAACTTTACAGGAAAGGACGATTTGCTGTTGGCCAGCAAACCGAACAGGATTCAGCAATATGCCCTTGCGACCAAAAAAGCCAACTGTATACTGAGCTTTACTAACAAGTACGTAGCTAAGAGTTCAAGGGAAGGGATTCTTCACCTCTGTTCCATGCTCAAGGCCACATCTGAGTTCAGTGTTGAATTCCCCAGTACAAAAGACTGACTCACTGGAGCAAGTCCCATGAGAGGCCTCAGAGATGGACAGGGAGGTGGAGCACAAAGTATCTGAGAAACCGTGAGAGAGGAGTTCAGCCTTGCAGAGAGAAGGGTGTGGGAAGGGAAGGGAAGGGGGTGGTAGGCACGGGGTGGGGAAGCACTGCTACTGTCTCCAGCTACCTAATAAGAAGGTACAGAGAAGACAAAGTCAGACGCACCTCGGCACCATGCGGCAGGACGAGGGCCAACGGTCACAAACTGCAACAAGAGACATTTCAACCAGCTCTTCTTCACTGTGAGGGCAGCTGAAGACTGGAACAGGTTGCCCAGAGCCAGGTTGTGTGTCCAGCTCACCTAGACAAAGTCCTGAGCAAACCTCGCTACCTTGTCCCGCTTTGAGCAGGGAGTTGGATTTCCAGATGCCCCTTCTAAACTACACGAGTCTAAAATTCTGAATGGACAAGCATTTGTAGTAGTACCATACTACTGTAGTAGTACCTACTACTCCCAGCTAATATAGTAGTACCAGAGATAGCAGCACTGTAGCAGACCCCTTTGATGTTAATACAGCTGCCAGTCTTCGTTAACACAGACTTTGGGAGATGCTGCTGCCACTGTGAAGCAAATACTATGGTTTTTTAAAAGCTGTGAAGTGGCAGTTGGAAAGGGATTCTGCCACAAGTATTTCACAAGTTGCAGAAAATTTTAAACAAATTAAGAACTCTAAATTCTCCTTTTCTGCATTGTCCCAAAGCGTGCAAGCAGAAAAGCATGATGAGAAGTATCCAATACACGCTACATTGCTCTTCTACCCTTTCAGTTCTATAAATGTTTAGCCTTTTACTTAGCAGCTGATGATCATTATAAATACAATTAGCAAACAGTTATTTACAGACTGTCTCTTGAAAACTTCCAAGTAAAAGGACATTTTGCTAGCTAGTGTCACTAATGGCAGAGCTCCTGACGGGAGCCAAGGGAAGCCACCACAAGACAAACAAAGGAATGAAAACATGACACCGGTGTAGAAATGTAAAAAAGGATACCTGCTCTCACACCCCGAAGCATCAGCGTCCTGCTGCCCCCAGATGTCCCTTCATAGGAAGGTTCTAATACATCGCCACGTCCGTACAATGCACGTAGCTTTGGGGGCTCAGCAAACAGAAACAAAATGTGGCTGAAATTATGAAACTACAGCGAGCAACTGGTTTTTGTTTGCTTTGCTTTCCACTTGACCCTTGAGCAGAAGTTAGTAACTCCTTAGCAATATTTTTAGATAGAGGTTGGAAAAGATACAGCTTCTCTACCCTTACAGCTACATAAGGAAGCAACATATTTCAACTTACCCATCATGTAAAGGAGTAAAATCCACCCGATGGCCAGTTTTTGCACATGAAGAATCAGTTTGTTATGAGGCTTCAAAGCCAGAAAAAACACCAAACTGTTCTGTATTCTAAGCAGTTGTTCGTTCATCCATCCATCCACCCATCTTTCCACCTGGAAATAGCCTTGTTTTCGGTTCACAAAATTCTCTTTTTCTTCAACATCAATCTGTATCCCTTGCCTCTGCTTTAAAGCTTTCCAACATGACTCAGCACTTACCACTTAAGTAATTCAGAACCGCTGTGGGTAACAAAAGAGGGATCACCCTTCTCAAACTTACATGTCTCAAAACCCCGGCTGAACAGTCATGTGGGACAGCAAAACTCCAACAGCTATGTTTAATGTTACAAGACATCACCACTTTAACGAACGCTATTTCCAAGAATATACAGGGTTCTTTTTTTTTTATTTTTTTTACAATTGAGACTAGTTGATTTTGATCAATTATTGTCACAGTGCATCTACCTTTTACTCGGTGCATACTAAATTTGTACCCAAAGAGTGACATACAAACTGCAAGAATTAAGCAACGTTACCTTTAATACTAATGACTGTAGTTGTATTTTTTGTACATAAGCTGGAAAATGTGTATAGCCTTTGGTGTTATATGAATCAGTTCAGAAATACTGATTTTTTATATTTTTTTTTAATTGAAAACAAACTCGTTTTACATTTTCCAGAAGAGGTAATACCACCTGCATTGATCCTTGGTATCAAATGACTCACAGCTCTGCTAAAAATTCCCATTTTTCTTAAGAAGAAATACCTCTAACAAGTGGCAGTTCCAGGGCTACAGCTGGTGTGTTTCCCTATCCTGCCTCTGTGATTGTAACGGGTTACGGTGTTAATGCCAATGCAGCTCTTCATCTGGGAGATGCTGTCCATCTTTTAACAGGCAGGACTGAGCACAGCTATATTTTTTTATCCACCAAGTACTTCAGGCACACAAATAACCAAGAATCAAACTCATTCCTTCTTCAGGTAGTTTACAGGTTCATTGCGCTAGCTAAAACATATATGAAGGTGGGAAAAGAAAAAGAGAGAAAGCTGGATATCGGTACATGAACTTCTAATTTCTGCATGGTCACTTCCTAGGCCTTGAATAATGACCTTTCATAGTTACAGGCACGTAAAAGAGCTATCGTCTCCCTGTGCCGCAGCTCTCACATCCTACAAAGTTGCAGTAGAGACTTTGCCTGATTAACCCAATTCTTAACCAGCACTTGATCACTGTGGACTCTTAAAAGGTACCATGGCTCAGTTCACAAATCAAATGCATTTACCTTTGCGCAGTACAAAAAAGGGCTGTTCTCCTACATCTCTGTAAGATGTAAACTTCAAGTGGAAGTGATTCTACTGTGACCTGTAAATCCTATCCTCTGCCTCTCCACGGTAGGGGTGGCTCTCCACTTTCCCTCCCTATAACCCAGGTTTTGCTTTTGAGCTCGCAGCACGGTTTGATTTAGCACCTTGTTAACGCTCATGATTAACGATGAGTTGTATCTCCACAGAGTTGTATCCCTGATGAGGGATTCTCGGGGAAGGTTTCCTTGAAGGGGCACCCGACAGTGATAAATAAGGGCAACATCCATGGGAACATTCACGCTCTTCCCGTAAGCCCGCAGGACAGAGTGGACTGACGTCTGAACCACCTTTCGTGGATCAATTATCATTTTCTTGGGATTGATTACGTCTTTCCTGTCAGGCTCTCTGTGAACGTGCTGCAATATGTTAACACCCGGCACAGCATTCCAGGCCGAAATGTTGAACGCAGGAGTAGACACGGTTTTGGGGAAGATATGGTTCTCAAAGAGGAAAACACCAGTCCGTGGGTTTTGCTCCTGAAGACTGCTCATCATTGTTTTCCAGTCTGGGTGCTTAAGGGGAAGAATGATTTCATCAGCATCACTAAGAACCACAAACTTGCTCCTCTGCATGTTCCGGTATATACAGTCATTTAGAGCTGCGATTTGTCCGTAGTAGCCAATGTGTGTTCCGTCTTGCATGAAGCGCCACTCAGCAGAAACCCTGAGGTGGGAGTCTATTGGCCAGGGAATTATCTCTACAGTTCCTTCTTCTATATAAAACTTCAAGACTTTCTCCATCAGGTGGCTGCAGTTGTTCTTGTAGATCATCACTTTCTGTACCCCGAGAATCTTGTACATTTCTACGCTCTGTATGAACTGCAAGACGTTGTTGTAATTTCCAAACATGGCAGAGATGCACACGGTGAAGTCAACAGAAAAGGTCTCAGCCTTGCGGTTTTTAATTTCAAACCTTGGCAGCTGGTCAGTATTTCCCCATGGAGACTGATGAATGGACACGTGTGTTGGATCGCAGTTTGGGGGTTCCAGACAAACTATGTCTGTTGCACCGTAAGGGAATTCAAATCTGTCTGAATGAACATCGATTTTTGCTTTTGATACATATATCTGTCCATCGGGCTGACAGCAGAACCAGCAGTATAGCTGTTTTACATCTTCATGGTGAACGATCCCGATCACGCGAGTGACTTTGCTTTCTCTGTCATCAAAGTATGGGGATATAATAAAAGTTCTGTTATCTTTTAATGCTGTTATTGTGCTATTGGTAACTTTCCCTCTACATCTGCTGCCTTCTTGAATTATTTTTGGCAGGTGAGAAAGTCTCTGTAACCTAAAATAAGAAAGTGTGACCATTGAAGTTAGAGTAATAATGCACACGGCAGCAGCAAAGTAAGATTTTTTCCCTCCACGCAGCATTTTGAATGTATCTAAGTGTGGATGCAAATTTCTTTGTCCTCGCACTTTATGCTGCCGCATCTGCAGAAAAGAAAATATGTAACATGAGATAATGCATTGCTCAAAGAATTTCACAAAAAAGATGGGGGGCACATCTCTATCATTCTGCGCTGACTTAATCAGCCAGCCGGCTGCTGTGCTTTTACAAAAACAATCAGTCACAGAACACACCTCTAATGGGATGAACGAGACTCTGTGTGACACTGAATGCCTCTACGTGTCAAATGTGCGGAACAGGTTCTGTACATAGAGGGTTCTGTGAGAGAATATGACAGAGGCCTATATACAGGAGAACAAGGAGCCATTATTCACTAGTTACTGTAATCCCAATTTTAGAACATCCAATTAAATAATTAGGCAGTAATTTTTAAATCAAAACAACACGCACACCCTGTTGTTTTTTTCTCCCCTATACAGTGTATATGTAAATTATACATCAAAAAAACCTCAGACATTCTTCTCACAGACAATGTAGGGGCAGATATGTAAATCAAATGTATACAGAATTAATCAGGTTCATAAAAATATGGCAATGGGGGATTGCACATGACAGTCCAGATACAGTTTCCAATGCATAAATTCCCTAAGTGGCAGTTCACCACCGATGAGACAATACATGCAGGGGAAGGTAAATTCACACAGTTCAGCAGAAGACAGGTGAAATCTACGGGCTATAAAACTTATTCTCAGTTATTAGCTCTACAGCTCACAGCACTCTCAAACAGTAACCTCTGCAGGTGGAGCTCAGATTGAAGGCTCCTCTACAAATTCATCTTTAGGTATCCAGGTACGATCCACAAACAGTGAGGTGACAGCAAGTCTCTTCAAAGACCTGCTTGTACCACGGAGATTCTTGGAAGAAGAGTGCCCCAGATTAATCAAATTCATGTTTGATCAGAAAACTGGACTAGCAGAAGAGAGCATCCCCAGCAAGAAGCGTGGGGCGAAGTGCCAAGATGGAATAAACTGTGATTCTATTGCGCAAGATGAAGAAAATGTTTCTAGTAGGCATGTCATTGCTGCACAAAGCCAGCTGCTGAGAAAGAAAAATCGTATCATTAAAAGACCCAGATTTCTAGGTATATGTTTTATAGCTAAAACAGACAGCAATATCGTAAGTGTAGCAGATACTGGAAGATTCTCCTGTTTCCTGTCCTTTCATTTGCTTCTTAATAAAATCACTTGCTTAAGTACTTAGTCATCTAAGTATCTTCAGAGACTACGCACATGCCAAATATCTAACAATATTTCTTCCAAAGCATATTAGTCAGTCTATTCCAAAATAATAGTTAAACCTAATATTTCACACTTCTTTTTTGTATTTCACACATTGTGTAAAGCTATTTTGGGAGCCTTTATCTCAGTACTGTTTTGTGATGGAAAAGAAAACTAGCATTCTCAAAGAAAAGTAAGAAACATACAAAACTAGAAAGCACCTAAGTCCATAGTTTTGATGCAGATATCATCCTCAGCAGCTTCATAACTTTGTAAAGTGCCTAAATTCACTGGCAACTTCACTGATTGGTTTGAAGAATTCCCCCAGGATCTGGTTTTCTGCTTAAACACAGTATTTTCCGACCAGTAAAATCTAGTTTCTGAATACAGCAATCTAGCTTCTGAATCTCAACTGAGTTTTGGCAAAAAATAACTGCCCATGTCTTCAGAATAACGCGTGATATTTTCACAATTGCTCTCCCTGGAAAAAGCAAAGTAAGGAGAACTATGGTCACGACATACCCCTTAAAACGCCCCATTTGCCAAGGCTGACACGACTTCAGCAGCCTTTCCCGGCTACCAAGAAATCAGTTTACAGACCAGAACAGTCACAGGGCACCAGAAGTCTCGCTGCCGCAGAGCAGAGCCAACGCAGAGCGGCAGGCGACGGCGGCACTGACTCCTCTGCCTCTGAAATGGAGTCGCCCCCAGAAACCCTGACAATTTAGAGCAGAACTGCAAACACACGGCAAGAGCCTGCTGCTGTCGTACAACTTTCTGCTTTTGCGACTAAGAACAACTCCAATTTTGCAAGTCTTTTTACTAAACATTCTGAAGTCAGACAAAAAATTTCCCCCTGAGCATTCTTATTCTCAGGTTGTTACATATTTTAGCATTCTTACCACATAGAGTAGGTGACATTTAACATTTTTTCCTCAGTTTTATCTATTTAGGACCTAAAATATTGTTCAGCCTTAAATAGTTCTTACTAAAGTAATATCAAAACATGTTGACATTAAATAATACAATTCATTTATTACCTGTTATTTCTTCTGCTTTTGCTAGCTATAAATAATGAATGATATAAAATATATACATATATATCTTTTCAATGGTGCTTTTAACAGTGAAAATTTGAAAGAAAAAAGTACCTTTTAAAGCAGATAGCTGAGTGATGTTCTGTTCAGTCCTCCATTCAGTTTTTGCTAAGGTATAATCTACAAATTATTTATTCTAACCAGATAAAAGCTTAAATATTTTTACAATAAATTGCAAGAATTGTTCAATACAGAACAATACTGAAGGAAAATATGCCGGTACGATACCCAAGACACTTGCCGGCCCTATTATTTTAGGTGGTTGGTGTTCTTTAATGTCAGTAACAGCAGCCACACCTACCAGAAAAACAAGTTTTCCTTCTCTTGAGCAAACCATACAGTTGCCTCCCAATAATTTAAATTACAAACTTGAGTGTGGAGTTGTTGAGGCAAATCAAACCTAGGTGCTCGGGTGATTTTTTTTTTTTCCAAGGCCACTTAAATTCCATTCTGGAAATTAATCCTGCAGGCTGATATATCCGCAGTTCGCACACATACTTGAAGAGAACTAGAGAAATATACTGCGTGTCTGTATTTCTGGGCAATCATCTCTTTAGTAACATACTATAGGCCTAATTAAAATAGGTAAGTACAGATTCCGATAAGGAACTGTGGGGGGAATCTGCAACAACAGCGGGTTCTAGAAGCAGAGAGAAAGAGCAAAATACAGAACTGAAGACACACCAGAACACAAAATCTTAAAGAAAATAAATACGTAATTATTTGAGGAGTGAAAATCATAGTTTCCCAACACCTGACTCCTGAATTTTGATCCTCTGAAAGTAACAGCACAGATATGTAGTCAGAAAATATATAAAGTCAGATTAAGTAGGAATACTACATTTATATTTTAATTTCCATTACTATTCAAGTAGAAGTTATGCAGATTTGCTTTAATACTATGTTTAGCTAATGGTATCAATGGCTACTTTGCCTCAGTTTGTTCTTTTTTAGTATTCCCCTTAACTGCAAAAGCCTTTTCTTCCTCCCTCTTGCATTTAAGGACTGCAGTCATATCACCTCCTAGTCTTCATAGTTGTTAGTTTTTCATTAAATAAGACAGGCTCTTCTAATACCATCTCATACGAAACACTCTTCCCTGACCAGCTGCTTCGGTGCAGCTGGCCCAGTCTCGATTAACCTCTAGCACAAGGGACCAGAAATCTTTTCCACGTGTACATGACTGATAAGCCCTCGCGATTGTTGGAAACTTTCTTTCTTAACAGATGCCAGGATTACAGTTTTTGCAGATGCATCACATTGCACAGATACACCTGAGCTTCTCATGGGCCAGAGATTAGCACATCTTTCAGCCGAGTGCAGTTACACAAGGTGTTTTCTTCTGCAGCAAGGTAGTAATCAAGAGCTCTTGTCCCAGTTAGTATCATAGAATCATCAAATGGTTTCGGCTGGACAGGACCTTTAACGATCGTCTAGTTCCAACCCCCCTGCTTGTGGGCAGGGACATCTTGCACTAGATCAGCTTGCTCAAATTAATCACATTTGCGCTTATTTCTTTTGTCATAGTCCCAAAATCTACTCTAAAACCTTGTAGGTGACCAAGATTGTACTTAGAAACTTGCATACACTTAACTGATCTTTTTTTTTCCCCTTCTAAGGGGAACTTAGGAACTGCTCTAAGGGGAATTAAGTTCGAAGGGAAACTAAGGAACTGCTCGGGCTCTCTTTTGCCACGTTGTACTGCTATGCTCACGACACATTTAGTAAACACTCATTATATAGAATTTTGGGATGGAAATTGTTCAGTAGCACCTTCCAACTGGAACATCATTTTTACCTTTGCTCTACAACTTCTATTTTCAGACCTTTTCCATAATCTTTCTTTAACCCTCCACAATCAGCCCTGTCCTTACTAAAAGGCGGAACAAAGTCCTAATTTAGTTGGAGAGCTGTTCCTAGGCCGTTATTAGTCGCCCCCATGTTATCTGCATTGTGCCCTTCCTTTGTAATTTGTTTTCTTTGCATGGAGACAGCTGAATACCTTTTATGCTGCTCATTTCAATATCTTCACAATGTCTACATTGCATTTAATTTTTGATAACTCTCAGCTTATTATTTTATCTCCTGATCTAGGGTGAGGATAGGGGGCAACTGATGAGAGGTGACGGCAAAGTTTCAGCTGCTAATATGCAGTATTAGATTCAATGGCAGAGGAACAAGAAACAGCCTAATCCTTCATTTATCCAGCGTCTAACTAAAAAGCCACCACTAATAAATAGCCTTATTAATTTATTATTTTTGGAAAAAGTTGTTCTCTATCCTCTGCTTTATGGTTTTCACCAAAAGTAACACCACAAGCCATTGGTGCTTAAATAAAAATAAAAATTCCACAGACTAACAATCATTTACAATCTTTACCTAGATTGTCTGTTGCTAATCTTTTGGTAGCTTATATTTTTCAGAAAGACTCTTTGAAACACCAAAGTCCTTCCTTTCTTACACAATCCAAAATCCGAAGCATATTGTTTGAAGGATTAAACCGAGGGCGGTATTATTCCACTATTCGCAAAATATCGCTCTAAAAAAAAAATTAAGCTGGCCATTTCTATTCTAAATACAAAGAATGTGTCAGACCAATATACAGTGTTGCCATATACTTGATTTGTGCCATTAGAACTGACAAAACACAGATTTCCCTGCACACTCGTAAACTTCTCCATTATAATCCGCTGTATACCTCTAAGCCAAATTTCTCCTATTGTAAACAATTAGACTTTGTGACCTTTGAAAAGAAATAGAACAGGCAAAATAAAAATTGCATGACAACACTTAAAAGACTGTTATTTCCAACTTTTTGTCTTTCACACAGTACTTGTTTTAGCTGGCACAGAGCTAACTTTCTTCATAGTAACTCACAGGATGCTGTGTTTGGGCTTTGTGACCAAAACAGCATTTTAAACACACCCGTGTTTTAGTTGCCGTTGGCCAGTGCTTGCACAGCATCAAGGCCTTCTCTCATGCTGCCCTTCCCCTCCCCATCCCAGGAGCAGGGCTGCGTGAGAAGCGGGGAGGGGACACAGCGGGGACAGCGGACCCCCAGGGAAATCCCATGCCGATGACATCGTGCTTGACAATAAAAGACGGGGGAAGTAGGTGGAAGGGGGAGACGTGGCATTACGGCATCTGTTTTCCCAAGTCACTGTTACATGCCATGGAGCCCTACTTTCATGGAAATGGCGAAAAACCTGCCTGCTGATGGAGTGTGGTGAATGAATTCCTTATATTGCTTCGCTTGTGTGCACAGCTTTGCTTTAAGTCTTAAATTGTCTTTATCTCAACCCACGAGTCTTCTCACTTTTGCCCTTCCAATTCAGTGCTCGGCTGCTGGCCCGGGTTAATCCACAACACACGCTGAAACCACTCCTCCAAGAAGCTATGCATTCTTTAAATCTAAAATAAACTCCAGGCATGGAGTGTATCCAGATGGAGACTTCAAAAAATTGGGCTGTATAATTAATATATACCTTTAACTTACCTTTAAGCAGTTAGCACCAGTACCAAAAAATACTGCTACCGCTGACCACCATCTTATTTGCTATTTCTCCAGTGGAAATAAAATCCCGAGCCCGTCGAGCCTCTTCCGCAAGCGACGCCAGTCTCGGGACCCCGAGCAGGACCCGCAGCCCCGCACCCTCCTCGGTCCCAGCAGTTTGCCCGGAGGAAGGTGCCGGCAGCGCCGCGCCGCTCTCCCGCCGGGCCCCGCGCGGGCATGGCTGCGGCAGCGGCGGGGCGCGAAGCTGGGCCGGCACCACCGGAGCCCTCCGCGGCACCGCCAGCCGCCCCCGCTGCGGCCCGGGGGAGGGCGGGGACGCCCGGTCCTGTCACCTGCCGGCCGCGGCGGGGCCGCCCCCACTCGCCCACGCACGGCGGGGCCGGGGGTCCCGCCGGGAAGGCCGCGGCCGCCCCCCTCACCGCCACCGGCCGCGCCTCCCGCCGCCCCGGGCCAGTCGGCGACCCCCGGGGAGACCCTCCCGTCGGAGACGCCCCGCCGGCGGGCTGCGGCGGCAGCAGCAGGGCGGACGGGAGCCGGTCTCGACTCGACCCCAGCGTTCCAGTCAGTTCGTCTAATGAACTGGCGTAAAATGGAGAAACACGAGCAAGCCATTATATTTTCGAAATGCAAATCGATGAAAAAGCAAAAGTAAAGGGAAATTTGGTAATTGCATCATGATAAAATCCAGCCGTTTACACCAGTACTTTTTAGAGACAGCAAGTGCTAAATGAAGCACTCCTGCAGCTAAATGCAATGGTGGCATTTGTACGAGTTCTGTGGTGGGATTTTTCCTAGAGGTGAAAGCCATAAATTACAGACCTTTGCTCCTGTGAGTAACAGATGATCTTAAATGCACAGTGCATGTATTGCTGGGGAGAACACAGCATTACACGCCTATTGCAAGACCTTTAAATTTCATTACTGCAGTTAAAATTGTAGCATGCCCAGAACAGGTAACTTTCAGAGCCAGAGACTGATGGTACATCTCCAAAGGGATGCACACCTGGTAAGAGGTATGTCACACCCATTTTCTGCAAAGACATGTAACAGCAATGTCATCAGGCTCTTCCCGACCATATGCAAACATCTCTAGGAAACAGTGGACCGGGGCCTTAGCCACCCTTCTTGGATCAAATAATTTTCAGAGTTTTTAAAATCTCTTTCCTGCATACCTTGATTCAGTTCACAAATCAAATGCATTTACCTTTGTGCAGTACAAAAAAGGGCTGTTCTCCTACATCTCTGTAAGATGTAAACTTCAAGTGGAAGTGATTCTACTGTGACCTGTAAATCCTATCCTCTGCCTCTCCACGGTAGGGGTGGCTCTCCACTTTCCCTCCCTATAACCCAGGTTTTGCTTTTGAGCTTGCAGCACGGTTTGATTTAGCACCTTGTTAACGCTCATGATTAACGATGAGTTGTATCTCCACAGAGTTGTATCCCTGATGAGGGATTCTCGGGGAAGGTTTCCTTGAAGGGGCACCCGACAGTGATAAATAAGGGCAACATCCATGGGAACATTCACGCTCTTCCCGTAAGCCCGCAGGACAGAGTGGACTGACGTCTGAACCACCTTTCATGGATCAATTATCATTTTCTTGGGATTGATTACGTCTTTCCTGTCAGGCTCTCTGTGAACGTGCTGCAATACGTTAATACCCGGCACAGCATTCCAGGCCGAAATGTTGAACGCAGGAGTAGACACGGTTTTGGGGAAGATATGGTTCTCAAAGAGGAAAACACCAGTCCGTGGGTTTTGCTCCTGAAGACTGCTCATCATTGTTTTCCAGTCTGGGTGCTTAAGGGGAAGAATGATTTCATCAGCATCACTAAGAACCACAAACTTGCTCCTCTGCATGTTCCGGTATATACAGTCATTTAGAGCTGCGATTTGTCCGTAGTAGCCAATGTGTGTTCCGTCTTGCATGAAGCGCCACTCAGCAGAAACCCTGAGGTGGGAGTCTATTGGCCAGGGAATTATCTCTACAGTTCCTTCTTCTATATAAAACTTCAAGACTTTCTCCATCAGGTGGCTGCAGTTGTTCTTGTAGATCATCACTTTCTGTACCCCGAGAATCTTGTACATTTCTACGCTCTGTATGAACTGCAAGACGTTGTTGTAATTTCCAAACATGGCAGAGATGCACACGGTGAAGTCAACAGAAAAGGTCTCAGCCTTGCGGTTTTTAATTTCAAACCTTGGCAGCTGGTCAGTGTTTCCCCATGGAGACTGATGAATGGACACGTGTGTTGGATCGCAGTTTGGGGGTTCCAGACAAACTATGTCTGTTGCACCGTAAGGGAATTCAAATCTGTCTGAATGAACATCGATTTTTGCTTTTGATACATATATCTGTCCATCGGGCTGACAGCAGAACCAGCAGTATAGCTGTTTTACATCTTCATGGTGAACGATCCCGATCACGCGAGTGACTTTGCTTTCTCTGTCATCAAAGCATGGGGATATAATAAAAGTTCTGTTATCTTTTAATGCTGTTATTACATTTTGAGCCGGTTTTCCCCTACAAAGCTCACCTGCTGGACTGGCAACTGTTGGCTGGGGGAAGAGTTTTCTAGTTATGTTATTCTGTAGCTGAGTGTCTCTCCAGGAGAAGATCAACATGCTTGTAAAAAGAACACATGTTACAACAGCAAAAATATGTTTTTTTTCCACAATGTATCATTGCTGAATTCCAGAATTTAGAACTTAACAGGCCTTTATGCTCCATCTTCTCTTCAACTGTCTCTAAAACAAAACAAACACACAAAAAAGCACATGTTCAGTGATTTGCCAAAAAGAAGTAATGTTTTGTATTGAACTGTATTCTCTTAAACACAACAGTTATTGTTTTGATACTTCCGACTTTAGTACGAAGACCTGACTTTTCATGCAGATTTGGAAAAAACTGGAAGAACCTCTTACACCGCCTCATTCCGAACCTTGTTATATTTTACTCTACAGTTGGGCCCAGTGCAACAGTTTCAGCTGGTTTTGTATACAGTAATGGTAATATAGTGTAATTTGAATCACACTGAGGCCTGGAAGAAATTTCTTGTTAGTGAAAACCCACATTCTTTATCTTTTGGTATTCTGTGAAGCTCGTAAAACTACGAACGCAAATTCAAACGGCATTCTTTTGTATTGGGTAGGAGTAATCCTGTCACAGTCTCTCAGTGCCCTGACTCCCAAGTCACAAAGAAAATGTTTGCAGAGCCTGGTGTGGATCCTGTGGTATTCAACACTATCTACGAAAAGAGGTTTGACAAGAATGACCTTTTCACTAGTTCAGGTGGCTGAGATTACCTTAAATGTAAATTGCTTTTGCCACTTCAGATGCCGAGTCTCAGAGCACAGTTCTAAATCAGCAGTTGGTTTCAGCGGGGCTTTGTGTGAATATTGTGCCCTTCAGTGGGACCACGTGCACCGCTGAACTTTTTAACCTTGCCGTGGAAACCTCAAGTTCTCCAAGATGTTACCAAATGGGACTAAAAAGTGAAGAGTTTCAGCATACATTCACAGCTCAACATTTACACGTGCTTAAACCATCAAGCAGATGGAAGGCAAATTAAGAGAAAGCCAAACTAAACCAAAACTTGCTTTATTCTATGAACAGCCAGGAGGGCGCGATATAATGTGACACATCACAACAACGCATCAGAACAGCTAACCATTGTCTGTACCATTCGTAGGTCTTCTGTCCTCTTTTGTAGACACTCAATCTCAGCTGACTAATAACTGCTTTCTAATTATGCACAAAATTACCACTTTAGTTACAGCTCTATTCTGACTTCAGAGTACTAGTTTTGAAGAACATAATGAAAGCACTGCTGCCTGGTGTCATTTGCAAATCCAAGATGTTGCTCAGCTGTTTTTTTCATTTTTTTGGCCTGTAAAAAGTTACTTTGAATGAGGTAAGATTAAAATCTTGTGTCGCTCTCTGCAAATTGTCATGTAAACTGTACATCTTCCCCTTTCATGCAAGTATTGGTATTCACCAATTTTAAGATTACACTGCACGTGCAGAATAGTTTTTCTAATATGCTCACAAAGTTTAAAGTTACTCGGTTCTGCAGAAGATGTCTCCTCATCCGCTTTGAATACTTCTAATACTGCGTCCTGGTTTGAGGTAAAACAGAACCAGCTTTCTGTTCAGTAATTTTATTTCTTAGCTAGGCCTCTTCTAACTCTCTGAAATTAACAGCATGTTGTGTCTAAAACAGTGCGTTCAGAGCGATAAGACAGTTTGTGCCAAGGAATGGTATGCACAGAGGCTCTTGATTATACTTATTACTATAACAACCAACGTCAGCTAATTTCGTTATTTGCCCTGTTGGAGGGTTGGAAGCGGAGGGGCATAGAGGGGTCCCACCTGCGGGGAGGAGCGGACAGGACAGGGGACCAAAAATTGACCAACGGGGGTATTCCATCCCGTCTGCCCCACCCTCAGTATAAAAGCTGAGGGATCAAAGGGTCAGCCCTCTTCCTTCAATGGCCAACGTCCCAGGAGGACCCTGTCTGTTCATCTGCCTCTGATCCCGATCCGTGTGTTCCTGACTCCAACTCTGGAACCCGGTTCCCACCCGTCGCTGAGTCCAGCCTGGGACTTCCCCAGTGCCTGCCAGCGGCATCATCCTGGGAGCTTAATACGGTTTTGTATATACTGTATATACTTAATTCTTTTCCTTTTTATTTTATTCTTAATATTTTATTAAAGTAGTTTAGTTTCTTCTAAATTCGTAAATCTCTCTTTATCTCTCCTCCTCCTCTCTGTCCACGAGAGGCTGGGGGGGAGCGTCTGCCGCCGGCCGTTGGCCAATTGGGCCAAACCCAGGACATAATGCCCCCTCAATTAACCAATAAAATTCAAATATGCATTTTGTCATTAGCTCACTAGTAGCTAAGCAGGACTATCATTATGCAAGTGATATTCACCGTGTCTGATATCACTACAGTCTCTGTTACTGAAGAAAGTGTTTTGTGTGCTCTGAAACTGAAAAATATCCCTCCTCTTTAAAAAAGGGGTTTGAAATATGTTAGCAACGCTGGACCTTCTCTGCCTGTTCAGGTTAATAGCACTTGCAGTACAGAGAAGAAACCTGAAGACAACGTTTTACAGCAAGGTATGTTATATCAACAAAGTTCAAGAAACTTATTCACACACAACAATAAGAGCTTTGCTTTCAATAAGTGTTCTAGGGAAGCTTTATAAAAGACTCTCACCCATTTTGCCTGGAATAGGTAGACAACACCTCAGCATTTTTCAGTTGTTACGTAAAGAGAAAATAATGGAGTCCACGTTTGTTACGTGCAGTCTTGATACTTCAGAACGCGCAAAATCACACCCTCCTGAGCATAAGAGGAATCAAATGATCGTGCATTTACTCAGTTTCAAGCCTCTCTGTCTAGCACTTCAGCGCTCCACTGTGCTTTCCAGTGCTCCAGTTCCTCCTTATGCTCCCACTGAAATGAGAGACCTTGCCACCTTGCCTGTTCGCCAACGTCTGCTTCCTCTACAGTTACACTCTGTGAGGAATCACCTGACTTGGTTAGCTTCCAGTGTGGCAAATCGTTTGCCTTCTGTTCCACCATTTTCTCAGGCAAGCAACTTTGACTAAATTGAATGATACATTCTTCAACTGATGTCTATACCATCTTAGCGTCTCTACAGTCATATTTGTTAACTGGAAGAATGACGGATGATAATTTTTCCCTATTTATGGGGTCTATGTGTATGTTCTTGGAGATTTATCTAGATCAGGATTTAAATACTTCCCATTACATCAACTGCAACCTAATGTGTTTCAACAGGCTGATCTTAAATAGCCCATTGTGTCTTTCAGAGGAGCTTTTGGGTAAACTTAGTCCTCTGTTATCTCTCTCACTTTATAATGATGCAAAATCAACACAGCAATTGTATGCACAGTTGTGATACCAGACAATAAAACTTAATATTTAATCACATGAACCTTTAATCTACCATAGCAGGTGTCTGAAATAGTAGGTGGATATAACTTGAATCACCACTTAGTTGACTGGTGGAGCTGTATGAATAGCTAACCTAAACACGAACGTAAATGGGAGGAGTAGACTGGGTGGGGAGACATGCAATAAATTTGAACCATTTTTTTGGGGGGGCAAACTGGGTTTACCTGCTTTATTAGCTATTTAGAGAGAAAAACTCTCTCTTAGTAGGAGTGCGGTGCTTGTTATTTTTATTTTAAATAACTTTCATTTCTACGGAAAGACATACATCTTCATCCGTCTTAGAGGGAAAATGGGAAATTGCATAGGTGGCTTGATTACAGCTGTAGTATTTTGAAGGGGAAATTCAAATTGTAACTACTCAGCAATGGCAATTCACGACAAAGCAACGCTCTTACATGGAGGGCAAGAAGGCCTAAGTGCCGAACGAGTTCAGGTGTCTGCGAGCAGGAACACCAGAAACAGAATAACTCTCATGTAAGGGAGAAAACTCTCCTTTGCTGATAAGAAGTGCCACAGTAACTGTCACGGAAGGATCGAGCTGTAAGAGTCCTTAGGAGCCACCTTTGGCCAGCAGAGCTGGCAGTGGGGGTGGAAATGCTGGGCTGAGGAGCCCATGCCGGCACTCACAGCACTGGTGCTCATGCCAAGTGTATGTCAGGAGTTGGCTCCTGTCACACCTTTGCACTCTTTGTAGAACTGCTTATGGTGGTGTGACTCTCTCCAATGCATTGTGCAGTAAATCTCTCTATAATTAAGCACAAATGTGTGCTTAATTCACCTCAAAGGGAACAATAAAGATTACCCAACAATCTTTTCTGTTATTTTTGTTTGCTTGTTTCTCTACCATCGTGTATCAGCACAGTCACCGGAAAATAAATAAATAACTAAAAAATCATCAGAAGAAATACGCAGCTTTCACCTACCTCAGAAGTTCTTCAACATTGTCTAGGAGTAAAACAACCAGAAAGAATCTCTGCCGCTGCTCCTGCCTGGTGAGGCTGCTTGTCTTAACGTGGGTGTGCTCTTAGGTAACAAGTCTCCATGCAATGGTAACGTCAGCAAATCTTTATACACTTTTTTTCAATGAAAACAAGATAACAACAACTAAATTAGCCTCAGGAAACCATCAGTAACTTTGATACTAAGCAAAACAGTTTATTACACGACTAATACCCCTTTCCCTTTACAACATGTTGACTTAGCTCAGTTCAATATTAGAAATTTTGATCCTCTCTAACAGCACACTTTGTCAGCTGAACTACTAGGCCAACATTTTCAAACATGCATGTTGTTAAATTTCTTTGAATTCTAAAAAATATTATTATTATTTATCAAGCCCTTAATGGAGTTATTTCCAAAAGGAGCCTGAATTTATGCTTGCCTTTCTCGTCAAAAGAAGTCAGCTGGGGGACAAGGGCAAGGAGGAAGTAACAAGCACATACGTCTTCTCATTTACACACCTTGTGTCCATGTGGACTGTAACATGGAAGAGCAACTACCAGTTGACTCTTCTCAGAAAGTAGTTTTAAAGCTCTGAGCTGGACCATACCTTTCACTCAAAAAGCTTTTTGAAGGAGGCTGCCAGTAATTATTTTATTTGAATGCTACTGTTATAGCTGCAGGCATTGTTACACAGTGGTATGCCATGAGCCTGTACAGTGGCCGTAGCACATAGCGCTCCACCCTCAGCAGGGCCGAGGCTGCCGTCCTGGTCCCAGAGAGCGACCGGGTGCCAGAGGCACAGGCTGGGACAGGACAGGTATAAGCGGTCATTGGCCTACGTGAGCCCAAGCACGCGAGCGGCGGCAGCTCGGGGGAGAACTCAGCTGCTGGGGAAGGGCCTCAGCAGCCAGGGCCCAGTCCCTCGGCACCGCAGCGATGCGAGCAGGGCTGGCCATGCCAGGGTCACCCCCCATACACCCCCCGGCAAGTCCATGGGATGGGGCAGGTCCGAGGCCACGCCGGGAAGGTGACCCACAGGTTGGGCCCAGCGGCTGCTGGGCAGGTCCGTGGGGACAGGGCTGGCCAAAGCCCAGCCCGTCTGCTGGTCAGGGGCTGGACCACAGGGCCCATGGGGCCTGAGCCCCACACAGCACAGCTCAGGGGGGCTGGGGGCACAGAGCTGAGCTTAAATGGGCTCCTGGGCCCAGGGCAGGAGCATGGGGGGCCCAGGTGGGGCTAGTCAGGGCCATTAGGGCAATTAGTGCCCACAGGGCCCTGACAGAATGCTTTAAAAAGGTACTTGCCTTTAAACTGAGGTACAAGAACTCAACGTATAAGCCAGTTACTTAGAAAGAAAGCAAAAAACCACCAACGCTACGACAAACCAAAAAGAAATTAGAAAAAAAGGCTTTCACCTTTAAGACTTCAGTTACTTGCACAGAACTGTACCACAACAAGAGAGCTGCATCAATTTGCCCTGGGCACAAAGGGCTTGTGCTCATCCCTGGAGTCCTCTTCTCCTTTTCTAAAGGAATTGTGTCACCTCAGATGGAGGTGACTCCAAACTTCCATACTTACCTTTGACTTCCAGTTTCTCCAGTGAAATCTCCATTCTAAGAGGTCTCTGGCAGGGGCGTTGGACGAGATGATCTCCAGAGGTCCCTTCCAACCCTACGATTCTGTGATTCACCTGGCCCCTGTCATGATGTCAGGAGATTACTGAGCTGAAGGAAGAGCGGGAGTCAGCAACAGTCTCTCAGTCTAATCCTGCATGATTTCACGTAGATAACTGGCAGAAGGAAGAAGGCAATTGTCAATTGGGCTTTGTACCAATATGTCCCTCCCTCCTGGCCCAGCCTTCCTTGGTGGCTACATTAATTTGTTAATGAACTAGAATCCAAGTGTGTAAATGAAGTTTAATGGTAAATGCAAAGAAATTTACCTTGCTATCCAAGTCAACATGCAAGTTTGGTAGTGATAAAATACACTTCTTAGGAAAACAACAGGATACGTTTGCCTCTTCTTTGGACTTTCAAATCCCACTTGAAAGAACTGCAAATTTGGAGGGTTTTTCAATTTTCTGTTAGAAGTCTGGAGTCTGTTGTATTTTTACCATTAAATGGCTACACACTGTGCACTATAAAGTCTGTTCAACTGTATATATCATTCATTCACAAATAAAACATGCTTGCTGCCTTTAAGCTAAAATATTCCTTTTATACCTCTACTATTCTTTTTCAGAATATTTTATTGTTAAGAGCATACACACTCTGCACATTTTTAAACTTACAACCAAATGCAATTGCTGTTGAAGTAAACAAACTTTTTTTTTTTTTACATTAAAGTATTTAATTAGTGAAACAATCATTATCAATGTAACAAACTGAAAAATACAGCAACTTGATACAAGACTGAGGTAACAAAATACTTGTCCAAAAACCTAGATTCCAACGCCAGGGTTATTATGGGTGAGACAGTTCACAACAATTATAGAAAGAATCCTTACACAAATGGCATGCAGTGAACTGCTGGAAAACACAGCCAAAAATAGTGCAACAGTTTTCACACAAAACAAACCAAAATGTTGAAATTGGTTTACATTATAATGTGACAAATAAGTTGCAATTTGAAAACTACTTTCTTTGCCTCATTTTAGTGCTATTTGGAAAAACATGCATTTTGGCACTGAGTTACATCAAAATTGCACATTAATAAATTAACAATATTGCCTACATACATTTTATATCTTTACAATTCTGAAAATAGTAATTCTGAGATAATGTTTATTTTTACACAACTATTGCAGTTATTCTCTTTGATGGATGAAAACTTGTATGGTTTGTGATATTTTTGTGAAAACGCTGTATTAATCAGGACTGATATGCAGTATGTTGTATTTCAATAGCAGCTTTCAATTCACATTAAAAGTACCAGATGGCAGCAAATAGTACCAAATGACAGCATAAAAACTCAAATCAGCAGCTACCAACCGTTTAATATTTTAAAACTCATTTAAAATTGGTTTAAGGTATTTTACTAATATTCTTACACTGCCATCGTTCTGATTTTTTTTTAATATTGTGCAGCAATTTCACAATTGTGCTATACTGAAAAGAAGATGTTTACCTGACTATCGTGTAAACCTTATTTGCTATGTTCATCTTTCTTCTATATAATGCGTTTTACACTAGTAGTGTGAGGGAATTCCGGTGACTTTTGACATACTTCCAAATTCCAAGGTTTTGAATAGGATCTGAGTTTGAGGATTGCGTAGGATTGAAGGGTTTCCTTTCTCCACAGATTCATCTTCTGTCAGTGACAAATGACTTGAGTATAAGAATCACTCATAAATGTTGCCTTTCATTCATGCCACACTGTTTTGGGGCACATCATGGTTTCTGGCAAAGATGCTTCCTTTCTGGTTGGGAATCTGTTTTACAAGCAATTGAAAATGGATCCTTTTGCAACTTCTCCTACAGGCTCTATGGCTCATAATTTTGAGTAAAAGTATATTTTTGAAGGCTAGAACGCTCTACCTCTTGTACATACAATAACATATATAACATTTTAAAGACCCTTAAATTCTAAAAGCTATTAAATTCTAATGGCTAATTAAATTAAAAAGAGTGTGTACAGGCTCATTCTATTGTCACTGCATCAGTCAGCAGTTATTGTTCTTTCCAAGGGAGGCTTGTTAAACATAATCGAAAGTTGTTACGACGTCCATTAGTTTATCACAATACGCATGGTCATAGCTGGCACATTCATTAACATGGCAGTCCATGTAACACTCGCATCTTCTAATCACAAAAGTCCACGGGCACCGAATAATTCAGATTATATCATATTCTAACAGTCTGAAGTTGTTTACTGGTGACAGGATTTTACATTCAAAAGCTCCTACGCTGTCTCTAATGGTATTGGATACTCCACCCTCACAGATACTGATGTTTTTCCTAGTTCAAAGTTGTCTTAATTTAGCAAAAAGGGAGAAAAAAGGTATAAATGTATTTTGCACTACCACTTCTTTCACACAACTCCTGAGCTATCAAAGAAACTTTGTCAACTTCATATACACTTTCACGTGTCCCGGGATCTAAAGGCAGTTGTCGTCAGGAACTGGTTTTCTCGAAAAGCTGGTATGTATTAGGCTTCATTCTCAGGATTGTAACACGAACATTTAAAATAACACAAAAGTTACAGCTGATCTACATTTAACAATACAGGTATTTTTTGTAGTTGTTGTTGGAGAAGTTTAAAAATCAAGATTTAGAAAAACATACAAGTCCACAAAATAAATACTCCTAATGCCAGGGAGCTTGTTCTAATACAGGCTCTGTTCAATTAAATTGACTTCCTTTTTTTTTAATGGTTTATAAGCTAGAGGTTCGCTTGCAAATTTCTCCTCTATGCAATCTTAGGAAACTCTGAAGAGGTTTCCTTGTGACTGATGAAGTCTGAATATTGATGCCTTATGGCAAAAGAGTTTCAAACAGAAAAAATGCTGTACTTAGCATGGGAACAGCAACCCGCCCCGATCACAGGGGTGCTAGGGCACAGCAGGGGTACAGCCATGGCAGTAGAGAGAGTTCTGTCAGAGGCAGTGGCTCAGTTACATTCTTTTTTTTTCTGTTGTTCTCTGGACACTGGTGTGGAAGCTTCTTTGTACTTGCTCCGCGGTCAGACGGTCTTGCTTAGCTTTCATTGCCATCATGATTTCATAATAGCAGCACCATGTGCCAGTACTATATGTCATAAAGGTGCATCGTGTACTGGAATTGAGTGGAACTGAGTCATCCACAGAAAGACAGAACAGAAACAATGATACGGAATCATTCTGAGGAGCCAGGGTGATGTGATACAGAACACCTGATTATCTGCTTCCCTGTACCATGGGATTTAAGATGAACAACGTTCAGACTGAAGCAAAAAACCAAACTTGCAAGCAACCATGCCGCTAGTAAGAGAATGAAAGATGACCGTTACCACAACATAAATTTAAACAGCCTTAAATCCATTGCCAGGGCATTCCTGAGTAACATAACTGAATGAAAAGAAAACCAACTGTCCTGTGCCAAAATACATTTTTCCCAAATAGCTCAAATGTGAACAGCAGAATTGTCCAGAGATTTGATACAAAATCTGAGGCAGCCACATTGCCAAGCAACTCAGTGCACTTAAGATTATAAAAATGTTGTTCCACAATTTTCTATTCTAATTGACACTTTGCAGCAAGTTAACACTGTCAATCATTCTGTGCATTAGAAGAATTGAAACCCAACATGGGCCAAATATTCTTCACACAAAGCAGCTTAACAATAAAAAGAACTGTTTAAAAAAGAACAGGCAGAAGATAATGATGCCTAGTTTGTGGTCAAACATCAGTTCATGGCAGTCTACGACCACAAAAAGTTGAGGGCTGTAGTATCCCGCAGGAGTCAGGATTAATCTTCTGTCCATCTAACTTGTCTGCGTTCACTCAGTGCATGAGACTATTTCTGGTCCTAAGGACAACATTCACTTTCTGCTTTTAAAAGCTGTGTCAGAATCACTTTCAAGTTACGTAGGAAAGTGCTGAAATATTTGTGGCTGGCTCATGTCAGGAAAACCATTCTCTTCCTTCTTAGAGAACAATAGCCTGTTTCTTCAGTTTGGCACTTGAAGTCGCACCAGGCAGGAGAGCAAACTATTCGAATGACATTAGATTAGCAGGTACCTGGAAAAGATTGTAAATTATTCAGCAGTATAATCCTTCTGAGCCTATTACGGCATTGGGAAACTGCAAGGTTACAAAACAGAGCGGGCTAATAATTATCATAATTATAATTATGATCCAATGTGAAAAGTATAATCAGTCCCAAACAGGCCCAAAAGAGGTCTAACCCCATAACTGAAAGATAAAGACTCAAATGATTTCTCTATTCATGGACCAAATCCCGCCAAAGTATTCTAATCAGTCATCAGTATGCATGGGCAGAACGTGCGTGTGAAAAGAAGATGCCAAGCTGCATCCTGGTTTAGGTCCTATATGGATCAGCATCCACTTAATATAACCTTTGGAAATCCTTTTAAGAATGAACATTTTCCACAAGAGAAGAACGAGGCTGCTATATAAAGGACAGACATAACATTTTATAGGACGCTCTCTTCAACGGCACCTACGGACCCAGTCATAATGCTATGTAAATGCTCGCGTGTTTACTTCCTCTGTCCATGAGACAGCCGCTTCTGAAGTACAGATGGGATGACCTCACTTGAAGCAGTAAGTGTAGAGGTTATATGTTAAGGTAACCAAACCTATAGCTAGACCTGCACAAATCCTGATTTGGTGGAAATTCTGTGGTTTTAAATAATTTTTATTCCTCCTCTTGAAAAAATATCTCAAAGTACAAAATGAGGAGTTATGTCTGTCCCCACAGGACTGTGTGTGCACACAGATTGAAAAGAGGTATCTTTTCTAGTAAGGATTTTCTGGAAAATACGAAAAAGTGGGTAGAAATAAGTTTCACAACCGTACCTGAGGCTTGTTGCTTTTGCATGCATCATCCAAATGCTTATGCCATAATATTGCATGAAACCTTGAACCAGTCTGGAACTTGTAAACATTGCCTAAAAAATAAGAAAATCAAAGGCTCTAAATTTGCAGACAGACACATAGTTTCAAGGGATTCTAATTTCTGTGCAGAAGCCAAAGCCCTGAAGTAAACTGTTAAATTAATTTGCACCTCAAATGCTCAAACAGGATGTTGCTCTCATAATGTTCAAAATGCTCAATAAAGCATTTTATCCAACAATCCGTGGGTGAAGGGAGTATGAAAACATACGTGGCCTGCGAAGCTAAGAGGACTGTACAGGCAGAGAGGCCAAATTACAGCCACAGAAAAGACCACTTAGGTCACATCCAATTTACTCCTGGCTTTCTTCTCAGTAAGACTGTTGTGGTTACTGCCAAACTTCTTACGAATGTTTTGTGGTATTTGTGAACCTAGTTTTCTTCAATGTCCTATATTGCAAGATTCCTCTATGCCTCGTTATTTTGTAAATTGCTTCTTGCAGTCAAGCACTCTGTGCGTTTTACTCGACACCCAAGAGATGCTCCTCACACAGCTGAGGCAAATCCATGTCCAGCACCAAAGCTGAAAACGTGAAAAGTGAAAGAAGCCTCAAAAATCTTTATGTAACCACTCGAAGTGCAAAGTAACTCTAGGGGCTTTCTCATCTTTTCAAGTTTTTGAAGTTTAATCAAGGCAGAAGAGTTATTGCACTTCAAAATTAATTATTAAAAAGTAATTAATAATTATATAAAAGGCTTTTTTGGTGCATGGTTTGATGTTTGAAGAATTTTCATAATATTTTAATTGGCTTCAGTGTAAGTCAAGATTTGATATTGACCAATTTTATGAAAGCTGTTCAGAAACTTGGAGATCAGGGTATGCGGGCACATAGACATGCAGCAATCTCATACTGGTTGGGCAATTTCTACAAAACTTACAGAAACTGTCATGATACAGCAAGACCTCTGTAGGCACCAGAGACGCACCACAGCATATTACAGAAGCATGTTCAATTTCATTTGCACTCTCCTTTGAAAACTCTATATTGAACATCTCCCTCTTCAGTCTTTTATATGAGTGCCACTGCAAGTTCTGTAATCTACACACTCATTAATAGAGATTAATCTACTTCCTGTCACAGAAACATAATGGAGACAACGTCCATCCTGCAACATCTACCTTTGTCAGGGTTATTTAGCTGGAAAATATCAGGATGCTCAGGGTCATCAGGCAGTGCCACCATCCAGCCCACAATGGAGACTTTTTTACCAGGTGTAGATTTATACTGGAAGAGACAGACAAGTCAGTCACAGCTGAGACTGTACCAGGGATTAACTTTTGGCTGTAAAAGTTGTGCAGACATATGGCTTAGCCTGGAACAGCCAGTACACTTCAAACACCGTCCAGATCCGCTTATGAATACGCAATTCTTGTTTTTAGAACAAATTTAACACTTACATGTTTTCTTTCAGTGCCTCTTAAAGATTTTGCTCCAAAGTACAGAAGAGTTGATCCTGACAGCATAACCCAGTATCTAGTCCATGAGGAGAGCTGAATCAGAAAGGAAAAATAGGAAAATTAGGAAAAACTCTGCACATCTCCAACATTTCAAAAATCAATTCACAAGCAAGTCCAAGTGCTACCAAAGTTAATTTCAGAAACAAGGAATGGAGAATTAGATAGAGCGTCTCCTGGTGTAAATCAGCCCAGCTACCTAAATTGGATGGCTGGCTGTGAATACAATCCGTCTTACTTGGGTATCATAAATTTATCGGGACTGATTGCTTCGCAGCAAAATAGTGTGCTGCCTTCTACTGGACAGATCTTAGACTTCTGCATTTGATCAATAAACTTTATTGAGATGACATCTCTGCAATTCTTCACATCTTTTAGCACTGAACAGTAGGGTTGCACATAAAAAATATCAATGAACTCTACAAACCCCAAAGGATTTCCAAATGTGTAGGACCAGAAACATGTGAAACCTGTGATTTTAGGTTAAGTATGAATTACCATGGCTTTGGTGCTATGGGTGGACGCCCTGCAGCCTTCCCATTTCACCACTCTACTAAATTTCTGCCCTCACAGAAATGCGTGCTGATTTATAGAGCTGCTTTGCTCTTGCTCTGCTGTCACAACCTAGAGACGTTACTTGCAAATGCAGGGAGAAGCAAAACTGCTGTAGATGAAAGGACATGCAAAGGTTACAACCTTGTTATAACCCAGTTAAAACTTTGAACAGAAAATGATTTTACAATTGGTAGTAACAAGGAACATTGTTTTGTGTGTGGTGTCAAGCTGCAGTTTTAATCTAACGCTGGAAATTAAAACAGCCACTACTGAATTAGAATCACAGGAAGAATTAGAATTAGACTCACTTACAGTAGGTTTCTTGCCTTCTTTGAGCAATGTTTTTCTTCTTAATGGACCTTCCATGGTAATGACTCCTGTGGAACTACCTAATGTGCAGCTGCAGGCCCCTGTTGGGCTGGAGAGACAAAACACTGCCATATGCATTTGAGCAGACACATGAGGACAAGAAGCAAGCAATGTAATTTAGCTGTAAATATATTTTTCCTCTATTGCCTTACACGTATTGTATCATCTGACACTCGGCTCTATAATATGTATTTTCCAAACCTAGGCATCAAATAGGAACCAGGATCTTTGAGAAACAGCAAATCAACAAAAGGTTCTATTCTGGGCCTTGACATGAAAAAATATAACAAAACAGAATAAATATTGAGGCCCAAAGTCAAAGGGAACACAGGCAGTTTTCTATTTTATTCTGGTAAATTACAGAAATTATCTGGATTTCTGGAAACTTATGGCTTAAAATTTTGGCAGTAAGAGCTCCCACAAAGGTAATTTTATCTTAAAGTACACTTTAGCTATCAAAAAAGAATGCAGGAAATTACCTTGGCTAATTGGAAAAAAGTTGGGAAAACTATATAACAACGCCAAATAATTTATTGTACAATGATTAAAATATTTTTTTCCTTTCCTAGGATGAACATACAGCTTCCTACATACAACAGTGAGAAAGTGCTACAACTGAAAGAGCCCAAGCACAGGCAAAGTCAGAAATGTAAACAGCCATTAAGAACATAACAACCAAAGATTGACTGGTAGGTGGTGATCTGTTAGAATTATCTGCTGCTAACCTCTCTCCATCGCCAGGTCCTGCTATTCTTATAAGGGCCAGTGAAGTTTACCAGAGCCAACTACATCATGTCTAATAATGAATACAAGGAAAAGGACATGTGTATGATCTACCATTCAAGTTGTGAAAGGAACACTATTCTGCCTATGAACAAGTATGACGGCATCATATAAACACATGCTAGTGAGAGTGATACACGCAGCAACACCGCCTATGCAGGAACAGCACTTCAAACTGGCAGGGGCATCTTCTTCGATTAAATGGAATCGCCTTGCCTGTGCTAATGTGTGCTCTTGCCAGTTCTAGTTTTCTGATAAAAGCAATAGAAGATTCCAGAAAAGGAGGAATGAATGCAAGCATTAGAATTACTTGACAGTGGATAAATGTAAGAAATGTATTTTAGGGAATAATTCTTCACTGTGGATTTAACAGGCTTTTCATGTTTTTATCTTCTTATATTTCTAGCTTGTACGCATTTTTGAAGCAAATCTACCATGGACATATTAAGAGTGTATCTTCCAGAAACAGGTATAGTAGTTGAAATATTGTTCCAGAATTTATTACTTTGCTTATTTATAATGCATGCACTTTTATTCCTGTCTAACAACTTCTAACTTGCGCTGCTATCAGATGTTGTTAGCTCAAATAAACCAGCTGTACTTACATTTACAACATTATATCAAACACTTCTACAATGGCTGATGCAAACTAATTTATACAAAATAAAAACTAACTGGATTTAAACGCCAACTAAATCTCAGTATTTGCAGAATACTGTTTCAGGGCCCTATTTTCTTTACTGTTCGTAGGTGCTTCTTCACTTCCCACTACCACAGAATTTATCAAGTCCAGGTCAGGTGTGGATGCAATGAATAACTTTTATCCCCCTAACTGTATATAATTTTCCACGTCACCTCTCTTTGGGCTGTAAATGGACTACCTGTTTCTGAAAAGTCCATGTCCTAGGGGCTAGCAACACTGAGAGTGCCCGCTACATAGGGCACTGCAGATGTTCCCTCTCTTACTCGGGGTCCAAGGTAACACCTCTGTACTGTACAAAATCAACACATTATACTGTAGCCCTCTGACCCAAACAGATGTTATGGGTAGCTGTCCTTCAAATCAGGAAATAAATTGTGAGAAAGGGTCAAGAAGGTATCCTTCTAACACCATTATTTGTCACAGAAGGCAAAGATGGCCTTCATGACAAACCTGCTTCTGTAATGTCATAAAACCCAAAGTAAACAATAGTTTTCTGCAATATGGAAGGCAGATATCATTATTTAAATCAATAGCTAAACTGAATTTCATCTGAATGGGCCATACCCCTGCATTAGCATTAATAGGAATTTTTACACACAGGAGGGGAAGACTCCCATGAGTTGATATGGTCATACAAGGATACTTTTGGACAGAAAATACATTACGCTAGGAAAGCGTAGAGACCCCAATGAAAGTTTAGCACCATACACTGAGCAAGGCAGACCCTGAACTGTACCTGTAGACACAGCTTCGACTCCTAGGAGAATTCCGGATCGGTACCCTCCAGTTAGGCCCCAGCGTGGCATATAAACGACCCCTGTTCGTGAATGCAAATATCTGATGAGGGAAATTCTAGTCTGAGACTTCAACAGTTAGGGTTTGGTAAACATGACAGAGATAGTTCCCAATCTTTTCAGGTCCATGGGAAGAAAAACACAATAATTTTACAGTGATTTATTTCAAAAAGTTTCCCATTTTTTCCTAACTAATCAATAATTTGATAAAAATAACTCTTGATTTAGGGCTTACCTATGTTAGGGATCATTCATGAATTTCTTAGCTAAGTCTGTAGAGCGCTCAGTGAGTGTACGTGAAGACTAACTCACCTTTCAAGCCCTGACGGCAGCTCCTCACTAAATTCTGAGCTTTCACTGCTATCTAGAAAAAGAGTAGTACAGAGAAGGAGTAAGAAAACCACCCAAGGGAAAATACAAAGCCAATGTATGTGGATCACCAGAATAATCTTTTTATAGTACCATGGAAATTGCTTACTCAAATCATGTTTCAAAATTGAAGTCTTTAGAGTTCATGGTAAAACCTAAAATTGGAAGAGGCTTATATCAGCCTTCCCTCATATCTCACTGGTGCGTTTAAATACCAGACATCTACATGTTACATTAATTTTCATTATACTGCTTTTCCCTCAAAAGCTGAGCACTTAAGGAACACAAAATCCAGTTACTCTGTAAGCCGATATTTCTACCACAACATCTGTAAGTCAATTAAAGTTATTAGACGTGATATTATTGTTTGTTTTCAACAAGCGAGCACACCTGTAACGGAGGATATGCCAGCTGCATGCTGCTGCCAGGAGCCATAACAAATCAATACGATGGTATTCACAATGATAGTTCCTATTTCTACCCCAAGCCCATGATGGATTTGTCCCTCCTTCCCTGGCACAGCTATTTAGCCCACAGTTTTAATTTGACCAGGACTGATCTTCTGAGGCTCAGTATAACACAGTGAGCTGTGCCTGTATTTTCATTATTTCAAAGACATCTCAGCATCAAACTCTCTTGGTCAAGTAACCTGCTATCCTTTACAGTCTATCTCCTATTCCAGAAGTAGCCGGAGCCACCTAAAAGGTGGCTTTCTCATGCTTAGAACACAGACTCTCAATCACTTTGGTTTTATTACAATAATTATTTTATTAATTATAGTACCATAATGTAATTTTCATGCTCCTCTTTCACAAGTTCATTTTATGTTTCTTTAGAAGTCTCAGAGAGCACAGCTAAACTATTCTCCCATCTTCTAAAATTATCATTAAAATTCAAGTTTTCTTTGTGAAAAGGTAACTTTCAAAATATGTATCCACTTTCCAGCAGCACTTTTTTTTTTCCCTGCTGAAAGCTGACAAATGCTCTGCGTCACACACAGAGCGTATACGAAGACAATCTTCCTTCATGCCACTTTTACCAAACCCATCCGTAGGCGACCGAGGCAAGCTGAGATACAGTCGACCAGGCGGCCGAGCAGCAGTTCTGCTCTACGTTCTCCCAGGAAAGGGACCAGTCCTTGCCCAGGAGCTAAGGATCTTCCTCATTCCCTACTTTGGGGTATCCCTGCGAGTCTCCGGAGTGCCGGGACAGCCGGCGGGAGTGCAAGCCCCCCCCTACCTCTGGAGAGGCCGTTGGCGAGCAGGCTGCCGCGGGGGTGGCCGCGGGGCGGGCTGTGGGGCTCCAGGACGCTGTCATCCAGGAGGTGGCGCGGCCGCTCCGTCGGGAAGGTGGCACTTTTGCTCTCCACTACGCTGAACTGGCACATCATGCTGGAAAACGGGAGAACAAGGCAAAACCCCTCGTACGGCATTTAACAGCAACCCTTGGCTCCTGATATTCCCACTCAGACTTTGCCTTATCAATAGGTTATTAAGTACATGCAATTAAACAGTACCGCTCACACTTTCCCCCTGCTGTGCGTATGCTCCTTTACCACCAAAACAAGTTTCAGACTTTAGTGGTCTTTGTAAGTAACAGTTATTAAATTTCTGCAGATGGTAAGTTTAAGTTGTTTGACTCCTCTCCGTACAAAACTGGAACACCCTGGGGGGAGGCAAAGGCAGAACAACAGAAAAAGCAGACCCCAGCTACGCCAGTGCTTAGTGGTCCTTCGCTACGCTGACTGAACACATCAACACTCTACGACCCTGGACAAGTTGCGTAAACTTCTTTTTCCCTAACTGTGAAATTCAGTAGATGCTGAAACCTTACCTGGGGAGCAGGTGCTCTCACTAAGCTGGGTAAATGGTAGAGAAAAATGTTTCTAATCCATACTACCCAGGTAAAACAGCACAAAAGGTCACAACTTTCCTGAACGATAAGGTGTGCCAAGCAGCTAGGACGTTTCCTTAGATGTATTAGAAAGATGTTTAAAAATAAAAAGAAAAAAAAATCAGTTACGCACACCAGGAATCCACAGACCAAAGTGGATGCACAGCTTGCAAGTACTGCCAACGTCTGGCATTAGCAGAGAACAGAGTCAGCAAAAATAACAAAGTGCCAGAAGAAAACCTAGAGAATAAACAGTAAAGCCTGAAGCACTCTTGCAATACAAGAAATGGAAGGGACAAATACCAGAGTGCTCTCAAATACCAGAGAGTTCTGCTGCTATCTTAAACCCTTGTGATGCATGAAATTGCCTGAGTGAGATGGCCTGGAGCACCCACTTGTTTCCCAGGCTGTGACTCTTCCTGTGCCTCGGCACCGGAGGTGTAGGGAGACTCGCTGCTACTGAGGCATCAGGACACGTGGGCCTCCTGCTGAACTTCATGATCGCTGACACGTCAGATGGACCTAAAAGACAGAGATCATTTAACATTGAACTGATGCAAAACCCAGAAATCTCACGGGCTGGTGTGTTTAGCCACTCATTAAAATGAATTGTTACAGATAACCAAAAGACACCGTTCCTCAAGAACCGTTTCTTGCGCATTAGGGCTACATCATCCATTTCTGTTATGAATTCATCTCTATATTCTTGAATGTCTGGAAGTAATTTTTAAAACAGCTTTGCACATACTTTTAACAATGAACTCCTACAAAAAGTCTTGGCACCCTTACAACAGCTGGATGTGCCAAAGTGTAATATGCAGAGCCATAAAGTCAGTTTGTACTTCGGGTGTGAGCAGGAATGCTCACACATGTTTTGAATTTTGTTCACAACTCCATGTTGTGAATAAACTGTAAACAATCTGCTCATACTGACTCACAGCCTGAGCATGTAAGAGAAAGCAGGGGCTTTTCATGTATCTAATGGCCAGACAGATGCATTACTTCTCAATCATCTATGAGCTCTAGAGATGTCTCACTGCAATTATTCTTCCTCTCATTTTACAGATTTTATGAGGCCTCATGGAAAACATGGACAAGCTGTTCATGTTCCAGTTCCTTGATGATGTTCGCAAAGGCTGGCAGCAAACTTTGCAACACAGTGGAGAACAACATGGCTTATCATCATCCTCAGTGAACAAGGCTATTTCTTGCTTCACAATAAACAGCTGAGATTTCACTTTTAACCCTTTAGTTGTGGCATTGGTGCTCGTGACAGAAATGGGAACAGTGGTCATGAAAGCGGCTGTCTGCCCCATATCTATCTCCAGCCCTGGCACAGCTCAGGTAGCAGCGAAAGAGACTTCTCCCTACATTACAGGAACCACTTCTTGGAGGCTCCAGCGACCTGAACTTAGTTGGATTCGGCCTCTGACCTAAACACACCCGTTAAGAGGTCAACAGAGACAGAAACTTTGTGATGTGAAAAAACACATACTACTATCATCAGAATCCTTACAAAAGCATCTGGCCTCAAATTAGTGATAAACAGAAACAGAAAAAAATGCGAAACAAACCCCCAACATTCCAGGGCACAATCTGACAACAGGATGTGAAGGCACACTCCTAACAGAAATGGTTCTGAGAGGGTGGTCGGTCACTGGAACAGGCTCCCCAGGGAAGGGGTCACGGCACCAAGCCTGTCAGAGTACAAGGAGCATCTGGACAATGCTCTTAGTAATATAATTTAGTTTTAGGGAGTCCTGCAAGGAGCAGGGAGTTGGACTCAATAATCCTTACAGGTCCCTTCCAACTGGGGATATTCTGTGATTCTATCTGTTACACAGGCTACTCCATCCCTCCCCAAGCACAGAAGTTATTCATCAATTTCTTCTGCCTTGAACTGAGGATTCATGAGACACAAGAAGAAAAAGGAGAACCAGTAATGAGTTTGTCCAGTAAGAGGCAAAAAATAATGCAAACAAATGCAAGATGCTTTACTGTCCATACCCACTCTGCAATATAGACTTAGATGAAGTTGTATGAAATACAGGAATTAATTCCAAAGTACTTGTATTTTTATTTTCCCATTGCCTAAGACTCAGGAAATTCACTATGAACTGGGCCATTACTATGAAGAACGGCAAAGGTTTTTCCCTAGCAGTAAGGGGAAAAATCTCACCCACACAGTGTTCTGCACATTTGAGCAAACCATTCATTGTGCTGTTTAATTAACAACGAAAGGAGCCCCAAGGCAAGCAGAAAGAGGAAACTGCTTCTAGCAAGAGAGAGAGGGGAAACGAGTTCATTAGAGGAACCTTCAGTAATGTAATTCATCGGATCATCAATTTAGTGGGAGAACAAAAAGAGAAAACAGTTTGTAATCCTGTTTTCTACCCTATTCCTATATACCATCTTATACAGGAGAGCATTTTTGCCTGCCTGCCTTTGCTACCATCACACAATTGAGAATTTGTGGAACATGACACCAGGAGCACGAGTCACTTGCGTATGCAGCTTCTGAGAAGGTCTTACACGTAAAGTCCACGTGCAGTTTTAAAAAAGCACACTTTTAATCATTACTTCATCCAGAGATTCAAGCAGAACCATACGTCTGTGAGGTCGTAACAGGGCTGAGTACAATGTTCTGCTACATTTTCAAATAAAATTTTGTTGTGTTTGAGCTGTTAAGACGGCATTGGAAGCTTTTTCCCTAGAGACAATAGGGTTCATCTTCCTCTTCTGCTGTGGAGGCTAAGCACAAGTTAGAATATAAAAAGTATGAATCTGAGCAAAATCAGGTGGTGACTAGTTTAGTGTAAAAACTGTTTGAATTAGTATTTCACTATTAGGTCTGAAAGTCTTGTCTGTTGCATTACTAGCAAGAACATATATTTCACTAAAATCTTTTACCATGTTTTCATTACGAATTCTTACAATTTATGCAGAGACAAACCAAATGCATTCAGAAGTTTCAGAAATGATTCCAAGTTATTTTATTTGAGAACCTCCAGCCCTTCTGATGAACTAGGTTCACAAAAAGGAGCTGTCTCTACACGCTTTGTTTGTAGTGCCTTTCCATCAGATATTTTTCAACTTATGAACAGTAAAATACTTAGGACAACGGAGGTGTTTACTACCTGCTAAGAAGCTTAAAATATATTGGAACTGAGACCCACTATGAAGATAGTGGCAGCTGAAAGAGAATTTTCATGAAAATTATGAGCACGTATCAGCAAGAGTTTAATCTGAAACTCGGCATAAACTTCAGTGTTAATGTGGCCACTCTGAGGTTACCATCACACCTTGCAATGCATGAAGTCACTACTTGTCCCTTAATTTGGCTGCAGGATCGGTTCAGTTTTCTATTGCTTCCTGTTGTGTCATTCAGCTCTTTCTCTCTGGTGTTGGTTCTAAATCCTGATTTACATTAAGTCCTTTTAAGTGGATGACATTATAGTTCACTGAGAGCTACTGAAATACTACGTTTAACAAACTCTTGAAACTACAGCCTGTGAAAGAGCAGCAATCTCAAGGCACAGTCCTAAATGAGTACCAGTACGGCGCAGTGCTTTTTCACACAGATACTATGCCACATGTCAAAATAACTGTTAAATTTTCTAACTGATAAGAGCGTAAAGGTTTAGATTTCTCACCATGGAGAGTCACAGAGCTGAAAGCAATAAGACTGTTCCATTAATTTGATTCTAAGACAATATTCATTGAAGCAAAGCATGGAGACTGCACCAAAACTACTTTATCTAGAGAAAGAACAGCAAAATAACAAGTCTTGTGCTGACACAATCAAGCCATTACAAAATCAAAGTCAGCTGGATTTGACTCAAGATATTTTAAAGTATTTATATATTCAAATGTTATCACTATCAAAACCTACAAAAAATAAGAGATGTTGCCTACCAACAAAGATAGTGCTTTGGAAGTTTTCACTCTACACTCCATTTTTTTTTTTTTTGGGAAATTAGATCCTTTCTACTTTCAGGAAGAAATTTCTTCCTGTGAGGGTGGTGAGCCCCTGGCCCAGGTTGCCCAGAGAAGCTGTGGCTGCCCCGTCCCTGGAGGGGTTCAAGGCCAGGTTGGACGGGGCTTGGAGCAACCTGGGCTGGTGGGAGGTGTCCCTGCCCAGGGCAGGGGGTGGAATGAGATCGTCTTTAAGGTCCCTTCCAACCCAAACCATTCTGTGATTCTACGATTCAGGAAACATAAAGTGAAATTTGCACTAATACGAATACAACGCAAAAATTTTTAAAGATTGATCATTATAACTTGATTTTAGCAAGAGCTTTTATTACCTGGACAGCTTCAGAACAGAAAAAGTTTGATAAAAAACCCTGAAACAAATGATGTAATGTGTCTAAAAAGACTGCTTATCTCAGATTGAAAATAATATTATAGAGTCAGACTTTCCGGTTAAAATACTGCCTGGCTAAGGTGAGATGTGTCAAGGGTGACAGAATTTGTGGAAATAGGTATAGGAGCCTTACAACTTAAGCAAACAGTTCCAGCCTGGCTTCCTTGTCATCATACATGGCAATCACAATTGCCTTCGTCAGTCCTGTGGAAGGAGATAATGGACTTATTCTATCTAATTGCCAGTTAGGTGCCTTTAGTGAAGATCTTGATGACAGAAAACGGAATGCTTTGTGGGATAAGATGAAGACCGAAGTATCAGCTGTGCTGGTGTTCCTCTGTTTGAGTGGCCATTTTCTATGTAGTTCTGCATCTTTCTCATCTCCAAGCCAACAGGAGGGAATATATACAGTTTGGCTCTGTTAAACCTGCGCTAAGGTAAAAAGAATCTGAGCTTAAAAACCTTTACAAAGTCTTTGCATCTGCTCTGCCGTGAAATGTTTATGAAGAAGAACTGTGAAGTTCGGAGTTGTCGTTAGACAGGACCTGTGCTGCAGGGTACGCTCAGCTCAGCAAGAAGTCTGGGGCGCAGAGGGTGTCAGCGAGAGTTATGGGGCACAGGGGAGATGACCTCATTTCTGTAAAGGGGTAAGAGACAAGAGAGTCTGTGCCAAGAAGGATGCCAAAGAGGGCAAGCAGTGAGATACTGATGAAAACTGCACAGACCAAGGGATGTTTATGGACATACCAGACTGCTGAGCAATTAGCTGGGGAAGCTATGCCTGATACTACTGATAACAAAATTCCAATATTTAAATTCATTTGAGATTGAGTTATTTTGCCTCTTTTTTTCCAATAAGTTAAGTCATCTGCTACTGCTAACTCTCCTCTTTACTCTCCTGGCTCCATTCCTAGTGCATACTGTTACCATGATTGCTATTCTGTTATTTTGCCTTTCATGGAGACAAAGCACTCTTAGTAGGATTTTCCAGTCAGCTGGCATGAACAAGGGTTAGTTTGGTTTTCATTATTTCTCAGCATCATTTTCAAGACTATGCTGACATGCACAAAAATAATGTATAAAAATATTAAAACATTATTAAAAATTTGTTTGCGTTAGGGAACGTGAGACAACTTCATCAGAGTGAGCTGAGTGCTGTTCAGAGATCTGTGGCAAGAACATTTGGAAAAGTTTACACATATCCCAAAGGATCTCACTGTTTTTTCCTTTGCATAATTTTTCCATGAATAATCCTTCAAATGTTATAAATGAATGTTACTTTTGCAATCCTTCAGTAGAACATGTGAACATTTACAGTCTCCAGAGCTTTTAAAAAAAGCAACAGGGTGAAGGAGTTACAGTTCACAATTTTTCTCCACTAAAAATCTATCAATAAACCAACAGTAGGCATCCAAACAGAAAACTGAAAATGAGCTGCATGTTATATGCGGAAAAACAGAGTGATTTTTCAGGAAGGTAAAACAGTCTCAACTCTTTACTATTTTTTGGTGAGCGTCTAAGAAGTAAAACTGATACTTACCAGCTCTGCTTCTAAAACTTAATAAAGACATTCCAAGCCACAGACTCTCTGTTAAATCTTCGCTGTAAATTTTTACTGTTCTGTTGCCATTGTAACCAAAGTCAGTGGGTGATAATTAAAACTTTCAAACAGAAAGACCTACTTACAAAACGCAGTTACAAAACACACAATAAAGAACTTAAGAAGAATTTTGTGCACAGAATCAAGAATGATCCAAAAAAAAAATAAATCGAGAATGATGGCTATTGTAAAAGCATAGTTTTAATTTTCAGAGTATTGCTTTACAATTCAACTAAAGCCTATTAATGCATACAACATGCGAGACGTATTATGGCTGCTTCTCAGACAAGAGCAAACTAAGAACAAGAATTAGAGCCTTTGGCTGCACCTCTCCGTGCTCCCCCAAGCGCCCACAAGTAAAAAAAAAAAAAAAAAAAAAGTGTGTTTTGGTCAGACAAATTGAAATCTGCCTGCTCTCTTTGCAATCAGTATGCAAAGGCCTGTTGCTGCAGAGGGCAGGAAAATTATTTTGGTTATTGAATGAAAGTACTTCTTTTTTCCAAAGGACTATGAAGTATTTCTAGTACCATGCCCTGTGAGGAAAGGGAACATAAATAGGATTTTGTATTTCTGCCACGTGATCCCTGTTGCTGTAATTAGTGTCCTATTCTAATCTATGTAACAGCAAAAGGTACAGCTACATTTATAGAAACCTTATTCTGCAGTGCATTATTTATTTTTTTTACCCTATGGACAATAATTGGTATAGAATATCAGTCTGTCTACTTTGGCAATCGGGAATTTCTAATTGTAGAATTATCACAGGAAGAAAAAAATTAATTCACTGTTTCATTCCAGACTTTATACTTTTAATCTTCCACAAATCCTCATTCTCTTTCCATCTTTTGCATTTAAAGAGAATATGTTAAGTCTAGGGCAACATCCAGTAGAAATCACAATTAAGATTGTCTGGGTTTGCTCCACTGTCCTTTACTTCTCTGACTGTTTTTCTTTCACTGACAGTCCAGACGAACCACACTTTTCTCAATTGCTTTCTACTTCTAATAGGTGTAAAGAACATCCTTCTACCTGTTCACATTTTCCTTCAAATCATTCTCAATTTCTTTAATTTCTGTGTTCTACTTATCCAGCTACAGCTTGTTCTTTTTTCTTGATTCCCTTCTGCTTCTCAACGATCCTTCCCTTATTACAGCCTTTAGTGGATTTTCAAGTTAAATGTGCAGGTTAGTTTTCCTAATTAATCAGAAAACAGTTTAAAGAAGTCTAACAACAAACTTCTTCATTTAGTAAACGAAAAAAGTCATGGTATGGACATTTCCTTCTTCCCTCAAACTCCACTGATTTGCTTTGTGCAAGTAAGCTCCCATCCCAAATTTCTTAAACAAGCAAACAAAAAATGAGAGATTGAGGCAGAGAGACCTGGAGCACGTGGTATTCTTTTGCTTCACTTCCAGATTCTATTTTTTAGAACCTATTTTATGTTTACAGGACTCCAGAATACACTCATTAGGCAATTTATGAGAAGATGTTTCTTCATAGCCCTTAATGTCTCATATATATCTCCTCAAATGTGTAAAAAGAATAGTTTGCCCCAGTTTTTTTTGGTTTTATGTTTGTTTTGGGTTTTTTTACAAATGCTACCGTATACCTGTGCCAAGAATGCTTGGAATAGACACACAGTGTGGTTCTCCTTCGATGTAGTCTTTGCTTTATGTTCAAATTTGCATTAACAAAATCCTCTAATTTAAAGGTTAATTCCAAAAGCATGGCCTGCGGTGAGGGAATAAACACTGACAAGTATGTCAATCCTTTGTAATGTCTATCAATAACATCAATTATGAAAAAGAGAACCTTCAATCACATTGAACATATTAAATTATACTTTTTCTTCCCATAAACTTAAGTATAAGAGTGCATCGTGCTGGGTTATCTCAGGGCACGAATGTCCCTTACTGGGCAAGTACAGCTTAGGCAGGCGCAGCTCCACTCACCCCGTCTCCATTGCTGTTATGGAAAACCTGTGTGCATTTGTGAGGGAGTAGTTCCATCTTCTTGGACCATTCAATTCTGGCTTACATTTTTTTGCTATAATTGCCAGAAAGGGACCAATTGAGTGATGTGGACACAGAGGGGAGTTCGTTGATGTTAATATATGAAGTGTCAAAACATAAAATGGACCCTAAAGGAGTTTGCCCAGTAGTACTCAATGCAGTATCTCCAAGAGCAGGACTGTAGAAATATGTTAATAATGCAACGAAAGATGAAATTACATTGCAGGCAAGACCACAAGTTTAATATATTTAGCAAGGACAACAGCAACAGCAAACCAGACAAGTGCACCAGAAACCTGGGGCACTTTTGTCTGCGCCACTCTATCAAGATCAAGTACAACTAACCATATTTCTAATGCACTTAGAATGTAATATATTTATTTACATTATTATTATTAATTATTATTATTTACAGTATTATATTATAAATACTTCTAATGCTTACTGACTGCATAGTAAGCACACTTGAGTGTACTTCCTTCAAATGCTTCCTAGACAGAGGTGATACTTTCAATTCCAGGTGTTGCTTCTATGGATTCACTAACCGTCAGCATTTGTGTTACTTGCACTGTATCAGTGGAATGCGCAAAACCCTGACTTACACGTCAGCAGAAATGTTGAATTTCTTGCAGCTGGATCTGCTGGGTAGTGCAATATGACATCCATATTGGCAGTGACGACATACCCATTGCGAGACCACAGCTGCAGGGAAATACTTAAGTTTGGGTTCAACAGAATACATTAACCAATCCATCAATAAAATAACTTTTTGCATAAAGTATTTCAGGTGACTGCTCTGAAGAAGGCGGGGGGGGGGGGGGGAAGAGCAGAAAAGCCCCTTGTCCTCTGGCTCTTTTATATCTTCCTAACATTCCCAGGGAGTAATAGCTTGGTAGTTAAAATAAGCATCAGTAAACTAGGACATTAAAGAGACTTGTTTGGTAAGAAAGTCACAGAAAGTAACAGTGATAAAGTTAAAAACTGAGTATGACCGTTCTCTCCCTGATAACTTTACATTTCCTTTGACAGAATATTCTTCAATTTTTGTGAGGCTTTGGTCTGTTCAGAAAAAACCACAGCACACTAATTCTGGCTGGATTTAGTGGTTGATAACAACATGTGATTCCCACACATTTGTCTGGTATTAATTTTTTTCAAAAATACTCAAATGAGTTGTAAAAATTTGCAGGGAAAGTATCCCAGAGGAAGAGATTGGAAATGACTACAAGTCTGAAACTAAAGCGCAAAGTTTTCTGGATGGTCTGTAAACTTTTGTGAAGAAAACTTAGTTCTTCTATTTCTACCTTAAGTACAGTACAAGGAAAGCAGACACTATGCACATGAAGCAATAACCAAGCACTTGCGGGAGGATTAGACAATCCTCATTTCCACAGAACAATTGGCTGCTAAAGCATTTAGCACAAACTATTTATTAGTTGCCAAAGCAACCAGTAAAACAAATGGCAAAACTAAATGTCAACTCAGTGTTTACACGGAAAATGACGGTGTGGGATTTTCTTATTCTAAAATGCTGGGACTGCTGTACCGACGGCACTAGTGTAGTATACCTACTTCCAGAGGGTTACGAATGCGCAAACACCCCAGTCTTTCTTCCTTCTCTTTCTACATTTTCTACATTTTTAGCTCCTGTATATCACATACTTTACATCCGATAAATCTACTGCTTCTAATTAATTATAATAAATACTAAAAGTTCTTTAGCAACTCTCAAAGCTGACTGGACTGAATTTTACCCCAATAACAATAAAAAAATACACCTGTTTCATATTAATTACTCCAGATTCCTGGTAGGGTGGTAACGTAAAACCTCTGGTCTACTTATTCTCCTCTCAAGAATTATACCAATACCTACGAGATAAAAAAGAAGAATCCCTGACTATTGCATAACAAAACCCCCAAAATAAGGGTTGCCTACAGCTGAGGCCCGGCTGTTGCTAAAAAGGACTTCTAAGTGCTAACTTTGATGAAGGCGTTCATTAAAAATCACAGAATCATGAAGATCAGTCTTTGAGTCACTTGGTATTAGATATAATTTTCTGGATAAGGTGATTATTTTAACATTATTTTATCTTTTTATATAGTTTTCCAAGACAGAAGAAACATGGTATATTTCAGAGAACAAGTAACCATTTTCTATATTCTGATTAGCACTGTGATAATTTTCAAAATAACATTAGGATGATAAAGAACATGCATAAAATTTTCTATACTGAACTAGACGTGGTGTGCAAATTCTAAGAACCTTCAGTTGCTTAGAAGGCTAACTTATTTACCATATATTAAATTAAATCTTTTCTTTTGTTCTGGGCAAACGTATTGAGTTATACCTTCCAAAACAATCTGTCTAATAGCTGTACCATAAATGCCGGGCACCTCCTAGCCAACGCTGCAGGAACACAGATGTCTTTTACAGCTAATTCAACTGGAAACTGTGAACAGTTAGCATACTATAAGCTCTCCAGCTACATTCTCTCTCTCTCAAACTGTAGCAAGGCAGAATGAACAGACTTAAGCCGCTGCCAAGGAAGTTGCGTGAATCACAGAGTTCCTGAAAGCATACAATTAAACTGTTTAAAGCTCCTTTTTAAATGCTACTTGCAAGAGACAAGAATCTCTGCAGCGTTATGGAAGGCATGAAATCTTGCTGTGAAAGCACTATTCACAATTATATAAGCATTTGGCAATTAAATGAGACCATCTTAGCCACTAATATACCAAACATAGCTTGTTGTGAGACATTCACTTTAATCAGATGTCTGCCTCCTGTTTGAATTTACTGGAAAACCAGTTGGCAACCAAAGTGGAAAATGGACACATGGTTTTCTCCAGTACTTTGCAAACAGAAATATTGAAGGATTTAACTGTTTTTATTGAGCCTCACACTCATAAAGATACTTTAAGGGAAAAAAAATACCACCACATTGTCCCTGTCTAGAGTACGCTGTTAATCTTCTTTTGAAAGGGAGCAGTCACGATGCTGGAAAGGAAAATCCACTTCCATCATCAGGACAAGTAATTACACTATTGCAAGTAATTACTAAAGACACTATTCCCTGCACTGAAGTCCATTACTTCAGACTTTGGAATTATCACCATGGTATTGATCTTTTTCTCCATATTTGGAAACATGGCAGGCTGTAAGAAGGCAGTACGTCACACGCAGAACTCACCTACACTTACTGCTATTAGTACCCTATGAACTTTTTGACTGTCAGGAGAACCAAACTGATGACTGCCCTTATGGCCAAGAACCTTTATTTTACCTTAAAATCACTATATTCAGACTCCTATGCCTTAAACTATTGACTGGAACATTGAACTACTGCCTAAACTATTTTGAGATCATCTCTTATCATTATAGCTTGCTGACTGCAAAGGATTTACTCCTGGCACACAATGACTGAAGTGGAAATAATCTCAAACTATAGTTTGAATCCAAATAAAGTTGACTCAAATACCTTTGAATGTGCTATTTTTAATTCTCCATGGTCAAATATCTCATTACTGATATTTGAGTATTTTAGCTCGGAATTATTCAAGACTAACATATGGCTATATTTCTATTTATTAATGTTAGTTAAATTTCAATTTGAATTCATGCTAACTTACTTAACTAACCTTCTCTAGGAATTAATTTGTTTTTTCAATAAAGTACACTGTATTCCCTTTAGTAGCATTTTTGCAGCCACATAAGTGCAGGTCACTGAAAAATTCATTGGGTATTACAAAATGCTGGTGGCATTCATTGTTGAACTAGCAGTAAGTGAGAGCTCTCTAGCTGAGCAAGAAATACAGCAGTCCACACGCGTGTCGAGCTTTCGAAGGAAATACAGAAGAATGGAGCAATAGGAATGACTCAAGACTTGGTTTCTAGTTGTCCTATTAGTTCTCACAGTGAATAAAACAACTTTACAGACCATATACGGGCACTGCAGATTCAGAGGGGGAAGTTCACCCTCCCCTAATACTGCCAGATACGATTGCATACTCTGGTTGCCCAGAGCAGCTGTGGCTGCCCCATCCCTGGGGGATTCAAGGCCAGGTTGGACGGGGCTTGGAGCAACCTGGGCTGGTGGGAGGTGTCCCTGCCCAGGGCAGGGGGGTGGAATGAGATCATCTTCAAGGTTCCTTCCAACCCAAACCATTCTATGATTCTATGATTCAATTGAGTAGTTACTACCAAATATTGTCTGAATCAGTATCTGTGGACTCCGGCTAAGCTTACTGCAGTACAAAGCTGTATTACTTGCCTGGCTCAGGAGAGTTCAAAGTTCCTGTTTCCAACTTTGGAACTGTATTTTTAATTGCCTTCCATGACAGCTCTAAATAAACTCAAGCCTTTGATTAAGAATTACAAACTATTGGTGATGATCACCTACTATGCTGCTATGACCGAAGCTAGAACTTCCACAATCATCCTAATGAAATGTTAACATCAAACCCCTGGTGTAAAGCTTTTAAATGTGAGCAATACAAAGTGAAAGCCAGAAAACAAAAAAGCTCGCTTGCATGTCTGCTCTACGTATGTAAGATATAATTATATGAGAAGCAATGACTTAGTTTTAAATGAAAAAGCAAATCCTCACAGAAGCAAAATCAAATATCACATGATGTGCTGGCTGCCAGGTGCCCACCAAGCCACTCTATCACTCCCCCTCCTCGGCAGGACCGGGGAGGTTGGGGGTAGAAAATAAGATAAAAAACCCCCATGGGTCGAGATAAAGGCAGTTTAATAAAGAAAAGCAAAGGCTGCATGCAGATCCAAAGGAAAACAAAAAATAATTTGTCCTCTACTTCCCATCAGCAGGGACTGTCCAGCCGCTGCCTGGGAAGACGGGCCTCGGTGCTCGCAGCGACTGTTTCAGAAGACAAATACCTTACTAATAAATTCCCCCTTCCCCCGCCCCTTCTGCCTCTTATCTTTTATTGCTGAGCACGTCGTATGGTACGGAATATCTCTTTGGTCAGCTTGGGTCAGCTGTCCTGGCCATGTCCCCTCCGAAATGCTTGCTCTCCCCAGCCTGCTGGCCTGTCTGGGGGTGGGAGAGGCAGCCCTGATGCTGTGGGCACTGCTCAGCAGTAGCCACGGGTGCCCCATCACCACCTTCCTAGCCACCAACACAGCACAGCACCTTGAGGGCTGCGGTGGGGAAAGATAACTCCATCCCAGCCAGACTCAAAACACACGTCTGTACAAAGAAAGTGTTGATTTTGAACGTACCCAGTTCTGTGAATGACTTGTATTTTACACAGCAATTAATAACACTGAGCATTGAGGGGGAAAGGGGAGAGCGCCTTCCTGAATAAATGTTTTCTTCCAAATTATTATTTCTATAGATTTTATTTCTTTTTCCATAGAACTGTATGGACTGAAGACCAGATCAAATGTTTATCTGACTCCGGAAATAGCATTCACAATCCTGGGACAAACGAGAGGGTCCCTATAAATGGCCATTTGACACTTAGAAAGGGTTTCACAGCAGCCAAGATGAAGAGGCGGAGAAAAAACACACATATTTATTTTTCTTCTTTCATATTTAGCATCTTCCTTTTTCTTTCTCTCTCTCATTGACTTTGACTCTGTCTCATTTGGTGAGAAGAAAAGACATTTTGAATGCCAAAGGAAATTGCTTGTCAAATGTGGTCTGGACCCCTTGGGTTCTTTACATTCACACGTGGTTTAACATAATGAGACAGCAAATTGGCCGTTCAGGTTTAAGAGATTAAAATAGAACAGCTTTTGAGATAATGGCTCCTGTAGTAGTAAGTACATTTCACATGTTTGTTTAGTCTGTTTATTGAAATAAACTGTGTTGGTATGGCAGATTTGTTTTGGTCAGCTTACAGACAGCACTGTAGTTTTTTAGCTGTTGCTAAAAGATATTACAAATCTTTTGTCCTCCCGCTTTACACAATGAAATTGTCTCAAACTTATGTGTCAGTTCACACAGAAACCTGAAAGGAGAATTTCTTACGTTATTCACTGCAGTGATTTGTTTGTACTGAAAGAGTGCTCTTCCTTCTTCACTTATTAAGTAATGAAAATGCAAGCATTTGTAAAAAAATCACACAACGTAATTTCTCTTCCAATGCTAACAAACACCCTGTGTTATCCCTGGAACTGCTATTGTTTATATTCAAGTCAGCAATCTTTATTGATGACTCATGCTACTGATAATGCCTCTGAATTACCAGGTCTGGCTTCTGGACAAAGCAGCTCACAGCAATACTCCTGTGGATCCCGGTCACTCAGCAGACTCTGATACCACAACAAGGTTAGTGGGAGACTTGGTAGCGATGCTGACAACCTTGGCAATTTGCACTGGCCAATTCCAGGGATTAATTTTAGACGTACTGTGCTGTAGCTAGGGTTTTAATCTCAGCAGAGGGAAGTCCAATAGGTTTTATGCTATGCATTAAAAATGTGAAACCTACTAATAAATCATCTTGAAAATGCTCGTCTTTGCCATACAGGTAAACCTGTTCTCCAGAAAGGCAAATTCAGTACATGCCTCCTCTACAATCTCTGCAAATTAAGTCTTACTTCTGAAATCAAATTCTTTTCATTCATTTAAGATCAATGGATTTGTTCTGTCTAGTCAAATGAATGCTGATGCGTGAGAAATCAATCTTAATATGTAGGATATCATTTGTTACTGTAAGGACCTCCAAGGGTGAATATCATAAAGAAAGAAAATTATTTAAGAAAAAGGACAGTGCTAACCCAAGTACAAGCTGGCTATGTAGCAATCTGCAATAAAAATAAAATCTTTTACAACTATCATAGCAGTGGTGTTCTGGACCAAGGATGTTCTGAAACTGGACATATACACAAAAAGAGATCAATTCTCTGACAGCCCTTACAAAATAATTGTGTAATTGCAATACAAGCCCACATCTGAAACTGATTAATTCCTCCAAAATGCTTCTGATATAAAATGTTTTTTCCCATACACTTCAGTGGAAGATTTTTGTAATTAAAATTATTTCCTTACTCAAATTTTCAAATGAAGTTTTATACCTGCAAGATCTTCTTTGGAGGAAACCAGTCGAGGAGAGCTGTTACCTGGCTCAATTCTTAATGATAATCTGGAAAAAACAAGTTTTTAGAGAAATTAACAAAAAAAATTTTCTCAATAAAGTTGAAAGAAACTGAAGAAAGTAACTGTTCTGGCAGTGGTAAGCAGGAATTTTACTTTGTTGGAAGTGTAGTTATTTATTTTGTTATGTAACAAAACAATACATTTTTTAATGTAAATCACTACCTGTTAGATCCAAGAAAAAAAAACTGTGAGGCAAGTCTGTGAAAACAGAAATGGAAATTGTTATTTTATACTCCCTATCAGCATAAAAATGTAAGTTCGTATACTCTGTCACCTGAAAAAAAACCCTCCAAAAGTTAGTAAATTTAGATACAAATCTAATAGCAAACATTTGATTCCCTCTGTGCACGAAAAGTGAATTTATTCTGTCACCATGTGGAAATGTGCACTCAGAAAAAGCAATTTTACTATGACTTACAGAAAGGGAGCCTAGGTGGGTAAAGTGACCAATGTTCAATAGTAAAAGATAATTAGAAGAAATTTATATTATATGCCCCTCCGCCTCAATCCATGCGTTTTGCGATGCACTCACTGTTGCCTTATCTGAGCACTCCAACACATGTCTTGATCTTCCAGTGCATATGACTTCTGCCACCTCTCAAGTTCGTGCACTGTTAACTTGACATTCATGGGTCCTTTGTTCTGTACCAGTTTGACAAAAAAGTATGGAGGACTACAATGTTAAGTAAATTTTAATGGAATACACATAAAACCAAAGGAAATAACTGCTGTCATTGCACAGCATTAAACACACAAAGAAGTTGTGACGGTTTCAAGCTACGGAGTGCAGTACCCTGCTGTATACAAACACCAGTGAAAGTCTTTTAACTTTAGATAAAAACATGCAAAGGATGGCAGGGAGGAACCTGTGAGAGCATTACAAAATGTCACGTATGGCTTCACTGTCACTTTCCTTACTACCTTGTCTTTCAGGTACGCAGGGTTTTATGGGGAATACCTTCCAGTCCATTCTCCACAGTATTCAAACACTGCCAGCTATGTTCTAGTGTGAAGTTAGTTAATAAACATATGGTCCCTTTTCATGTTTTAGAACTTCTATTCTTCTGATAGTACTAGATTCTTTTAACTATCCAAAGTAATAGATTTCAAGTAGTTAATGAAATCATTCCTTTCCAGACTTTCTTTTCTTTCTGTCAAGATGATTTCCGTGACCAGAAGTGGCAACATGCCTCTCCCAGAAGCCAGCAATGAGAAAGTTACAACAATACAACTCAGTGCACAATTCCAATGTTAATCATATGGGAATTCCTTTCAGTATGGGAAAAAGGCAAAAAAACTTAATGAAGTCTTTCCCTGTAAATAGTGCCTACTGTGTGAATTCATCTTCCTGCAGGAATGTTCCCGTTGCATCCCTTGCACAGTAGTTACTGCTCTGCTCATTTCTGAGGCTGATCTGTTCTTCACTGTATTCGAGGTTTATTGTTCCCATGCTGTGAGTTTGATTTTTGTGCAGAAAGCTTTTAAAAAAAATTTCTTGGTTTCAAGAATCTCCTGTAGAACTGTGCTATTTACATATATTGAGAAATATGGGTATTAAGCTCATGACACTGGGTTAGCTCATATTTGATGACCCAAAACCCTTATGTAAAACAGAACACTCATTTCAGCTTGTTTCACGTAACGTTTGTTCTCCAAACAGAAGCAGACAGCCCTTTTGCTAAACTGTCACTGTTCCACAGCTGCTAATTTCTTTCTTCTGTACAAGGGAGCTATCACCTACCCTTTCCCCACACGTGATAACTGCATGTTTTAGTTTCTGCCAGCTTTGAGGAACTCATCTCTGATGGTCTTTCCTTATCCTGTTATCAAATAAATTACTCAGTTTTATTAGCACCCTGCAGCAACAGCCACAATTTATTTGGTCACTGTGGAAGCATTTGTCTAATGCCCGTTGCAAAAAGATACAACTGCAGTTCAGTCCACGTAAGCAAATAGCTTCTCCCTTTTACAATGATGTGATTTGTAATGCATTCCTCCTGAAAATTTCTTGCTTTGTTAGACTAAAAGGAATTTAAATCTATACGTAAGGATTACAGACTAGACTCTTATTCTTAAGCATGCTGAACTGAATTGTGCTCAGTAAGCAGGTCCAGTCTATCATTTCAGATAACCATTTACAGAATCAGCTATTTTTCAGAGCAATTGTGGCAAGACTCACATACATGAGGGGGCCACAAATCACTCGTCCAACTTTGCATTTTGCATCAATTTAATTAGCTTTCTGTGATTAAGCACCAAGACCCCATACAACTCTTGCGCATTTGAAAACAGCAGAGGTGAAGTACTGCTGTGAACATGTACATAAGGGGAATTGCCACGACCTGCTATCAGGTTTAAGACAAGAGCACTCACACCTTCTTCAGTGACCGGAACATCTGACAAAAGCAAGGAAGATCAACTTCCATGAAACTACTTGTACTATATGATTTCTCTCTTGCTGTTTAAAAATATTGGTAAAAATTCTGGTAAAGAAGAAAAGGGGAAGGTAACAGCAGAAAAAAAGACCTAAAAACCTCACGCTCTTAACAGGGTTTTAGAAAGAGGCATGGTATCATTATACAATCTAAAAAGCACCTGTGGTGTGTGCTGCACTTAAAAGTTCACCGACAGAGCAACAATTGAGTCTTCAGTGCTATAAAATGAGATCACACCACTCTCCACTGGTCAACTCTCTAGAAAATGTAATGTTTGATAACACTGTTTATCTGTTTGGTTATGCTAAAATACACTCTGAGACCTTAGCCCTTGCTGGGGGCTGACAGTTTGGTCATTGACTTCAACAACATCAGAATTCTGCAATGTTTTCAAGATAACAAAAATTAAGTTTAGCTCCTCAACTTAGGAAAATACAGGATGTATTAAAAGAACAACAAATAAATATTAGCCTAAATTTGAGTTTTGGTAAATATAAAATAGTCATGCTGACATGTTTAACAAAATATTTAAAATCAATTGTGAGAAAAGGGAATATATCCTGACAAGGAGATGACACTCCTGGCCCACCTTCTCTCCTTTTCCCTCGCTCCCCCAGAAGGCTGGAAACAAAAACATTTGTATTTCAAAGAAGAGATACTGACAGTCAGTACAGTTTGAACCAGTCTTGGCTTGTTTGTCACCACCCAAATTCATTTTTGCAATTGCTCTGACACCGCATTTTCCACTGTGACGCGCTGCTCACAGGCGTACACACGTGTGCTCATCTGCTCTCTCGCTACGTGTGCGTGTGGTCGTGCCAGCAGCGAGAGCAATGTCTCCCAAGCAGCACTCATGGGGTCAGGATCTTTGGCCCCTCAGAGGCTTAGTGTGATGCTACCAATAGGTCTGTGCAGAATTCAACACCAGGCGTGCTTACAACCAACATTCATCATTCATACCCATCACATACCAAATTATATTCTCACATTTCACTGTCCCAAATAATATTCACTAGTATTACTATGAATAAAAAACTAGCTTTATCCAGCATGTCTAACAAACTACTCATAACTCATAAAGGCATTCTCTTTTTTGTGTTTGCACCTGTATATGATCAGAAATTCATCTTGTGAGTCACTATTTCATCCAACATCACAGCACTGTTATAATACTTTTTTTCAGGAATTCTCTTCAAAACCAAAATCTTTGCTTTACCATGGTGAGGAAGCCTAGTCTCAGTGAAAGGTCTAAGTGCTGACATATGAAATTTCAACATTCCAGAATTATACAGCAGGAGTTATTAGGGGCACGGAGTCTAGTTGGAGGTCAGTGATGAGTGGTGTTCCCCAGGGGTCAGTACTGGGCCCAGTCCTGTTCAATATATTCATCGATGACCGGGGTGAAGGGATAGAGTGCACCCTCAGCAAAGTTTGCCAATGACACAAAGCTGGGGGGGGGTGGCTGACAGAGCAGAAGGCTGTGCTGCCTTACAGAGAGACCTGGACAGGCTGGAGAGTTGGCCAGAGAGGAACCTTACGAAATTCAACAAGGGCAAGCGTAGGGTGCTGCACCTGGGCAGGAATAACCCCCTGCACCAGGACAGGTTGGGGCTGACCTGCTGGAGAGGAGCTCGGTGGAAAGAGACCTGGGAGTCCTGGTGGACAACAGGATGCCCATGAGCCAGCAATGTGCCCTTGTGGCCGAAAAGGCCAATGGCATCCTGGGGTACATCAAGAAGAGTGTGGCCAGCAGGTGGAGGGAGGTCATCATCCCCCGCTGCTCTGCCCTGGTGAGGCTGCATCTGGAGTACTGTGTCCAGTTCTAGGCTCCCCGGTTCAAGAAGGACAGGGAACTGCTGGAGAGGGGACGGCAAAGGGCTACCAAGATGCTGAGGGGACTGGAACACCTCTCTTATGGAGAAAGGCTGAGGGATTTGGGTCTCTTCAGCCTGGAAAAAAGACGACTGAGGGGGGATCTTATCAATGCTTATAAATACTTAAAGGGTGGGTGTCAGGAGGATGGGGACAGGCTCTTTTCAGTGGTGCCCAGCGACAGGACAAGGGGTAATGGGCACAAACTTGACCATAGGAAGTTCCATCTCAACATGAGGAGGGACTTCTTTGTTGTGAGGGTGGCAGAGCCCTGGCACAGGCTGCCCAGAGAGGTGGTAGAGTCTCCGTCTCTGGAAACGTTCCAAACCCGCCTGGACATGCTCCTGTGCAACCTGCTCTGGGTGACCCTGCTCTGGCAGGGGGTTGGACTAGATGATCTCCAGGGGTCCCTTCCAACCCCTACCATTCTGTGATTCTGTGAGTTCAGCTAAGAGACACGCCAGGATAAATTCTAGATATCAATCTCAGAAACTGCCCATTAGAAACTGAACATTTGCCTATGAAACTGCCCAAAAACAACTGAGCATAAATTAGAAACTGAAATTCAAAACCTGAGGATTTATTCTTAACAATCTAAGGTGAATCAAAAACTAGAAGTAAAATCTCTAGGAAAAAATCATCATAGAGATTTACAGAATTAACAAACCAAAAAAGAAGGCATCGGGAGAGTATGTGCAAGCTTCAGTCTTGGATAGTAAAAAGATGATGTAAACGATTTCTTTTTTTTTTTAAAGGCCGATACTCCAAATATTTTCTGAAACGTGTTAGGGCTGGTATGCTCTCTAAAATAAGCTAGACCTCTATCCCAACCTACTCCTAAATAAGACTCTGCTACTGAGTGCTGCCGTATAGCTCATTTAAGAGTGACATTCCTGATAAGCAGGAAAAGAGGAACCTAACGTAGTGCAGAAAAAAAACCAGGTAGCCAGTCTTGGAACATAGTTCTATTTCTTGGGAGTATGTTCTCCAGTACAGGATGAAACTACTGCTGGGATTACTCAATTCTCCTAATGAGAAGTGAATAAAGACAGAGAATAGCCTTACATGAACAAGAAATTTATCTGCTCCATGAGGAGGCTGAACAAAACTTATTCATCTTTCTTGAGACAAGGAAGATCTAAGTTGCAATAAAGTGGTGCAGTCCTCAAAGATGTCACTCAGGGCATTTCTGACCAGTATTTGTGTACAAAGCTGGACCATTTTGGGCTGCCTGTGTAGCACAGTAAGTCCAACAGATTCTGCAAACTTCGCTGTCCCTGAGAACGTCCCGTGGAAGAAGCAGCTAAGTCACAACTACAGCTATTGATCCATATGGCCACTGCATCACTAAAAATCTCAGACTAACAGTGAAGGTTTCCCCCTACCCCTGCCTTCGACAACAATTCTTGGTGGAAAACGTCCAGGGAATATAGCTGTCTGGGAGACCTATTTAAGATGGACTGTGGCCAAGGTTCACTGTTTTAAGTACGAATATTTTAAGCATCTGCCATACAATTCCTGTTACCATTAAGACTAAAAACATTATGGTGCAGCTGGCACTTTTATAGCACCATCACTGTTAGGAGTCAGTATAATGTTTTCATTGCCTATTTATTTCTCCTGGATGCTTTCCCATAGCATCCTGCTTATCTGAATTTAAATTTGAACTGATCTTTCTTTAAATCATCTTACTAGTGTATTGGAGTACCAATGTCTTGCTTAACATGCCCTGAAGAACTGAATTATATGTATAGATAGCAGTCTACAGAATGGGATTCCAATCCTGACTGTCCTGTCCAGACAACACTGTAATACAAATAATAGTCTTCAAACTGGTTTTACACAAAGAACAACCGTGGAGAATACCAGGCCTGATCTAATGATACCAAAAGGTCAGAAAAAAAAAAAGTTTTGGAATGGCTGTAAGCATGACAGGTTAGGAAAGGATGTGTCACAGTGCCACAATGTTTGGATAGTGCTGTCCAGCTCACTGAAAAACTGCACACCTGGGGACAAGCACGGGACAAGCGCTCTCCTCAGATCACTTCTTGCAGTCCTGGAGGAGGAAGAAGATCCTGCAGCAGCTGCATGATGGTACCTCTGAAGCCCACTGGCTGCCCTGAGATCACAATGATTAGCAATACACTTTAGGTAGAACTGGAAGGAATCCTGATGCTTTAGGTCCTATTTTTGCCCCCTTAGTCTTGTAACTAGCAAATGTTATTATTTCTCAGCTTCTGCAAAGAACAGTACATGGGCTGAGCAAGAAAGATCTATTATTTTTAGGACATGACATCATTGTCAGGGGTTTTCTGGAGTGTACTTACTTGCTGACAAGCACGAACCTAAAGCAAGCAATTGAACTGGCACAAAAAATCGTCGAGAAAAGCTTTGTTTATATAAAGTGGCTGCCAAATTTTCCTTTTCAGTGTAATTGAGGTTCTCATTTGGTGAAACGTGTGTTGGGATCCTGCCAATACATTTTAGGGCAACTATCTAAGCTTTTTCTCCCTGACAGCCTGGTACTGAGATACTTCTGTTCTCCCTGCCAAAGGTCAAGCAAACGTCTCTTCAGAGCACGCTAATGCCGTCCCTGGCTCAAAAAGAGCGGTCACTGGAAAGAGAAAGAGGGAGGAGATTCTTTCTCACTGTAAAAACTTAGCACTCTTTGCCTTTTTAAGGCTTACATTTTCTTCTGGCATGGGACCAGAAAACGCTACAAAACTGAAGATCCACCATGGAAAACTGAAAGGAAAACACAAAATCAGTTATCCAAAGTCTTCTTATCAAATACAAAGATGGAAGAGGAAAGAGAGTTCTCTTTACGGGTAGTTGCGATGAGTTTTGATTAATACAAACTTTAATTTAAAGCTTTATTCTGATGAAACAAACATGTTAGAAAAAGGTCAAAGTTCCACAGTGTATATAAACTGCAGCAACTTTACTATGCTAAGAACCAAATCTTTCCCTCTTTTTGATACCTCTCGTGACTTCAGTCATTTTTCCTTGCCATAGTGAAGCTTAAAAAGAAAACTGCTAAATTTGATTGAAATATTCTCACCAATAACTAAATCAAAAGTAATAAATGATCTTTAAGATACATCAAATACCATCCAGCATTATCAGCAATGCTGCTGCTGAAGTTAAAATGTTTTTCCAATTTAAACTGGAATTACTCACGACTTCTGTTTTTTTCCAAATATTATGTTATAATATCATATACTTATAGAAACCACTTGTTTAATCTGTTTTGCCTAAGATATCACAGTTCATGAAAGCTACTGTATATACAATGTTAACATTGATGCATCATCAGGAAACTCCATCTAAAAATCAAATTAAGCGACATTTCTTGAATTCAATCCAGGGGCTGTAAAGCCTATACTAATTACAGTTCTCCACCTTTACTCAGTTTAATTTTGCTCTATGTTCGCAACTTTAATGAAGCATGGAGATATGTGGAAAATTAGTAAATAATGACCATTTGTTAAATTTTAACACTGAGATTTAAATCTCAGACTACCCTTAACACAAGCCTTGGACTGCCTTAACTTTTTTAAAAGCCTGTGCACAATGTTAATGTTCAATGTGCATCTGTTGCACAATGCATCTCTATTTATGAAACATATACAATGTCATGAGACTGAGAAAAGGAAGAACATATGCATTCTATCATCAGTACTCTGGCAAGAATTCTAATTCCATGAAGCAGATAAACTTTGCTATAAAAACATCATACAAACACATTCTTTTTTTCCACATCACTATTCTTAGTATCTGTGATCAACCAGACACAAAAGCACAAACCTATTACACCACAGCCGAGTATGATCTTTTGCAGTGAACTACCCAATGCCGGTTCAGCTGCTTTTGCTGAAGCTTACCCTAAGCAAAGGGACAGATTTTGGATGTTTTTGCTCCATTTGAAGTATGTCCTGATAATACTTGGAGAAGTTCCAGAAGAATACCATGTCTGAATGGTTTACTCTCTCAGGAAAAGCAAAGTTCCACAGACATATATCGCAAGAATCCATACCGACAGGTTTGGCTGAGGAATACTACTGTATGCACAGTGGCCTGAACCAGAGCTGAGTGGAATGGCTTTGGCAGCTGGAGTTATCACCAACCGCAGTTACGTTCAAAATCGAAATGACAAATCGCTTGACTCATGCTATACTCAAACATGTGGTTTTTTGTCTGTTATGACGACACCTTTTTTTCCTGAACTGTCTCAATAGGATTTTGCATCTGTATGCCAGCAGTATCAGCTCTAATTGCAGAGAAATGCAGAATGGTTAGAGTAGGTCATTCTTCATGCTTATATGGACATGACCCCACACTGCTAAGACGGTCTTCTGATTCACTGAATCTGCTCTTCTCTTTGCACAAACATTAACTGGTAGCCTTCATTTCATTAACTGATCAAGTTCTAACTTAAACTTATTCAATTATTTGTCTCACTACTCCGATTAAGAAGCGATTCCAGAATTCCATCACTACGATTCCATCTACTTCGATGAATCCTTACAACACTGTTTTATTAGCATACGGTCTAAGTACACACAAATTCTGAGACAAAGTTCTTAACTGAAGTCTTTAATAAAACTGGTAGCAAGACTGATTTTAAAGAAGTTCATTAGCAACCTTACTCTCCAAAACATATTCTAAGATCTTTTATACCACCATCATGTTACTGAACAGCTGGCTGCCTTGAATACTTCTAATTCTGCTCACCTAAATGGAGGTACTATATTTGTCAATAGCTAATTATATCGCATTGCATCTACCTTGGTTGAGCTATTTAAAACCTTGGCTGCTAGACCTGTGATTTACTGTGCTAGTTCTTTCAGAATTATTGGCCAGGGATTATCATCTCCTTTAACTGCAGCACATTCACATATTGACCAATATGCTCTATGCTGTCTATTTCACACCACTGTGTGGGGTGGCTTTTCTCCACCTCTTTTGTAAGCATTGCTTTAACATGCTGGAACCCCCAAAATCGTCAGGTTTATATCTTAAGTATCAGCTTATTAAAAATATCAATTTGAAACTGGAAGATGTTTTTTATGTATTATTTACAATAGCTTAGAGTCAAGCCTGGACATCTTGGAAATGGCTTTAGGGTTCCTGAACAAAATTCCCAGAATACAACCATCACGTACTAGAATAAAGACTAGATTTTCATCTGCTTCATCTGCTGTAAATCTGGTTGGAGTCATGAAGGAAGACTGTCATTCTGGATTTTACTCGGGCATCTTGCTATTATCGGCACCATTAATAAAATACTAAGAAAAACAGACAAACCCCAAAACATCTTCAGGCAATGGCTTTTTGTTCAACTCTTAATCAAACTAACAGCCAAGTGATTTTTCCATAAAGTTTCCCAAAACCTGAAGAAAAGATCAGTACTTACTTATAATTGTCATCTTCTACAAATTTCTGAAGTTCTTCAATGTAACGGACAGACTTCAAATACTTTTGCACATGGGGCAGTGTTGTAAGATGATCTGTGGAGTGTTTAAAAAAACAGAAAAAAAGAACATTCACATCACTGAAAATGACTATTTTTTCTGGTCCTCATGGTTATCTTAATGGAAACAGAGAATCGGAACCTTTCTAAAGAATAAAACAGGCAGAAAGATTACTTTGACTCTAAGAAGATGGTAAAGATTTGATTGAGGAAAAGTGATGCACAGTTGTTAAAGAAAACCCATCTGCCTTTCATCACCATGGAAGCTGGTGGATTTTATTATATGCTATCTCATAAGTGGAAAATAGTTATTTGCTGTAAACCCTGCTTGAATTTTGTGCTCGCTGTTTTGTGGGAAATTAATGCCTGCAGCCATGGCTGTTAGTGATTCTCATACGAACAGGAAGTGAAGAGACTTAAAAATTGCAATGCTGAATACCAAGAAAGAAAGACACTAAGTTCAGAATGACAGAAAAATCCTTTCATGCATGGTCCATGGACAGGAACGTGCCTTATAGTATCAAACTTAACTTTTACGCTCTCATGAAGAAAACTGTTTTAAAGGCACTCATTATTCCAGAATATTGCTTCTTTGAGGCCACATTTTAATTTTCATTCTGATTTTAACAAAAGCACTCAAAATTAATGTATAGCAATGCAGGAAGCCGCAAAAACTGTAAAAAGGAAAAGGTCAGTGAAATAATAAGGTTTCTCGGAGACAAAATGAAACTCACAATAAGAACATGACAGCTCAATAATCTAGCTATTCAGAACCATTAATACGCCTAGTCCCTACGTTGAAATACTTTATAATACCGAAGTTGATAACAAAGTACAACAGTTGGATACTTAAGCGTACACAAGTGATTTCTCACCTCATTTTCTCACAATCTAACACTTAATTTTTTTCTATTCAAAACTTTCCTAAACTGTAGCATAAAAATGTTCTGAATTTGTTTAATTGTACAGCTGCTCTCAAGGTTTTCCAGCTTGTTTCATGTTTAAGCAATGAAGAGTCCTGCTAGGTCACCAACAGTACACTGAGTATTTGTCAAGACCACAAAACCAGCACATTTCTTGACACAAGGCTTCACTAACAGGCTAGAATTGCAGAAATGAATTTTACAGTAAAATCTTGTTAACAAAAAGAAGCAGCCGCCTCATGTTCCTCACTTCATCAACAAGTGAGGTATGTGGAAAAGCTTAACACACAATTTAACAACTCTTGTACAGACTGAAATATTTGTATTTCTTTTTGTAAACATCTCATCAGGATATTAACACTAAAATGACAATGAAATTAATACATTTTACACTCCAAAGACATCATATCTACTGCAATGGAAAGGAAAGATATTAAAATAATTCTCTCTACCTTTACTGGAAACAAAATATAACCCAAATGCAATACCTGTACTTGAAGGCATGTCATTTGTAGTCCACACGCAGCAGTAAACTCTGCACAACTTCTGTTACAGCTCTTACAATTTAGAATACGTGCTTATTTGCCTAATTTACCTGTAAGATTGAAACTGCACAGAAGTGGAAGCTACATCATCTACTAGTGTTCAACTCTACCAGCTTACTTAAATTACTTAAGGCTAAATATGTATAACAAAAATTTACCAACCATAGTTACAGGAGACTTGCAGATCAGCTATTATTCGGAGAATATTGTTCATTTGATTGGATCTTTGCTCATTCTCCATAATACTGCCTGAAGCGGGATATGCAGAATCAATGTAGATTAAATCCAAGAGATAAATTCCTGAAACAGACAAAATCAATCAACCAATTGATCTAGTGTCTCAAACAGAAATAGTTGTATAATTTTTAACAAATATAACAGCCAACAACTATTTACTGCCGCTGTGGTCTGGGCCCACTAAACAAAGGAGTTTGCGATTTGCATGTTGAAAAATTTCATAATTAGCGCTTGAGTTCTATGACAACTCTCAAAAAAGGACAGAAAAGATCTTGCTCGTGTGCACCTCTATAGGCTAATGCCTACTATGAGCAGCTTGCAGGACCCTAACAAGGAACTAAAAAAAGTGTGACAGCTGCCACGAAGGGCTGCTGAGGGAAGAGCAGCCTGTGCCGCGCTGCGGGCACAACAGCCTCTGGCCCAGGGAAGAGAGTCCAGCGCTGCAGTGCCTTCTGCGTCTGTCACTATTCACTGCATTAACGCACCACGGCATGTTTTGGCCGAGGCTCCAGGCTGCATTTGCTAAAAGACAACAGGAGATGATATTTAGGTTTTGATTATGTGATGATTTAAAAAAGCGTAAGGAAAAAGTTTTTATTTATGGATTTCTTAATTGAAAAAAATGGCATAGTTCTTTGCTTAGGCCTGTATTTCCCAGTAAATACAGAAAGATGGTGATTATTGTAGTTGCCAAAAATGCTAATTGTTCTTATTTATATCGCACTTTTCCAAAGCACTGGCTGACTAGAGGGAGGGTCATTTCTGGTTGGTAAAGCAGCATATTATATGCAGAAATTGTGTGTGGCAAGATGTCAGCTATCATCATCATAAAAAATATAGGTATATCCAATGTTTGCAGGCAGGTACTTTGCAGAGTTAGTCTCTGTTGTATGGTACTTTACCTTTAGAAATTATATAAGAAAGAAAAAGGCTGGCTTAAGGCTGAAATGAATTAATGATACAGCATAACATATCTTGCATGGTACCCAATTGCTTTTTATCAACGCATGCCGTTCAGTTTCACACATACCATTATGATTTGTAGGGGGTTTCTTTTACAGCCCTAGAACAGTTAGAAAGCAATCACAAACGAAGGGAAAAATACCAACTGGGAAGTACATACAATATACAATCATTAAGTTTGAGAAAACTGAATAATCACTGAAATCGCCTAGAAAGTTTTAGTTTTTAACTCTGGAAAACTGAAAGATAATCACTGAAATTGCCTAGAAAGTTTTAGTTTTTAACTCTGGAAAACTGAAAGATAATTCTTCAACACAGTCCTGCAAAGTTCATGAAAGCTGCTACGAAAGCATAATGTAAGGTTAATCTATTTGCTTCAGTAACTAATTGAATGCATTTAAATGAAGATGAGGAAGAGCAACACGTACCTTTTGTGAGGATACTTTACTCAGTTTCAGTATTTCAGCTGTATGAATGCAGAGGAGTACAGAGGCTCTGAGTGTGTGTGTAAAGCTGATTTATTTTAGGATTTCTAGCTATTTTTTTTAAGGATTTCTATCTCTTTTGATCAGGCCTTGGGCACAGATCACAGGAAGGAACAAAGTCATAATGCACAGTACTTCATCTCTTAGGGAAGTGGAATAGTTAGTCAGCAGAGGCAGAGTTATAACAATACACTTCCTCATCTCCAGTGTGTCCTTGGCCACATGGACACTCTGCGACTGAGACCTCCTGAAATAAGTGAGAGCAATCACCATATAAAGGAGACTTGCTGCTCTTTTGCCCCTCCATGGAGCCATGAGACAGCCAGACATACCCAAGAAGACAATACAAGAAAAAAAGTGCAACTTCATCCATTCTTAACATAGGTTTTACTTTTTTTTTATTAAAAAAATCCCATAACTGCACACTCAATCTGCAGGAAATAAGAAGTCTGTCACTTGCTATGATTCTACTAAGCACTCCAGGCAGCAGGAAAGCTTGGACCAATGGAGAGAGCTCAAAGCCGTAGTCCTGTATCTGATTTTCACACATCTTACAGAGACAACTGCTAGCTAAAGGTGGAGACACATTAATCAGTTTGAGTTGATACAAACTATATTTTGTAGCTAGATGTTATTTACCTGTTTTGAGACAAAGCTCTATTAAAATCTACTCTTATCAGCCCCTTTCTCTGCATATCTTAAAATTCATGGCTATTGATGTCAAACAACAGCTAGCAACAGAACATGTTCCATCAAGAACATTTTTATTTAAAAACAAGCTTAGAAATACAAGCTTAAAAACAAGATTAGAGATATTCTAATCTTCTATTAGATCTCAAATAGCATCATTCTCAAACTATGCTGTAAAAAATTCCTATTGAGGCAGAATCCACTGGAAACAATAGCACATGGCAACTGTAACGCATGAGCCCTTGAGACAGCTTTGTAAACTTCGAATCGGGTGGCATTTTATGCATGCTTTGTGCTGGCACGAATAATCACAGGATAACTTTGGTCAGAAGGGACCTCCAGAGGTCAATCTAGTCTAATCTCCTGCTCAAAGCGGGGCTACACCAAAGCTGGAAAAGGTTGCTAACCTTATTTTAAGTTTAGGGATGGAGACTCTCTGATCAACTTAATCCAGTGCTCCTTAACCACTCTAATAGTATCTTTTCTTTTTGTTTATATCCAGTTGTAATTTCCCATGTTACAACTTGTGACTATTGCCTCTTGTCCTTTTGCTGTGCACCTCTGAGCAGAACATGGCTTGTCTTCTTTATAAGCTGCCCCTCCCTGACAACAAAATGTGTAGTAAAAATAATGAATTTGACCCACACGGATAGAAAAGGTCCTTCATTTTGATCCAAATAAAATCAGGAGACTAAAAAATGGGAAACTTTATTGCACAGAAGTAAATGCACTAACACACCCTCATGCACAGCACAAAGATTTTTCCATCCGATTAATGGGCGAAATCTAGAACCCAACATAGGTTCTTCTACAGCAGTAAAATGATCAGTTTAAAAAACTGAGTAAGAACAGGAAAATGGCATGTTGTAAACAACAACATAAAACAGAATATTAGATCAGCTTCACAAAACTTTTTCAGTAAGAAAAAGGTAAGTCAGCCTGAGACCTTGACATACCTAACATTTCTGTCTTTTCAGCAAATTCGGTATCAGGTGCATGTAAGCAACCTACTACCAAAATTCTCTGGCCAAAGTAAGAGCACTACTGGTATCTTCCTGATTTTTTCCTGTTGTTTTCCATTCCACCCATCGAACTCAGCTGAGAACTTCCTCAGGAACGCATGATAAAATTTCAGTTCTGAAGGAGAACCATGCTGTATCTGTAACAACATCCCAGCATTTCAGAGCGTCTCATAGAGATGCGCAGGACGGTCTCAGGCACAGAACCTGCCTGTGAAGCTCTGCAGGGAGGACGGAACCTGACACATTTTATCCTTTCCAAGAACAACCATAGCTTTTCAGGAACGTCTTTTTACTGTTTATGTAAGTGCTGAGTACAAAAGCATTGCAAGCATACAGTTGTTACTCCAGTTCAGAAGATACATACAAAAGATGGTTTTATTTCCTCTTAAGTTAGCAAGCAGCCCAAAATAAAATACCCATTAGAGAAAAGATTTTTGTGTAAATGTATTTTGCTCAGTTACTATAGATTGTCCAAGTCTTGGAACTCACTCCCACTACCTGATTGCCAAGAGGTCTCAGAGACTTGATATTCCCGTACTATTTGCCCTTCCACCTCTGTTGAAGCCAGCCTGAAGGCTCCTAATATATAAATCCCAAATTTTTTCCTTGAAAGAGATAATTTTTATTTCCAAAGCTTGAGAAGGAGGGTTAGTAAATGCAACATGTTTTGAAAGGGTGCATGATATACAGATTAAATATTTTGCACAAGTCAGTATTCAGAAAATTTGCTATAAAATGACACACAATAGAAAAAACAAGCAACATGGACATCTTTGCCTGGTTAAGTGCTGCTATTTTTTGTCTCTGTAATTTAGTTAAAAAGACAAACAGCATAATCTCCTAGCCTCAGATGTCATTAACAAAACTTTTACTGACCCCAGTGGTCCTGGAAGTGAAACCCTTTATGAATGCAGGGAGAAAATGCTGTACAAAATGTACCGAGTCTGCTACAAACGCTGGATTCAGACAGACTGAATAGAAATCACTGTATGTGCTCCATTCCGGGATCACGGCAGCTATTGCTAAAGTGTGTCAAAAACATTATCTCAATCTGATTTTTTTTTAAAGGATTGCTCAAACATTTAGGGCCAGCTAAAAGGCAGACTTTAATTTAATATATTCCTAAACTATTCTATGAGCTGTGCAGGGAAGTTAGTGCTTCTTTGTTGCATAACAAAGAAAGGAACATTCTTTTTAGCAGGAAAATAACTTGTGCAGCATAAAAATCTACCATATTTCCACATTAGATTTTCCACACTGTTTTTTCAGCATGTTTATAATTAATGACTCCCCCTCTGCCCCACATTTTCTTGCCCTGCCTTGAAAAGAGCACTCTTAGTTTCAGGAAAATAGCTATCTGGCTCACTTTTCTAGCTTTAGAACATTACAATTTCTCAATAAATTCCAGCTATGAAAACAACAGGAAATGCAACTATGCTAGTCAAGTGCAGTTTTTTAAAAGAGAAGAAAAGCCGTTACAGTGAAATGCATGGAGCACACCTAAGCAACACACTCCTGAGAGAATTTCAGTATGCTTGCATTAATACATAAAATAATCAGATCTTTAGAAGTGTATTAAGTTTGTGCAGTGAAAACAAATTATTTTCATTCATACTTAATACTCCTGGTATTAAGTATGAATGAAAATAATACTTAATACTCCTGGTATTAAGTATGCCTCAAACTTACTCGGATAAAAAAAAAGAACCAAACCACCCAAACCCTGGAAATAAGATTTCCATCTGGGAAAACAGAAATTCTTTCCTGAAATTAAAATGTTCTTATGTGTTCTCTAGTAATGTCTCATTACTATCATGTAGAGCTATAAGTTACAGACCACCAGCAATAGTCTAGCAAATTTAAGAAAAGCCATGTGGCTTACTAAGGTTTTCTTCTTTACATCTTATGAAAAAAAGTCAGATCTGGCAACTCTGTTAGATTTCAATAACTACTGAGTATCTGCATGAGCAAAATCTCATTCACATGTTGAGTGCACCCCATAATTTTGTAAGTCAGATTCAGTTTTGCTGTGGAATTTTGCATATCTCAAGTGCTGTCTAGAAGACCTCCATTAACGTTTCTGCTCTGAGACTTAGCAATATTTTATGGAAATCCCTTGCAAGACTTTTACTCACTAGTGCTGTGCTTGCTTCATATCTGTTTCTTCAGATCTCTGCCACCTTGACAAGTAAGTGGCTCACTGGGTCACACTGCATTATGTCCAGCCTTAGCCAGGCTGCAAACGCCTACCTAATTTCTTTAATTTTTAGCCTATTCATTCATGCATTCTGGAAAATCCTTTTACTGCTTAGGAAGGAATGGGTGAAGGAATTAAATGAACTGTCACTGAAAAATGAAGAAACAGACACAGAGGCAGTGATAAGCAAGAGTAAACTCAGTCCACTATGAACTGTTAATGCTTTGCTAGGAAACCATAAGGCCATGACTAAACTGTCTCTCAAGCCCCCCCCAGTCTGTGAATTCAGACTAAGAAACAACCATATCCCTGTCAGATCCACTGACACGATAGATAAGAGAGTGCTCCAGTGGCCAAAGGTAATTTCATAACCCCACCAAAACAAAAAAGGATGTTTAGTCCTTACAAATGAGTGAAATAGAATTGGATTAACAACAGAACAACATATAAGCCAACTGAATTTCCAGTCACACTGGAATGAAAACAAAGAAAAAAGATGCTTAGAAATCAGGTCAAGTTTTACAGTCTAACTTCCTTCACTGGCCCAGACCAGCCCTTTACAAAATTTCTTCCCATATTAAAAATGCTCTCTCCTGAAGAAGTTCTATATCTCATGCGTATAGTTTATAAAGGAGAGGTTCATATGACTCAGTCTATCTTAACACTTTTAGCTCAAGTGCAACCTGGGGTATTTATTGCTTGCTCCCAAAAACCACCTTCTAAAAACCATTCTGAATTTGTCTTCACTTCTACCTCTACACATTTCTATCTCTAGGAATACAGATCTGTGTATCATTCAAGTTATGTATGTTTTCAACAACCGTTTTATTAGTTCTATTTTCTAAAAAAAATAGCCTCTATTTTTGTAATCTGTATTAGCAGCTTGGGGTTCTGGACCTATGGATTAAATATGCTGATATGCTTCCACTTCTCTCAACTACAGTAATATCCCAAGCCAAAAGATGAGTGACGTTTAAAGGAAGGGGGAGTGCTTGAGTTTGCTTTCTCAGCATGCTTTCAGTACAGCTCTGTTAATTTACCTACAGCAGTATATTTTTATCTCTGCCTGCATGCTTGTAAACGGCAGAAAATTAGATTTTCACATAAGAATATTAGCTGAAAAGGCCAGTGTGGTTAGTGTTGTACATTTATACATTATTGTGGACAATATTTTAAACCTAAGAGTTCACAGATAATCCCCCAATAGATTGCCTCCTGATAACTATAACAAGTTATTTCTGATGGTTGCTGATGCTTGCTGCCACCTTTATGTTAAAAATCCTACAGCATTATTCTTTCCATTTATCGCTCCTTACATGTTGCCTAGCTTCCACATCCACATATTTCCTCAACTTTGTAGGAAAACTAGCAGTCTCTGCCAAGCCAGTGAGTGAACTGCACGTACATCTACTCCATAAGTAACTCATTGAATGATCTGAGCTTGACTGTTAAAAAAATAACCCAGAAGAAATCCTCTCTCCTTTGGGCACAAGGTTTTCCCCAGCGTGGCCTGAACACAGCTTGTCCCTCTCCTGTACGCTCATTCCATTCTCTCACTCTCCTTTCTGCTTTCTTGGTTTGGATCTGACTGGTTTTTGCTGTTTGTAAGAGTGCCTGGATTAACAAAGTATATACACGAGCAGAGAGGGAAAAAAAAAGGTAAAAAAGAAAGAAAAAAAAGACTTAATCTATTTAGAAGACAATTTCCTACACGTCTGTCTAGATCAGCAACACCTGCTCTTCCTGTGTCGTTTCTCACTCTTGTGAAAGTTATGGATACACGTACTAGTTCATTACACCTCATGGTAGATTTCACATCTCAGATTTCACATCTGGCACTAGATTTCACATGTCATACTAGAGAAACATGAACTAGATAAACATAAACAGCACGTTGATCCTACTTATATCTGCTTTGTTTCCATATCCCAGTTTTAGTTACATTTTAGGGGGGGAAAACAACAACCCAAACCCTGATTACTATTTTCAGCTCTTCTGAACTTACCTATTACAAAGGGTCCAAACATACTGGGAGCCGCTCCACCCATCATCCAACACACGAGAGTTGCTAACATTTACACACTGCCAACACAGACCAGGCGCCTTGCACATCAGAATGAAGGAAAGAACCCTGATTTCCCCAGTACTGGAATGGCTCAGTAGCAGTCCGATGCTGAGTAAATCCAGACTCAGTCACGAAGATTTCTCCAGGACCTGGAGATCCCACCTAGATTCAGACCCATATAGCAGCTCTTCATTGTCCCCTCTTGTCAAGTGCCACATCAAAACACAGAGTGAAGCCTGTAAAAACTGCATTTGCTCAGAGTCTCTGTGCTGCTGCAACATGCCTTATGGCAGCCTAGTTCAAGGCTACTTTCTAGCTATTTTGAGCAAGTTTGCAGCTATTCTCATTGACATGAAGGGTATAAACACCCTCGTGATCTCTAACTGTAGTTGTAAGCATTTGTTCAGGACAAACAGTAATTTTCCAGTAAAGCACAGAGATAAGGACCAACGAGATACACGAGCAACAAAAAGGATGGGGGGAAGGAGGGGGTAGCATAGGTCCTGTAAATTCCAAATAAAAATGTAAGGAAATGGGCTTTTTGTGGCTAGTGGGCTGCAGGAAGAAAGAAACCAAACTAATGAATGTCAATAAAAAATTAAACTGAATGTAACATGCTGGAACGTAACAGAACATATTTTTGTAAATACGTATTAAGATACTCCGTTTCAATGGTGCTCCTCTCCCTCCCTCCTTTTAAAGCAAGAAGGATGATTAGTTTGTTATGATTTTTTTTTTTTTTAGTGTTACCAGCCTTCATCTGGGCAGTGGCATTTTGAACTCTTCTATATATATGATGTGATAATAGGAATAGATGAGAATCACTTTACTTTGCTCCGAGGAATCACAAAATTATTCCCTTCAGCAAAAGACTTTAAGACCTGCTTCTCAAAGGAAAGGCTCAGGGTTGCCATATGCCAAAGAAAACACACAGCACTAGCTTCTCAAACCTTGGCTTACATTTGTGCTACTGTGCACTGAAAAAAGCTCTCTAAGATGTGAAGCCATCAGGATATTTTCCAGAGGGTGAGCTCATGGGCAGCTGCTTCCACAGGCAAAACATTTTCCAGTGATACTGACTTTTCTCCATTGTTACAAGAACTAATTTTGCAGCTGGATATTGTATGCGGACAACACAGTATTCATTAGTTTATGGTATCACGGAAATAATAACACAGACCAAGGAAAAGCATGACCAAATAATCCAGAACTAAATTTATCAATGGAAATCACACTGCGTAAAGGGGACCGATTATTTTTAAATTGGCAAAAAGAACTATAATACCTAGCTCTTAAATTTTTATTGCAGAGCTCAAACAAAACAGTAATATTACTGACAGTTTAAAGACAGGGAAACTGAAGTAAAACAAAAAAGTGACCTTGAAACATAGTAGTCAATGCCACCCAGATTATGCATTTTGAGTGCTCCATCCACCAGACAACAACTTCCAAGGCTAAATTTTGTTGAAAAAGTATTTATGGAGAACTGCAGTGCTCAGCAGGATGCAAACCGAAGACTGTATATTTGTGCCTTGATTCACAGTTAAGTTTCTCCTATTATTTCTTTATTCGATACTCAGGGCTTCTGAGAAAGAGGAAATAGCATTGAGGCAGATAACAAATAAGCATACTTTGGAGTTGATGGGTACTAACAACATGCTCTTAATAATCGCAAGCCTTCTGAAATCAGTGGTTATTCAGCTTCACCCAGTTCTGATGAACCTTAGCTCAAGCATATAAGCTTTAACATCTTCATGAACAGCTATGGTGTGTGATTTGTTCCTTGTTAAGACAGACTGACATAATATGCTATGAAAGACAAAATTATTTCAGTCCAGTAAATCACATGTACAAAGTTATACCAATGAGAAAAGCTGGGATGGTATTACTTTAAATAGCAGTAGCAGAAACAAATAGAAACCTGTTTTTTAAGGCGTTTGCCTGGAAGTCAAAAAATCTGGGTTCAAATTTTCTGTTCTGTCACAGGTTTCTTCAGCCTGGGCAAGTTATCGTTACCTTGTATTATCCATGAGTTCAGTCCGAGAGATAGCATTTCCCTGTCAGAAAGACCTCATGAAAATAAATATGACTGGTAAGACTTAACAAAAGTGAGGTTTAAATTCCTTACAGAACATATGCAACAACGTGCAGCCCGTAGAAGTAGCCGCACCGCTTATTCTTAACAATCAGAATTTCAAATCCGAAATTTACAGTACCTAAAATTGTCTCACAAATGCACAATGTTGCAAAACTGATCCTAAAAAACCAGTGCAGATGAAGACTGAAAACTTGTATCATTCTAAATTGTCTTTTTTTATATCTTTTTTTTTTACTCTTTTTTTATAACAGCTATAAAACTATCCTGTGAAATAGTAGGAGCTAACAAACCCAGAATGAAGTGGTTGAAGAACACCCCTACTGTATACCTGACATATACGTTTGTGCATAGTGCTCTGCTAAGGGTCTGTGCAATTCCGCAAATGCAGTAAGTTAGGAAACGGCTGCTGTATGGTATTTTTGTTAGTCACTTTACAGTCACTAAAGTCACTACTTTACAACAAAGAATAATTATCTGATGGGAAATTATTTCAGATTAGCCTGAGGACTTCAATTTGTTATCCTTACTTAACATTTTGATCAAGTGCTATAATAATCTTCCACATTTGTTTGGTAAATTGTACTGTTACTGTGACAACCACACGCTATAAGAGTAGAAAAAAAATATCTTAAATGTTTTAATGAACAAATTTAGTTCCCTACTTACCATCACGTACACTTTCTAAAGATACTCACAACCCAGAAGCCCCTGAATGCACATATGCTGCATGTCTGGGTATGGAGCATTCTTTTAGTACAGGAAGCAGTGTCTACAAGACACACAGTAACTGGCACGCATAACCGAAGGGAACCTATGGAAAGTAATTATTTTCCCTTTTTTCTCCCCAAAAGTTGAATGATGACACTGGTTTGATAGGAAAAACAGAAGAAACAAAAATGTGTTTCCAATTTGTAGTCAGCTATATTTATGAAAGCCTTTTCCCACATACAGTAGTGTGGTTTTATCATACTAAATAAAGCAGAGGACAGAGAGAGAGCAACTTATCAATTAACTAAATGGTAGAAAGTCCAAATCACTACAGTCAGCAGTCTGTAAAACCAAAGACACCATTCTTAGGAGATTAGCTCATAGTCAGAAAAGCCAACAGTTTTGTGGTATCATTGGTTTCAAGAAAACTGGATATTTTCCATGGACTAAGGGCTGGAAAATTTTTCTACAAAACCAAATGTATATATACTGGTTAACCTTGGTAGGACTTGGAGTACTCTAAAAACAACTGAAGACAAGTCTTTGCCAAGGCAACAACATGTGATTTGTAATACATCTTGCCGGCTCAGCGGCCAAGTGAATGGGCTCACTCACAGGAAAGTAAAAGTGGGATTATGACCAGGTTTATCACTTCTGTCTGGTGCCAGCTCTCCAGAACCTAGCACCACACACACACACACAGGCAAAACTATAATGAGGCTGAGCTTTTTTTTTTTTAAACTTGAAATAACAATATATCAAACAAAACCCCAAAGATATTCTGTACCAGGCTATTTTCTAGATCATACGGAACTTCTTAATTGAAACAAGCTAACTTCTAACTAACCTCTTCTCATTCCAATAATCATGCATATGCTTACTATACAAACATCAGTTTCTCTCTTTTCTGGTTTCAGAAGCAGAAAACAGTACTGGAGGGCCGCATTACCACTCTGGGCTTGTCTATAACTGGAAAGCATAGGCAAACTATTTTGGAATATTTACTCTGGAACAGATACTCTATTACAGGCCCAGCATTCCTCAAGAATGATCACATCAAAATTGAGATGTTTGCTGGAATAACTACTTCAGTAAGTTTTCAGTGTAGACAGTATTCACCTGAATAAAACTTAGGGATCACCCAGACAAATGTACTTCATAGGTTCAAAAACTGTGTCAATATAACACCTATGCATAGCATAACTCTAATATGCAACTCCACCTCTTTTAATCAAACACAAAACCCCAAATAATTCAATAATTGGAGTGAACGTTCTGAAAATTATTTTACTTCATGGCAAACAAGAAGATGCAATTGCAAACAACAAAAGGTATTATGTACAATTACTAAAAAAAAAAGGTAAAAATCAGTATAGTCTGTTACCTCTACCAGAACAGAATCTAAAATCAGTTCGTAACTATATTTTAAGGAAGACAATATTTCCATAAAGTATTAGAAGATTTGTTCCCACCAACAGAGTGATGGCAAATACATTTTTTTAAAAATGGATAACAACAGTAATGGAAGCTACACTGTCATTATAGTATGTGCATGAGTACAAAAGCTGTTCCACTCACAAGCAATAGCTTCAACAATGGGATATAATGAGCAACTACGCTATTCCTAAACAAGTCCCTTGAAAGGCACGAGCACCTTTTAAATCAAGCATTTGTTAACAAAAATCAAAACAAAATTCTATCACCGATACAACTTTTAATTCCACGCTCTGCCAACAGCGTCTCCTGTACTGCCCTGTTTCTTTTGGCTCCCTCTATACCTAAAAAAAGAAATAGCAATCACCAGCTCCAGAGGAAGAGGAAGGAAGATCCCACTGCCTTCTCAGATGCTGCAACACCTTTTTAAGCCTTAGTTGCTCACTTGAATACATCAACTGTTTAGATATCACTGATCTGACCTACAAGAGAAAAGTAACTCTCTAGCCATCTATGACTTTTAAGAAAGCAACATTACAATTTTAACCTTATTTTTAAGGTAGATTATAACATGCAGTTTGCAGGATATGTTGCTTTGCAGCATGCCTTTTTATAAAATGCAATGTTACTAAGAGCACAGAGGTGGCAACCAAACAGAAAGCTGTTCATTTTCAGTAAGGTTTTAAAGATAAGTTTTTTCTACCTGCTTGGCAGCAGTGAGGCCGCGGCTGTAAGACGCAGCAGAGTCCTGCTCACCTCTGCGGGACTGGGGCTGAGGGAGAGGGGCAGCGGAGCAGGGCGCTCAGGACAGGCCTGAGGGACGGGGTGAGGGGAGGACGGGCCTGAGGGACCGGGCGAGGAGAGGAGAGGAGAGGAGAGGAGAGGAGAGGAGAGGAGAGGAGAGGAGAGGAGAGGAGAGGAGAGGACGGGCCTGAGGGACGGGGCGAGGGGAGGACGGGCCTGAGGGACCGGGAGAGGAGAGGACGGGCCTGAGGGACGGGGCGAGGGGAGGACGGGCCTGAGGGACCGGGAGAGGAGAGGAGAGGAGAGGAGAGGGAGAGGGAGAGGGAGAGGGAGAGGGAGAGGGAGAGGGAGAGGGAGAGGGAGAGGGAGAGGGAGAGGGAGAGGGAGAGGGAGAGGGAGAGGGAGAGGGAGAGGGAGAGGAGAGGAGAGGAGAGGAGAGGAGAGGAGAGGAGAGGAGAGGAGAGGAGAGGAGAGGAGAGGGAGAGGAGAGGAGAGGAGAGGAGAGGAGAGGAGAGGAGAGGAGAGGAGAGGAGAGGAGAGGAGAGGAGAGGAGAGGAGAGGAGAGGAGAGGAGAGGAGAGGAGAGGAGAGGAGAGGAGAGGAGAGGAGAGGCAGGAGAGGACGGGCCTGAGGGACGGGGCGAGGGGAGGACGGGCTTGAGGGACCGGGCGAGGAGCGGATGGGCCTGGAGGAGAGACGGAGGCGCAGGATGCGACTCTGGGCATCCCCTTAGCAAAAAGGGGGTGTGTGTGGAGCTGTAGAGAGCAGATTTTTCTCAGAGATGCACCGTGACGGGACAAGGAGCAACTGACACAAGCTGCAGCAATGCAAATTCCCTTTAGAGTAGGGAAAATTCAAAAAAAACCAACAAAACCTAACCACCCCCAAAAAATCACTTTTAGAGGGGTCAAGCATGACACTGTTGCCCAGAAAGGCTGTGAATCCCCATCTCTGGAGGTTTACAAAACTCAGCTGGACAAGGTCCTGCGTAACCTAATCCAGTTCTTATTTAACCCCGCACTCAGAAGGAAGTCAAACCTCCAGAGGCCCCATTTTCTATGTGATTTTTTCCTATCCCTGTAACTTGCTGATGTGGCTGTGGAACCGGCCTGCGTACTGTACTACATGCATGCTGACAAAAACCTAGATAGAAATACCAATTGTGACAGATATTTTAGCAGATTATGCCCATACCAGATACTATACTTTCTACAGTAATATGAAGGTGAGAAATGCTATTTGTAAAATGTGTATTTAGGTAAAACTTAAGTATGGTGTGGGGAATCATTTCGGTGTACGCAAACAAAATAGCTGCACAGTACAAGAACATACTCTTTCTTAACAGTGAAATTAATTTTACTTTTGATGTGTGCATCAAAAAAGAATCAAAATGCTTTTCAAAAATTTACAGGGACAGCACGAAAAAGAATCTAAGTAGGAAATTAAATAGTAGTCTACCCTTTTTGTGCTAGAGGTCCAGGCTAGTCAAAATCCAATCCCACACTAAACTTCCCTCTCAGGTTTTGGAGTCAAAGAGTAAGAAATGTGCATCTTTTAATAAAGCATGTGTGTTTTGTTACAGAAAAGCTGTAATCAGTATCAATGAAACTCAACATTTAACAGAGGCTTACATAAAAGAAAAAAGATGCATCAAATCAATAATAATACATTGTACCGAGACAGCTTCCTTGAGCTACTCAATTGTGTGGTTCACAAATTGTTTCTGGTCTTACTATGGCCACACAAAGTGTATCACGTATCTAGACCTGACTTAGCTCCTGAGTTAGAACCTTCCCATTAATGAGAGCTATAAGAAAGGAGGAAATATTCATACAGCCACCTGATATTTAAGCCTGAAGCCCACATCTGTTTCATACAGCCATTAGCACAAGAGCTGTTTTCTTGTCTCTTATTACCTCTATAATTAAAGATTTTTGGTAAGTAAATCAGTCTTTAGAAAACTCTATTAAACAAAAGACTCACAGTTAAAACACAAAAATCCTTTCCAGGCCGTATAATAGTTTGCTTCCCTTCTACTAAGCATTTTCACTTGTTCGCTCTACCCTAACAACCTGCACACATTCATATGTTCTGAAATTAATATCTTTAATTACTTTGAGACATTCAAAAGTATCTTACACTAGATGCTATACTGCAGTGTTACGATGCGTTAAAAGATTACGATAAATAAAGAGAAGGGAAAATAAATATAAGGCAGCTTACTGAAGATCCACTGGATGTATAAAACAGAAAAAGAACTGACTTGTTTTTCACTGAAGTTTTCTCTGAGAAAGTTGGTAAACTGGAAGCTGTGAGCATTCTAGTTCTTGGATGAGTTTAGAAAGAATCAGCCTTTTCCCTGGTCCAAGTGTGCGACAACGGCCTGTTCCTTATTATAGCTCTATCCACAAATGAGATTGTATAACGCTTACGTTTTTCTTTCTCAGTCATATCTATTTTGTGTCCTGAGTCATAAGAAAAAAGATTAAGAACAAAGCCAAAGCACAACATAAGTGCATGTCTCAAAGTGTTCAATCTAACTCTTAAATTCTTTTAAATATTAATAACCATTAAATAAGAAAGAGTAAGCTTGGAGCTAATTAAATATTTTTCACCAAATAATAAATTAGTAAAAAATTAGGTTTTAGCCTTCCCCAAACTATTTGTGAATTGAGTTTAATTCAGGGAGTAGTTTTGAATGGAAGTATTTCTTTTCCTGACCTTCATTTGCTAATCGGAAGAATAATTGTAATTTGCTTCTTTAATCAAAAGCTCAACACTGAAACGTTTACGTCAGGCACAGCACTCTGCTAACTTTAACCATTAAATTGCACTTCATTTTTCACACTTAACATCATTCTATACAGTTTTGAATTTTTTTCTAGAAATAAAGGAAAAGAAATAAGTCTTTCTGTGGAAGAAGATACATCACTAACAAAAGTGCCAATGCTTTTAACTGCAGTGGTATTACTTCTGTGAGTGTTACAGATATAGAGTAGCCTTTTCAAACTTAATTAACCTTCCCATGGTTTCTCAGGTCTGCCATAGCAGTGTTTATTTGCACAGAGTTCCGTTCTCCAAAGAGACTTTAAACTAAACTAATGGGTAACATCAGTCCTGATATAATTAGTGACTCAATATGACAAGCATTTTCTAATGCTTGGCAGAGACAGCTGGAAATACTAGTGCTTCTACAGTGACATTTCAGCATGGTTTAAAATTCACAAGTTTTAAAGGAAATGAAAGTAATACAATTTCAGTGAACTGACCTCTCAGTCTGACAGCTGATTTAAAGCGCTTCAGAGAAAACAAAAAAATTCCTAAAAGCCATTCTTTCCTACCTTTTGATAAATCAGCTCAACTGAGCAGCCTACCATCATGTTGCATCTCATACAAACAAAGACTGTCGCTGATCTCAATACAGTTTTCATAGAACCACAGAATACCAGGTCGGAAGGGACCCCAAGAATCATCTGGCCCAACCTTTCTTGGCAGGAGCATGGTCTAGAGGAGATGGCCTAGCACCCTGTCCAGACGAATGTTAGAAGTGTCCAATGTTGGGGAATCCACCACTGCCCTGGGAGATTATTCCAGCGGCTGGTTGTTCTCACTGTGAAAAATCTTCCTCTTGTGTCGAATCAGAATCTCCCCAGGAGTAACTTGTCTTCTCTGTGTGACTCCTTGTAAAAAGGGAGTCTCCATCCTCTTTGTAGCCACCCTTTAAATACTGGAACATGGTGATAAGGTCTCCCCGAGCCTTCTTTTCTCAAGGCTGAACAAAGCCCGTTCTCTCAGCCTTTCCTCATATGGCAGGCAAGTTTTCTCTTCTTCACTCAAGAACACTGGTGACCTCAAAAGAAAATCTTTTAGAAGCAGGGCTGCTAACCGAAAAGGCCACTCGAGTGTCTGCAAACATTTGAGACTTCTCAGAAAGTCACTATCACCTGGAACACCAAAGAACCTGTTTAACTCAACTAATTAACTCTCAGCCATTCCTCTTGTCTATGTTTAATGAAAGAAATACAATATTATCATTGCTTTGTACTTAGCCATCCCAAAATTAAAAGAAGGAAACAATCCCATGGTGTTTCCTGAATAACCTCACCCTAATGGATCACTGGAATTAATCATTCCACCTAGCAATGAAGCCTAATACAGAAAAATAGGCAAATAAGTGGAGCATAACCCAAGCAATTTTCAAATTAAGATAATTTTCACATTAAGATTAATGTGAAAGAGAAAGTTACCAGTAATTCATCTGGAATTACGTTCAGGCATTTATGCCCCAAATCACCTCTGACTGGTGCAAATCACTCTCTTATCCACTGAAACAGTCTAAAAAATTCTGAAGCCATCCAAAGCTTCCTAGAAAAGCTTTCCTTCTGAATAAATCAGATTTTCTCAAGAGTATTGCCAATTATTTTTTTCATTTTCCCCCAAAACTCAACTATTTCCCAATGCTTTTCCCATGAATCATGAAAAATATATTACAAAAGATTAAATATTGTAATAATGATTCATTTCAAAATTTTTAAACATATCTCACGCCGTGTCAGAGAGCAGAGAATGCTTCAAAAAAGAATATAGGAAAAAGGCAAAGGTACAATAGTTGTTTTCCAGATGTAGCTTCCTGTCGGCAGTGAACTGTGGTTTAGGGACTTCCTGAGATAGATATTGTATAAACACTTTTCTGTTTAAGTTTGGGTGGTATTTTTTCTTTACAAGGTTTCTTCTCTGAATCTGTCTGTTCACATTTTGTTTTTCCTGGTATTGCTACACACACACACTTTTTTTTTCCACCCCAATTTTTGGTTTCAAAAGATCTTGTGGCAAAAGAATTCAGCAATTGACCTGCGCACCACCTGAAACACTAATCAGTTTGATTTCTCAAAATTTGCCTTTTTAGAATTGGTGAATTCTTATCTCTTTTGTTCACTTTGAGCTTCTGACCACTGACTCACAGTTAACTTCTACGACCAGCTGTTTTACAGTATCTTCAGTACTTCTCAAAGCCAAGTCTAACATTAGACAACTCCTTGCTGACTCAATTACTCTGGTGAAGACAACTGTCGGCTTTCACGGCCAGGAATAACTGGCTATTAGTGTCCTACTCTTAGTAGGAACCATTATTCTCCACTCATGGATTTAAATATAAGCTGATCTCTGAGATTCTCAGTATGAAAAGCAAACAGAACAACTATGAAACATTTTGAAAAACACGTCATTCAGCCTAAAGCCTTTAACAAAAGCAATGAACTCCACAGTATTACAAATCCAAGGAAAAGGCATTCCCATTCCAAGCAGAATGCCCACATGAAGGCTAATCCCATTTTTCTCTTCGGTCCTTCCCGAAGGGCTGACACCTAGCGTTACGCCAACAATTCAGATATCTTACAAGGACTTGGCACATCCAAATAAAAGCTCCCCGACACCTATGAAGTTGGCACAACTTTATTTTTCCCAACTGACAAAACTGCAACAAACCGAAGAAATAGGAAAGCTTTGTCATACACAATTTGGAATGACACGTATACAAAAGGTTCCAAGAGCAGGCTATTTAGACAGCTTTGAAAAGACAAAAAAGCTCGCAGCACTTAATCGGAAGGTTGATCTGTGTAATGATATGTTGTTTGTTATTCAGAAAAGAGGACGATCAAAGAAATTGGGTTTGGCTATTTTTTATCTTTCAAATATTTTGATTTATAACATGATTATCTGTAAGAGAACATTAATAACTAAAAAACACACCACAAGAGACATCTCTATTCAGTCTCCTTCATTGGGTAAAATTTTTAGGCATTTAACTGCACCTATTTAAGTGCCCTAAAACCAATGGAGCTTAAGTATATGTTAAAGAGATTAAAAGTGGTTATGGACGATTTATAAATATGCTCCTAAATAGAGAATTTTATCCTTGGGAAATCCTGTATTTCCAACAACCTTGGTGTTCCGGGGCATAACAGCAAGTTAGAAACCTGTATTTTTCTACATAAGCAAATAATCTGAAGACGTTCAGTTTAAAATGAAAATGAAGTACCCAACTCAAGTAGGAATCTAGGTAGGGAACCACCTTCCTAGCTCTGGAAGTAGTCAGGAATTTGAGAAAGTGATCAGCACAGCAAATCGCCACCTCAATACCTTGGCAAACACTGGTGGCAACCCGCTGCCTGCACTGTTCCTGCTCCCCGCTTCCCTCCCTGGAGAAGCTCTTCTACCTGTCAGCTGAAAGGGCACCTTGGAAAGAAAGCAGTGTGACTCACAGGCAAGCTGGGAGAAAATTTAATGGGTCTATTGATAAATCTGTCAAAAATTAATAGAATAATCACATTCAGATTCAATTAAGACAGCTTTTCCAGTTTAAAACTAGTGCATTGGAAAAGCTTTGGACTGCTTTAATCCCAAGCATCCAGACTGTGCTACTTACTAGCACTGAAAGGACCGCTTCAATCTCTGGGTTTGTGTTCTTTCTCTCTTTAGAAACAGAAAGGAGCAAGCTTTTGAGTTAAATTATAATATAATGATAACATAATGACAGTAACTGATAAGAGGTGCTAACGTTGCCTGCAGGAATCCCAGGCCATACAGTAAAGGTACAAAAAACTTTAAAAGTCTAAGGCCTACTGAGTTACTAGTCTAGTATCTTCAGACGTGTTTTATTCTGACACAGTAGACGTTCACTTTTATGATGGAAATGATTCACTATTAGAACAGCCACTACTTGTCCACGTTCTAACTTGAACAGAAATAGAGCTTGTTTTAATCCAGTACATTTAAACCTCTCTATTTGTCCTTTGATTAATCGAAGTGTTCTCATATTGGTTTCCTCGGTTTCTTCAAAACCCAAAGATCTTTAAAGCTGCTTGAAAAACTATGAACAAATACGTTATTTCCATATAGCATGGCTTCTTAAAGAAGGCTATGGCACGCAATAACAGTGAAATCACAGTTTGGCTTGCTAGACTGTTGATAAAAAGTACCTAAAAAAATGAACATTTTTATATTGTGAAATATCACTTTTCATTTTGAGAATTTCTTTGCAAGTTTCCCAGCAAGTTATAAATACCTCTTAAAGACAAATTTTACATTAATTCAAACAATCTCTTTTAAAACCAGAGATGATGGCTAATAACTAGAAGCATTCCACACACAGAAAGCTCTGTAATAGCAAATTTTTAGAAAGGTTTGAGGGAAATAGGAAGAACTCAGAGCAATCAAATGAGAAACACGCTTTAGTACGTGAAACATGAGTATCAAGCACACATTAAAAAATACGTTGGTATTCAGCCAAATTACGAATTCTCAATCTGCATTAGATTATTTTAAGAGCTAGTTTGAATTTGGACAATTCTATTTTCCTTTATATCTGGGAACATGCCTTTTCCTGATAGAAATGACCTGGGAAGTGGTAAAAATGGAGAACATCAGCGCTACTCTGAATGAAGCAGCCTTGCTTTGTTTCTCTTTCCTAACGCGAAAGAGGGCCCGTTAGTAAAAACTGCTGTAGCGCCTACGATGCAAAGCCCTCCATCTCTCTCTATCAGTAAGCACACTGTGAAAACATTATCAAGCAGGAAGTAGCCCTGCCCCCCGCCCCCCGACATTTTGGGGACGAATCCTACGCGGTTACACGCTCTAGCATCTCATTTCATCTAAAAACCCAAAGCCGCCTTCCTCCAACACAGTCTCCAGAATGTATTCCTAGCTCTAAAGATCAACGGTTTCACACACCACCGATTAACAGCCTTCACTCTGGATTGCCGCTAGTTACTTCGTCGACAGCAGCGCGGCTGCCCGCCCGGGGCCAGCGCTCGCTCCGCGGCGGACCCGCCATCGCTTCCCGCTGCGCGGAACCGGCGCCCAGCGCTGCGCCCCGACGGCGCCCCCGGCCCCGGCCCGGGGGAGCCCCGGCCCCGGGGGGGTGCCCCGGCCCCCGGGGGGGGAGCCCCGCTCCCCTCCGCCGTTCCCCGCCCCCGCCGACCGTGCGGCCCGTGCCGGGCCGTCCCCCCGGGCGGTGCCGCGGGCGCTCCGCGGTGGCGGTGGGCGGGGGCAGGCCGCTCGTCCAACCAGAGCGGGTCAGCTTGCTGCGGGCTCGCCTTTTTTTGGCCTTTTTCCCCCTACCAGGATGTAACTCTGCCACAAAGGAGCTGGAGTTCAAATGAGGCTGCTGCAGCCGCCCCCGGATCGCGGGGTCCCAGCCGCCGAGCCCCCCCCGGAGAGCGCCCGGCTGCGCCTCGGCCACAGCGCGGTGCGGCCGCGCGGGTCAGCGCGGGGAGCCGGGCTGTGAGCGCGCCCGAGGGCGGAGGACGGCGAAAAACAGCGCCAAGGACTTCGCGCGTCCCCGCGCCGTTCCCTGGCCAGAGCCCAGCGCAGCGCGAGCTGCTCGCCCCGCGGCCGGCACAAGCGGCCAGGGAGATGTCACGGCCCGGGCGGGCGAGCCGGCGCTGAGAGAGGGGCCGGAGCGCGGAGCAGCGCGGAGGGTGCCCGGGGGTCGCGTCAGGAGCCGGCGGCTGGTCCGGTACCTCCAGGGGCCAAGGACTGAGCGGTGTGCGGAGCCAGCCGGACATCATGTGAGTGAATGTGAGCTTGTCAAAGATATTACTGCTGCTGTTAGACAGCAGCGAATCGCTTTTTTCTCTCACACCTTTATTTATTTATTATTATATTTTTTTAAAGAGAAAAACCTCAACGTATTAAAATATAGCTGTAAAGATAGTTGAGACGTTTTATGATGCCAGGCACTGAAAAGCCTTCTTGCCATTATTTTCAAGAATATGATATTTTTTTTTAAATCTTTTCTAATTCTGCATGTAACTTTAGGCTTTATGCTTCCTCAAACTCGCTGAAATACCTTTCAACAAACTTTCTAGGACATGCTAATTTCTATGATAACTTTTCTAAAGGACTACCTGTATTAAAAATCATGAAATCTCCATCGCGTTTGATCAAGGAGATATAAAACTTCCTGGAACTTTATAATAGAGACTACAAAATAAATATTTGGAAGATTTTGCAAAAATTTAATTTAAAAGAGAACCTAGCGTTTATGAGTGCCTTTGTGTAAGCATCAAATATTTACTATAATATGATCTAACTACTATTTTTCATGGGCATTTATTAAAGGGTCAATCTGTTTAAGGCCTATTATGTACAATGTGCACGCACACATATAAGCACACACAGTGTGAGCACTTTTTGGTAGTGATTGGATTAAGTGAAAATAAGGTGAGGCCGCTGTTAAGGGAAGCAACAACAAAAGCAGTGCTCTCTTTCAATAATTACATTCCACATCTATGACAAAACTTCAGTAAAGCACAAAGAACAATCCACAAACAACACGACTAAAATTCTTGGTAATTCAGAAAGAAAATTTGTACTTCTTGTAACTAAACAAGCTCTCTTTTGCCAAAACTTGGAAACAAGTTACATGGTAGCAAAAGATACATAATCTTTTGAAGTTTCTTGCAACACTTGATAGTATTTCAAAACAAAAGTTCTCCAACAGCTAATTAAGATATTCTCATTCTTAAGTGTTGCTTTAGTCATCCATTCCCATCAGTGAAAAAAGTATTTCCTTTTAAGAAAAATGAACTAGTGCTTGAACCAAAATTTCACCTCAATTTTAAGTGGACAGAAAAGCTGAGTATAGAATGCATTATAATAAAAGTATCTAAAGCAATTAATTGGTTTCTGTCAGTCTGGTACTGCATACCATGGAATCAAGTAACCAGTGGCAAAAAACCAAAAATCATCCCCCCCCATAAGTTTGGAGTTAAATTTTTCAACTTAGTTTTTACATCATGTTCTCATAACTGAAACTGCATGCTATTATGTGTCAGCCCTTCCCTATCCCCTGTTACATTTACTATAAACTTCAAACAAAACTTTAAAGCTTTTCCTAATACATGTGGCATGCATACTACTGTGCTCTATTTTCACTGTGAATTGTTGTTTCCTGTAACAGAACTGAAAAAAAAAAAAATCAATCAGTGCTCTGTTTTCTCACAGCAGTAATTTTCATCTAAAAATCAAACTACATGAGTTAATTCTAAAAGAAAACCCGTACCAGTGGAAGTCCCTCTGCTTAGAAAAGAGTAAAAATTAATAAGTCGCATTAAATATGAAGACCACCTGAAAATTTGAGAGGATGGATTAATATAAGAGAATGTTTGGGAGAAAGGGTAAGAACGGAGCACGAGCTCTGAGAAAAGGGGTAGGGACTAAGAAAGAAAGCAGCTTCAGAAAACTCACGATTATCTATCTTATCGCAATGGTGTTGTGAAATCCAGATCATATTACCGGCCTGGTGCCTGAGACATGCCAGCTAACTTTAAGTCCACAAACACCGACTATCAAAGGACTCTGCAGAAACAAAACCTAATGTTTGTTAACAAAAAAAACCAAAAACAAACCTTCTGATTTTTTTATAGTAGAATTTTACATTTTTGACACCCTTGCTCCATTTGCTTTTACAATCCAACTAAAATGTAAAACTGCACTAATCTAAAAACCCCTTTTAATATCAGACATAAGTATTTAAGAAACAGTGAAGATTTGTTGATAGTTTTTCATGTTTCTTCTTTACAATGAACAATTATCAAACTATGTGTAAATTCACCATCAAATAAAATAGTTTATCTCTCCAAGAATAAATGCTGTAAGAGCTAACACTATGCCTTTTGTGAATGTGCGTTCATTTATATGTCTGAATGCTTGAGGAATCTGCACAAAAGGTAGCACAGCACGTAGAGCATAGAGGAAAAGCCAGCCCATCCAATGACTGCCAGCCTCGTTATATTAAACACGACCAGCCCACAAGAACTGATTAACCCACAGAACTGGATTTTGTAACAGAGCTGTTCAGCACAGCAAACCAGTCTCATCCTTCTTCTATCTGTGTTTTTTCATCTATCTGGGTATCTCTAAAAGGCTCTGAAGCATCAGTTTAATTACAGTGCGTTCAATTCTGGCATGTTAGACCTGCACGCGCTCTTAATGATTCAGCCTCTAGACTATAAACCCTTGAGTCAGGGCTTGAGTCAGCTCCTCAAACCAAACTGGTAGTGGTTTTTTTTTCTTAATTAGATTATCTTTGCAATAAATTCAACTATGCTGCAATTCAAATAGTTACTGAAGTCCCCAGAAATCCCTTCGCGTAACATCCTAGTTTTAGCACAGAAAATTGCCTTCTCTGAAAAGCAGTGTCCAAGGGTAGACGCACTGTCACAAATCACTCGTACAAAAGCTGCATTTATGCAGCTTCGTGCATCACACTGTCATACGTACAGTCCTCTGCCTTAATAACAGTTTACTATATACAGAAAAACAAGGAGCAACTCTACTGCGTTTAGCCACTAGGTTCTTTTATGTTCCTTATCTGTAAGAGCAGCCCATACCAATGCAATTTAAGGTACAAAATTTATGTTCCGCTATGAAGTTCAGGCAAATATTTTCCACGTTTATCTTAATTATGGTTTTCCGCACAAGACTTAGATCATTATTTTGCTTTTGTATTTCTCCAAAATACTATAGTACAGGTGACGTCTTCCTTAAATGTCAAAACATTTCCTCCTTGAACTGACTTGTAATCCAAAGTGAAGCACAGTAAGTGCGGTGCTCACCCACCATCCAGTGGGCTTCCTATCGTCTCAGCAATTTTTTTGCAGAGCACTGAAAAGTGCAGGTGCAAAGGGAACATAGGATAAACTCCCGGAGACAAGATGCCAACCTCCCAACGGTTGAAAGACTCAACACTGCGAAACGACTTTAGATCTAGATGCAACAGTATTGACAATATATTCTCAGGCTTTCATAAACACCTTGCTCTCCAGAGTAATACTGCAAATATCTATTTTCTGAACAAATTTCATCCAACAAAAAGCAGTCATAGCATTGAAAGGCTACTGGTAGCATTTTCAAGTAAGCTTGATGATGATTTATTATGTTGTTACAATTCTTCATCTGATAAAAACATACCTTTATTCTCTTTTGTACCCAAGAATCCCAAGGATAGGTAAAATACTTCATACAACCTGAAAGAGATAGTTAACCAGTCTATTTTGTAAAAATTAGATCCTCTGAAGCGTGGTATCAGAAACAACAAACAAGGAAAAAAGGTATACATGTTGGAATATCCACAATTAAATGTGTATTTTATTATAAGTAACTTTAAAAAAAAAAAAAGGCCATAGTGCTGACATAGATACCTTTAATGCTTCCTCTTAGGGTAAGCTAATTTAAAAAAAAGCGAAAATTTGCCAAACAGTAATACTTCACACATAGAAATATTTTCACCTTCATCATTTCAGGATCATGACAGTGGTCAATCTATAGGATATGAAACACCTGTACAATTTGAGACAGTAAAATACTCGAGTCTTGTTGAAATAGCACGTATAAATGTCAAGATATTCGTAACAATCAAAAGGTAATATAACTGGACTAGCCAGAAGTCCCGTATAAGCATGGCAGAGTACAGGACAGAAAAATATTTCAAAGCAAAGCTGAAGAAGGATTTTATTTACTTTTTCTCTTCAAGGGACAGGAAAAAACAATCCAATAGTGAAACATCTGATATCCCTTTCAGAAAGTTTATTTCCTGTTTTTTCACCAGATCATGGGAACATCCTCAGTTGGGCAGACAATGAACGAGTAAACAAACTAACTTATTATTACCTACTTCCAGTTACATACATAGAGAGGCCAATATTTGGTCTACAAACTGCAATTTTAACCAAAGTACTTATGCTGGCCAGGAGTATGAAAAATACTATGATTATAATCCACATAACAACGCCGCCAAAAGTTTTCATCAGATGCAGTTATACTGGCAAAAGACGAACACAAAAAAAATATTATTTTGCCTGAATAAAGTAATATCTATACTGCCAAGTAGGGTAAACATCCGCAAAATTGGGTTTAGGTGCATCTGCACTAGAGTAAGTTTGTCCCAACTGAACTCCCATGAAAAGCGCTTTTCTGAGTACGCAAGTCTTGAACAGCCAGAATCTAGACATGAAATTACTTCAGACTTCCACACTTTTCCTAGTTAGAAGGTTTTAATCAAATGACACATACCCTTTTTTTAAGTCTGCTTCTTTCACTTCTCCTGTTTTTTGTTGGTATGCTTGTTTGTTGAAGTTTTGTCAATGTGCATGAGGATAAAGAGACAGACATCCTGTACTTCCCGTGACGAAGAGAATTTGCACTAAACCTGCAAGGATGCTTTTATATAACGTAGTTTTGTGCAGTGGTGAGGTTGAAAAGTCTACAGCTATCCAAGTGGAATCTTGCACTGGGGACAAATATGGCCCCAGTAATACAGTTCCCTCCCAGTCCACTGCAGAAGAGCTACCGGGAGATGGAGAGAGGAAGAGGGGGGCTGAGCCCGCAAAACAGGAAGAACGGAGCGATCAGCAAACAACGGCACTAATTAAGTACAAAGAGTATGAGCAATTCGTTTGGCAAAAGTACAAAAGGAAACTGAAAGCTAGTGTGCTAGACATCAAATAAATAAGATCTTCCTCTCCCATGGGAAGGAATTCTGATGCCTTAAGAATCTGATGTTCTCCTCTCAAAATGAAGACGAAGATATTAAAAAGCATTAAATCCTTCCTTAAAATTGTTTCTCTGGCTTCCCTCCCCACTTTCCCCAGCAAGCTTGTTTTCTCCCTGTAAGATTAATCACTGAGAGTGTTCAAACAAGCACGTTGGTTATGAACTTCACTTGAATCCAACTGCAGAAAAGAAGAAATGCTATTTACGTTATGTAGTCCATCACAGTATGCAATAAATAGGCCTCATTCCGAACACTTTTTATTTTTTTTAAAATGAAAAAGTACAGACAATAAAAGACTTAAGAGAGCACTTCATAAACAGAATCTACAGGAAGATGGACATCTGAAGACAGGATGGTTCCTGTTTCTATTTGTACAGGAGCATTCTCTCACCAATGCACTTTTCCTTCCCGTGTTTTTTCTTATAGGAAAAACAGCTTAGAGAAGGTGACATGTACGCAAGATCATGAGAGAGAAGCATTTCAGCGTGGTCTAATCATGCTGGTGTCATTCACTGATGGCTTACCTTCCGCAAACAGTGCTCAGACCCTGGAACAGGCTTCCTGCAGAGGCGGCCGTTGCCCCACGCCTGTCAGCGTTTGAGAGGCGTTTGGACAATGCCCTTAATACCACGCTTTAACTTTTGGTCAGCCCTGAAGTGGTCGGGCAGTTGGACTAGATAATCACTGTAGGTCCCTTCTAACTGAGATACTCTATTCTATTCTATTTTGAAAGATGTTTGAACTGATATGTTAAGATAGGCTGATGAACCCTACTCCATTTTTTGCTTAAACAGTTCTTAAAAAAACGGAAGGAAAAAAAAAAATATCAAACTGTTATATGTTGTTCTGCATTTCTTCAGCCTGGAAAAGGATGCGCACCCCAAATCCTGTGCTCAACTTAAGATATGAGATGCTGTAAAAAAGACACAGGTGCACTCCGAGGAAAAAATTAGTTTCTTTGCAGTGATCACAATAGTTACAAGCTTTTGAGGGGAGGGAAAAAGATATTTCAATTCAAACAGTGAAATAAAACCCATTTTACACCTATACGTGAGAGACATTTGCAAAAACAGTCCATCTGTGCAGAAATATGAGGCTTGGAAAACTGCCAGGGTTTCCAAGTGTGACCTGCTGTGCAAATGCTGATTATGCAAGTTAAAGCTGTCTGGGGTGAATTTATGTTCCCTGTTTTCCAGGGCTCCAAATAACATTCCTTTACTTACAGAAACCATGTCAAACTCCAGACTTTTATCTGACAAGTTTTCAAGAATTTTGAAAAGTTCTGTAAAGCACAATTCCTTTTCATTTGCAAAGTGAAAATGACTTTATTCCAAATAAGAAATTGAGGCAAAAATGTATATCCAAAAACTTTAAGAAGGATCAAGCCCTGGTCACTTTTTTTTGAATCATTTGCAGAAGCGTTTACAGAAACTTCTATGGTTTATTTCAAAACAACAGAAAAATGGGAATGACTGATCTCCTCAGTATGAAAAAGTATTTAAGCATGCATATCCATCATTATCTTGAAACTCTAAAAAAAAAAAAAAAAAAAACTTTCTTAAAAGTCAGCAGCTGCCTAGAATCACAGAACAATTCAGACTGGATGAGACCTCACCTTTATCGTACAAAGCAAGGCTAATTTCAACATTAGATTAGCCTGCTCCGAGCCTTGCCTAAATCAAAACTTTATGTACCAGGAATAGAGATTCCACCGTTCTTTCGGTGACTCCTTCAGTCCTTGGTCACCCTCATTGTCAAATTCTTTTTTTCTGTAACCCCAAATGAATTTCTCCTGAGGCAATTTGTATCCATTGACCATTATACTTTCACTGTGCACTTCCAAAAAGAATCCATCTTCCCTACAAACAGCCGTTAAGTAGTTGAAGACAGCAGTAAGATGTCTCCTTCACCTTCCCTGGAGGCTAAACAAACCTAGCTCCTTCTGCTGCTCCTCATACATCATGTCTCCAGCCTCCAGCTATCCATGTGGGCTGCGCTCAGCTGGACTCATTCCAGTTTCTCACAGCTGTTACTATCATCATTTCATGTCACTTAAAAAATTTCATTGTACTAAAGATGACCAAGCAGTAAGGTGACAGTTATTTAAACACTGAATGGTTATTCCATGTGAAATGTTTTATAAGCAAGGAAAAATACGACGGTAACACCACCTTGGTTTTAAAAGCAGGCTTGGTATCAAGCAGGCTTTATGCACTGAAAAAGCTCCGTACTGCATTTTCTCCTCCCGTTTTATTAAGAAAACTGGGTTATACATACACGCCTATTAAAATTCAACAACAAGAAGCTGTTATGAAATGCACGATACCAAAGTGCTGTTCAAGCAGCTGATAAGAGAGTGATTGGAGCCAAGGGCATTCCTGGCAGTAGTGACAACGCTAAGCTTATGTTTCCAAGATGACCGTTACCTATCAAGTTCTGGTAAAGTTCTTCTTTTTTCAAGAGACTGTGACGGCCTCAAATTTCCACCTTGAATATGAACCTGCTCTGAGAACTAAGTTAGCGTAATTTCACCAAAAGGGTACTGTTGCATTATGTCAATACACACGAGTAGCTGATTTTAATAGCCGGGGGTCGTCTTTGCCCACCATGCGCACAGGCGTGTGGGCTTCCCCTCCCAGGAAGAGACCAAAGTCAAATAACCAGGCTGAGTTAAAGACAACGTCTCCAGTGAGAGTCACCATAAATACTTCAGTTGTAAATTGTACTAGTCCGGAAAACCAACAGATTTTACTGCCTCTAATATTTGGGCATTGAGTTTTTAATTTATAATTATTATAATACATTTCATCTAAGCTATATCTCCTGCAATATACATGCAGTTACAAAATACAGCAAATGAGCTATTTGATACTTGTAGCACTTTTAACAGCACATATTAACTTACATTCTGTTTACATTTAAAGGTTAGATTTGTAACTGTAAGAAATGAAAATGTAATTAATATTTACACGAAAACACCAGCCTTGGAAACTTTTGTGGTACTTGCCTGGAAGAAAGGACTCTTCCAATTGTGGTATTTATTACTTAGTTTCTTGTGGTTCTTAGCAGGCTTTAGATAAACTAGCTGCTAGTAACTAGGGTTCCGGCCATGGAATGGTACAGCTGTTCCCCACCGTGTCCCCTTTAGGCAACATAAGTTCATGCTGGACTAGAAAAATATCTCATTTGTACACAGACGTACTAGTTACTATGTAATATTTTGTAAATTTTAGAACAGATTATCAGTTGTAAGTTTGCATTGATTTCCTATTTGTTACTTACTGTTAAATTTACTTTAAAACAGATTTTAAAAGTTCTTTACAGAAGAATATTTGACCAGAACTAGAAGATCATGATGACAAGAAGATTCATCTGTTTAATGCTAATGGCTGTTGTGGGAGCTACTGCAAGCAAAACACAGGAATTTGAAGGCAATGACGAGGAAACAGAACAAGAATTCATTTATATGAACAGATATAAGCGTTCCAGTGACACACAGGACAAATGCACTTACACCTTTATCGTACCTCAACAGAGAGTGACAGGTGCCATTTGTGTTAATTCTAAAGAGCCTGAAGTTCTACTTGAAAACAGGGTAAATAAACAAGAGTTACAGTTACTTAACAATGAACTTCTTAAACAAAAGAGACAAATAGAAACTCTCCAGCAACTGGTAGAGGTGGATGGCGGGATTGTTAATGAGGTTAAACTCTTAAGAAAAGAGAGCAGAAATATGAATTCTCGTGTCACACAACTCTATATGCAGTTACTACATGAAATTATCCGAAAACGTGACAACGCCTTAGAACTTTCTCAACTTGAGAATAAGATATTGAACCAAACTGCAGATATGTTGCAGCTTGCAAACAAATACAAAGACTTAGAGCACAAGTACCAACATTTGATGTCAATTGCCAATAATCAGTCACAAATAATTGCCCAACTGGAAGAACACTGTCAAAGAATGCCATCCATAAAGCCACTGCCACAAACGCCACAGCCACCAAATAAAGTGTACCAGCCTCCTACTTACAATCGTATTATTAACCAGATATCTACTAATGAGATTCAGAGTGATCAGAACTTAAAGGTTCTGCCACCTACCTTACCAACCATGCCTGCAGTTACTAGTATTCCGACTTCAACAGATAAACCATCTGGTAAGTAATATTATTGATATGTCTACATTAGTTTATGCTAATATGCAGTGGGCAACTTTTTAATTGTAATATCGAAAATGCAGACAGACTTTATTTATTTAGAAAAATAAATGCAAAAGAATTATTTTGAACTAATTGAGATTTCTTAGATCTGACACTGTCTGTGCATCCATCTAGTGTATTTTTAAGACACGTGTTATAGTACAAGCACAGAAAGAAAGCAAAAGAATGAATTCTGAATGTCTTAAGATTCAGATACGCCAGCCCCACAGATTTTTCTCATGTTACTTTGCCAAGACAAACCCACCACTTATATGAGACATACGAGAGAAAGGCGCTGCAGAAAAAAACCTTATTAATCAACAGTCAATCATTTATGAAGTTATTAGATGTTTCTTGATCTAGCATGTGATAATTTTTGTGCTTGTGTATCTCAAAAGTAATACGCATCTGCTCTGTACCTCACACAGGGCACTTACGCTCTAAGACAGGAGCAAAGGGAAGCAAGTGATGGGATGGTAAGGGATATATACAGCCCTCATAAAGAGCCTTAGGAATTCTGCCATAAGCAAGATCAAACGCACCTGAAATCACATTAGAGATCAATTGATCTACATGATAAAGAAATAACAGGTAAAGAATCCAGTATCACCTACAGTCCCAGATATTTAAAAAAAATAGTTCAAGTATTACGTGTCCCACATACAAGAGAAGTCTGTTCAGTGTGTGGGCGACATATTGTTGCTTAACAAAAAGGTGGGGACCCACAGACATTTGAAACTAAGACTTGAAACAGAGTAAGGCACATGAACTGCACTCAGAATATATTTCAAGGCTATTAGCAATATATTCTAAATGACACTGTCAAACTGTTTGGAATTATCACATAATGTAACATTAAAAAAAAAAACCAAACCAAACTACTCCATGGAAATACCCACAATGAAAGAAACTTTATCAGGTGTTTCAGTCTAAAGCACAGTCTCTAACACACCTTGCTATAAAGCAGTTATTTCACAATATTGCCAGAGACGAACCCACCAAAGCTTGTGTTGTGGCATGGTGGCATGCAGAACCTCAGCCAAAAATAATCATGATTCTAACGTTTCATGTAAAAAAAAAAAAAAAACAAAACCAAAAAAACCCCAGGTCTCTCTAATAACTACATTTTGACTTTGATCTCAAAGTAGGTTCAAGCTTAGTACAGTATTCCTATAGTCCCTGTCTTTCTGTAAGTGAAATAATCTCTCCGGCATTCTTTCCCCTTCCTGTTACGCTCTTCTGAAAACTCATTGATTGGTTCACAGCCTCCTCGTGCTTTCAGTACCCAAACTGGAGCTGAGGCTTCACCATCACACAGAGCAGAAACGTTACTTCATGTGCGTAGCACTTCTGTTGATCTACCCTCATAGAGCATTCTACTTTTTTGCAAAGTAAAACACTGACTCATGACCAACCTGCAACCCTGTAGAACCTCTAGATGAAGCACCCTGAGGAAGTGCTGCTTATCCAGACATTTTTTATCTCCAGAGGTCCCTTCCAAAGTCCATGATTCTAAGAGAAGATTTGACATCTGCTACTTTTCCCTTATCTATGTAACTTATCAGAAAAAGAAGTTTCACACTTCTTCTTCACAAATCCATTATAGTATTAATTTCTCTTCTTGTTTTCTTATTTACAGCAGTTTGATTTGTTCAAGCAAATTTCCAACAACTGAAGTTAAGCTATTTCACCTTTCATTCCCAGGGTATCCTCTTCCCCTCTTCTCCCCACCTTTCTTTTTGTGAAAGAACTTTTAATAACTTTTCCTCATCCTCCAGAACATTCTCCAATCACAGAGCACATCTCAAACAAAATCCCTCCCCACAATTAATGCCGTAATTCAGACAGGTGTCTGGAATGAATTAGGAAAACCCCACATAAACATCCCCCCCACCCCCCCATACCCACAATCAACACCCCACAAAACAAACAAAACGCACCACAACTGCCCAGGTGCTGGAAAAAAATCCACCTATATTTTATCCACTCCTTTCTGTACCGTGTCTTGGGTTCTCAACCGTTGCGAAAGCTCCTGGCTATCCTTAACCATCTGATCATAGCCAACCAGTGCACTGAAAACTGAAGCAAAATCGAAGAAAAACATTAAATGCCTTCTCCGTTTAATCTGTTGACAGCTCTCCTTCCTCAAAAAGAATCAGACCGGTATCTTCCCTTGATCATAGACTTAACTACAGTCTTACTACTCTCAGTAGCCTTATTTCATTTTGTACATTTTGTCCACACTGTTGTTTTTTGGTGTTTGTTGTTGTTGTCGTTTTGTTAAAAACAAACAATCAAACCCCACCAAACAACCAGCCATGCTTAATATTTTAAGGTAGCATTTACTTTGTTTGAGCTTCCTTCCTATTTTCAAAGCTACTGGGAAGGTCATGATTTAGCCATTTTCCCTAGCCACCTTCTACAACAGCAAAATCCATTCCAATGTCCTCAGAGACTCTTTAACAAACTTGTAAACTCTTCGCTTGGACTGTCTAAAGCATTTTCTCTGCATGCTCTCTGAACTTGCTAAAGCCCGTTAAGTTCATTTTCTTTGTTTTGCTTTTCACTTTTCTGTCTTAAGAATTGTGGCCTCCATTATTTCATGATCAAAATCACCTAAGCTGCTTTCCATTTCACATTTTCAATCAGTTCTTCCCTACATACTAGGTTCAAATGTAATATATCCTGGTTTTTTTTGATGCCTATATTTTAACCGACTCTCACCAAATCCATAAAAGACACACGCAAGAGCTTGAAAGATGACATCTCGTTTCTGTGAAATCTTATGCAGTGTGAAAATATCAGTGCAAAGCAGAATTAGGCGAATCTCCAATTCATATGAGCAATTACACGGAGCTGTTGGAGCGGGGCCAGAGGAGGCCCCGGAGATGCTGGGAGGGCTGGAGCCCCTCTGCTGGGAGGACAGGCTGAGAGAGCTGGGGGGGTTCAGCCTGGGGAAGAGAAGGCTCCGGGGAGACCTTCCAGCCCCTTCCAGTCCCTCAAGGGGCTCCAGGAAAGCTGGAGAAAGGCTTTTTAATAGGGCCTGTATTGATAAGACAAGGCGCAATGGTTTTGAACTAAAAGAGGGGAGATTCAGACTAGGTATAAGGAAGGAATTCTTTGAGGGTGGCGAGCCCCTGGCCCAGGTTGCCCAGAGAAGCTGTGGCTGCCCCATCCCTGGAAACATTCCAGGCCAGGCTGGACGGGGCTCGGAGCAACCTGGTCTGGTGGGAGGTGTCCCTGCCCACTGCAGGGGGCTGGACTAGATGGCCTTTAAAGGTCCCTCCCAAGCCAGCCCATTCTATGATAATTCTAGCCTGCTCCCCTCGCCCCCCCCCCCATTTTTTTTAATTACATTTTAAAAAAAAAACATTTGACAAAATATTTTTTTAGTACAAGTTAATTGTTCAAGTTAAAGTCAATAAATAAAAATATGATCAGAGAAATTTTGTAAGAATCCAAACAGAATTAATGACTGTGGAAGACAGAAATTAAGGAAATGCAAGACAAAAAGACAGGGTTGGGAACAGTAATTATGTGGCTTGGGTTAGCACAATTACAGACACCATTTTAAAAACTTATTTCACATTCTTCAACTTGGCACAGTTGGGTGCAAGGCCAAAGCAATACAATACATGTCACGCAATCAGTTACCAAAACCTCTTCTGGTATTTATGTGACATAAATATGTGATCTCCTCGTTACACAGCCGCGTCTCCATCCCGTACGTCCAACACCGCTGAAGTACACTGTTCAGATTACGAAGGTACAACTCCTCAAAAGTCTGCCTGACTCCCTAGAGCTATTTTATCAAAACTACCTATCTGAAAGTCAGGATGCTCTCACTTTTTCAGGGGAAGATAAGATGTCCCTTGTTTGTAAAGCATGCTAATACTTCAGAAGGAAGATTTACATTTTATTATTATAAAAACACTAATTACCAGACAGATCTAGTAAAAGAACTGTTCTTTTCTCCCAGCAGCAGCACATACGCTATAGAGGAAGTTTACACAGTTGCTGCCCAATTTTTTTTTGCAAAAAAGGGCAATATCTGTTATCGCTGGCCAGCCGATAATATGACTGGCACAGTCACATTTACCTCAGTCAAAATCTGAATTGCAGGGCATAAGAAGTGCCACAGAAATTAATTTAACCAACTTATAGTGCGTTCTATAAGCATCACTTGTCATAAAATAAAGTGCTCATCCTTTTTCTACGTGACTATTTTTGAAACAACCTATTTCATAAGTTACTTATAATTTAAAATCTTCAGAGCAGTGAGCCTTTCTTTCTGTAATGACGTTATGCAGTACTAGGACACTACACCCCGACGCCTACACTCAGAAGGCGGCACTTCATAACAAAACATTATTACGCCTATGATCTAAACCAAGGGAGTTATTTACAAGTATTTCTCTGTCATGTCTGAAGTGACTTTCCATACCTGCTATTATAGATTTACTGTGTAGTGTGATTTAAATGTACAACTGAGTATTTTTTTCCATATTCGCAACGGTAAGCTGAAACGACTAGCCAAATAACAAAAAATAACATGACAGATTTGAGGGGCAAGGCATAGAAGAATAGCGTCTTGCTAAAAATATATTAGCAGTATTTGAAGCACTGGATATTTCAACAGAGACATCACAGTCTATTGCCTCTAAGATGCTAAAAGCTGATGACTGTGTAACAACAACATTAGCAAGTAAATTATAAAGACGGGATGTAGGTAAATTAAAGAACCCCAGACTCACAGTAAAATGTTCTAGAGAAAAGAAACTGAGAGAATGCACTGTAAAATGTGGGCATCGTTTGAGAGAGACGCACTTTATGATAGACAAGTTAATGTCTCTGGAAGGACTAGTGCCAGGCTTTGATCCATGCATTTCCCAGAAAGTCTTATTTTCTAATGTGTACAAAATGCCCCAATGTTCCTGTTGCTGGTTCTTTGCAAAAATAAAGGAAAATTTAAAAAATACTTGGTTTTGATTCCGAGGAGAAGAATTTGCAATTTTATCCATAAATAATTTACTTCAAATTCTTACTTGAGCATTCTTGTTTCCCCACTCGTGCCCAAAAGAATAGTTTGTGCAAGTTTAATTCTGTCTGCATAATACTGGACGTGTACACAGCACTGAAATTCTACAGAAAAATAAAAAATAAAAGAAAAAAAACCAGTAAATAGTAAGTCACCTAATGTCAACACCAGAGATTGTTCAAAATAACTACAATTGTATTTTACTCCACTCCACTAAGGAAAATACAAATTCCAAGTCAAATTTCTATAGTCCTATTTAGGAACATTTCTCCTTAGAGTTGCTTGAAAAAGCTAAACGCCTAATGAAAGACTTCAGGATGAAATGGTTTAGCTGTGACACTAACAACTCCTTTCTTGGAGTTATTGCCCAGAGGTTTGGGGGGGATGTAGGGCTGTGACACACCAAACCCCAACGACTTTGCCTGCGTTCATGCTTAACAACTACAAGCTTTACTACGCCAACGCGAAAAGCAGATGTGGTTTATCTACAACGGGTTTTAGTTCATAACAGCAAAAAGTTTAACCCACAGGGTCAATAATTCAAGTAGATCTGAAACAGTAATTTATTAGAGTGTAGAATTCTACGCACAACAGGAGAAACATTATTGTAGGAAGCACTGCTGCGTCTTCTGTATAAAACAGACTGACGTGAACAGCTTATCAAAATATTCTGCTTTGTATAAATTTCCCAGTGCAACTTTGGAAGATGACTATACTCAAGACAAATGAAAGCTGAACATGAAAACTGAATGAATTTGTTTCATCATCCTTAACCAAAAAAATCAACAATTTTTTCTGGGAACAAAACATTTAGTAGCCAGTTATACCAATTATGAAATGTACGTTTTCTTGTGCAATTGCTATAGAAGATATTATTCCTAAAAAAACATGCACGCAAACCAGTTTATTATACTCTACCAGATAGAACTTGCAGGTAAAGATTTTAACCCCATGCTAATTATAAAAAATAAAGTTAAACAGTTAAATAATAAACAGCAGACAGTAATGCTAAGGTTAATGCGATATTAACATACAGCGTATGCTAATTTTATATGGTCACACACTTTTTCCAAAAAAGGCACTAGTAGTATACAAAAATAAACATACATAATAAGACAGACAGACAATACATTCATACTGATAATTATGACTTAATGAGGCAGATGGTTTAAACTGACATATCCTTTAGGGGCAGAGATGCAGATTTTGTACCAGCATGTAAAATCTTTGGATAGGAGCAGTGGACAAAATTCAAGTAAGAAATGCTGAAATGTAATCTGAAAAACAGAATGTTTAAACAGGGCACACAAATATTAGGCCTATATGTGTGTGTGTGTATATACATATATATATGTATATGTGTGTGTGTGTGTGTGTGTGTATATATGCGCAAGGGCAAACCAAACAAATATATGCTTCTAAAATGTTACTACTTAAACGAAAAAAAAAAAAAAAAAAGAAAAAAAATACAAGAACTCAGATGCTGGGGGTTTAGCAAGATTTGATATAATAGCCTACCAGAAACTTGAGAGATAAAAAGGACACAAAATAGCAGAATATTCTAACACCAATGCACAAACTAGAAATGTTAACCGGAAAGGTAAAACGTTTTCAAGTACCATAGAGACTATTTAAAGATAAGGAGGATACTCTGGAGGATTTATCTCAAACTGAAATGTTGGCAGAAGAGGTTATAAAGCCAAAGAAAGAAGTGAATACTATCAAACTGCAAAGAGTAAAGCACATTCCCCAAGAGTTCTAAAGGAAACTGAATACGGAACAATTAACTACAGCGTAATCTCTCACCCAAAATTGCCCTGGTATGTGAGGAAAGAAAGGTAGCAAACGTGACATTGAAAAAAAACAAAAACCAAAAACCAAAAAACAAAAACCCAACAAAATCCAAAAAACCCCCAAATCCACTAACTGATAGAAAACATGCTAAGAACAACAGAACAAACAGCGAACAAATCTGAATCGTGTATCATCATCCAATCTCCTTGAATAAGGATCAACCTGGTTTTTGTAATACCAATTTTGTATCACTTTTAAAGATATTTGACAGGCTCAGTGCCTATACGGGCAGAATTCTGGTTGATATACAGTCCGTGTTTATTTCCAGAATGCACTGAACCAGGTTTCCTAGTAAAGGTGTTTGAATTAAGCTGCTACAAAGTACAAAGAAAGAGCCTGACATCAATAAACCATAAAAATCCCTTAATTATTAAGAGTCGATCTGCAGATATCAACACAGACTCCTAAACTGTTTAGAACTAAATTTCTCAGACTCATCAAAATGCAATCTAACTATCTTCCTATTGGAGAAAACGTCTTTATTTTAAAAGATGTATGGATAGATATGGATGAATGTAGGATACTTTCAAAAAGAGTAAACTCTTTACGGACTCTACTAAACTCAAGGAAAAAGGCATTCTCCTTCTGAAAATAGGAGAGCATCACCTGTAATTTTTGTAAACGCAAAGCATTTTAAAAGTCTTTTTGTTTATCTACAATTTCTCTCACTATATAAGTGGGCACTCACATATTACAAATCTTAATTTCTATTTTGTGTTATCATTAAGGTAACTCCTACAGTAACCCCTAGATTATTAATTGACGTTGCCGGTTCCATTGTTAACGTCCATGCCAATGATGTTTTTGTATAATTGCTTTGAGTAGCATTTATCTGTGGAATCATTCATATTTAGTTTTTTGAAGATATAATCAATGTCATAAGTGCAGTTGCCTTAAATAAAATAAATAGTAAAAAAAAAATAAAAATCTACCTTTATCAGCAATTCATTGTGAAATGTTACAGAAATTAAGTGACAACAAATGAATCTGTTTGAAAACACTTAGTGGACGCTGTACCTTCCGTAAGAGGAAAAACAAACGCGCTACTCAGCAGAAGCACATCTACTCTAGAAAGCTGCCAATTCCAATACCGCCCTGCAGTAAAGGTACCCTCCATCGCATTTTGATGCAGAGTCCTTCTGTTTTCATACAGGGCCCTGGAGAGACTGTCTACAAGCATTAGAAGATGGCCATGATACGAGCTCCATCTATCTTGTAAAACCAGAAAACACAAACCGGCTCATGCAGGTCTGGTGTGATCAACGGCACGACCCTGGTGGCTGGACAGTCATTCAGAGACGGCTGGATGGCTCTGTCAACTTTTTCAGGAACTGGGAGACATACAAGGTTAGGACAAGTGAGCAGTGTAATGTTTTCTACCCTCTAAAAACTACCGGTACATTTAATCATTTAAGGGTGATTTTAGAGTCTGACCTGCAGCTTACTTGAAAAGGAATGTGTATGTTTACCCTTACAGAAAAGGAAGTCTCTATAAAATAAGCTATTGCGGTTTTCTACTTAACAATACACCCAGATTTACCACTACAGCCGACGCGCACTACTAACAGGCTTCTCTTGCTTCCTTTACAGCAAGGGTTTGGTAATATAGATGGAGAATACTGGCTCGGATTAGAAAATATTTATTGGTTAACAAATCAAGGCAACTACAAACTGCTCATAACAATGGAAGACTGGTCAGGTCGAAAAGTATTTGCTGAGTACGCCAGCTTCAGACTGGAGCCAGAAAGCGAATACTACAAGTTGAGACTGGGACGCTACAATGGCAACGCCGGAGATTCTTTCACTTGGCACAATGGCAAGCAGTTCACCACGCTGGACCGGGACCATGATGTATACACAGGTACAGGGTCCCTTTCAGTTGCCTTGCTTTTTTTGCATGCACCCCCCCCTTTTTCTCCTATTTTTTTTAAAAGAAAAATATTTATGGTGATACACACACACACACGCACAAAGAAATTACATTTCTAGAGATTTGTCAGTTAGTAACTTATGAAGCACAAACTGATGTGTCAACTCATATACGTACTAACACTGAAACAAAAATTGCCATTGAAATATTTATCATTTACACTAAACAAGGGTCTGTAAAATATGCTATAGGGGGTTACTGGAGACAGTAATGCAAACAGATTTTCCAACAAGGGAGAGTAACGCCAATGAGTCTCTCTGTAGAACCTAACGATAGAGCTGGTTCCTGGAGAAGCCTAAATTCTCCTTGTACCACACAGCATCTACACGTTAAACGCACAGTTAAAAAAAATAAGTTGTTTTGTGCTTAGCTAGCTTGCTTGCGGTAAGGGTTTTCATTTGCTCCTAAGACTGAACTGGAGCTTTCTTTTGCAGGTAACTGTGCTCATTACCAGAAGGGAGGATGGTGGTACAACGCATGTGCTCATTCAAATCTCAATGGAGTTTGGTACCGTGGAGGACACTACCGCAGCCGGTATCAGGATGGTGTTTACTGGGCTGAATTCCGGGGAGGATCATATTCACTAAAGAAAGTCGTTATGATGATAAGACCTAATCCGAACACATTCCACTGAAACAATTCTTCTCTTGGTTTGCCGCCTTGTTCTAAAAATCACATAAAGCTATGAGATGTTATTATCTGGAATTATCTTTTCAAAAATGAGGAATGTAAGATATTGTACATTTATTGCTGAGATGTGAGGGCTTGTATATTGTATTTTCAAGAATCGTTCCAGGAAAAAAAAAAGTTGAAGAAAAAAAGGAACTGAAATGACATAACACTCAGACACCTCTTGGTACTAAAAGTAGTTATATTAAGCCTTTTAGAACTGGCAGTTTAGATGGACTGTAGATAAACTCTCTGGTTTTTATTCCCTGTAAATTAAGTTTGGATGGTAAAAATACTGCCACAACATTTAAATATTTTTGTATGTTATATTATGTATAAATATTCTCAAATACAGGAAATATTACAAACTGTACAGCAAGAGTTTTATTATTATTATTATTGTTGTTGTTGTTATGAGCAACCATTTGACACAGGAAATCATATCCTTTGAACTGTGTAGCTTGTATATGTACATTAGTGTGATAATTCTAATTTAATCTTTGTTAACTGCCATGAATAAAGTTAGTACTATGTAATTTGATTTTGGGAGCAGATACTCAAACAATTACTGTAGTGATAAATTCAGTCTTTCCCCATCACTTTGACCATTTTAATAATCTGCTCCTATAAATTAGAATTCACATTTGAGTCATATAGTTTAGATTAAAAACACTAATGATTTTCCTTACCAAAATGAAGTAGCTATGTGCATATGGGAAACAATCCAGACCTACACCAGACAGAATGTGCTGTATAGCCAGCATTATACGACACTACAACTGTCACAGTATTTTGTACCTGACTTCGGTCACTACCTGCTGTGTAGCCTTTGTAATCAGAAATGTCTGGATATAAACTAAAGGGACTATCCAACTTTGCAGGCAAATGATGGATACCAATACATAAGCTATTTAATATCCTTAGCCAGTAGGTGAAAATTATATAAAGAAGTTACCTGTAGCCAAGAGAAGTTATATTTACCATATTTCACAATTATAACATATTACTGTCAAATTATTAAATAGGTTTACTCATCTATATTTAGAGGTCAGTCACAACTATGAAATGCTGACATGGTAATTCTAATATTCTTCAGAGGTAGGTTTCTAGAACAGATTCTTATAACACCCATTTCAAAACAGCAACTACTATCAAAAATATAAGTTAAAGAATGCAATGATATAACGAATAAAGAAAATAAAGAATGCAATAATAAGAGGGAGTGCAAAAGCCTCTAGAAGTTCAATATAGTGTTCAGTAGGCCTGTAAGATACTTCCTGTGCGTTTGTGTGCGTGTGCTTGCACACTTTTTCCCTTATTACCTCATCACTTCTTTACTACAGTATGATGTGCATTAAACTGACGTGTCATGTAGCATGTGTTGTATATAACTGAAAGTAGGGTTTTTAATATATTAATTACCCCTGTAATATTGTAATCCTTTAATAAAGCAACAAATGTTATTTTGACATGTTCAGATTTCATCCTGTTTCAGTTCAGATTAATCACAGCAAAGAACAGATAATTAATTTCACACCACTCTGCCTCGTGGCTCAAATCAACTCTGATACGCCAACTACTATTAACATGTGCGAGGTGTCTAAATATTGCAATATCAAACGCAAAGCAATTTTCAACTGATAAAAATACTAAAATTTCCACACAGCCCAAGGAGGAAGAACTTTTTGTAGGCCATATGAAACGCCCGGAATTTTCAAACAGTATTCAAGCTTCACCTTCCAGTGGTTTATCTACTGGACACTTGACATCAATTAAGTTTTAGGTAAGAAATATTGAATACATCTACTGGCTTTACAGCCTGGCCACCGTGCTCTAACAACTAGGGTTGTAGCATTAGGGCAGTAAAACACCTGCTGACACCTACAGCTAACCACTAGTTTTGTCAGAAGAAAACACACCCAGCAGACTCACATCTACCTTACACGAGTCACTTGGGAGTTCCTCAGGGCGCGTGGTGCGTACGCACGTTCAGCTTGCTCTATGTCTGTAACTAAATCATCAAAACTTCCTGAAAATCCTTGAGCATAGCAATATCCTTAGCTCACATTCATACTTCACCCTCTTCTTGCGCTCCCTATGTCTTTTATTAGGCTTGTAAGACTATTGTCCGTTTCAGAAAGATTTTAATTTTAAATTTAATTAAAACTGGCTTGGAGTGATATCCCAATGACTGGCTAGTACTAAAGCTTTTCTTACACAAGGCTGTGAGCCAACTCTATAAACCAGAGTATTTGGTCAACTTAAGCAGTTGTTTAACCCTCCAGCACATCTCAAACAATCTCAGACTGCCCCAGATGGAACGAGAACTGATATCCCGTAACTAAGTGACTGTCTTGGAGCGAGAGACAAGAGGCTCCACAGCATGAAAAGGGAGCCCTGTGAACTCCGCAAGTCTTCAGAGACTGTGTCAGTCTCCTTCGGTACTGTAAGTTCACTATTGACTCCTAATGCGCATCTATTGGTCTACTTGTTCATTTAAGCAGCCAGATTAAAGAAGCTTTTCCATACCTAATATTCTCTCCTCCAAGAAGATATTTATTCACTGAAACAAGTCCCTTTTGAATATTCTCTTTTGATAAGCTTAACATTCCTTCAAATCTGAAATTACTTTCAAAGAAGTTTCAATAACTCATACCAATTTTTCAACACGTTTTTTTTTTTTAAGTATGGCCATTAGGGATGGCCGTCAAATTTATTTAAAAAAAAATAAATTTTACATAAGCAGTGCTGACTGTTATCCACAGGAATTTGTGCTGGGACTCGTGCTGTCCAACATAGTCATAAGTGACCTGAACATGGGAGCGAACAATGGAGCAAAACTCCGCTGATGAGATTAACTAATTGAGGAGAGCAAAGAGAAGGGCTGACTGAGAGGATCTGCAGAAGGATTTATGAGACAGACCACTGGGACAGTACGACAGAAGATGAAAAATCTACAGACAGTGATACATACAGGGGAAAAAATCCCAACTGTCCATATAAAATGAAAAGAGCAAGTAAGTGCTAATAAATGCAAAATCTTGGGATTACAACGAACAGTTCCTGAAAACAACTTGCTTTTTTGATTGCTACTAAGCTTTGAGCTAACAGAATGTTAGGAATTATTTAGCAGAGCACAAAAAACTCTCTAAAGTCACTCTATAAATCTAACATGCACTTTTCTCTTGAATTTTACGTGCAGTCCATGTGTACTCTCTTCCCCTAAAAAAGGATACAGAACTGAAACACAGCCACAGAAGGTTGTCGAGGATGCCAAGTGGCATCTGTACAAGGCATGATCTAGTAATCCAAGGACTCCTCCTTTTGGAAGAGAGAGAACTGAAGATTTAGTGTGAAGACAACAGAGATAATGACGAAAGTCCATAATGTCAGAAGCAGCCTCAAGAAGTTGCATAAAGAACGAGGCAGGGTTTATCCAGTGAAGGCAGAAAATGCCATGTTCTATTCCAGCTAAAAAACGTGGTACTGGACAGAGCTCAGGAAATCCTTCCGAGCTGGGTGCTGCAGATACAAGGAATTTACAGTGCTTAAAGAGAGAGGAAGCCATTGAGGGTCACTAATACAAAGACAGTGATTCTGGCCCAGGAAGCCCACGCAAAATAGGCTCTAGTTAGCCAGGTTCAGTGATTTAAAAATGTCTACCCTTTTTAACTTCAGCTTAGCTCATCCATGTATCTCATCCATGCAAAACATATGGTCCCTATCGCTAAATAAATTCATTGAGGATCATGAGAAAAACCGCGGCCTTGTTTCCTCTCAAACTTCCAGCTAGATGTTCTCCAGACTTACACATTGTTCATTACTGACGCAGATAAAGAATAAGGTGTATTTCATGCACATGTAATGAGAAACTCCCACAGGGAAGAAACAAAATTCTGCTTTCAGTGATTATTAAAGCTACCAAGACTTCTATTCTTCAACCAAAAAAACCCAGACAGAAAGTAGCATAAAGACAAAACCAATACAAAGCAGCCATCAACTGTAACCACCAGCAAAACTGCTGTCACGCAGAAAGGCCTGATGCAAAGAGGTTGCATGACATGGGAAGTTTGTCCAGAGGACAATTTTGAACCTGCTTGAAATAAATGGAGGTGAGCTCTGGTATGTCGTGTAGATAGAGCTTTTTCAGACCCATGCAAACAACCTTGAAGAGAAGATTAGCAGAAAAGATATAGCATTTTATGATATTAACCTTGACCAGAATCAAACCAAGCCTGAACTCAAAGTTCGTTCCTTCAAAGAAGGACGAAGACAGCTTAATAGACTAACTGGCAGGACAGCTGCATACAAATAGTATATAAATGCATGAAAATTTTACAGTCCTGAATTTATGCTAGTCTTTCACCTCATAAATACAAATACAGTAAGTAAAACATTCCCAGCAATTGTTCATATCCTCTATGCCCTAACCTAATAAATTGCACTTTCAGCTTTTAAATCAGGCTGTCCGTGACAACATATTAGTGAACAAAGCTTGGCGCACCTTCTTTCTTCTCTCACAGTCTCTTGGTAAAGGACGAACGTAGTTCTGCAAATGACAATTTGGAAAGGATCTTACCTCTACGGATCTATACCTCCTGCCTGGGGGGGAGGCGCTGTGAACAACAAACCCAAACAAAAAACTATCTCCAAACTATTTAAAATAAACACGATACCACGTGCCATTGATTTCTTCTAAAGTATATGCACTAGATCAACAGAATAAACAGCAAAAAAGCCAAAATGATGAAGGTTCTAAAAAGCCTAGTGCAAACTAGATGAAGGTACTGATTGGTCTGAGTGCTTACACAGCCACATAAAGGGTGGGGGGTTTCTGTAGTCCCTCGAGCACTTTAGAGACTACAAATAAGCTTGTGGTCCTAAAAAGCCTATGCAAAGAGTTTTCCTCGTATATCTTTTTGAAATTCTTTGAATGTGTCAGGTTTGCTCAGGCTAAGTAAGAAGTATCACGATGATACTTCTAGGAACACAACACGGTTCTCTAAGAACTGCTATGTATCATTCCTAGAATACTTACATTTTCTTCTCATAGGTGTGGCTATAATTGTAGATCATTAACCGGAATCCCTATGTCAGGAATAACAGCCATTCCCAGTACTTTAGGTAAAGGTGTATTTCACATTTGATTTTGTGGGGTTCACGTGACTGAAGCACAAGGCAGGTGATGTTCAATGAGGAGAAAAGTTGCATTAGAAGCGGAGTTTGTAGTTACACCAATACTTTAAAGTGTTTAAGACATCTCTTTATGGTGTGTTCTATTGCTTATAACTTTGTCAAACATTAGTGAGTTGTGCTGAATATCTGTGACGGAAATTCCAGACAGTTTGATTTTTTAAAAATAGATTATTTTTTTTTTCTGGAAGTTGTATTTACAGGATGTTCAAAACAATTACTTCACCAGGGCCATACTTTGCATACGTGGACTGCTATAGAAAAAGCACTGTATTTGTCTTTTCTTGGGCACTAGAAAATAATTACAATAAATTATCATATTTTTTCCATTATATCACTTACAGAAGACATGGTTAAATGCTTATTAGATTAACTCTTTCTTTTAAAAAGCCCATCGCTATAAAGACATTACTGTATCTGAACGTTCCTTGTTTAACAGGAATCAGGTTTCTGCAGTGTCCCTCAGGAATGCTGGCACAGTTCAGCCATGGGCAGGAACTGTGGGTTAAAAGAGCCATTGGGGAAGCAGTGAGACAGCGTGTCTACTGAATAATGCAAGGGAACACTGAAAAGACAAGTCAATCATCTGAATTGACTCTTCGGTTTCTATCTCTTTTCAAAGCATTTACAAGGAATCGACACAAACCACCAACTACAGCTTAATACCAAGGCATAAGCTATCCAAAAAAGCAGTCCAGCAAAAATGAAAGCTACAAGAACAAGGTCTTAAATCACGCTGTACTCAAAGACACTTCTGAAACTCAGTGCTCTTATAAATTCTGAAGGCATCAAAAGGACAGTAAATAAAGACGTACTTGCAGTTGAAGATGTCAGGAATGCACAAAACTTCTACACATCAGAGATCCCAGACAGTGCACAGCTTAAAAAACGCCACCACATCTCCAGCGTTCTTAAGGTGCACGTTAGCGCTTGCCAGTCAAAATGAGCTAGAGACAAATAAGGTCATTGTACACACTCACCTAAATATGGAATAGTAGGAACCATTTTTAAGCTTCTAATGTACTCTCGTGTCCTTTTATAATTATCTTCCTTAGACAGTAAATAGTCTAACTTCTCAAAGGTGGTCTTGTCTTTGCGATTCAAAAGCTACATAGAAAAAAAAATGAAGATCATAAAATTTTAGTATTTGTAAACGTGGTACCTGTTAAGAAAGAAAAAAAAAAAAACGGAAGCAATTTGGCATAAGTCTTACGTTATTAACAAATATGATTACTATTTCTGAATAGTTCATCAATGATCCACATATCACTACCTCAGAGTTTTGAATAACCTCAGGAATATTAAATTTCTACAGGAAAAATACATGTTATTATACAGTCACCAACATTCCCATAGTTTATTAGAATTGCTAAAAATCCTCTTGAATTTGAAAGTAGAAATAGGAACGGAAAATGCTCTACATAAACGCATATTGTGCCATTTCAACAGTGCCGTATTAAAAGTATAAAGTATAACAAAACTTTTTGGAAGAAAGCATAGGGAAAGTAAATCACTATGAAACTCAAATCTCTGTTTTCTATTACTGGACTTACTACAGAATATCACAAAAATATTTAGCAATGCAGGAGTGACAGAAGACTGAAAAGTAAACACAAAATACGCAACTGCAGCTATAAAAACACATTCCGTATTTCAGCTGTTTTTGGAAACATCAGCAATATTTTTGAGATGATTTTAAAAGCCAATTGAGACAGAACGAGTGGAGCGTTATGGCACTGTACACTGGCTTCTTGCAGTCGTACTTTCTGACAACACACAGCTGTTCCGCAGCACATTTCTTAATACACCTCTTCCCCTGTAAAATTCCAGCTCTTGTACTACAGAGCTCATAAGCCGTTCTGTTTCTCCAGCACTGTGAGTCTGCCCATTGTTACAAAAACCACTGCAACGGATTTGCATGAGTTAACTGCTTCATTCAGTCTTGCTCAGAAGAGGACGGGCTTGACGGGCGTCACCAGTGAAACACCACTGTCAATGGGAGCCCTGAGGCCCTTTGCGACTCTGCGACAGCGCGCACCACGTGTCACCGTTAAATAACAGCAGATAATAAAAAGTAACATAAAAGGTACGAGAGTAAAAAGATTTTAGAATAATTTTGCTGTTTTCTTTCTAAACAGCACCGAGAACTCCTTGAGGCCCTAACTCCGCACAGGGTTGTATTTCTGAACTACTGCGCCTTCAAAGAGCTTTACACCTCTCTAGGTCTGCGTCCTGCAATGAACCGCTCACACACGTAGTTTCATACGTGAGCGATTTTCCCTGTATCAGTTCCAACTTCATCAAGCTGCTCAAAATAGCAGGCACTTATGTTTTTGTTAGAGTACAGCCTAATTCTGAGCAATCAAACCATAAAGAAGTTACAGGCGTTTTAAAAACATAATAAGCTTAAGGTGAAAGAATTCAGTATAGCCATCTTTATTTTTCAGTTCTGAACAGTTAATGGGATCCATGCTGGGTGGAATACTAAATTAATGAGAATTACCTAATCCTTTGTATATTTAAAGATTACATACAGCAGGACTACAATATAATTGTGTATTCCGCTTAAAAAGAAATAGAAAATTTTACACTAAATTTAAATGAGAAATTCTGCCCTCAAGAGATGAAATTTCTGAAAATGGAATTATCAATGCTTTTAATTTCTAAAATAAATGAAAACTTAAATGCTTTGTACAATAATCACAAACCAATCCTTCTATATTTGTAATAGGCCTTTTTTCTTCCTTTCCTTTTAGGCAATGTATTAACGACTTGAATAATGGGATACTGATACACTTGCTATAAGAGGGTCTTCTAAGATTACTTATCAACTAAAGTCCTCCTGAGCACATAACGAGTGGTGTCTAGAACAGACAGGAAAACAGGAAACTCCTACAGGAAAAAAGATTGTTTAAAAATATGCAGTCATTTAAAATCTGCTTTCATCAAGCACGTAACCGATCGCTACTTCTGCTACGGTGGTACCACAAAAACAATATAAAAGAATCTTCTTCCAGAGGATGCAGTTTGACAATTCAGAAAAGTTCAGAAAACGTCAGAATTCAAACAAGACAGAAAAGACAACGGTTGAAGAATAACTTACAGCCCAGGTTTTGGTCAGTCTGAAGATAGGCGCGCTTTGCAGTGCTGACACCACGGACATAAGAGAATGAAGGTTATTCAGTTCTAAAAGCTTCTGAAAAAAGGGAATAACAACTTTTAGCACATTGAAAAGGGAAGCAGGATAAATTAATCTCAAAGATGCATTAATAAAATATAATTTTTTCTTTTTAATGGCTGCAGACAACATCCAATGCTGTCAGTGTGCAAAATTCTTAAGACCACTTTAAAAGTTGGCAATTTTCCAAATATACCCCTCAAAACAACAGGCATTTCGGTTGTGAGAATACAAACTGTATTTAATTTGAATTTGTTATTTTCTAAGGCTGTTCCTTCAAGGAACAGAAAATATGAAAATTTGATGCATTGTTCTTGAAAATGAGTATAATTGTGGAAATTAAAAACGTAATCAAACCAAAATCATCATCCAAAGATGCTGATGACCCTTTCAGAATTAATATAATTATTTTGTAATCTTTTTTCAGGATTTATTTTCCTCACCTCAACGTACTTTAAATTCACTGTGTTGACAATTACTCAAAACACATTGATCTTAAAAGAGATACTACTTTAGAATAAAGCTGTCTTAGATTATAAAGTTTCCTACAACATAGTTCCAGAAAAACAGAAAAATGAGAACTGCTGTCGTGTAGCGTCTTTGTAAATCTTAAGAAGAGGCTGGATTCATCCTCCAGTGATCGATTTACTCATTGCTCAGGAGCACTTGAGGAAGATCTGGATTTTATTGAGGGAAGAGAAGGAAAGGGAAAAAAAAAGAAAAAGAGGTAAAGAGGGCAGTGTTTTCCTTTTTGCAGGGGACAATAAAAAACCCTCTCATTTCTAAGAGCAACTTGGCACCTCCAGGTTGACCATTGTCTTAGAACTTGGGCTATGCCTTTGTGCTAGCAACTTACTCAGATAAATTCTCTTCTGCATAAGCCCAAAACTGCTAAGTAAACAGACTGGAAATATTGACAATACCAAAAAAATTTATTCTTTATTACATAGAAAATATTATTCTAATTACCTACACACACACAATTTCACAGGTACAAGATTAGCACTCAGGCCTTTGATCCAAGTGCTGTCTCTTACTAATATTAGTAAGTGTCACACAGGGTCATACAAAATGGAATGACCACAGGTCATGAAATAGAGAAATATTTTTTCAAATAAATATATCTTTTTCAAAGTTAAGAACGACTTGTAAAACGCAGTGCTGAAGCTCATTAAAATAACTGCCCTTTAACAGTGGTACTTTCTACCAGCAACTACATGTTACAAGAAAGAATACAAGTCTCACAATAGTCGTTTTAGAAGCAAGAGATTTCTTTTCATAAAAGGTAAGCTTAAACGGGGAGAGACAAAAACCAGAACAGTTCACAACTGCTGTGGTTTGGGCTGGGCACTAAAGGAATGACAGATGCTCTCTTGAACCTCTCTCTCCCTTCCCAGAAGAGAAGGGAGAGAAAGTAAGGGAGAGACTTACCGGTTGAAAATAAAACTAAAACTACTTCAGTGAAATATTATTAATAAAAAGAAAATATAATAACATCAATAAGAAAATAATGAAATCGATACAATATATACAAAACCCGATCATGTCACCAGCAGGCACTGGGAAAGTCCCAGACTGGACGCAGCAACGGACGGGAACTGGATTCCGGATCTGGGTCAGGCAGGCACGGAACTGAGAGAGTCCTGCTCGGACACCGGCCACTGAAGGAAGAGGCTGCCCCTTGGGTCTCTCTGCTTTTATACCGAGCGTGATGCCCATGAGATGGAACACCCCGCTGGTCAGTTTGGGGTCACGAGCCCTGTCCGCTCCTCCCCGCAGGTAGGACCCCTCTGTGCTTTTCCGCTTCCAACCCTCCAACTTGGTGCACAACGAAGTTATCTGACCTTGGCTGTTACAGCAAAAAGCGTACGCAATAGCCTCCCTGCATACCATCCCTCGGTATGAACTATGATCATCAGACCTCATCCGCTAGAAGCCGACACTGTCTGAAAAGCGTGCTCTTAATTTCAGTCAGTTAGAAGAGGCTTAAATAAAAAGTAAAATAACTGGGAAGTAAAATTACTGAAAAGAAAATTGGTTCCGTTTTACCTGAAACCAGGACAACCATCACATTCAGTGTTGGCAACACCTATCTGGCCATCAACAAGACAAACCGCTTTTAAACATGTTAGGCAAAGGTACAAGATGAGTCACACTGAACTGGGTAGTTTTATTTAACCAAGTAAAATCAACAGATGTCACAGCTTTGTCTTATTCATCTGGTACAACATCGCACGTGTGCTAAAAAAGAACGTTACCCCCTGTAATCCAACAACGGTTCATAGAAGTAGTGCAGAAACAAACAAATAGGAAATAAGATTTTGAATGACAGTACAAGAAATTTGCACTTACTTTAGCTATTTTCACAAAATGGCTCAATATTTCTGCCCTTATTTTTAAGGTCTGTGCTGTTAATATTTCTCGTACAACCCAAAAGCTGACCTATAAAATAAACACATATAAGCGAATTTATTTACAAATAAAGGACGTTATTAGATGAAATAGTAGTAAACTTTTGTGATGCTCCAGGGAGAAAATGGGGTAAGGAAAGACAAGAGTTGAATTCAAGTCCCATGAATTCTCATCTGTACAGATACAATTACCCGAAAGCATTACCACTGGATATAAGAAGTAGGTAGAGAAATGAGGCAACACCAAGATAACTAAATGTGCAGCTGAAACACTGAAACAGAAGGAAAAGAATTGCTAATGTTGTGCCATGACACATCAGCAAAAATTATTAGGAACTATTATTTAGGAACCAACGGTCTAGGGGAACAACACAAACGTGCACAAAGCAACTGAAAACAGGAACTGCCATTTCAAAATCTTAATCTTCATTTAGAAAAATATTCTTAAATTCTAATTCACAGGAGTAGTTCTATTTAACTTTGTACTCGAAGACACGTGTCACACCGTACCTGTTCATCACAGTAATCAAACCATTTACCTGGTTAAACCTCCTAGTAAAGGCAACAATATTTGGAGCGAGGATATGTTTTTCTTTTTTATTCCATCCACAGCTGGCTAGTTCCTAGGAAAAGCATTTAAAAATTGCCTTAGAAATCAGTAATGTTTAAAAACATTAAAAAGTGTAAACACTGATACATGACAGAGGCATCTATCAGATAACTGCTAAAATCAATCCAAGGCACCGATTCAATGACAACTAGTCTAACCAAACACTTCTGTGTGCATTTCCAGTTCCAAACATACTTTGTATCCCAACCTTCCAGCATTTAAGCCTTCTGCAGATAAAAATGACAATTTGCATCTGTCAAGACACCAATTCTCCACATGATTGGTGCACATCTGGTCTTAAGAGTCTGGAAATAACACGTGTACGTGGAAAAATCTCCGTCACTCTACTAGGGACAGCAGAATCTACATTTGTCAGACAAGTGGAAGAGGTCAGTAACCTAAGGATGTTACGCAGTTGCTAGCGGGCTAGCAAGCAACCATGGAAAATCCTGTGCACGGTAAAATCATTTGACTAGCTTTAAAATTTGGACTGAATGGGAAGGCTGATAAGAGTAAGTGATCCAACATATTCCTGCTGAATTTTTTTTATACTGCTAAAATATACCGTGTTCTAGTGTTACAATTCATCTTTCTGTATGGAAGGATGCAGGCAGTTTCCTCAATGCACAGTCACAAGAAACATTCCAATCAAGCGTGCAAGAAAACCCTGCAATTTGTGGAGATGGCAATTTCCAGGACTTTGGGAAAAACAAACAAACAAACAAACAAATCTAAATGAAGTTACCTAGACATCTAGAATGTGAGCACAGTTAGTTCTGCTGGAGAACAAAGAATTGTTACTCAGACGTCCTCTCACTGAACTCTCGCAAAGTAACAAGCACATGTGGTTTTTAGTAATAGCTCCACGGAAAAGCAGAAAAAAGCCTCAGCAAATGCTAGGTTTAAAGGATGTCTGCGTGTTTGAGAAAAGACTTGGCAACCAGAACTCTAAAATCTTTTCTTTCCCTCCATGCATAAGCTCATGTTAAAGACTAAAACCTGAAGAAAAAAAACAGTAGAATGCTCTTCCCCCAAATACAAAATTTAGCAACAGAGACCTCACTGAAGCAGCGGGAAGATGGGGAAACCTCCTCTGTGCACCGTTCTGCCCTGGAATGGAGCTACGCAACATCTATCAAAACGCTTCCACCTCCCCATGCTTTTTCCACGCCCCCTTTCTGGCAGAGGGAACGAGAGGTATTCTGGAGGTATTCACTCTTATTCACGTGCCGTGTATTTACCTCCACTTCCTGCCCGATTCTGCAGGGCAATTGTGACCGCCTTGCACAAGCAGGTATGAAAGGGAAAGTAGGGACCATAACTCTGCCTTCATCATACCCAGTGAGGTAATGAAACGAGTACATCATGGAGCACAGTTTTCAACCGAAACACTGGCCTTTCCTTCGCCCGTGCAGCACAAGGGCAGCACCGGAGGAATGTGGGCAGGCAGAGTCCTGGAGTAGGATGGCAGACACCCGCCTGCCCATCAGTCACCCACCTGAAACCCTGCCGGCCTCAAAGGCGCCGTTTACCAAAGGGTGTCCAAGCTTACGGACACAGAACAACAAAAGTTCTGAAGGACAGAACGAAGAAGGACAGGGAACTGCTGGAGAGGGGACGGCAAAGGGCTACCAAGATGCTGAGGGGACTGGAACACCTCTCTTATGGAGAAAGGCTGAGGGATTTGGGTCTCTTCAGTCTGGAAAAAAGACGACTGAGGGGGGACCTTATCAACACTTATAAATACTGAAAGGGGGGGTGTCAGGAGGATGGGGCCAGGCTCTTTTCAGTGGTGCCCAGCGACAGGACAAGGGGTAATGGGCACAAACTTGACCATAGGAAGTTCCATCTCATGACGAGGAGGAACTTCTTCCCTGTGAGGGTGGCAGAGCCCTGGCACAGGCTGCCCAGAGAGGTGGTGGAGTCTCTGTCTCTGGAGACATTCCAAACCCGCCTGGATGCGTTCCTGTGCCACCTGCTCTGGGTGACCCTGCTCTGGCAGGGGGTGGGACTGGGTGATCTCCAGAGGTCCCTGCCAACCCTATGATTCTATGAGAAGTTATCATGCCCCGAGAAGCTGTGGCTGCCCCATCCCTGGGGGGGTTCAAGGCCAGGTTGGACGGGGCTTGGAGCAACCTGGTCTGGTGGGGGGTGTCCCTGCCCAGGGCAGGGGTGGGACTGGATGGACTTTAAGGTCCCTTCCAACCCAAACCATTCTGTGATTCTATGAAATACATCAACTGAATTTAGACAGCTACGAGGCCTCAAACAAAAGTGGACAGTTACAGACTATATACTAATATTTGACCCAACCAGAAAATTGCAACCTTCTTAGTCTACTAACTTACCTAATAACAAGAGGCAGGTAGCTGGCAAATACACTGACTATAATTTGCTTTAAAACCTAGTCCTACAGTTGTCAGAGTTTCAGAATAGAAATAGTTGTTTGTTTTTGGCAAACAAACAATTAAATTATATTGGTAATTCCAATACGATGAAAGTCAGAAAATACAATTAAAAACTAATAATTTATGGCAACTGCTACTTATACACAGAACTCTATTCCGGCAGAATTTGAAAATACGAGGTCAGATTTTTTCTGATCATTTCTCACTAAGTTCCATCTATCTGCCAATCAATCCAAGTAGCACTTCAGGAAATTTAATTTCCAAAAGGCAAAATGAAGCAATGACAAAGGAAAAGAAGAACAGCAAATGAGTATTTTTTTTCTGCTATAAAATTCTATGGCATAAATATCTGATAGCAATTAAAGCAAACGCAAAATTCACTTTAAATATGAACATCTATGGTTTTGTATTTCATTTTGTATTCATTCTTCTCAGAGTATCACACTACCTCCGCTTTTGGCGAAACCTCCACTTTGTTCTGATGTTTTTCTTAGCAAAATATTCTCATGAAAAAGTATCTATGATATTTATTTGTAAATACTGCTAGTTTTGTGTTAACAGATTGTTTTCTATGGCTATTGCTGGTTTCTTATTGAATTGTTCATTTGCCCTTTTTTTGCCACAGTAAAGAAAAGACTCCACAACTGCCTGGAGAATACATTTAATTTCAGAAGCACGGAAGTGTTTTCAGCTACAAAACTGTCTTGGTCTTCTTGAAACAAAATTAATTTATCTGACGGGAAGTCCAGACACCACACAGATAAATTCTTATTTTTCTTCCTATGCTTCCTCAAAATAGAAAACTGCTAATCTCTCTGAACCACTGTAATACACAATGAGTTGCCTTGTTAAAGACCAAACTATATGGATTCTACCTTAATAGAATGTTCTTCTACTAAGAACCTTCTAAACTGGACTGCCCTTTCTGATGTTGTCAAAAATTCAGTTACGCTAATATTACAGGGGTTTTTTTCCCCCTTTATGTATTAATGATATTCCACATAGGCACAAAAAGACAATAAAGCATAATGAATCTAAGGACACGGCCTTATATTAACGAACTTGAAGCTGGAAACGTGCAATTCTTGTACCTTTTGCAGAAAATAAATTTATTTCATAAAAACACCGAGATTAAATATCACTTTTATGCAAATTTAACATATTCTGATAACTACCTTTGTACTTCATTTTTGAAGTTCTTATTTCTGATTTTCAAACGTCTATGTTAACTTTGATTGCTTTTACTCAACAGGCCTCAAGTTTCTTTTTGTGTCTTTCCTAAAAGGTTAAAATATTAAAGGACACCAATACATTAACTTTTAAGGGTTTGAGCTGATTTATTCCCTCAGAACTGAACCTCAAACATGATAGTACAAATTAAAAAGTTCACCAAGCAGCTGATGCAGCCTAAAAAACACAGGTTATGACTAGAGGCATAAGTCCAACTCTGAAATCAGATGTGAACTGAAAAACAGGAGCAGAAGGGAGAGCGGATAATTTTGACACGTGATAAATTTATCCTGAAGAAACACTCAAGACAAAGCAGGAAAGGAAGACTTTCAGAAAAGCACAGTCGTCTCTTTTGGCAACGGATGACAAATCAAAGTACGCCAGGCTGTGTTACAGATTCACAGTGCTAACAAGGAATAAGCCTAGAAGAATATTAGTGCAGTGCAAGAAGTTGAGCGTTTTTGAATGAAAAAGCATTCTTTAAATGGTTACATTTCCTCAGTCACTGAACTCCAAAGATGTAAACAGATAGTTTAAGAAAACCTACCTCAGGCTGTATAGCTTTAAATACTGGCATATCCATCAATGTAATCTGGCTCTGCAAGAAAGAGAAAATTTTAAATAATATAATACGAAGAGCTAACAATCGTGTGTTTACATCTGCCCTTTCGTAACTACAACCCACACCGTCACCTCTTCCCCCAGAGCAGACCTGACCAGTCCCCCCCCGGCTGGCACCGCAAGCAGGAGCTCCACCACCCCAGGGGCAACACGTCATGAGATTCTCTTACATTTGCCGGCTGTAACTGGGTGAAATTTTTCAGTATGTGCAGCGGTCTAAGAGGAAAAACATGTGTTTGAGAGTCTTACTGTTTGGGCCCGTTATTGATGTAACAGAAATGGTAGAAAGAATTATTTGCCTTTCGCACAGAAACCAGCATACATTTTACATTCCCTGGGTGGAAAGGCAATAAAGCATTATGATGTGTTAATTAGTTGTGATTGGAACATGCTTTAAAGGGGTCATATACACAGATTTTCAGTCACTGATGGGTACATCCTGATAAGACATTGTAATGCTGTTTCAAAGCCAATGATTTTGAAAAAAAAAAGCATTTATAGAACATTTTTAGCACCTGAGTGATAAGGTACTTGAATTGCTTCGGTGATTGAATGGCATTATACATTTGGAAGTTACATAAATTATGTTTAACCAATAGGTACTTCAATTGTACTGTGACTGTATAAACCTACAGAGCTTTGAATTTTGTAATTTACATGATTTAACGTGTAAAAGAAAGTGTCAAAGAATGTTTCTTTGGGCCTTTCCCCAGCAAAGCTTCTCTGTTGGCCATTTTGTTACACTACACCCAAAACAGCAAGAATTTGCTAACCCCCTCTCAAAGTGCTCATTTGATTCCACCAATTAAGAATGATAACTATCTATTTAAATATAATATTAATAAGGTTTCTATTATTAGTATGATTCCTCAGACATGAGCCTAGGAAAGTTAATGAGGCCCATAAAATTTAACGGAGATGAAAAAAAAACTCCCTTCCATAAACTTTCCGTCTAATTATCTCTTGCTTTTTTATTACGCCAAGTCAAAGATTTTGTCACAAAGCCCTAGCCGAACACTCTTAGCAGCACTCAACTCTGCGATTTATACTTCCGAGTAGCGTTTGGGTATTTATAAACTCAGATGTTATTAAGACCTCGCTCTGCTCCGAGAAAAACTGCAGTCACAAATGGCTATTTGGAACTTCTTGACTGGCTCCTAATACGATGCATAGTGGAGGCTTCAAAAAGCTGACTATAAGCCATACTGTGTGATGTCAATAAAAAAGTTTTCAGTGAGAATTAATAATTGTTTCAACAAGATACGGGTAAAAAAAAAACCAAAACACTAAAAAGGTTAAAACAAAATTCAGTACTATTGACAAGCTGCTGCTCTTTTCATTATATAGGTGATCACCACCAGGGAATTTCTCCTCTGCTGCTTCTAAATTTTAAAAAAGGAACACAACACGCTAAATTTTGAAGTGACCTTAACTTGGCTCCATTCCCTTTCTCTAAATATTTATATTCAATACAGCAATCCCATCTTCTACGGATTTCTGCCCTGATGTCCAGTAACCAAACGGTACTAACTACAGTAGACTCAGACCTGTGCTTTTTTTCATTCTCCCCAGCTGAACTATTTTAAGTTATTTGAAACAGGCTACTGCAGTAATAAGAAATGGTAAGCATAATTTACTGGTTGCTATTATTTACTGAAAAAAGAAATTATCTGCTTCTCTGGATGGAACAGAAGCAGTAAACATTACTTGAGCTGTTAATAAAAAAATAAGAGGATGAGGGTAAACCAATGAAAAGGTTTTAATGCGGCACAAGGAGAACAGCTACTCTGGCTAAGAAAGCCTTGGTGTTAAAAGTTTGTGTGACCATACTAAAATCAACAAACAAACCAACCCCAAACAAACAGCCCTACCACTAGGGTTTACATATGATCTATTTCACACCTCACTGTCCTACGGACACACATTTCATTTTTTGGTTTCTTTGGGGGTGGTGGGTTTTTTGTTTGTTTGCTTTGTTCATGGCTAGGAGTGGAACTGGAGGGTCTGGACTTCAGAGTTAAAAGATGTATTACAATGACATAAGGGGGTGTGTGCACACATACACGTGTGTTTTTAAAGTGTACCGTTAAATCAAGACCCTCATCAACAAGCTTCCGTCTCAAACCAACCGCAGTAGGAATTATGAACATAATAGAAAACTGATGAGTTGTAACTGATATGTTACAAACAACCTTACCTTGACTTGATCATTTTATAAACAAGTTCTGAGATCACCACAAATTCATTTTTGCTGGTGCAGACTGCACACTATGTTCTGGGCTGTCTTTGGACTTAATATTCAGTCTGCTCTGATGAAATCAGACATCTCTATTTTTGTGTGATTTTACTGACCTGTCTAAATTGTGTCTCTGTTCGTTCCTGAAGGTTGTCCTTGGCCATAGATCATCTGAATTTGAACGAACAGGAGCAAAAGCATCAGGCCATTTTTTTAACTGAGTTGATGCAGATTTGCCAACCATGTATTTTTATATTTTTGCCTAACAACAGCTATCATCTGTGTACTCTGGATTAGTGTTGAAAAAGAGTCATTAGAACGTGTTCCAAAGTCACAAACTTAGAGCAATAATGTAGGCATATCTCCAAGACTTTTTTGTGAATGGATATTAAATGACCTTATGCCAAATGAGGGAAACATCATTTTGATGCCCAGAATGTTAATGAAAACATTGAACTCAGTTCAGTAGGTTTCATCCTCACTCATTCCTGCGCCCCAGCAAGTTAACACGTAAGTTAAAAACAAGGGGCCGAGCACATGAACTGTATTGGACTTTTGCCAAAACTGCAGCTCTGCTTTCAGTTTAGTACTGAAAACTTGTTATTAAGGAATGCAAATTGTTTCCTCTCTACAAGCTTCTTTCCTGCTTTTAAAAAACTGAGCTTTCTGAGAAACTGATGTTTCAGCAGAAAAGATGAGTATTTGTGGTTTCAATTAAAAAAAAATGACTGCGGATAACTAACATCTTTAAACCTATGCTAGGGTCTTCTAAAACACTAGAAAAAAATCAAATGGCTTTACGCAGAAAAATAAATACGCTGTGTCAGGTCAGTACTGAATGATTAAATCCCAAGACATGTTTATTTCGTTAAAGTTTGTATGATCAGAAATTTGTTTTCAAGAACATTGGAAGATCATTTAAAATATTTTAAGAAAAAAAAAAGTATGTATTTTTTAATATCCTGCGAGCCCTCAATTTTATACAAGCTTAAATGCAAAAATAACATTTCTACTTACAGCAAACTCCTCAGGAGTTACTTTCAACACATCAAATACAACTGCATCGTAGCTTTTATTGGCATAATCTGAACTTCGCCCTTCCAGAGAATCTGAGCTGCTACTACCCTACAAAGAAAAAATAGTGGGCTTATCTGCAGAATGATGAGTTTCATGTAAAATTCAGAAAATAAATATGTGTAAAAATATTAAGAAATTGCAAGAAACTGTATGAACTTCAAATAGCTTCAGACACTGAGTTGTAAAATTTAGTTCAGCACAGTTCACGTGAATGTTTCCAACTAACTTTCTTCTACAAGAACTATAATGACATACGGTTTTAGCTCTATGGAATTTCCAGTTTGGAAAGCTATTTTTTAAATTATAGACTAGATAAAAGAGCTGTCACACACAGGGAAATATGTTGGGATTTTGAAGATTTATATTCAACTGAAATTTTTAAATTAAATATTCAATGTAAAAAGTAGGTAGATCCAAATCATGCTGCTCTATCCATAACATTATAAAAAAGGCAAAACTGACACATCCTGAAATTTAACCCAATGTTAGCTCCAGGGTACTTCAGAGTACTGTGTCTTGCCTTAAAAATCGGTGCCTTGACTTCCCTTTGAAGTTTCTGTCCAAGCGCTCAGATGCAGGCTCTTGTGCCTCATTTTCCTTTCTTCAGGAATAATGTGATTTAATAATAATAATAGCAGCTTTATTTTACTATTTCTTATCTTAAAACTACACACTGAATAAAAATATACGTATGTTAAATCACTGAGGTTATTTGTTTGCTAGTAGAACAGTGTTGTCAAAACAAGATGTTTTGGCATCTCAACAAACTACGATATGCAATTCTCACTTAGAAGTGACTTGGTTGCAAAGCATTAGAAGGTGCTAAATGAGATGCTGATTTTTGTTTTCTCCCCTCTACAGAGTATCTGGGGAAATACCGATTAGGAAGCCTGACATTTGTACTGGCCAAACCCAAGAAGAGAATCAAGGGGAATTAGCAGAAACACAGATAGGTATGCTGTACCAGGAAATTGCCAAATTAGTATTTTGAAAGAGAAGCGCTGCCTCAGTATCTACAAACATGTGGATAAAGGAACACGATTAATAAATAAAATTATTGGACTTCCAAAAGATTTTTGACATGGTTCCTCACTCCAAAGATGTTAAGGCAACTATGCAGCCCTAGCATGGACACTATCCTTGCAATGATAAATAATTACAAGGCAGTAACAACATAGTTATTACTGAGTATGCGAGTAATAAGATAGTTACAAGCACTGAGAATATATGAATCAGCAGAGAATTATCCACGGATGAGTGATGATCATTATATATTCAACAACCCTATTCAACAGTGAACAATGAGGTGACAGTTTGTTGACGACTATGGATCTTCATTTTATTCATTCAATGTGGTAAAACAAAAACCAAAACCTGTCAATGAAAAACTGAAAAGGGACTTCACAAGATTTAGTAAGTCTGGAAAAGGAAAAGAGAAAATACATAACAGAGTATGAATATGCTCCTTTATAAATCCATGGTACACCCAAACTTGGAATACTTATGCAGTATTAGTCTCCATCTTAAATAGGCTATCAAAGAACCGGAAAAGTTTCAGAATAAGGCAACAAGGATGATGCCAGGTATGGAGTGGCTTCTTTACAATGAAAGACTGGCTGTGCTAGAAATCTTCAACCTGGAAACGATGCAGCGGGTTGTGGGGAGGAAGTACGGTAACCATCAAAGTAAGCGAGAGGAAAGACAGGAATGGTATCTCTTTGCTTCATCTAACACCAGGTTATCAGTTAAAATTAGAGGTGGATTTTAAATGAGTAAGAGGATATGGGTCTTCACACAGCACACAGTTAAGCGGAAAAATAGCTCGTTATGGGATTCTGTATAAACTAAAAGATTACACATATTCAATCAGGGGACTGAGCAAATTTATGGAAGACAAATACATTGAGAGAGAGGAAACAGGACCTTCCCCTCAGGAAGTCCCTGGGCTGCAAACAGCTGTGGCCAGGATGGCACCGGGGGGATGTTTCCAGTGCTTGCGCTGCTCTTGTGCCCTTCTTCAGGCGTTTGCTGTTGGCCACTATCAGAGGCAGAATAATGGACTGGAAGAATCTTTGGTCTGACCCTGGAGACTTCTTATGCTCTGATCTATGACAGATATTTCGGTTCCGAGAAAATGGTGTGTGGAAGTCTTTTTTAAAAAAAAGTTATTTTGAAGAAGAATTTCAGAATTGTGTGTTTGCATACCCGATTCAAAACATCCCCCATCTTGAGAGAATGGAAAACTACTTTTCTTAGTCTGAGGGCATTTATACTACCTTTGAGAAAATGATCTTCTGCAGGTCACAGCTGTATTACGTATTTTTGTTTTAAGATTTTTAAAGATCAACTCACAGCTGGTTCGTTTTACGAAAATCAAGACAACTGCTTTGATAGGATCAAGTTGTGTGTGCAAAAGTTACCACTACGATGGAAAAAACTTGCTTCACACAGCTCTTAAGCTGTCTTAAGAGATGAAGTAGAATTTTTCAACCAGGGAAGAATTTCATCGAAATGTTACCTTTTTAAAAAAGCAAAAAGTACCTCCAGTCATACATTTACAATGTGTGCTTTACGGGGCAAGCTCTACTAGAGCTGATTGATATTTCACCGTAATATTACACGAAAGTAAAAAGCAGAAAAACTGAGTAGAGTAACTGATTGCCAAGCAGTCCTCAGTTGTGGAAACATCACGACAGAGCTGCCTGGTCTCCAAAGGATACAAGGGATTAAAGTGAACAAAACCTATGTAAGCACTTGCTTACCAGCAGACTAGTAAATTTAAAAATAAATCAACTGGAATTTTTCTGACTGGCTCCATTTAGATGGTACGTTACATTGCCCTTAACTCAAATGGCTGCTGTAAGTTATGGAGTAACAGGTCAAAGATGCTGTTTAAACTACTCGAAATGAGTAATCACCATCAACAATAAAAAAAACAGGTTGTGAACACTCAGAACCATGGAGTGTTCTAAAATTACTCTGTTGTCAAATACTGCACCATGCATACGAAAAAGGACTGACATGACTGACAGCAGAAAGGGCACCTGTGAAAACAATCCAACATTTCCATTTTGATACAGGAGCTAACAAAGTACAAGGAACTGTACCTCTGGAGTGGCGGAGGTGACCATCACATTGGCCATGAGGTCATTCCTTTTGTACATGCTCTCCCCAGGACGCAGGAAGTTTCAGCTCATCCAGCACCAGTGAGAAAACATGATGAAAACAGAATTCCTGAAAAGCAAATGTTTTTGTGCAAATAAATAAATAAAATTAAAAACAAACCAAAACAATACAAGAGATTCCATAGTTCTTTCTCAGAGAAAAGAACTTCAGAAACAAGATGATCTTAGGAACTAACTTCTCTTTTCTCTTTCAGGCGCCAACTGTGAAGGAGTGTAACTGAGTGTCCCTAAAGCCATGCCAAGTCCTGATCCCCCACACTTCCAATCAACTCAAGAAATGCAGAGGGAAAAAAAGTGTATTACTTGTCATTTATGTTGAATTAGGTTTTACATGAAGTCCACGCTAGGCAGTATTCATCCAGAAACTGTTGGTTACCATGACATATTTAAGAAATCCAAGCTATTGACTGAAAAAATGGTGCTTCCTCACTTTGTCCTGCTCATCACTTGAATTAGTCTCATAACTGGTGATTTAAGTCCCACTGTACTTTTCTAATGGCAAATCCTATTTGCAGCTGCTTAGGCCTCCACTAATATCTACACAGACAGGTGTGCCTGAAAGCATTTTGTGTCAGGCCCCAAAGAACGCAAGTTTTCCAGAAAAGAGAACCGGCCAACATCACCCGTCTTAGTTGGAAGGATGAATCTCACGAATCTCAGCTAATCCAGCCTCAGCACTGTCTGAAGTGAGACTTTTTTCCAAACTGGATTAAGCAGACATGTGCAGATCCAAGCTGGCTTCGGACTCCACATACGTAATACACCTTAAGCTTCCTCCAGAAACCAACAGACTGGACTGCAAAAAAAAAAATCGAGTACGTGGTACCACAAAGAAGCTGCCTCAACCCACTTGGATCAAATAATCCATTCCAGACTTACGAAGTATTTAATGAAAACACTGAAATACAAAGCGTTTAATGAATACTAAGAAAAAAAAGCAACACCAAAAAGCCCAATATTGCAGTTCTGAATTAACAAAGCCATTGATCACAACAGTAATACTCATACCTACAAGAACCATCAATTTTGAAACAAGTATTAAACAAAGATAATTATTAAGTATTTATAAATATTTATCTCCTTGGTATCAGGAAATCAGATTTCTTCTTGGACATATGGTAATTATTATACACTAAAGGATATGCACCATACAGACATAGGCGGGTATATAATTCTACAAATATAATTAAGTTGCATGTCATTCAGAGAAAATAAAATTTTTATATAAATAGGCACAATTACAGTGAGAACAACTGTCAAGATTATAGCCTTAACTGAAGTAGCAAGGGTGCTCATAAAAGAATTACACACACATTTTTAATTAACATCACTTACCCAATGACAAGAGACACTTCCAGGTAGAAAAACATTCCTTTTGGTCAAAATTTTATGTAAGGGGAAGTGAAGGGAATCCTAAGCAACTTTATTTTCAACTCTACACAGCAAAGAAAAATCTGAGTGTAAGACCGGCTAATTCAGAAAATTGCTCAGAAGGCTTTTTCATGTCGCTTAAAAAATTGTCACCGATGGATATGTCTGATCCTTCCCTCATACTGGACCTCTGATCATTGCTGCAACACTTAATAATTAATTCATTGTTCCTATAGAAGATACTGTTTGGAAACAATCTTTCTCTGTATTTATCTGAAGTAAAAGGCAGAACCAAAATTCAAACTCTACTCTCAAACACAGCAAAAACCACACTTCACATAGACACTGTATTTGGTGCATTTTGGGCATCTGTTCTAACTGCTAGCTTAAAAAGTTAAAAGCTGCCCTTTCATTAATGGTCCAACGACAATTAGCACAACGACACAGCACCTGCCAAAGTCCTTCAGTTAAACGTTCAACACAACACATTACGCTCTTATCTTAATCACTGAAAACTTTGTCAGCTAATACATCATGATGATATATTGGACTCGATGGGAGTCCACATAATCTCACAACTAAGACTGCACTCACATCCTAAACGATCTTATAGGGACCCACTAACAGACCGTAGGGCTACAATGAAATGGCCGATGACGTGACAAGGGGACAATTTTACAAGGCTTACTGAGGTGACAGCGTTCAACCCCATCCATTGCCAACCGCCACAGAGAAGGTCTTAGTACAGGATCTGCCTCTCGCTTTGTCAGGTAAGCGATGCTTTGCAAGACGCAGATCTGAGAACCCAAGTGGAACCCTAAGAGCAAACTTATTAAGATGGGCATAAAAAAGCTGACATGGTTCAGACTCGCAGGATCGTACGGAAGAGACTGCTGAATACAAGCACCTGTTGCATTAAAAGAAAGAACTTTTCCTCCCAAATTAAATAACCAGTATTATGCCTCTGGGGTGAAAACTAAAATACCTGGCTATTTCTAATTATTATACCTAAATCAGCTGCTAGGGACAGGTTAAAACACCGACACCATACAGCCCCGTTTCACTGCGCAAAGAACTGGCATGCTGCAGAACGTTTATGCACACTTTAAGCAGACAGATAGCAAAACTTTTTCAGATACAGCATGCACGTAACACTAAGAGCAGAACCACTTGTGTCTGTCTGCACCTGTCTGAGCGTGTGCTCAGGCCAAGGACTGCTCCCACCATCACCAGCTCGGCTCAAGCTCCGGCTCTCTTTAAATGGAGAAAACAAAGAGCAGGGCTGTCCCCACAGCAGACACGGCTGAACCGCTGGGGATACGGCCACCTCCCCCTCTGCCTCCGCACCTCCGACCACACAACAGGGAGGTGCTGGAAAAGCAGCTGAGAACAAAACCAACCTCTTACTTGACTTCCTTGAGAAAGACGAGGCCTTCACCCCACCTGCCATCCCTAAAGGCCTTACATGACAAACAGCAACAACTCTCCCACCAGGTCACGGGCACGCATGAAATCAGTGACTGCTTCAAATAATGACAGAACCCCTTCAGTTAAGCTAGTCAAGAAGCCATTTCCTTTATCTTGTGTCCTGATAAAATTAACTGATCTTTTGAACACTAACAGACTGCAAAGTATTCCTAAGTCTGGAGTTGCTCTTGTTAATAGTCCTTAGAGATACTGAAGTGGAAAGCAATTTTCATGATGTAATTTCTTTAAAACGTGGCATTTACATCAAGGCCACAAAAATATTCTCATCTCCTCCTTCTCCGCCTTTCTGACTAGGCTTTCCAGTGTGCGGGGGCTCAAAAATGCTCTGAAAGGGGAAAGAAAAATCCCATATGTGATCTTGTATCCCGTCCAAGTTCAGTTTTACTCCAAGTTTTAACGTTCACTAAACCAAAAAGAGACAGAAGTGCTTTAATATCTGAATCCAAAAGCACTAACATACTTTAGCCCTTCAACATTCAGTACGTAGAAGAAGCTTTCAAGGTTAGATGCTTTCATTCTAAAAAGGACCGAAACAGATTTTTCCCCAAATGTTTAAAATATAACACAAGCATTAAAAATGCAGGTTTTTTTACTATGTGTATAGGTTTCTCCAAGACTCACATCTCCTATGAAAAAGTACTTCCCTACACACCCATTTGTTTTGCTGCCTTGAGGAAAGTCATATGGAGCAATTATCCTTTCAAGTTAAATCCAAGAAAGAGTTTATAGTCTTACGAAAGTGATTTGATGTATTTCCGCCCCTGCTATCGCAAAAGGTATTATCCTGCAAATTAAGTAACACTGGAGCTACTACTAAGCCTACTGTAACAAAAGGCTGTCAGACTACATACAGAAAGATATGAAAAACAATATAAAAGCCTGCTCCCCCATACTTGCAATATTTCATTCCAGTAAGATTAAAAAGAAATTTTTGAAATTCTGAAAGTCATCAAAGGTCCAATATGTTGGCAATAAAAGGTAAAAAGTCACCAAAATTACATATAATTTCTCGTCATAGCTTTTGCTTCTTAAAAATTCTTTCAACAGGTTAATCATTACAATGATGCATTATACAAACAGCGCTAAAAAAAAGGAAAACAGGGAAAACGTCTTATCTGTTTGTACAGAAGGTTCACAGGTACGTTGCAGTAGATCTCATCCATATACTACCAGAAGCAAAGTGGATAAATCAGGATGCAAACATACATACCATCAGAAGTTGTCTGTTCTTCGTTGCCAACTTAACAAACTCATTTAGATATGTAGTTCTCTCTGAAGCAAAACTGAAGACAGTGCAAAAAAGGACTAAACTGGAAAAAACAAAATCCAAGAAACCACCATCAAAACTGAACACAAAAGAAACCACCATAGCCATTATTTTACCAGCATTTGTTAAATTTTGTCATCTATGGCACAGAAGTGACATTTTCTGAAAGCAGAAACTCCAATTTTACATTTCTGTTGTAATGTATGCATGTAATTCAGTTACAATGACCATAAGTTCATTCCCATTACTAGTTATCCAACTCACAAGAATGTCACTAAAAGACTCTTAAGCACAGATACCACCTCTGGCCAAGGAAGACCCTATGCCCTAATTTCTGAATGCTAGCGGAGCAAACTGGGGAAGTTACTAACTGTTCACACTGCTCTCAGCAAATACGAGAATAACCATGTTAGCAACCACTGATGACCACTGTTCTTATGGATTTTCTTGTTGGAGGAAAAAACATCAGCTAGAGAGGCTTTTGATCAGACCTGGTACAGCCATTCTGGGCTCCAAAAGTTAACTGTCCTCGCTGATTTCGAACCTCATTTTCTTACTACTTTCATTAGTTCATTATGGTTTTCCTAATATCACTGATTCATGAGCTGACAGGCACAGCATGCTTTTAAGAGAACATACATTGGTATTCTGCCAAAAGATAACTGTTCTTTCTTATGCTTAAATTAGCTGCACAACTGCTTCAGCGTAGACAATTACAGAACACTAGGGCCCTGTCTGGGTACTGATAAACTTGGTTGGAACCAACAGAAACTACTAGCTGAGTTGTTGTTTTTTTTTAAAAATAAGTTTAGAATAGAGTATTTCAGTTGGAAGGTACCTACGAGGATCATCTAGTCCAACTGCCCGACCACTTCAGGGCTGACCAAAAGTTAAAGCGTGGTATTAAGGGCCATTGTCCAAACACCTCTCAATCACTGACAGGCGTGGGGCAACGGCCGCCTCTCCAGGAAGCCTGTTCCAGGGTCTGACCACCCTCTTGTAAAGAAATGCTTCCTAATGCCCCGTCTGAACCTCCCTTGACTCAACATTGGAACCATTCACGGAATCACAGAACAGTAGGAGTTGTAAAGGACCTCTGGAGATCATCTAGTACAACCCCCCGGCCAGAGCAGGGTCACCCAGAGCAGGTGGCACAGGAACGTGTCCAGGAGGGGCTGGAATGTCTCCAGAGACAGAGACTCCACCACCTCTCTGGGCAGCCTGTGCCAGGACTCTGCCACCCTCACAGAAAAGAAGTTTCTCCTCAGGTTGACATAGAACCTCACATGTTCCAGTTTGTGCCCATTGCCCCTTTTCCCTGTCGCCGGGCACCACTGAGAAGAGTCTGGCCCCATCCTCTTGCCTCCCGCCCTTTAGGTATCGATAAGCATCGATGAGATCCCCCTCAGTTTTCTCTTCTCCAGATTAAACAGGCCCAGGTCTCTCAGCTGTTCCTCATCAGAGAGATGCTCCAGTCCCCTGATCATCTTCGTAGCCTCTGCTGGACTCTCTCCAGTAGTTCCTGTCCTTCTTGAAGCGGGGACCCCAGAACTGGACACAGTACTCCAGATGTGGCCTCACCAGGGCAGAGTAGAGGGAGAGAATGACCTCTCTCGACCTGCTGACCACGCTCTTTTTAATGCGCCCCAGAACACCATTGGTCTTCTTGGCCACAAGGGCACATTGCTGGCTCATTCCCACATGTCCTGCCCCTGGATCCCATGCAAAAGTGCTCAGCACCTCCCTCTCCACTTCTTCTCCTCAGGAAGCTGTAGAGCAACGAGGCTGACCCTCAGCCTCCTTCTCTCCTAACTAGATAAACCCAGAGTCCTCAGCCGCTCCTCAGAGGACATGCCTTCCAGAATTTTCTATCAAACAACAGAATGGTTAGCTGTCATCAATCAAGATAAGAGAATGAAGAATACTGAAAGAATCTTGCTTTCTACTTCCAGCAAGATCAACAATATACTATTCCACTTATTGGCAATTGCCCCAGCCTAAGGACACATTTACAGTAGATGATATAGAGCTCCATATTCAATTCCGAATTGTTTTTCATCATTGCACTCATTTTCCTCTTTCTTCATTCAAAAACTATTCCTCCAGATGTTCACCATTAGAACATTTCTTTCCTTGATGAACCATGAACAAAGTCATACTCGGATGCTGTGGGCGTAGAGTACAAATCAGAGTACGTTAGCACAGTTAACGTACTGGAAGAGGAAAATGGGACTCTATTATGAAAACAGGATGAAACAATAACGTGGTTATACTTGTGCCCCTGTGTTTGCCTTCAGCCACTGATGCGAAACTTGTATCACCATCTACATCACATCCAGCTTCAGCCCAGAGGCTTGTAAGAGGGGGAGAAAGAAGTCCCATCTTTTTGTACTATTGCTAAATAAAAAGGCAATTAGCATCGCAGTATCTAAAACTGTATGGTGCTTGTTCTCCATATCTAGATATTTACATACCTCCCGCCCCCGCTAAGTTTCTTTTGTTTAGTATCATCATTCTAATATTAAAAACGGAAAAAAAGTAAATTTTCAAAATCCTTCTGAGTCTGAGCAACTGGCAGCTGTTTTGTCATGGCAGTGACAGAGCAGCCAGTCGGGATGGATTTCTAGAGGAGAATTCCTTTACATCCATGAAAGAAGCAGCTGCTGGGTGCTCTGTAGAGACTTGCTAAGTTAATGCACAAACCTCAGAAGCACTGCGCAACACTGGCGTAAAACCATTTAATTCCTGACTGACAGCATCTCCTCCCAAAAATTTAGTACATTCAAACACTACGTTATATCTTCACTTTCCCGAGTGCCCTGTCCAGTCAAGTATCACCTCTCAAACCCCTTTTCTCGTCCCCTCACATACGACTGCTGCCGAGTGGAAAAGGACCGCATCTCCCACAGTAAAGGCAGAAACGATGCATGTGAACCCCAATTCCTTCAGAAAACAGCGATCTTTTGTATGCCATTCTGAGCCCTTTCATGATGTACAATGCATGCACAAACACACACGTGAGACGACGACTGAGCTGGCTAAACAGTCACAATGCTTTATAAGAAAAAGCTCTTTTCATTCCTTTTGAAATAATTCAACATTAGACCTTGGTGGCCATTTCGTATAACACGAAAAATTCTAAAGTATTAAAAAAACCTGCGTTTAAATAATAATTGTGTACTAACAGTTTAGTAATTAAAAAAAAACCTTTAGGCTATAGAAGATTAAAAAGCCACTGCATTTATATGACCAATGATCCTCCTAAGCAAAAACTGCCTTGTGTATTCTCAGCATCCGTTTCACTGCAAAGTCCCTAATATATATCATTATGCTTTAGGCAACAGTACCACCTATAGATAAAATATGCCATGAACAATTTAGAAGTCTCATGCACATTCTTTTCTGCAAAACTTCTTATTATGGCTAATGAATAACAATGGAAGTGTAATGGAAATAATATTTATAATTTAGTACATAGATCCCTATATTGGTCTGTGACAAGATCCAATGACAATACACCTTTTGAAGGGAAACGGCACTCCAACGTTCAGTGCAGCAACTTACACCAGTCACTGTTCCTACCAGCACAAATACAGAAGTTGGGCAAAGTAAGCGTGTCCCAGACTCAGGATCACTAGACCTGTCAATCCTCACTAGATTGAAATACGATTTTAACCAAAACTACTATAAACGTTAAGGATCTATGGATTAACTATGTGTTAACCCCACTGATCTACCTGACCAGAAACTGAAATCACTGAAATAGATAAATATTCTTCAATAACACGCATTGTTCCTGAGCAAACAGGCTGAAAAGCTGATTCTTTCAGCACCTCCCAATAGCTGCCAAGGAATCAATCAGATTCAAAGTTGATTTCTCTGAATAAAATTATCTCAACTCTCCTACTTCCACCCCTCTGGTGCACGTACACTAAAATGAGTTCTATCTCAAGGAAAGAAGCAGTTGCTGTGATGAGTTTAAGAAACAACTTCAGGATCTGGGTCCCAAACTCCCTGGGTTTTATGAATACTGATTTGATTTATACCTAACAGCAGGTTAAAAACAAGATACAAAGTTCAGGTCAGGCTTTTATGCTGTGCTCTACTTGACTAGTCACACGGTACACTAGACCCCCGCAGACTCCTTTGTCATAGTCAGGCTGCTCTACAACAGTCCAAATCCTGAATTTTCAAAATAACTTACTGTCGTAGGGCAACCTGGAAACAAACAAATCTGTGGCAACCACTACACCAAAAGGGTATGCTGACATCCTACAACTTGAATAAGAATGAGCTCTTATTATTTCTCAAAACCATAATGAACGCAAAGTCTCAGTCTTACAGTTTAAGAGCTGTATGCACAATCTCGTAACAGAAAGGCTCTTCCAAATGCTCCTGAACTGCCAAACTTTATTTCAAAATTACTAAATATCTCATAGGATCCTTAGTTGCTAAAACCATGGAAGAGTAGGGGGCTGACAACATCGGTGTGAATGTGCAATGCTATTTCCATCCTGATTATGTCCCATATCTTTACTATATCCACCGATAACTGAGTTCACTCTAATGACCATTTATTATATTTACAAGTTAACTATAAAGTGTTTCTTCTCCTCTCTCCATTCTACCGCCTCTACCATCATTAATGCATCAAGAAGTAAAGTAACGGTATGATCAACACAACTTGCATAAGAAAAGCAAACATCACAAAGTGATGTTCTACTAAGAACGATCTCAGGCTGGAAACCTAAACAAATTAAGACTAGAAATACAGTCCAGGGCTCTAATAATTACAAGCCATTTGAAGAACTTTGCACTGACTGTGGAATTTTACCCATGTCAGGAAATCTTTATATCTAGGTTGAATTTATTTAATTATTTATTTAAATAAAAACGCAAAACAACCTCCTACAACAAGACTGAATAAGAATCTGAGTAAGTTTTATGACATACAGTATAGAAGACACCAGTGATTAGTACCAGAGTCCTCTCCTGTTTTCATGATCTATTAATTAATATAGGACACATATCAATGAAAGCTGAAAATCACTTTCTTGAGCAACAGAAAGTACTAGCAACAGTACACAGCTATACTTGGCAAGTGCCACCAGCACCGATAACATGAAATTGTCACTGCGAAGCCCAGACTCTGCAGTAAACATCCACAAGGAAATGGGAACCAGTAAAGCTTGTTAATTTGTCATACAAACACGGATTTGCTGGGAAATGGCACCGTGACTTAAGGGCTCTTTTAGCCTGCCTGGTGTGACAGTCCCGCACCACAGTGTTGCAGATACTCCTCCCCGAGTTAGAGAAAAGCCGCATCACGGTAAGTTATTAGCATCTGGAACCTATTTTCTGTTTCTGCAAACCGAGCTTTCCGTTTTCATTGTGAAACAGACAGAAATGCCTCTGAACTGAAGCAGTAATTTCTTGTCAAACACTGCATTCTGATTAAAATTCCTCTGCAAAACTAGCTGAAGTTTCATATTTAGCACCAGTCTCAAGATTAGAAGACACCCTGTCTGTCACACTAAACATGATTAACATATTTTGAAATAGTATATAAACAATATATGATAGAGAGGAACTAGTGAGGACTAGTATTTGCAATATTTGCCACAAAAGCATAACAGCCTTTGCAGCTTCTGTGTCTTCCATCAAGTGTTTTTTTTTATTCAAACGTTTGAAGTCAGCAGGAGCATCTCAAAGGTTTTACTATAAATGGACAAGAAAAAAATAAAGTTGCATTTCTTAAATGAAGAATAACGACTACAAGCTACTCCAAAAAAAAAAAAAAAGAAATCTAGCATCCTTTGCTGCCACTTGGAATGCCTCATTCCGTGTCAACCACAAAAACCTGTGGATTCTCCTCTCCGAACCTTATTTAATCGAGTTTTCGAACACTTCAAAGTTTGCAATGCTCCACTAGGTGGCAGCGATTCTTAACTTATTACAGGCCTGTTTCCAAAGTGTCTTAAAAATTTTAATATGCAATTGTAACTCAGAAAAGAATATGTACTCATCTTTGATAGTTTAAGAAATGAAAATGGAAGAAATTGCTTTCTAGATTTCAGGTTTTTTATGCAATTACTCTGAGAACCTGTTTTACACCATCCCTCAGAAAAATAATGGAAATAAATAAGAAACAAAGCGTGACAACTCATTCAGAAGACAACACTAGATTGCGCTGTACTGTCCTAAATCCTGAAGAACAGAATTTACTCAGGGCTAGACAATCTCCATGGATGACGCAGCTTCTCTGCACAACCTGTTCCAGTCTCACTGAAGTAAGAGTTTTCTTGTATTTAGGTGGAATTCCACGTGTTTTCCATGTACTCCATTCGATTTTAATTTGTGCCCGTTGCCTCTTCCGTTCACTGGGTACCACTGAAAAGATTCTGGCTCCATCCCCTTTCCATCCTCTTACCGCGGTATTTCTACACACGGGTGACGCCTCCCCTGAGCCTCTTCTTTCCCAGGCTCCGCAGCCTCAGCTCTCTCAGCCTCTCCTCTCACGAAAGATGCTCCAGTCCCTTAATCATCTTCGGGGGTCTTTGTTGGACTCATTCCAGTAAGTCCGTAACTTTCTTGAACTCTGGAGCCCAGAACTGGACACAGCGCTCCAGACACGGCCTCACCAGGACTGAGTAAAGAGGGTGGATCCCACCCTACAACCTGCTAGGCATGTTCCTCCTGGTGCAGTCCTGCATGCTTTTCCACAGTACCACTGCAGCCAGCAAATAACCAGTAAGGAGGGGGGAAAAAGGAAAGACAAAAGTGAAGAGTGCCTTATTTGAAGACGAATGAAGCAAACTCCCTTTTCCTCCCCTTCCCACTTTTTCTTCAGACTAATAGCAGAGGTCGATTTACAAAAGTCCCAAGACCCTTCATCATTGACCAAGGAGCAAGAGTCTTTGTGTGAGGCACAATACAACAACAAACAAAACAAGAAGTTATGCAGAGCTATCAGGACATGGGCAAATAGCATAACACAAGAAACGGCCAGACTCAGAGACTACAACAATACAAGAGAACAGAAGAGGATTACTCTTTTGTGACACAAGCACTTCTGAGTTCCAAAAAATACTACAGCTTGCTTTCTTAGGAAAAACAGCGAGAAGTAAATTGGGAAACAGAAGCAAAAGCTTTTATGACTATTCATTTAAGCAAACAAAGTAATGGTTGCTATCCAGAACCAACCAGTTCTTCGTGTCTGAATCCTTTAGGCTGGCAACTAGAAAATTGCTGGGTAATGGACTTTTGAGCATTTGATGAGGCCTATTCTGAATATCCTTGACAAAGGGGACTACAGTTCCATTAGAAGACGACTCACTCTCTTTGGGGGAGGAAGGCAGGAGTGAGCGAGCAGAATCAGTACGCTTGCCACACAGGAGAGAGATTAGACGACCGAGAGAATTTGACTGTTAGGAGTCCCAGTGGAAACGGAAACAAAGATCAAAAATGATGTAGAAACTGAGGCAACAGAGACGTTTATTATTTTGAGAGTATTTAAGTACAATGAAGACTTTATACAGTGTAAATATCTACTTATTTCAGTTAACATGTTCCAGAAGCCAACTGTAAATCTGAGGCTCCTGTAGTAGAGAACTTAGGAAAAAGGTAGGCGTCCAGGAGCGGCTCAGAGCCCATTACTGGCTACAGGGCTTACAGCCACTGCACCAGCGGGGGCCGCTTCCAAGGAGGTGCAACAAGACAGAGCCTGTGCCAAAAAAAAGACACTGACAGAAACACTAAAGCCCAGCAAACAAGGGATGGATGATTGTGTTCCTTGCCTGCAAGTTTGTAGGAAGGAGTCGAACATTCCTGTATTCGTCTTTAAACCCTCGGACCTAGGAAGGAACCTCCTATTGAGGAGAGAGATGACGGAAGGAGGAAGGAAAACCAGAACTACACAACAGAAACTGCAAAACATTTACCCAGGTAGGTATGTGACAAAAGTTATTTGTATGTGTACTTTCTTATGCATGAGAGGATCTGAAGTCAGGAAAATGAGCCAGGGACAGGTACAGATAGGGATTAAGAAACACACGCGAGAAGGGAAAGAATTTATGTAGCAACTAGAAACATGCCAAAAACAGATCCTGAAGGGCAGAAAGATCAGCAAGAAAATTACTTATGTGAGAATATGACCATGTGAAAAAAGCAAAGAAAGTGACAGCATACCAGTGAAGGAAAAAAGATGAATCGGTCTGCCTCTGCTACAGAGCAAGGAGCTGTCTAACGACAGGACAGCCAGAACGCAAGAGAAGGAAAACAGCCTCACCAGAAAAGAGTCAGGGAGGTCGGATGGACCGAACACCAAAGTTCAAAGGCACTAGAGGTTTAGAATTTTCACAAAAAGCTATCTGGAATTTTCAATCCAAACAAAGACAAACAAGTCAGTGATGCTGCTCAAGAACCACCGAGATAAATAATCATCTCAAAAATGGTACTAGAGTAAAACGTTGACGGGGAAATGGGGGGAGTGTGGAAACCCTGACTAGTGAAAAACCCCCACAAACTTACATAGTGGAAATGAAAAAATAAAAAGAAAATAAGAATAGTCCAAAGCCAACCTGGCGGGAAGTCTGCAACAGATATTAAATACAAAGATTAAATAATTCTTTTGTCATGTAAATAACTGCGTGCTGTGGGAATAGTTCAGAGATGAAGAATAAGCAATACACAGCCCAGAATTATAGAAGTCTGTCCTTTAAAAGAAAAGAAAAAAAGCTGAGACTAAAAGTGTGGAAGAACAGCACTGTTAATGGAAGTAACTATAAAGAAGTGGAAAACACAACATCTAATACAGGAATGAATGCAATGAATGCTTTAAACAGTATACTTACTAGAGCTGGTAATCTAGGTAGCCAAATAATTTCCTGCCGCTCTAGACCAAGAATTCAATCTGCTTAATTTTACTGATTTCCAAATACTCCTAGATGACAGAAAAACTATTTCAGCAGAACATTTATATTCCATATGACAGAATCCCTACAGTTCACCGAATGCAACATGGCTGGCCATTTACAAGCCACATACGCGTCAACTTCAGAAAAGCTCCATCCTCTCCAAACTGGCTCTCAGGTGCACTAGCAGGTACGTGGTACTCGCAGCTTTTCAGGGCAGTAGCAGACATGGGAGGAAAAAAAAAACAATCTCCCCAGAGGTATGAAGATGTGTGTTTATAGGAGGGAGGGAATGTTGGCACAACAAAGCCATGTCTTGGACCCTGCTGAGGTTAAAGTATCGTATCTTAGCCTTTGGATAAAGAAAGCCTTTAACGCCTTGATAGTCGTACTGTCAAGTTTGAAAACAAGATTAAAGCATCAGCTACCCATGTGCTAAACTGAAAACTAATCCAATGTAGATATAATATAGAAATGCACATTCCAAAATTTTCGAATACTGGGTGAAAGAACCTGAACATTTCATGCGTACAGGTCCCAGAGACAATTATTCAGTTAGCTAAAACACTTCTCAAGAGCATCAGACTACCAATTTCAGTTGTCTCAGGCTTCCTCTAGACTTTGACAGTAAATCTAGCACAAAAATCTACCCCATGCATCTCAGAAGACTGGTGTAAAGTGAAGTGGTCTAGAAACAATCCTCATTCCAAACAGATGACTGTGTGAAGACGTCTTGACTGTAATACACACAGCAATTCAAGCAGGCTATCGGACCAGATTCTCCAATCTAGTCTTCCACTGACACTTTTTCAGAAGTAATGTCCTTCAACTGCTGGTCTTACTTTCCTGGAAGAGTGAAAGAACACTATACTGCTATTTCAGTGGCCACTTCTTTCCCATAACGTAGTTGGGGAGTTTTGCTGTGATGCACTACATTACTTTACCTTAATCCAGACTACATGCAGTTGACATTCTGCAGGTGTCACCCTTACAAATGCAGCTCATGCAAAAATAATAATAATAAAAAATATCAACTTTTATAACCATATAAACCTATATTTACCCTATGTTAACTGGCAATTACTTCACATAAATGAAACAAGAACACAAACTCCATCTTAACAAATTCTAAGAAACAGAATGAGGAGAAAGCATTGCTGCATAATGTCGAAGGGAACAAAGTGAAAAATACTTTTAGGTTAGCAACAGTAACCACAAAAGCAATACTTGTCCTTAACAAAGAACAAATAATAAATAAAACCCCACAAGTTAGGAACCCAATACCATCTTGATCCACATCAAGACAGAGCTGCAGCTCCCCCTCCAGCAGAAGTTCTCCCTCAAAAGCCATTACCCTTCAAGCAAGTCTGCTGCCTTGCATAGCTTAGAAGGACAAGATACACATCTAGGAGAGTTATACTTTAGAAGAATCTCAATACAACAGTCACAGGAAAAGAAATATATACCTGCTGTATTACAGTATAATACTATCATGACTCTAACGCGACTCGAGGTTCTCTAGCCAGAAGAGAACTGACAGACACTTCTGTAATCTCTGGTATCAAATGTAAGTGAAAACAGGAAAATACCTGTTACTTTAATTACAGCTGGATACTTACAGTAGAATAAGGTAGTTCTGCACTCAATCAACCCATTTTCCTGCACACCACCATCAGTCCATTGTTGGGTCTGGCTCTGGCTATTCAGCAGGTTTCTCTCTTGTTTAGAAGCATGACATTCCTGTAAATTAGCAGGAAATAGGGTTACGGTGACATTTACGATATAACTCAGTTCTTCTCAAACTGTGCATTCCTCATTTGAAACATGCACTCTGGTATTTTTATTCTTAGCTCTCCCTCCCAGCTTCGATGGCTAGTTCCCCATTCTACTTTCATTGGTATGTGACAAATTCCAAAACTCAAAAGAACTAAAGAATACATCACAGATGGAAAAGTAACATATTAGGAATTTCATAACTAAATATTCTCCAAATATGTACCTGTAACTCTTCCTCACTCTGTCTATCAACACAACCTTCTAGCTGATACGGGTTTGCCTACTGGTTTTAATCACTTCTTTTAAGGAGCTTCACGATGGTAAATGCTACTCATTCTCACTTCTTTTTCCTCAAGACTTAACTAAACAAAGCAGAATGGACTCAAAACCAAATACAATCACACTTCTTTCTCTGTATCGGCAAATTAAGCCACAGTTCTTCCACCAAACACGATCAGCAACAAACCTGAGAAAATACTATTTAGGTAACTCCCTTCGGTGCTATTTAGACATAACCCACCCCTTATACCAACTTTTGTAACAGAAAAGAAAATTATACATCAAATAAGAAGAAAATTATCTCAAAGACAGATACTTTCATGTGGAAACTGACCTGCCCATGTTCCTTTGATAAAGTTAAAAATCACTGCAGATCACACAGTGTTACTACCGTGCCTCCACTTTATTCTTCTATTGTTAAGGAACCACCACTTAACAAAAATGTGTATCTTCTAGTCTTTAAATACACTAGTCCCTATGGGCATCAAAGAAAGATATCTTTTGCTGGAAAAGTAATATTCTCTTCATACACCCCAAACTCATCCAAACTCCGAGCATACAGCAGGCACTCCCTGCATGAGCAAATGATCCTAGTTCCTAAAAGAATCAAAATGACAAGTTCTGAATGAGTTAGCATCCACTTAGGTATTTCAACCAAAATTACAGACATAACGCATGTTTGCATCCCATCTTCGCTTCGTCGGTCAGATTTGTTCCCTGGCAATTAAGTTTTTGCTTTGTGCGTGTGCCTGTGTGCGTGCCCCATTGTGTCTACTTCTTTCACTCCAAACAGCTTTGAGAACTAACTTTCTAAGTAAAATTTTGATACATCTGAAAAAATTGCCTTTGCAAACTCCGTGCTGGCAGTCTCCAGTGTATCTGAACTTTTAAATTCGGCAGCATTAATTTTCCCTGTTCCTCCACCTCCCGCATGCTATTAATCATCAAAGGTCATTTAGTACTGAAGACAGACATCAATTAGGAAGACAGAAAGAATTTATCAGGAAGAGATACACCTGATCTCAGCAAACAGAAGCCCATGAAGAGGTTAACAAACAGGGAAAATAACAGCCACTTGTTGGAAAAAATCCATCAATATTTGGAATCCTGCATTAAAGAAGACCTCTGCATCTTGCCACAAAATAACGGAACAACTTCTTATGAGACTAACATTCCATACTTAAACTAGTTTACTTTCTTAGTTAAAAATACCTGTACTTAGGAGTGATACTTCTAAATATCTATTTCTGACTGCTTATGAAATCAACAGATGTAGTCATTATAGAAAATAATCGAAAGCAGCATAATTTAACTGTGTTATTTAAGCAGTCTTCTTTCCTTTGGTAAAAGGATCAGCTATGCTTTGCTAAAACACAAGAGTGGAGTCTACATTGACATACCATTTCTAGAATTTTTTATTCAACATTTAAAATTTGGAAACATTAATTGGTGTAAAAGAACAACACCTAAACCCTTCCACTACTCATTTTTTTGTCACTTGAAGATGGCAATTGGAAGATAAACCTAAAGATATTGAAGTAATATTAAACCAAGCATTAGTTTGTTGAAATAAGAGAATTTTCTTGAAAGCCTAATGTAGTTTCAGAAAACAAATCTGGCTGAAGACTGTATCTAGCATATTGCTCAGGAAACAGAATATAAATGACATAAAGGCCAACTGAAAGTTAGTCTTTCGTTGACAAAAAACAAGAGCAAGCTCAGATGCAAGAGGAGAGGCTGAGAGAAATGCATTTGTTAATCTTAAAATGACCACGCTCGGGATCTTGTTGCTGGCTTTAACTGCCTAATGGGAAATTACAGAGAAGATGAAACCAGACTTTTCTCCGAGGCAAGCAATGAAAAGACAAGAGGCAAAAGAGACAAGTGACAGGAAGGTAAACCCCAATCACACATCAGGAAAAAAAATATTCACAACAAAAATGCTTAGGCATTGGAACAAGTTGCCCAGAGAAATTCAAAACTCAGGGAGACGCTGAGCAACCTGCTCTAAACTGGCCCTGCTTTGAGTAGGGATTTGGACTAGATTATTTGTGATGATTCCTCCCAATTTACATTATTCTATGACTACAGTCATTCCTTATTCTAAAAGCTGTGTGTTTTCCTTGACATCAATTCAGTCCAAGCTAGAGCCTGTGAATACCGAAGCATACTGATCCATATCCCACCCTAAACGTCTTAGTCTAAGTTTTGCACGGTTGTTTGAGAAGCATTTGGACAACGCTTAGATGTATGGGTTTACTTTTAGATTGCCCTGTGTGGAGTCAGGAGTTGGACTCGATGATCCTCGTGGGTCTGTTCCAACTCAGGATATTCTGTGATTCTGTGTTACAGCACTATTGTGTCTAAACTCCTACTCACAGCGATTTAAGCTGTAAGAGATCATTAAAATCACTTAGCCTGATCTTCAGTTTTTAGTGACAGATCTTTAAATTTCACCCAGTTGTTTGTGTGTTGGCCTCAAAAATTTATCTCAAAATGAACACAGGATGTTTTTCCTGAAAGATAACAGAGCCATCGAAGCCTCCTGCTTTCTTGCTCCAGAACTGCATCCTGATTTCTTATTTAAAGTGTTTTGGCTTCAGTCACATTTGTTTGTACTCTGAACATAACTGCAGCTGTACCAGGAGAACCTGATGATCTGTGCAGGGCAGCTTCCAAACCCCACTTTGAAAGCATCTGTTGGGCACAAAAGGCACAGATTGCTACATCCAACTCTAAGGTCTTTAAGGCAAGGAATATCTTTCTACTGTGTAACAGGGACCAACCCAGATTTAATATTTTTTCAATAATAAATAAGACAAGTGCCTACATATGTTCCATTTTCTTGGGTCCCAAACAAGAGAGCAAAGACAACGGGCGTGCTGCAGTTCTACAACTGAGAATTTCAGCAACGGTTCCTGCTCTGCTACACGCCAAAACCTCAGACGTACAGAACCTGCTGGAGTCAGACCAAAAATCACCCGAAGTGATCTGAAAACAGACCTCAGCCAACCGAGGTTCTTAACAGCATCTGCACAAAGTCATTCCCGTGATATGCTAATAGAGTTCAAATTTATTCCAAAACTCCAGCGTAGGCCGTGGCCAAACCCGGCGGTTCTCGCCTGCGCCCGGTACCCGACACACCGCGCACGTCCCGCAACGGTCACCCGCGTCCCACGAGCGCGCCGTCCCGCCCCGCGGACCCGCACGGACGGCGAACGCGAGCCGGGACGGGCGCGGGGCTGCGCGGCCCCGCACCAGCGCGTTAGGCGGCTGCCCGCGCACCGCCCGCGGCGAGGGGCCGATCCCGGAGCCACCCTGCCGGACCCGCCGCCGGAAGGCCGCGCGGCGGCCCCGGGGACCCGCAGGGAGCGGCGCGGCGGACACGGCCCCTCCGCCCGCGCACCTGCCCGCGGGCCGCGCCGGGCCCGAGCGCCGCCGCCGGCAGAGCCGGGCTGCGCCCCGCGCCGCGCTCGCCGCCGCTCCGGAGGGCCGGGCGGCGCGGACACCCCCACGAGCGGCGCGGCCCCGAGGGTGGGCTCCGGCCGGGCCCGTCGCCGCAGAGCTCCGCCCGCAGCGGGGACGGCAGCGAAGGGGAGGGCTGCGGCGGAGGGGCCCGCAGCCCGGCGGGCGGGGGGACCGGTGCCACCTGCCCCGCCGGGCACACCGGGCTCATCCACGCCTCACCTGCCCGGGGACGGTGGCCCCAGCGTCGCAGCGGCTGCCCCCGCCGGCACCGGGGCAGGGGCGCCCCCAGCGCCGCCGCCCGCCGGACCGAGCCCCGCCCGCCGCGGCCGCCGAGGACGAGGCCCAGGCCCGGCCGGGGGGACCGAGGGGAGGGGCCGGGGCGCGCCGGATTGACGGGCCCGCCGGCCAATCGTCGCTCCGCTCGGGAGCGCCCACCAATGGGCGCGGCGCGGGGCGGGAGCGCGCGAGCGCGCGGCCACTGCGCAGGAGCCGCCGCCGCCCGCAGGTGCGCGGGGACGGGCCGGGGGGGGAAGGAGTCGGGGTCGGGGTCGGGGTCGGGGTCGGGGTCGCGGCCCAGGCAGCAGCTCCCGGGGACGAGCCGGGCCGGGCCGGGCCGCGGGCGCTGTGGTTCTGCCGAGCCGCGGCCGGTCCAGGCGGGTGCGCGCGGGGTCGAACAGCCCGTTCTCTGTCGGCGCGTCACCTGCTGCAGCGCGGGCGGGATCTCGCCTTTCCCCAAACGGAACCAGCAAATACCAAAAACCCCGGAGCAAAACCCGGGCTCGGGTGCGCGCACGAGCCCCCGCGCCGCCGCCGTGTGGCGGTGACAGAGCGCGCTGCCCCGCGGCGGTGAGGCGGGGCTCCGGGGGCTCCTGGAGGTGCTTCAGGGCGAGGACGTCGCCGCCCCCCGCGGATGCGGCCCGGTGGCGGCGGGGGACGGACGGTGCCTCTTGCCCCGGGCCGCAGCTTCCCCCAGCGGCGAGGCGCGCTCGGAGCCCCGCGGGCGGCGCCGCCGGGAGGGCGTTTGCTGTGGGCTCGGTGCTCCTGCCCGGCTGCCCCCGGCCCGCCGCCGGGCTGGAGGGGCGTGCGGGAGGGAGCAAAAGCCGAGCGAGGGTACTCGGAGCTGAGCGGTGTCCAGAAAAGATCGCGGAGCTGCCGTCCCAGTCTCCTCCTTACTAAAGGTCTCCAGGGACCGTCAAATCCAGAGCGGTGTAAACACCTTCGGACATCCCAATTAAAAATGTATGAGCTTCGTTTCCGAAGTAGAAAGATTCATTTTGAGAGTAAACTATAAAAGGAACTTTAAACATAGATTTGGGATCTGGTTGTGAATAGTGATGCTCACAACTCCCAACAGCCACATCAAAGCCAAATGCACTAGGCGGAAAGGGATTTTCCCTGCGTTTTCCCCACCCCTCCCCAAATGGCTGAAGAATGAAACTTAATTACATATGAATCTCCAGTCATTTCATAGGCACAGGCTGTTCTTTACTTATTAGCGTTTGCTCTGTTGGTACTGCTCAGCTGCATACACTGTCCTCTAAAACTTGTAGCATCAGCTCCCAGGAGAACAAGAGTACAGGATTCTCTGGTGAAATGTTTTCCACTCCACCCTATAGCACTATGCCGGGACATTAAAACAGCTACAGTTCATGGGCTACAGTCCTCTTAAAAAAAAAAATAAAATGTATGGTATGTTTGTGGTATATATATGGTAAATATGTGGTATTTCCACAAGGATTCAGGAAAAAAAATCTGGAAGCTAGTTACTTCTTGTCCTGATAATGATGAGATTCTAAGTCAGAGTTTCCGAACCCGAGCTCTAAGTACTGCAGTGATACTGTCCACTGCCTCAACGGGTCTTGTGCACTACAGCAGGACACTCGGAAATCCCGTCCGTAAACGCTGCCCTGCTAAGAATGGAATTACTCAGCCGCTGCTCCCGTTGAAGGTGTCATGATAAGCAAAGACTAGAAACTTCTTTTTAAATTCCTGTTGGCTCTCGGCTATGTACAGCAGCCTGAATTATCCCTAGGTAACATATATTTTAAAAAATTGGCCAGCACCCTCTGGTGGAAAAAAATGCAGAGACAAGATTTAGGGTTGTACTGTACTGAGTTACTTGAAAAGGCTGGCAAAATGCGTAGCCAAATAATGTCCCTTTAGACAATGCTATTAACCATATAATTGCCAAAAATTTTAATTAAATGTTTCTGTCTTTAGTTCATCTGACATTTGATTGAATGTTCAATTTAATTTTTTCCTAAATCCATGCACAGTGCAATTGTAATTTGGTCTTTCAAATAGTTACTGAAATGTAGCATCCGTGGGATCGGTCTCCATATTTTCTGTGTGATTATTGCTGAAAGAAAATAAATTCTGTGATATGTCATGTTCATTGGCTATCCTGGCTTCCCCTCAAGTTGTTTTCAAGAAGTTTGCATTATGAAAAATTAAACAATGTGGAGGGTGTTTGCGTGCGCACAAAGTCTTTCTCCATCTTTCTTATAAGCCCCTTGAGGGACTGGAAGGGGCTGGAAGGTCTCCCCGGAGCCTTCTCTTCTCCAGGCTGAACCCCCCCAGCTCTCTCAGCCTGTCCCCACAGCAGAGGGGCTCCAGCCCTCCCAGCATCTCCGGGGCCTCCTCTGGCCCCACTCCAACAGCTCCGTGTCCTTCTGCTGTTGGTGCCCTAGAGCTGGAGGCAGCGCTGCAGGGGGGTCTCCCCCGAGCGGAGCTGAGGGGCAGAATCCCCCCCTCGCCCTGCTGCCCACGCTGCTGTGGATGCAGCCCAGGCTGCGGGGGGTTTCTGGGCTGCCAGCGCACATTGCCAGGGCGTGTTGAGCTTCTCACCCACCAACACCCCCAAGTCTTTCTCCTCGGGGCTTTTCTCCATCCCTCCATCCCCCAGCCTATATTGCTACCGGGAATTACAAATTATTATAAATAACTTAATAATAGCATTATAAATAAAAAAAGATGTACTGGCACTAGGCAAATAAGTACAAATTGACACTGAATTGTCAGTAGTTAAATTCAAAATTAGTATTCCATTTAGAGTAACAGAACTTTGCGTCTCTTAAAGGGTTTTGAGAGAACCTCTGTTCCTTTTTAATTCTGCTCTCCTCTGGTACTTATCCCAGCCCCAGATTAGGCTTTGCACAGGAATGGCCGCATCTTTCCTGCACTGGCTCTGCTACGTAAATAGTAATTTCCAGCAAAGGAGATACATAGCAGTGCCATATCCTGTAAATCTTTATATTAGGAGAACATCTATGCAGAATAGCTAGAGTAGGTTTAGAATAGTGGATACTAATAAAAGAAAAGGTAAATCCCTGCTTATAATATTTATTCTACTGAAATTACAGGCATGGTTTTGGGAAGCAAGTTATACCGTGTAGAAGAGCAGAAAAAATGAACCGAATGAAAGCGATCCTGATAAGCAGTTCAGGCTTAGGGTTATCTTGAATCAGGAAGTTCTGGTTTTTATTTAGAATGGTGAACGATTAAGTACATTCAATAACCAAACTTGTGTGTGTGCATTTGTCTGTCAGCATTGCCTGAAACGGATTGAGAGAAAACCTTTTTCAGGCTTTACCGAATTGGTGCTTTGGAAAAAAGTTACTTTAATTTATGCAAGACAATTCTTTTATTGGACATCTCTGCTGAAATAGCCTAAAGTATTTTCCAAGTTATTAGGGACAAACTCTAAACAAGCAGATCAGTTGAAGTTTAACCACACGTACTGTACTATGGCACTGTAATTATTGCCATGGATTGCAACTTTAAACAAATAGGAACTACCCAAGGTCAATGGCGATTCCGTGGGGAGAACCAGATGCAGTTGCAATCCTGCGCAGCCAAAATGCTGCGTAAGGTTAGCTAGACAAAAGGGAGTTTAAAAAAAAAAATAAATTTCTAAGTGTTAAGTGCAAAGAACATCAGAATTATTCTGATGGTCTAGAGACATTTTTTAAATCTTAAAATGATCTGATGTACACCACCACAATTGCTCTTATTTCCACATCTTCATGTGGACAACACAGAGAGAGGAGGGGTCCTTTGAAGCCAGCAGCCAGTTTACGGAGACAATTGACCTACGTCATCTCATACCTGAGCACAGTGGAGCTCCCCGTCCTTGTATCACGGGATTTTTCCATTCTATAAAAGGAGAGAACCCAGTCTTAAGAAAGACTTTTCAGATACTGTAGTCTTCTGATGTATTATGGATAGCTCTTGATGTGACAGACACTGTATTTTACATGGCGTGAAAAAAAAAACCACATCATAATTTCAGCTTTATTTGACTGTCCTGAAAAGTTTTGACTTGTTAACCCTACAGTTTTCTAATCTTGTTGCTTTACTCATACGCCTTCATCGTTTTCCCAAGTTTTCTCTTCCAAAAGCAATTGTGTATCTTCACTTTTAAGAGCCTTTCCATTAATCCTCAACATACCTGTTTTCTTATCCTCACATTTCACTTATATCTAGCCAGGGTCACTGTCCTTTGCCTGCTTACTATGTTTTCAAACAAGCACCTTTGTACTTTCTCTGATACTACCTCACACTGATGAGTTCTCCATCGATCTTGCAAAATTGCCTCCAAAAATCATCTTTCAAACCCCTCCTTTGTTCCAATGCCAGAAAAAGCCCACTGCGGGTGACCGCAGCCGGCCCCTCGGACCAACGCCTTTATCTTTTCCTCTCCTCTCCCTCTGCTCTTGCGCAGCGCGAGGCGTTTGGGAAGCGATAGAGGAACATCCGTCTTGAAGGGGAGCCTAACGGCCCGTGCCACGGCAGCACAGACGGAGGGTTCCAGACCCTGTACGGCCTTTGGGAGCCTTGTTACACCCTGTCTTACAGAACGTCTTCCCCGATACTGCTGTACCCTTTTTTACTGATGCCGGAACTTAAGACGTTTGGCAGAAAGGGAGATCTCTGGTGCCCACTCAGCACCACGAGCTCCTACACACGCAGTTCTTGCCTAACTGGAAACCAAGCTCAGCGTGCACGGTGGACGTAGAAGTAGGAACCTTCATAAAAGTACAACTTTTCTCTAATGCCCTTGACCAAACTCCGCTACGTGCAGGGACAGGTGGCCAGGACCCGTAGTTTACTGCTATCCATAGTGGCATATTTTCATTTTGCTAGCGCCACAATTTTGTGCTTTTCAAAATAATACAATTTTAAAAGGTACCCTCCAAAAAAGTGCAATTTAAAGAAAAGAATGTTTTACTTCATTAACAATTTAAGTTACTTTTGTAATCCCCAGTGCCACCCGCGCTATAGGGCACACCGCGCGGATGCTGTGCGCACGCTCTGCACGTGTCGCTCTGATGGTGCAGACGCACGCCCTGTTCTTACTGAAAACCACGTTTCCAGCAGCACCAGGCCGGTACCGCCTCTACCGGAAAGACATTCCCACTTCCCTTCCCTCATCGCCCTGTAAAAGTTGGTGCCCTTAGGAACAGCATCTGTTCTAACGGGTAAATTTACCTAGAACTTAGGTTATACTTGCATAGCATTGTAAACAAAATCCAGAATGTCCGTTTTGCTTGACTAAAGCAAGTAAAAAGCGACGTCAAGGAGGAAACTTTGCACTTGCCTTCAAGCAGAAATAACCCGGCGATGCCGGGGGCCGCGCGTGATGCTGCCCTGCAGCCCCTTCCGCAGACTCGCACCCTAAAAGCGCTTTCCAGAGGGTGCCCGGCGCCGGGTAACCCCTCGGCAGCACCCAGCCCCCAGTGAGGCGATCCGGGCGCCGGCAACACGCTCGTGGAGGGTCGCGTCAGCTCCCACCCTGCCCCATTCACGAGTCTGCACAGGGGACGCGACGGTGTCGCGGGTCTGTGGGCAGAGACATACCGTGAAGGAAACAGCGAGTCTTTTCCGCAGGGACCGGTGAGCAGCTTGGCTCTAGCGGTTAACTGCTCCAGGCTCCACGGACATGGCCTTGCTGCGGCCTATTTCTAACCTCGATGGCTCCCTGGCAGATGAAACGATTCTACCGACTCCAACAAAACCAAACAGCACAAAAAGGTGTGGAGGGGAATATAAGAAGTCTGCTACGGTCCGCCTCTGCCTTCCAGGTAAAACCAACGTTACGTTTATTCCCCTCCTGACAGTCACGTCTTGTTTACCCCATTCTGCATTACTCGAGTTTCCAGGGGATTTGAACAGATGTTTTGCTAAAACTTTGTCATTCTGAACCTGCCCGGAGGGTCCCAGGGCACCAACCAACCGACCCCGCCACCCCCAGAGCCAAACCCAGCCAAGATCGCGACATCCCTCTGCTGCCTTAGCGTAAAATAAACTCCCTTTGCTGCCACGCGAGTTTAAAACTCATCTAAATTCAATTCATCTTTATTATAGAACAGAAATCTTTGCTGGCATACACCTCACACACAACGAAAAACTGGCAACGATGTTGGCAAATTTTACCCAAACGTAATAGTATCGGCGGTGATTTTATGAATATAAAGCAAAAATTGTTTGTGCGAAGTTGCCAGAGGAAGGATGAGCCTACCCCAGCAGAGCAGGGCGAGCGTACGACCCGGCGCAGAGACACCGCCAGCCCGGGGAGCTGCCGGCAGCGGCTGCAGCCAGGGCTCTGCCACGGCGGCTCCCGCCAGCCCCGGGAGCTGCGTCCTGCGCCCGCCGAGAGCAGCACGGGCTCTGCTCCCGCGCCTGGCACAGCGCAGCGCGGAACGCTGCCGGGGAAATGAAACGCTTCCCCCCGAACCAACGGGCTCGTCCCTGGCCTGCAGCGAGACGCGCTGCCGCCGGCCGGCACGTTTCTCGTTTTGCTGTGGGAGCTGGACCCGGGGTTCTGGAGCACAAAACCCAGACGAGCATCTGCCCAGAACTAAATGTGGGCAAAAAAGAGAAACCTCAAGAGTAGTTTGTCTCCGTGGAGATTTTTGATTCCTGCTTGGTAAGTGAGTATTAAACCGCGACTTCTTATAACGCTTCAGGAAAAGCATCTGAAACGCAGGTCCCTTAGTAGTGAGTATCTAAATGTAGACACCGAGACCATAGATTTGCTCTAGAAGCATTTTAATTTACAAACAGCAATTCCCATTGACTTTATACCATAAAAAAAGCGATTTACAAGCAAGAAACAAATTCATCAGAACAAAATAAAGCAGCACTGAAATATTCATGTCACAAATCTAAAAACAAAGTGAATACAAGAGTAAAATATCATTTGAATAAATACTTTAAAATTCATGCTATAAAATAATCCTTAATGGCAAGTTATTAATCGTTACAGCATCAGCTTAGCTAGCTTCATTTACTTCATAGGGTGATGAAGTGCGGAGTTGTGAGGTTACCGGTTTATATTGCAAGATAATGACACCAAGTCAAGTCATTCAAACTGTTCAATTATTTACCATGAAAAACAACCATACAAATAAAAGTTACTTAAAAATACGACTTTTCAGTCAGAAACAAACACTGTTAAAATCGTGCAAGAGCTCTGCCTCTCCCCGCAGAGGGGCGGCGGGTCGGGGCGAGCGCGGGGCCCAGCGCCTGGCGGGTGTCTCGGGGGAGGCAGCAGCTCCCGGTGGTCCCGCAGCAGGAGCCGCTCGCAGGAACCAGCGGCAAAACCTGCCCCGCTGCCCAACCCGCGCCCCCCACCCCCCAGCAAATACAGGGACGCGTGTCCCAGGCTTACTTCTTTGTTTAGCTTTTTTTTTATTTCTAAAATGTAAACGTGTGTAACTTAAGTTAATGCTGTCACAGGGATGTGCAAGTAGTATTAAATCTACAATATTAAATACAGCTATTCTGGCACTTGTTAAAATATATGTAAAATGCACACAGATTATAAACTTTGAACATTTTGAATGACTTTGCTAAACTTCCAATTCAATCACTGAGTATTATGAAATTTACAATTCATGAAATAAACAGATTCATATAAAGAATTTACATAATTCCCCAAATACTTTCAAATATAAAATTTAATAAATAACCCTGACCAGTCAAAAAGCACCATTCAAGGGTAAAATTCCCTTGGAAAATAGATTAGGTGTTGCATATTTGAGTCCCTTTCAATGGTTTCATGTGAAACCTGTTTAGAAAAATGACAATAAAAGAATCACAGTAAACTAATACAAAAATTCAAATGAGATTTTATATATATATATATATATATTTAAAGGTAAAGCTCATTCAATCTTTTTCCCAGCCCTTGATTTTATTCCTGCTGTTCTTCCCATAATTCAGCCTAAACATATTAAGAGGCCTCATTTTTTTTTTTTTTTTTTTTGCCTAAAAGTAAACCAAAGGCTTCAGCATAAACCAGGAATTTATGCTTGGGAAGACTGCGTTAAGAACTATCAATTTAGGCCTACAGTATATTCTGCTGAACAGTGAACTGACAGTATCCTTTTTGCTGTCGCAAGATTTCACGCTACAAAAGCGGAGCCAATCTTGAGGCCTTATCGACCAAACGGAACTTTTAATATACTGTAAGTATTTACAAAGCTATTTTCTAAATGTATTTACAAGTTTAAAAGAAATAATACGGAAGGTAACTGATTAAGAAAACGAAAATAACTGTTTAAACCCACAAACATTAGCAAAGGTATAAAATCCTTTATTTTCACAGTTTGTCATAATAGGTTAAACATCTAGAGGAAAGGACACTGTCACTGTTTTCACATTTGTCTATAATTAAAAAGGTAGATTAAGAAGAGACTCAATTATGAACCAGCCTATATAATTTCACGATTTATTTTGCTGTCAAATATTTCTTCACGTATTTTTATTGACTTCTGCATTTATTGTAAATGAAATGTGTAACAGCTCTGTGCTAACTTAAAACTGTACAGACACAAGACACCGTACAGTACTTCTGGAGTTTGCTTAAAATACCCCAGCGTCCTCTGTTTGGGTGGGCTCGTGAAATGAACTTCAGTCAGAGAATGCTTCATGTTTCATGGCAATGTTAAGCCTGGCAGACCATTATGTGACAAGGCACAATTTAATTGCTGTCGCCAGGTTTGAAGTTCGTTTTCTACCAGAGTCTCACACTTTGTAAGTGTAAATGTAATGCTGGATGACGTTTTATCATCCGCTCGCCTACGGACGCGTCCTTCGAAGCACTGCTGCGCTTTACAGTACTGTGTTATGGCTTGATAATTATTAACACTGCTAGCAGTGGAAAGGGTAAATGGCCTCTCAGCACGACTAGGAGCAAGCAGAACTTGCGAACTGCTGAATCGTGATTTTGTAGAAAAAGCGATCATTTCCTGCCCCGTAACAGTCCCGTTACAATGTTTTGAACCTGAACCTGTACAATCAAAGCGATGGTTTTTTGTTTGTTTTTGTCAGAGACAATTTTGGATAAGTCACTCTTTGGTAAACTCAAACCATTTTAATACATTTACAAATACAAAGAACTAGATTTAAATAACGTTAAGATTGTGGCATGGAGAAATTCAAGAAATGTAAAATTAGTACCCATATCCTGCTCTCCTCAACTCCTACTTCCGCGGAACAAGTCACACCAAAGGCACCACAGCACAGGTCCCAGACAAAGGGTTAAGAATAACTGCACATTTCTTGGATTTTGCATGTCTCAAACTTAATTCATCAAAACACTTTTTTTTTTTTCTTTTTTTTTTTTGCATTTAATTACTTAAAACAAACATTTAGGAAAAAAACAGTATCAGAAACACCAACATGTTCTTCAATGGGTAAACATATAGACTACCTTCCCTAGACACGGACAGAAACTTTCCCTTACCGGAAACGAAAGTTCTATTGTTGCTTCAAGGAGAGAAACATCTCCCCACCCTCGGCCTCTTTTTTTATGCAATTTTAGGACAAAGAGGCAAATTCCGTACTCAATTTAACTGAAACTGCCCCAACGGAGCAGGCGGGGTTTCCACCGGGAATCTGTATTTAGTGAAATTCATTCTTATTGCAGACTGTCACAATAGTACGAGCTCGTGTATTTAATAAAGCTACTGCACAAATACGCCCCAACCTCACGGGAGCCAAAAAAGCTTCACCAGACAGCAAACCTACCTTTTTGCTTTCCCGTAAATTTAGGAATCAGCTTTTACTTTCTAAATTCCAGGAGCTAAACAGCATGTTCATGGATGTATTTTCAATATCTGCTAAACAAACATAAGGCCCAATCATCTAAACCCTGTATTTTAATCAAGCATGTGATTCGTTTCGTTCTGTTCACCGGGTAGAATTTTACACAGTAGTGTTTGCCAGTTCATGCTTTTGAGGTCTCTTAAGCTATTGTTGGGGTTTTTTTGTTGTGGTGGGGATTTTTTTCTTCTTTTTTTTTTTTTGATTGTTTTTGTTTTGGGTTTTTTTTGCCCTTTTTTTTTTTTTTTTTTTTTTTGCTTTTGCTTAACTGTTACCCTTAGGTTTCACATTTTATATATTATACTGACCTAAATGATGAAGTTAGCACCATATTAAAAAGAACGTTTGGTGAAACAAAAAGATGTAGAGTATTTTTAAAGTTGTCGGTAGTTCCTTTATGCAGAAAACAACCACTGAAAATAGGAGGGAAGCCATAGCAACTCTGTAATACTCACACATGAAATAACAGACATATTGCTCGAAATTCCCATAGAGTATTTGTTTTTTTATACAAAAAAAAGTACAAATCCCAAGTGCTGACGTATCACTTGGAGCTTTAAGTAGGAAGTCAATGTGCACCTGAAAACAGCTCTCTGTGAAGAGACCTATTAAAACACTGCTTGGAAATACTGTCGTTTAAACTACATCATCGCTCCCAGGTCTCACCCAACCGTGAAGAGTGATGAAGTTCAATTTAATTACCTGGTATGGTTCTACAGTACGAAATGAAGGTAGATTCTGAGGCCAGTAAAAACACATTTAAAACCACAATGCTACTTTTAGGTTTGCTAATTTTTTTTTTTTAAATATATATATAGATATATCTATCTCTATATATATAAAAAGGTCAGCACCACAGGTTGTCCAGCTTGCGTTCCAGACAACTAACAAAACCCCTCAACAATTTAACCATAATTTAATAGATTTATGGCATTTGGTTTACATACGTTATAAAGCAAAGCTATTAAAACAAGGTAATTCACTTTGCTCACTTTTGCACACAAAGTAATAGTTTAATAAAATGAAAACCAAACAACATTCTTTTAAAACCAAAACCATCCTCCCAAAGTCTGAAGTCCTAGATCCTTAGCAGAGAGGAGACCCAGCAGTTGAAAGTCGTACATAGTATAAACCTTGACGTACTTTTACATTCACCTCAACCAGAACAGGAAAAGTGAAAGTGTTTTATATATATAAAGCAAATTTATATATATAAACAGACTAACTACCCAAACCAGTTAGTAAAAGCAAACAGATTTCATCGTGACACACGGAAGGAATCAAAGTTCTAATATTCTCTCTCCCCACTGCTGTGTCACTCATTACCAGCAACAGGATTTAGGAAATAAAACACGGGAGATGACACCTTCTTGGCGTATCCAGCAGAGCTGCCAAGCTCATTCTAATATCTTTCTCCACTGGAATTTGTGTCTTGCCAGATGAACCAGTAGGGACACTTTAGCAGACTCTTCCTATCCTTTCCCCAGCACACTATCTTTTACATTTTGAGCATCTTCAAAAGTAAAAAAAAAAAACAAAACCAACCCAGCCTCCTTCAAAAACAAAGAATACTCATGTAGTCTTCTCCGGAAACCATTTCAAACTGATTTCCAGAAGGTCAGAAAAATTAAAAGGCTGTTATACTTGTACTGAAGATTACTAAGAGAGTAACAGATTTTAAAAATACATTAGTAATGTGCTTGTTTGTGTTGCACTTAGAATGTAATATTTTAATCAGATGCGTTAGACATTGCATGAATTTCCATACTAGAATCCATAGCTTCAGAAGCTGAAGCATCATTATCTACTTTCTGTTCCACAAAAGCTTCTGTTCTGTCTGGAGACTCTACCCTGTTTCTTACCTCCGTTACCCCAGGGTGATTTTTTCGCAAATGCTGGTTTAGCGTACCCTGGAAAGGAAAACATTTTCCACAGATCTCGCAGCGAAAGGGCTTGTCATCTGTGTGACCACGAATATGATACTCGAGCTGGTCCTTGCGGGTGTATTTCTTCCCACAAAACTTGCACACGAAAGGAGTTATTCCCATGTGCAATCGCATGTGTCGATCGAGGCTCCCTTTCTGGTTGAAAGACTTCCCACAGTAAATACAAATTAGCCTCTCGTTGTATGGATACCAGTGACCTCTGGCATTTCTTTCCCGTGGGCTATTTTCATATCCTGGGTTACTCACCATGGATTCACTGTCAGCCCCTTGCACCAAGCCCTGAACATCGCTATGCAAGTGACCGGCGGATACCCGTTTTTGGCGTGCACGACCCCCTCTGAAACAGCTCAGCATTGACCTTGAAGGACTCGTATTGCTCAGGCTTCCGAAGGTTTCAGACACGCCTGTAGCCTGTGACGAGGCATGGGTAAACGAATAAACATGTTGTAAGACAGACCCATAGGAACCAACATTTACCGCCACCACTTGCTCTCCATCCACCATTTCAGTGTGATATCCGTCGTCGCCAAGGGAGGAGCTATCAGAGCAGCTTGGCCTGTCGGACTTTTCCATTTTAACTTTCACCTCTGCAATCTGACTTTCCCTTACTATCAGGTCTCCTTGCTCATGGTCACCTTCAATCTGAATCTCGTATTCAGAGATACTCCCACTGCTTCCTCGATCTGAATGCCCTTCTTCTTGCAGACGACCGCGTAGGGTTTTGCCTGGAGTAGTTTCCATCCTAAGATCGCTGCCTGCCGCTGCCTGTCGCACCTGAGAGCAATAGGGGGGAGATATCTCAATGGGATTGGCAAAGTAGCTGCTGTCTTTAACTCCATTGCGATTTTCTGGATTTTCTTCAGCACCAACAGTGACAGAGTCAACATCACCAACACTGATCTTTGAATGGATACTCTCCAGTATCTGTGTGCATTTATCAATGACGCACTGCATCTGTAGAAAGCTAGCTGCAGTTAGGAAACTAACGACATCCTTCAGCTGCAAGGACATCCTTCCAGTGTAACAAAAAGAAAGCAACTGTTCAAAAACATTGGGATTTTTAATAACTGATATTGATAAGCCACTCATGGTGCTTAATGCCGAATGGTCACGGAAATACGGAGAACTGGCAGCTAAGACAGCTTTGTGGGCTCGAAATGGCTGACCCTGAATGTGCACAATTATGTCACATAGCTTTCCTTGCAAGCGGAGTTCATTTAACTGGCTCAGAACAGTGTTGCTGTACTCGGGCACATCAAACTGAATGAAACTGCTGCTGTCCATTTCTACTGATGTAAAGAGTAATCTGAAAGAAAAACGAGAAGATTTACAACTGAGAAGGAATACAGAGTTTTCCATTTCAAAACTGAATTCTCGCACGTGTTGAAGATAACTCACCACATTGATCTGTTTAAGGTGCGTTACAACAAAACAGTTGGTGTAAATACTTGATACAATACAAAAAGTAGAGCCTTGATCTACCCATTTCTTGCATGTCTATAATTTGAATTATCCCGCTGCAATAATTCAATTGCTCGTTATACATCAGAGGCTCCCTGGGCCAGTCTATGTGCTGAGAGGAACTTTGCAATTTCACTCCCTGGTAAGAACTGCAGAACACCCTCACCCCCACAAAAGAACATTAATTTTTCATCACTAGGCAAGTTAAAAACTTCAGTAGGTCTTCAAGCCAGATACTACATTGATACTTGCAGGGAACCGCACTGTTAAACTGGCCAGGAATGACTTTTGGAAGGTACTTCATCAAGTTTGAAAAACCTGCTAAAGAAAAGCCACAGGCACATACGTACGTGTGTGTGTGTGTGTGTGTGTGTGCGTGCGCGTGCATAACACATATGAAAATATGAAAAAAATTTTCCATATGTCAAATTTATTTCAGAGGACATGAATACTCTACATCAGTGACATTTCTGTTTGAACATTTACCTCCTACGAAAATAATCTCAATAATTATTTAAAAAAAGTAAAAAACACTCTTTCAATATTCACATCGCAAAACAAGGAAATCTAGCAAAAGGAAACAATTAGCGTGGACTCAACTCCAAACTATTTACCCAGTGTGTCAGAAGAAGAATAATGAGTTTGCGTCAATATGCGAGGCAGCATTTGCAGGAAAAGCATTTGAGCCACTCACGGACTTTCATTTTTTTTAATTTTCCTTTTGTGATTTTAGTTTTTAAAAAAACAACCAACCCACCACGATGTGAACTTTGAAGCTCATCTGACACAGCAGTATTTCCTAGCTAGAATGATCTGACATTTAAATTCTAACCTAACTCAAAACCCATGGGCACTCAAACTCGCCTGATACGCTGGGACAGGATGTTCCAAGAGGCTTTTGGGAAATGCATACATTTCAAAACAAGATCTAAAGAAAAGCACTTTACCGACTTTTCATAGAGCATCATCGTAAAAAGCACACACAGACTTGTCGCCCTGCGAGTGTCTATCTGCAGCAGACATCACCTTGCACTTCCAAAACTGGGCCCCGAACCAAGCGCCCAGCAATCCTCAGACTTTTATTGCTATTCTTGTTCTTATTAATGCAGAAGTCTAAACGCGTAATGTTGCCACCATACCTGTTTTTCCAATTGAACAAACAGATCTCAACATCATCCATTGACTTCTGATGCAGGAAGCATGTCCAATGTATCACAACATACTAGTGGATTTTTTTTTTTCTATTTATGTCTTATGTTACATGCTGTAATGGGACATATGAACAATTTAAATCAAATTATGAAAATTCAGGCACTCTAAAAACAAAATCAACAGGTAGGAATATGATAAAAACCCAACGAAGACAAACTGGAGCTATATCAGCTGACTGTCACTTAAAACTAACATTCATAACCTTCACAATGGAACAACTTTTCCTGAGAGAAGGAAGACAGCCAGCTTCCTGACCTCACTAAAATTACGTCTGATTTAGAAAACGGTCAAAAACTCTCACAGAGCATTCAAAATCAGGTTATCAGAGTTGCTAAACACGTTCTGTCGGTTACCAATGTGTCATAGATTGAAATGGGCAAAGCAGACTTCATCTGAGGTTTTGCACTTGTTATGTAAAAGTAGGGGAAAAGACATTTTATATGCTCTTATATCTGATGAGGGAAATAAGGACTAAACGGTGGTTAACAGAAGTGATACGACCGCAGCCATCTACACAAAGATAGCTTTGGCAGGACAGTGCTTTCATTCAGTGAACAAAGCTACAGAACGACTTGGAGCTTGTGAGCTGATGCAAGTCAGGCATGGGTCAGAAATCAAACGTTACGACAAACAAACAAACCCAATTTAGCAGCGGAGTGGCTAAACGGCACGATTAACCGTGTTTCTCTGAGCATCCCCGCACGCCGTGTAGGGCACCACTGCTCAAGTCCCCGCAGAAGCGCCCACTCCGCTGGGAGGACCCTCCGCCGTTGGGACACAGGTTTGCCAACTCCCCCTCGTCCGACAGGGTGGCGGGGCTTCCTCACAACCCAGCGCGGCCGCTGCCTCTCATCTGTGGGGCTTGGGAGCTACGCACAGATGCAAGCGCCATCAGGACGTTCCTGATGAAGCTGCTCTTTGCTAAGTGGAGGAAGGGCTCTTGTCGACCTGAAGTGACATGAACTGACAAGTCACCTACACTGGGGACTGTGTGCAGACTACAAGACTGGTCCCCAGCAGTGATAATTTGTCATTCCTGCATCATTTTGTATCCTTGAGCTAAGGAACCAGATCTTGGTCAAGCCTCCGTCAAATCCCACCCGAAATTACTCCTTTTTATGGCATTTAGAATGTACAGAAAGTTTGTCACACATAGAAAGTGGCCCTCCTCCTTGCCCCATACTTCCCTAAGGGCTCTTACTCAGCAAAACAGACACAATTTAGTCCTAGACAAAATGTTAAAATACTAACTATAACCACTAGCACTAATTCAGACAAAAGGAATGAATTAAGGATAGGCACCCGATAGAAAGAAGATGGACATTTTATACCTTACCGTGGAGAAAAAAAAATAAATGTTCTTTTGATCATGGCATCTTAGCATCTCTAGCTGAATTTACACTCCCTAGGACACGGCCACACATCGAAAATGGACTGTGAACACAGACCATGAGAACCGGGAAGAGAGGGATGCCAAGAGGAAAGGGACCCTCAGTGATCCTTGCACATCACAACTCCGTTAGCACAGCTAATTATCTCCATGGGCATATATATATAAGCAATTCTACATCCTTGGTCTCAGAGTCGTTTCATCTTTCTTTTGGGAAACAAAGCAGCTTATTCTCCTGAAAACGTTAGGAGGAAACAGCACAAATCCTGTTTGTGAGTGGAGTGAATGCTGGAGTTAAAGGTCTGTAAGTCTGGCTGCCGATGTGGCAGATAAGCAGTGAAAACCAGAAACAGGGATCAAGAGAACATACAGTATTGCTTTGGAAGCAAACAAACAGATCAAGTAGACAAAACACAGCCCAAAAAAGCAGTACACCGTGAGTTTTATACCCATCTGCTCTAAAAAAAAAAAAGAAAGTGAACAAGCTACATCACGCACTTGTTGTGACTACTTTTCCACCTTAGTTTCTTCCTTTGAAGACGCATGCTTCCTGCGATCTTGAAAACATCTGTAGGAAGTTGGGGTTAAACAACAAGAATTTTGAACCGCAGCAGCTGAGAGAAGGAAACCCTTCTTTCACTTTCAGCCAAACTCTGAAATCTCTAGTTGCAGAGGTCCTGGAACTGACGAGGCTGCCAATAACCACCACCTTCGGGAGCAGGCAGGGCTGCAGCAGGGACAGCACTGAGACTGCAGTGATTTTGCTGAGGTTAATACCAGGCACCCCAACTTTCTTCCATCTATTTGGGAAGGCAAGACTGGGGACAAATCTGGGCCTTACACGCTTCAGAGAAGCAGGCGCCACCAGCAACGCTTTATTGATAAATAATGGTTAGAAAAAGAACGATCTTATTTAGTCACGTAAATCCCCAATGTCACTATCTCTAGAAAATAAAAGTAATCTTTAGGTTACATTCCCACACTCAAGAAGGTTTTATTTTATTTGTATACAGAATGAAGTTAGCAGTTTCATAATCAAATTCCAGTAGAATTAACCAAAATATTCTTCAGCAGGGTATCGTACCATAACAATACTCAATTATTCATCAATGCTGGCAGGCCAGTAGCTCTTTCAAGACAATATGATTTCTGGTTGAAGTATTCCTGAAACAGTCCTGGAAAAGGTTAATAAGAACCCCTCAATTTCTTAACAGCTTCCTCCAAGTTGAAATGCATCCCTAACCTCTTCTCTTCTGGGCTGAGGCAAGAGGCATTAAACTGAAGCAGAAAGGTACTCTAAAACACAAGTGAGCTTTGGACACATCCACTGTATGATCTAAAGAAAAAAAAATATCTCTCCAGTTAACCAGACAGTTACCTTCCACGACACTTCAGCACGTACAGAGGTGACCTGTGTTCTTTGGGTCCAAGACCACGGTCTAGTAGTTCAGAATGAAGACAGTTATACAGACTCAAGCGTTTGGGCGGTAGCGAGAGCTAAGACAACTCATAGCCATGTTAGGTACTCTCCTTGTTAAAAAATAATGCATTTTGTCTTGCTTTAGCTTCCACCCCTGCCTGTGGGACACTGTAATGTTAGGTTAAAGCCCTGTAAAATTTAAGACCACCTCTGGGCACCTGTCTATGAATAGGTCTTCTCTTGACCTTCCTGCGTAAGTAGATCACAGTGTTTAAGGTTTTCATCGATATTATGTATGCGAGAAATTGGCTGAAGTCTTTCTAGTTTTAAAGCCCAGGCCAGAACTGGACACCAATTCACTAAGTCTTAGCGGCGCTCTGTGTTGAGCCTCCTGTCTATTTCTGTAGGAGATGATCCAGTCACACTCAACAGAATCGTATCAGTTCTCTTTGCATCTGCATTACATTTATTCATCAGGGTCTTATACAGCAAACGTAGACCACAGTACGAATTTACTAGGAGTGGATCGCTGCCCTATGTCTTCCAACAAAAGTGTTCATTGAAGTAACCTGTGAACATGAGAGTGATATGCATTTAACATTTCTCATTAGGATTCAAAAGAAACTTACTTAAAAAATTACGTTCTATGAAAGCTCTTATTTCACTTAAAAAAAAACAAGAATAGACGGTGACAAAACACATTCGGTATTTAATTTTACTGACATCATACAGTAGCAGCAGGGAAGCATCATATAACTACAACACGAAGCTGTGTGTCTGCCAACGTCGTATTACTTTCTGCTTCTAAGTCTGCACCTGTTTAATTTCATTCACTCACTGATGTACGATTCGCCGCTCCCATGGACAGGTGAATGATACAAATTAAGCTTATTTTAACTCACACAAAGATGTGAGAAAAGATCCCTTGCATTTTCTTTAATTAGCTCAGCAACATGGGTTCCTTGGGAAAAAACACACATTACAAATTATTATTGTTGTAGCATGTGTCTGAAAACAGAAACACATAGAAAAGTTAGAGGGATCATAAGGAAAATTAAGACTAAAACAAAAAAAGCGCTCCGCAACATCAAGAATGAACGCTCCATACATTACCGCTCAGAATACAGGGAAAAAGCAAGAAAAAAACCCAGGTATTTGTATAAATCAGTGTACTCCTCCCTTGCATTTGGTAGGATTCAGTATTTACTACACCATCTGGGAGAACTTAAGACATAATTGCAAAAATGTATCATAATTCAAGAGAATTTTAACCCTATCAGCTGTGATCATGGAAGTTTTAGGGCAAAAATCTTCATCACTCTCACTCCTCTCCATTTGCGTTTGCCTTAGTCCTCAGATTACAGCAGCCACAGGAATTAATGCTGGCTGTACCGAAAAAAAACCTGCTATCAGATATGTCACAGTCTAGGGGCATTTCTAAGACAGTCCGCTTTAAATAGTCTTTGAATACAAGGAAGAAACTGATCATATGATCTTTTACCAGCTTATACCTCTCATAACAGCAAATTATTATATTCTCTTTTAAAAGCCAACATCTAGTGTCCTTGGAGAGCCATATGCAGTGTGACACACAGCACCGCTGCTTCACTGAGAGTCTGGCCCCCGAAGCATGGTAAGCTTCCCTACAGCTAGAAAACCGATTTTAATATCATAGTCATTAAAAAAAAAAAACAAAAACAAAAAAACACAAAAAGCCCCCAAAATAAACAAGCAAAAAAAAGAAGAAAAAACCCTACTCTCCCAACAATTGAGATAATTTCATGCAGAACTACAGCACACTTGTAATAATATAAGCAGCACTATGTAAATATGTAGCATTGGGTTTTGCTTCAATTCTCCCTAAATTCAAGCAGCCATTTTCTTAAGAATTCTCCGCCCTTTAGAGATCATGAAGGACACTACATTATTTTATATTTATCTCAAGTGAAATAATCAGATACTACTGGGGTTTTTTTTAACAGATTTAAAAACCAATGGCACTAAAGGTTTTTCCGGAAACACATGCAATAAATAATAAAAATAGAGCCTTGTGTATTTTCAGCTCACCCATGCAGTGTATTTTGCGGTCTACACAACACACTGCCAGAGGCATCCTCCTGGTGACAGAAAATATACCTAATGACACACTTCTCCATCTAATCTACGCACTAAAATCATAGACACACAGAGACACATATATTTATAAATTTAAAACAACTCCTTTAAACCACAGAACGGATGACTGGGGGAATGTTTCCACTTGACGCTTAAGGAAACACTTGGAGCTTAACTAGATTTTTCTAAACTTTGACTGCACTTCATAGAACTAACATTTAAAAGCTCTTTAACGTAACATCACACGAATCATAGCACTATGGTAAGCAAAAAATTCTTGAAAACTTTAGTCTTTCTGCATTCGGTCTCCTAGATGTTCTCTCGTAGCAGTAATTCACAAGCACATGCCTATTAACTAAAACCAAATAAATTAATGACACAAAGCAACAGGCTTTAAGATTGGTGGTAAAATGGCAAGTATCTGCTTGACCACATGAAGTGATAGCTTCACGCATTTTCTTTCAAAGCTTCCCTTGAATGGAACACTAAACAAGTACGGGCTTGCTGCTCGAGTATTTGTCACGTCAAACAGCATCGTTTCCTAAATCACTCTTATTTATACTCCTCTTTTGTGAATTCTTCGTTTCCAGGGAATTACAAAGCTGAATTCTAGAAGCATTACTATCCATAGAAGAATAAATCAAGCAACAATCTTTGCTTAGGTTGATTGGTATTCTTTGCTTTTAAACTCACTCAAAAATATTTAAACTTAGACACCTTGGAGATACAACTGGAGAGACTGCTGCATACAGACATGAAATTTTGATATCTCAGAGTAAGTGACTGTCGTGAACTCAGATGGAAGTTTAACAAAGAGTTCACATGCAGATCCTAAGAGATGCTACAGCACAACAGAAAATTCTGGTAATATCTCTGTTGCAGCATGAAGTTTTGTTTTGTCTGCAGCGTCTCCAACAGGATAAAATGCACTATGTTTATGCATCTTTTACAACTACAGCGATCTCAAAAACTTTCCAGCTCAGTTTAATGCATCACTCTGTTAGATTCGCATCTAACAGGTAAACAAAACGGCCAATATGATTAAAAACAGCGAGCACAAGCCTATGTTTACACATAAACTCCCTGCCCATACTTTTGATAAGCTCAGTACCGCTTTGAACAGTCTACAGTACAGTTGATTCCTGATTCAAAAGCCATCCAAAAAAACCCTGAATGAGAACTAAGCTACCTTTCTAATAGTCTAATGACAGAGTAATGCAAAAGTCATGGGAACAACCACATCTCTCAAAAATAAATGGCTATGGAAGCAATTAGTTCCTTTCTTAACAAAACAGGATTTCATTCCTATTCCTCATTCCTCCAAAGGTTAACCACTGACAAATCACTCTAGAAATTTAATTCACAAGGCGTGTTAAGTTTTGGGAAAGTTTGAACTAAGCTAAAAACCCTTCCCACTGGAATCAATGGAAATACAGACAGTTTGGCCAAAACTTGAAATAGCGAATTATCTGTAGTAAAGCATAAAAGATGCGTATCTCTCACTATTCCTCGGAAAACAGCTTTGAAAATGAGTCTGCTTCACTTCTGTTTTGTTATAGTAGCGGTGATGACACAACAATTTAAAACTTCATTACATTACCTCATAAAAATGCAGGAAACCCCCAGTTTTCCCAGAAACTGACGCCAATTAGTACAGGCTGAAACGTAGTCGCCAGAAAACTTAGTTCTCGCATGCTTTCAGGAGCAGATCTCAGACCACTACAGTGAAAGTCAATGTCATTGCTCCTCCTCTGCAGACGGAGGGGCAACCCCCTGCTCAAAGTACTGAACATCTGCAGCGAAGCCGAGAGTAAAACTCACGTCTGTCAGGCAGGCGTTCCTAAAGTGTTGCAGAACATTATCCCACCGTTTGCATGGGTGAGCAATACATTAAACCCCTACAAGTGCCACAGAAATTATTTTTGCTAATTCAGACTTGTTTCTAACAAAAATTGAAAAGGACTTCTTTTTAGCTCACCAACACTCACAACATGATTAATAGAAAACCACTTGAAGGACTGGATGATTTTAACATCAAAACTAAAACCAATTATTTTTAATTTATATGTGTGTATACGCACACGCTAGTATCGGTAACACTACACACCTATTCTCAAATGCTTAGTGTGGTGCAGCGGGGAAATCACTGGAACTACACAGTTAGCATTTCATAGAAAAAAAACCCCAGGAGCCTTTTTTGAGCAAATATCCAAAGAAAGCAGTTGTGAAACTGAAGTCCAAGGGCCACCTTTGTCCCTTATTCTCAAACTGTCTTCCCCACAATTGCTTGCCTGTATGGAGGTGATTAAAATAGTAAAAATAAATCCACTATTGATGCACAAAGTTTCACCCAACGATTAGAAACGTCAACACAAATAATCTCTAAATTTTTGCTCTAGAAGTCAAGTTATTACAAAAGCCGTTACAGGTATGTATCTATTTCTTAACGCAGAAAAGTTACTAGAAGGTAAACTGGAGATAGCCAAGATCAGCAAAAGTACTATGTCAGATAAATAAATCAGAGGGGCATATTTATGATACATAAACTTTAAATCAGCAAAAACTTACAAGTAATGATCACAAACTTTTATTTTGTGCACAAATTTCATAATATACCCATTATCTAATCCTAAATAGTTACTGTCCACATTTTCTGAGTATCTGACAACTTTGAGATGTAGCCTTTGAGAAGCCTCTACTGGTGTAAAACCCCAGCTGATAGCACAGGACTTGCAATACATATATATACACACACCTGGAACTCTAAGACGTGGGAAGGGAGAGGGCTTTTGTACCTTCTGCTATGACAGCAATAAATGATTTGCTGCCAAGGTTAATATTTGATTAGTATCATGCGTTTTAATCCGTCTACTTTTTTTTTTTTACATATATAACCTTAGTCATTCTTCATCAAATCATAACTTTTTGGCCGCAGTTTTTCTTCCAAGCAATGAAGTAGCTATGTTCTCTAGATATCAGCAACACTGCAGTAGATGTAAAGCAGCTCCGAAGAACACGTCTTCCCGGTGTTTCCCCAGCCCGCCAGTGCTGTCGGACCGCACTCACGGGACGCGAAGCCCGGGCACGTCCCGGTGCCCCGCACCGGCCGCGGCGCGTCTGCCCCCCGCGTCTGCTCCCGGCCACCGGGCTCTCCCGTACCGGCCTTTCCGAGACTGCCCAGGCGTGCTCCCAGGTCCCCCTCAGCTGCGGCTATGATAAAGTGACCCCCATTCTGCACGCCACGCACAGCTGCGGGGATTCCGAGGTGCCCTTGCAACTGCAGAGACCGGGGCTCCGCGAGAGCTCCCAGCTCCGCTGCCGGAGCGGCGGCCGCGGCAGCACCACGGCGGGCACGGCTCCCGCCCGCTCCGCCCAGCCCGGCCCGCGCTGCCGGCGGCTTCGGCCCTCCTCGGCAGACCCGGGCACAACGCGCGTTGCCTCCCCCACCGGCAAAACCAGAAGCACACCGGGGACACACACCCGGGTTACGCGGCGGCAGCGCCTGCCGAGAGGAGGCCGGAGCGGGGCGAGCCCGGCGGCCGGGGCCAGCGGCGGCGGCAGCAGAGCGGCCCGCCCCGCGCCTCGCCCTACGGCTGCCGGCCGGTGGCAGACCCGAGGCCTCGCCCGCCGGCCCGACCACCCGTCCCGCCGCCGCCGCTGCCCGGGCGGGGCCTGTCAGGGCGCTGGGACCCCTCCCGGAGCGCGGGCTCCGGTCCCGCCGCGCCGCCCCGCCCCGCCCGCTGCTCACCTGGCGCTGTCAGGGTCTCTCACATGGCGGGGCCCCGGCCCGGCCCGGCCCGTCTCCCGCCCGCTCCCGCCGCCGCTTCCCGCCCGCTCCCACAGCTGCTCGCACCCGGAACCGATTCCGCGGGCGGCGCTTCCGTTTCCTGGTGACGTGCACCGGCGGCGGGCGGGGCAGCGTCCCGGGAGCGGCGGGCAGGGTCGGGTCGGGCCCCGCCGGGGGTCAGCAGTCGCCCGCCCCCACGGCCGCGGCTCGGGCTGCGGGGCCCGCAGGGCCGAGCCCGCCCCGGCGGCCGCCGCCGAGCCCGGGGCCGGGGCGGGCTGGCGGCTGCGGGCGGGGACAGGAGCGTCAGCGGAACCGGGGTCCGGCGCGCACAGGCGCATCCGCTCCGAGAGCCCTTACCGTGAGTCGGTCATGACGTCACACGCACTCAGTACGCACCGGTAGCGGAGAGCGTCAGCGATGACGCCAAGAGCCCGGCTCTGCGCTCGCCCCGGGAGCAAGGTCCCGGTCCCGGTCGGCTGCAGGGCGGCCCCGGCCCCTCCTCGCCGCTCCGCCCTGGCGGGCTCCCGCGGGGCGGCGGCTCGGCTCCGCCGGCGCCAGCCGGGGCCGCGGGACGTGGCACGGTGCCGCTTGGGGCATCCCGGTTCGGGCGCCGGGGGCGCGTCCCTCTCTCCCTGCGGCACGGAGGGAAGAGGCCCCAGGGAGGAGGTGCGGAACGGCACGGGATAAAGCAGCGGCCCGGGGAGCATCCTGATCGGGGCACGACCGCGCAAATAGTATTTGTTCACTCACGTAAGAGAAAATCAAGTGACTGACTCTAGACAGGCAGAATTTGGGCTTGTTCTTACGTGCATTCCATAAGCGTAACCAACAGCAACAGAAGTGAATTTGCTCGTGCCCAATTCCATTCAAAGTTGCTGAAGACGGAGTGTTGGACACAAATACTGATTTCTCTAGGAATTATCTGAATACGCTTTACGTGAGCGTGAGCTCATTCTTTGTTCAGGGATCAAGCATGAAGCTGCTGAGTGAGAAGCATCAGCTGTGACAGTTCCATGAGGACCAAACAAATGGCGGCTGGACAAAGTGAATTTTTCAGTAAGAGCACCCAAGTTCATTCAGGGAGAGGAGGAATCCTCACAGGAAGATGATGGAAACTTAATCTTGAATACTTTTTCATAGTATAATATTTCTTTCATACTTAGACAAGAAAAAAAATCTACACGTTATCTGCACCTACTTCAAATTTACCTGTAGGGTTTTTGGACATAGAGTTGCTGCTACTATAAAGTGAGTCTTCTGGAATATTTCCTATCAGCCTGTACATTCTGTATTGTAACTTTTAGAGATCACCATTGTGCAAAAAACAGTTATAATAAAACCTGTTTGATAAATTTGGACTAACACGGGAACTAATTACCTAAGCACCAAAAAAATGGGCTCAATTCCACAAATTCATCAGCTTAGTGTTTTCTTAGGCGAGGCTGGCATGTTTTCAGTATTTCAAGAAGACACATTACTAGATATGCTTTTTCTTTATATATTTAATAAAGTTATATATCAACAACTTTTGGATTTGTACTTTTGTTTGAGCACTTATCGTTTTGGCAAAAGTGAAATATTAAATACTAGTACTAGACATGCATTCCTTTCATTCAAGCTTAAGAAAACATTTACAAAGTTGACAGATAACATTTATTAAAACATGTTATACAAAAAAGGGGCATGGGACTCTTCTATAAGAAGAAAATATTGAACAGTAACATTAAGTTAAAACCATGCTGTACAATTAGGACAGCAATATTTATAGACAAAACTATTCAACCTCTGCAATACAAGCATAACATCTCACAAAATATCAAGATATGCAAATTTACTATTATAAATGACTTGTTTAGAATAAAAACTTATAGCTCATTAAGGAAGATTCACTTGACTTGCATAAACAGTTACATTTCTGGAAGAAATATGGAATCCCATGATTAATAAAAAAAAGGAGCAGCAATCGACAGACACCGGCTTCAAGCAAAAATCAGAACTTACAACTGTATCACATTAAAAATATACCATTTCGTTCTCCACCATCTTCCCCTAGGGCACTGACAGTTCACAGCTTGTAGCTAAAGAAGCCTAGCTATACAATGAAGCATTTAAATGACAAAAAAACCCCAACTTTCCTGTGTTGTTTTGAGAAAGGTTCCAATTCTGTTAAAGCAAAATACTCAATATACTGCTGTAGGCTCTCATAATTCAGAGACAGGTCACCAATCTGGCAGCAACGCAAAAGTTGAGATTACAAGATCTGACGTGCGTCCATTCTTTCAGGCTCAATACTACAGGGACATCAAGTACTTGTTTTATAGTGAGAAACCCACTACATCAGCCTTTGATCATCTGCCTTGCTTTTGGTATGGGACAAAGTTTCTCAACCCCAGAAACGCCTCGGATGAAAAAAAGCTAAGACCAAGAATTGTACTGACAGTACCTTCTACCTGCAGTCTACCTGCTCACCCATAAAACAAACAAGGTAATGTTTAAAAAAACAAAACAAAACCCCAACAGTGGTGTGTGAAATAGGAACCTCCTTCCTCAAAAGGGTCAGACATACACCTAAACAGAGATCTTAACCCTGCTAATAGCTGAATTTTTCAAAATGGCAGTTACACAGATTCCATAATAATTAATATCTTAGTTACAAAATGGAATGAAAAGGAACTTAGCTGTAGTATCATGAAGTGTTCTTACCACTGACAGGACAATGAATGGCTTCACAGTAGCAGGAAATTCTGAAAGCCTCCTGTCTGTACAATGATTCTGGTTTTCAGAAGGCATTCACTGTACTATAGCCAACAGTGAGCGATACAAAAACTCACAAATGTTTCTAAGCCATATCATTAAAGATGATGAAGCTTAAGGGAAGATTAATTAAATTTATCATATACATATGCATTCATATTTTTTATATATATATATATTTATATACGTATCCCTTCCCTTCTCCCCACAAACAAGAAATAATCTCCTGTATCTTGAACAAGACCACTCCATTAGCAAAGATCATTAAGAGCTTGACAGAAGCTGCATCTGCAGATCTTGGTTTACTATTGTCACGGCTCGGCCGGCCTGGCCACTGAAACCAAGGACAGATGCTCTCCCCACCTCTCTCTCCAAGGCCATAATTGCAGGGTTTTGGTAGCAGGGGGCTGCAAAGGTAACATGTGGCAGGAGTTTGCCAACTGCCCTGTGCTAGTCAAAACAGGTGCTAGCCTGCACTGAAACTGATGTAAACGATCCGTTTCATGCCAAAACTTCAACCAGAGGTGCACACAGTGCCTCTGCTTAAACATATTTAAGAAAGAGTGGCGGCTGCTGGCAAGAGGTGCAGGGAGACACATAAGAAGAAGATACTCCTGGGGAAGAAACACGTGTGGAGAAACTGAAGAGCTGCTCTTGGGAAAATACATGGAGAAGACACTGAGGACATGTACAGAGACACACTCACAGAAGGACGCGCTCCATGCCTGAGAAGGTTCACTCCTGAGGGCGCCCTGGCCCGAAGGTGAGCCATGCCAGAGCAGGTACACCTCTGAAGGAACTGAGACTGAGGCCCCTAGGAGACCCAAGTTGGAACAGGCACTGAAGGGACTATGGCCCGGTGTCACCATGAGCACTGACACCGACCAGAGCAGCAGAGGACACCCACCAAGAAGTGACGAGTGTCAGACAAGCCAGTACGCATGAGCCCAACCTCCTGTGTGATCCCTCACCTCACTACAAGAACGGGCACGGACTGAGCACGATGCTCCGTGAACACAGGGGAGGCAGGGAGGAGATGTCCTGGTGTGAGGGTGTTAGACTTAAGTTAAGCCTGAGGAAGGGGGAGAAAAGGTGTTTCAATAATTTTTTGTTATCTTTTTCCCCTAATACCTGAATCAGTGATTAGAATTTTGTCAAATGGCAATAAATTAAATTCAGGAAAAACACCACAGGACAACTGTTTTGCCTTCAATAAGGAAAAGTAAGGATTTTAGACACGTATCTCAAGCTTCCCTTAAATCATCAATCCTCTCAACTAGATCTCCTAACAACCGTATCAGTATTTCCCTGCAATCAATTGGTTTTATGTAAATTAACATCAGAATGCCTAGTGCTACAAAATCAGCGGAGCAACATTTGTTGGACTTTCAAGACAATGTCACAATACGGGGTAAAACAGTAATAGGCAAATATTAAAAAGTTACTATTCATGCTAAGTCATTAAAAAAGGACATGGTTCTATAATATGATCTACTGGACCTGTTATAAAACCTTTAAAGTGTCTCTCGCAGTACGTTTTATTTTAAAGCTTTATTTCAAAGTACTCAAACTGTAAATAGGAGTAATGTTTAACTTTGAAGTGTCCCATAGAAAAGTCATTCCAAGCTGGTAAAAGAAACAGTTTTGCTGGCAGCTCTGTAGGATGGTCTGGGTTTAACAGAAATAATTTTTTGCTTTTTTCAGCCTGGTGTTTCTGACCAGCCTTTTTTTATGGTTAAATGGGAAGAGGTACCCTTAACCTTTTAATGCAACACTGAAGTGACAATTTGAAAGGGGTTGAGAACTAATGTAATATACAAGATAATTCTTGAAATGAGTATGAGAATACCTTCCCCCAAATGTGATGATGGTACTTGCAGAAATGACACCCTGTATGTAGTAAGGCCTTGGAGAATGGAAAAATAGGGCCACTGAGTGCAAGAACCCTTTCTTCTACACTCATGTAAACAGGCAAGCATTATAATTATTTTTTTTTTATATTAAAAAAGACAGTGTTAGCAGTGTGGAAACAAACCATATAGGGAATATAATTTCTAAGTTTAAAAAACATACCTATAAAGTTTTATGGTTTGTTTTTGTTTTTTTGTTTTTTTTTTTTTTTTTTTTTAAATACAAAGTGCTTCTATACATTAAGCAGGTTACAGTGTTAGTGAGCAAATCCCTGTTTAGTTACCTTGATTACAAGGGTTATATATGGCCACCATGGTATATCGTAGAGTTCAATTAAGTGCTCAGAATAGGAACTCTGTGGTGCTGACCATTTGTGCCCATTGCCAGCAATGGGTTCATCATATTTGGGAATATCTGTTTTAACAAAATTCCATATGAAAAAATATCTGAAGCATTAGAAGATTAAGAATTAAGAGCCTTTTAAAAAAAAAAAAAAAAATCAAAGTTTTTAAGTAGAATGCCAGAAAAGAAGTTACAGTAATTACAGCCCACTGAGTAGTAAACCCCCAGCTTGTACCAGACATTCATGTTCAGGATACAGTTCAGTTGTATCTTAAGACAATTTGTAACTGGGAGTTCAAAAAAGCTTCTAAATAGTAATTATCTTTGTGTGTGTTTACTTCACCATACAGGGTCATCTGTTTAAGTACGTTATCCTGCATACTGCAGTATCTAATACATAAACTGGGGCCAGAGAGGCTTATGCCTTTGATGCTGGTTAACTTTTCCCCCCCCGTTACCAGCACTGTACTTGGACACCACCTCTTTCTATTATTATAGTCTATGCATGCTCTAAAGGCTCTTTCCTTTTCATAAAACATTTCAGTAAACTACAAAAGAAGGGTTAATTGCTTTTGCATAGGACTGCATTAAGCTTTCAACCCCAAAATCCTGTTGCCACCTTTACAATTGATGCATTCACTCTACCTGCAGAGCTGGCAGCATCTCTCAGAATTACAAACGCTCCTCCATCTGTCTCCAAGGATGAGAGCCCAGGATATAGATCCTCATCCTCACAAGGCAGAAGTGCCATTTTCCCAGCAAAAATCCAGACTTCGGACATAAGCATGGTACCATGTTCTGCAGTACCATTAATAGATCCAAATACCATACTTTCTGCTTTTTTCCACAAGCAACTTGATTTGAAGAGGTAATCAACTCTGGCTGCTCGTGATCACGTGTAACCAGTCACAGTAGTTCAGTACCAAGAATGTGTATTATAGTTCTTACTATTCAAAGAGTCAAGAACTAAAAGTATAAATACCTATCAATGACTAAATTATTTTCCTAGAGCAGGTTTCTAATACTAGATAGAAGTTCTCAAAGAAGTTTTTGTACCAACAAAAAGTAAATTCGTGAAACCACAGAGTTTGGTACTTGCTACTGTAGTAAGCCACAAAAATCTGAACAGAAAACTACAGTTTATATATTTGATTATTTTGGATAAGTTCCAAATGTTACATCTTACTTTTTTTTTTTCTTTTTGGCAAGACATACTTATTGCATACACTTCTAGAAGCTCTCACGATGTAACAATCAAAATCAACTCAAGCCAAGAGTCATAGAGCATTAGACCCTAGAGGAGCAAAGACAAATTATACTTAATACAGACTAAAATTTATATACTGCTCAACTATATTTAAGTGCTTTACAGACTCTAAATAGAAATTGGCACAAAATTAGACAACATTTGTTTTACTGAAGATGGATAAAAAAATGGAAGACAGATAAAGGAAAGCCAAACCATCTTTAACGCAGCCTTTCATTAAGCAATACAGCAAAGGCTATTTAATGACGTAGGCAATCTAATGACACGTTAAGTGTGTTGGTAGTCTCCAGTTTGAGGTGGAATCTTAATTTATTTTCTTTTTCATTAAAATGTCTATCATATAACCTGGACTGACCATCCTGGTTCTCTTTTTCATTAAGTAGGGCTACTTGAATTCCTGCTTCATGTAAGTATTTGCAGGATTTGGGTCAATTTAGAGCTGGGTTTTGCTGTGAATTTAGAATACTTAGAAATAACAACAGGGCTTCTAAATACTGCTGTGATTACAATCAATGTCACAAAGACCTTCCAGACCTCATTTTGCAAACACCTTTCAGATTAACCATTTGCACTTCACACATCGAACACCTGGAGTAATACTGTGGAAAATAAAATAAAGGTTTGGTCTGCTCATACCAGCATAATCATTAAAACTTGTTTTTTTTGAGAATTTACAATAGCAAGTACCAGACATTATTTGCATAATTAGTTTATTTTGCTTACTCTACTACACAAATGTAAGCACTAATGTCTTAGTTCATTTCAGTAGTACTCTGCTCAGCTTTAGAAGCTTGATATGACTTGGTACAAGAGGTCACATGCCGATGAAAACTGTCCCGCCACATAAATCTTTTCCCACAGATGTTACACTCATATGGTTTTATGCCTGTATGAATTTTCATATGGCCTACAAGATGGTGTTTCATTTTGAATTTCTTACCACAGACACCACAGCCATAAGGTCGAAGACCAAGGTGCATACTCATATGCCGATCTCTCTGACTTTTGTGTGTAAAGCTTTTACCACACTGACAAGGATACAGCTTATCAGCATGCGAGAATCCAGTGAGGGATGTTTCTTCTTTAATTCCCGTAGCCATTTCGATGCCTTCACCATAGCCTGCTGCTATCATAAGATCCTGTCTGTGGGCACTTAAATTTCCATCTGCCCTTTCCCCAGAAAATTCTTCCATAGACGAGCCATAGAAGTCAACTTGTTCATCATAATTACTTTCATCTGCCTGTTCATCAAATTCTGCTTCCATCTTTTTGTCACCTATATGAAAGTCTTCAACACCTGAAGACTGGATTGAATGATCTGCCTGAATGGCATTCATGGATTCAGAAACTTGGTGTTCATCATAGGGATTATCAACACCTTCACAGTCTTGTTCAAATCTTTCTGGTTTCACATGGATCCACCGCTTGTGAGACATGATGCTGGGTTTGCTGTACATGGGTCTAGTATACTGATACTCTGCACTATCACTAGTTCCTTCTTCACCATCCTGACTTGTCATTCCAGTGCTGAGTCTATCATGTTCTGTTGAAGAATTACTGGGAAGGTACTCGTGTTCTGTCAGTTGACATGACAGTTCATCTTTAGAGCTCTCTTCTTCATTTTCACCATCCCTTAGCTCCTGCACTTTGTGGAATTCCGTCTGTCCTCCAGACCCAAGTTCAAAGGTTTCAACAAGGCCATTGTAACTACTACTGCTCGGGGACTGATGATCACTGCCATGGTTCATCTTCTGACACAGAACTGTTGGGTTCCCCTCTAGCACTTCAGTGCATTTATCCACTACATGCCACATCTGAAGGAAACTTGCTGCTGTCAAATAACTAACAATTTCTGGAGCAGGCATTACCAGCCGACCTGTGTAGGTAGACAGAAGAATGTTTTCAAATACTCTGGGATTCATCACATCAGGCAGGACTATTCGCCTGCTGTTTTTCAGGAGAACCTGATCACAGAAGTAAGGTGAACTAGCTGCAAGAACAGCTTTATGGGCTCTGAAGAGATGGCCCTGAACTACAATGGACACATCACATAATTGTCCTTGCTGGCGTTGCTGGTTTAACTTCTGCAAAATAGTGCTAGAAAAATCTGGAAATTCCACTCGAAAAGAGCTTGACCCAGACTCCATTTCATTACAAATTTAGTGTTGTGCTGCAAGGGAAACAAAAAAAAAATAATCAGAAATCCTGTTTAGTAAAGTACTGATCTTTCCATTTCCTTCTACACTTTTTCTTTTTTCTTTAAGAAATAACACTTAAGCAGACTCATATGGAACTCATGAGTTGAGACTCATATGGAACATATGGAACATTTTCTGGAACCTATGCCACTGCTGTACTTCTCTTTCTCCTACCCCACCTCATTTTTCTCTTTTCTGAAAGTTGTAATGAGGCTACAAATTGCTACGCCAGCACATTTGCTTGTGCTTCTTCTATCCAAGAGGACTCATCAACTATAGCAGGAGCTACAAACAAGACGTTACCCAGTTGAGATACATTAAGCATTTCAAGCATGAATCTAGCATAACAAAACCAGTTATTTGATGAAATAGCAGTAGAGTTCTTACTCCAGGATGTCCCAGAGTTTATAGCACCATATGAAAGATTCTGCGTTTCAACTGCCAACAAAAGCATCTCATCTATCCCCCAATAAAGACTGACTGTACTCTTACGAAATATTCCACCTTAAATGAAGTTTTCAAAAGCCAACATATTGATTCATACAATGACAAAGGCAGCACAGATAGAACCCTAGTGAGAATGAGAATTATGATTCTTCTAGTGATATTTCCCTGTTGTTTTATTAACTGAAAGGTGGAATAGCAGTATCTTCTACAGTTGCAGGTCTATAATCCAATCTTCTAATTCTGAGCTTTTTCAGATGTTATTATAACATTCCTTACTTTAAGAAAAACCTCATAGAATTTAAAATGTTAATCATGAAAGTGATAGCTCTGCTGTACAGAATTTTTTTCTGCATGCACCTTGTATATTTGTAACAATGCAACAACTATATACTAGGAGCTCAGTTAAGAGCTCACAGATTTTAATGTTTGTATTCCCACATGATTCAGAAGTCTTATTACACTTAACAGTCTTTTAAGCAGTAATACTTTATTCTTTAAATGCCTACTTTAAAACTTAAATTGAAGTCGAGATAAATTTGCATGTTACTGTGATTAGAAATAATAACAGAAAATTAAATGCAACTACAGAAGACCAACATTAACTGCCTGAATAAGTTAAACTTGTGCAATTTTTCAATTTGATAATGCGTAAATTGAATACAAAGGAATTCCAGAAGATCCATGGAGTAACAAGTTCTGTTTCTCATAAGTGTGAAAGTGCCAAAGTTTTAACAGATGGGGCTGCACACTTGAGAAAGAATATCTAATAAATTAGCAGATAGTTTATACATACAGAATTTAAAGCACTTTGTTAATATGGTACAAAAATAGAATTTGCCTTACAAACAGTTGGAGGACTCTGAAATAAAAGTACTTCTACGGAAATGTGGAATTGAGAAAATATGATTACGAATCCCTGCTACAGAGAGCCCGTACAGTAACAACAGCACTCCCTGTACAGTTACGTAGCCACCAACAAAAATCCGTTCGTTTGGTACGCTGTGCTAAAATGCTGGCACGTTGGCACAAAATGTATGACTGCTAAGTGCAGGAAAAGCAGCAGTGTTTGCTTAAAAAATACAGACTACATAGGAGTGATTATGTAAATCACTCAAAGTTTAATCAACAGCTCATGATTACATAATCCCTTCCTTACCATTTGGATCTGTTTTCCAACTCATATTCTTGACAACTCTCCCCCACTCCCCCAAGAACTCAGTGTTCCATCTGCAAAGCTTCAGAGCTAGAAAAGGATGACAAGCACACGGAGCACAGTGAACGCAGATCGTTCACTATTATCTCCCATCACGGTGGCTAGGGCTTCCGTAGAGCATGGGAGTCAGAAAGCCATCAAGACTTTTCAATAAATGCAGGCCCAAACTCCTTATAAACACTGAAACCGGCATCTTCTGCAGAACCGTGAGAATTACGCCTTTACATTTCCTTTTAATTTTTCACTAGAAGCATGGTATAAATCCAACTCTTATAAAGGTCTCTGAAGAAAACCAACTGGGAAGAATAACCTGTTATTTACAAAACCCATTTGTAACCATAAATAATCACAGCAACATAGTCAGAAGGAAAAAGGTACATTTTTGACCACAGTTTCCTTCTTTCTTCAAATTTTACACTAATTTCCAATGCTGGGTAGCAGGAGGAACTGAAAGAACTGAATAAAGCTCCCACTGGAGGACAGTCAAATGACTAAAAATTTTGTAGTTGAGCACTCTACCTTGCTGTATGCAGTCACACTCGCTTTTACATTTTCCTAAACTGCTTCTGTTTTACTGGTTGAAACAATTGTTTAACTTAAGACACGTGTACCAACTACCTTGGCACCCTCACATTTTAGGTGAGGGTAAGTCATAACTTTTTTTTATTATTTTTTTAAAAAACCCCACTTGGTGGCAGAAGGCAGTTTTCCTACAAATACTGCTTCACATAAGTTACGGGTGAGCAATTACATCCTGAAGGCACTAACCAAGACACTTCAACTGAGGCAACAGCCTAAAACTTGCAAATCTTGCATGCCACTACTTTCAAGTGCTTTGAATAACAGTGTTATGAAAGAGGAAAGCCCTTTGCATCACGCATTTGTATTACTCCCCAGAGAGTCCTCAGCTTTGTCTCTCACAGCTTGCTTTAACTATTTGACAAGGTAAAAATGATTATGCATATCCTTGAACAATTTTCTTGAGATGTATTCCCAAAAGCATACAGAAATTTTCACATGAAGGTGCAAAACAGAAAACAGCCCCATTTCCCCACCTTTCGAGTGAAATAAAAAGTCTAGGGACAGTAACCAACTCACCTGAAGTGAATTACCACAAACTGTCATATCTCAAGCGTAACTGTGGAATTTGGATTGAATACTACTACATTTATAACCTAGCTACCATATAACCACTTTTAGCTAGTCCAAGAACATTCTGTATGATTGTCAATATAAGTGGTTCAGTAGTCTGAACGGTTCTTGATTTAGTAAATACAATGGAATATTAGAAACAGCAGATTTTTAAATTACTTCCTTGGAAAAGGAATCTCTGAAAAGCCTGCAGTTCAGCTGATCTTCTTCAAGTTGTCACCGCCATAACAGCAGAAGATCACTTTTAAACGTACAGTCTTCAGCACTCCTCAGTTTTTTTCCTCAAAGCATCAATCCTGCTATGTACCCATACAACCAGTCCACTTCAGGAGAACAAACCAGCTACCCATGTTTTTCCAGAGAATACTATGCCTGACAGTTAAATTGTTAATTTTTCTTTCTGCTTTGCTTAAAACAACTTGACAATGTTATTTAAGTACTTCAATCAGTTACCTTATACCTAGTGTACATTATAAAATAACTACCTTTTTTAAACAATCAGATTTTGGTTTTATGCAGACGCAGTTCTTTACCTCCTTTCAGAATATTCTCAGATTTTAGACTCTATTTTTCAATACTTACCTAAAAAAAAGGTAAGACTTCAGGATACATTCAACTCATATTTAGAGAGACATGTCTATAGATCTTATATAATTACTGCTAAACTGCTGTCTTTCAGTGAGGGCTCAGCATGCCACCACAGAAACAATTCCAGGTGGGAGCAGACTTTTCTATATTTTAAATTCTCATGAAAGCTACAGCCATCAAAATGTAAGTAAAATATTTTCTATTAGTCAAGCCACACACGTCAAGAAAACTTTGTTTTTCCAAACAGGTTTCACTTCCTCCTTTTACAATCCGTTCTGCTTCTGCATTTTCTTTATTCCAGCTCATAACGAACAAAGTCTTTCTCTTTTCATTAAGAAAAAAAATGAATCTCCGTGCTGCAACACTGAGCAAAACACACAAGGTACACAGTTTTGCTTAAAAGCAAAATTACTTTGAAAAGTGCTAACAGGTAATAACTTCAGTTCTCCGTACATAGAGATTCTGAAGAACTTGATCTCTTACATCTGCCAGGGCAGAACGCCACAGCACCGGCTGCTGCGGGCGCACCGGCGAGGCCCGTTGCAGGCCCCGGCCGCAGCCCGGCCAGGCCCCGGTGCCGGCGTCCCCCACCCCCGGTGCCAGCCCCGCCGACCAGCTCTCCCCGGCACAGGACCCGGAGCGGACCACGTCCAGAATCCGCCTCTCGCGGCCCCTCGGGGACAGCCGGGAGGCGGCGGGGAGCGGTAAGGCCTCACTCGCCGTCCCGCCTTACAATGGGCCCGCACAGAACGGAGGCCCGGCGGGCAGCGCGGCCTCCCGCGGGGCCGTGCCTCACCTGCGAGCCTTGGAGTCTCTTCGCATACCGGAATGCAGCCCCGGCCTCAGCGCTCGGTGCGACCGGCACCACCTCCGCGCCCCAGCCCGGCCGACACCGGAAGCGGCCCCCTCACTTCCTGTGAAGAACTTCCGCGTCCCGGTCACGTGACGGCTCGGGGCGGACACCTCGAGCGGCCCCGGAGGGGCGGGGCGGAGGGCGGGGCACGGGGGAGGGGTTTCCCCGCCCTCCGCCCCGCCCCCTCCGGGCCGCTCCGCCGGGTCCTTGTGCCCGCCGCCCGCTGCCCGTTTGCATTGCCAGAAACCGCCCCAAAAAGGGAGGAAAAGCGCCGACCCTTGGGAATACCAGCGTTGCTTGCATATTCCTGGAGGAGAAATAAAGGATCATTTACACGTATTGACTGTGTCGTCACGTCCGCCAGCGGTTCTCGTGCAGACGGGGGTTTTTGAGCAGCCAGCAGATTCATGCCCAGAAAAAAGACCAAATGGGATTGCGGCCAAAGAATAAATTAGTTTCGCAAAACTAAAGCTAAACTAGCATTCGGTGGTAGCAACTAAAGAGACCATTATCATTTAATCGAAATGTCTCAATTGTTGAAAAATGTTGCTACAAGGCTGAGACTAATAAATGCACTGTGATTTCTTAACGAACAATATGGGAAGCATCAACTCTTTAACGAGCACCAGATCTCTCAAACAAGTTGGTTGTGTTGGGTAAGAAGAGAGGCACACTCCAACAAGCCATGGAAACCAGGTTACTTTACACATCCCACACAGCAAATGCCACCTAATGCCTTGGAAAGGAACAGAGGAGGTACAATTCAGCGCAGAACGAGAAACTTCCCCATCCCAGCTTCCTTTTTTTTTTTTCCTTGGCAAGTTAATGTGCTTTGTGGGAAAGGGTAAAAAATTATAACATCCAATTTTGTAGGAGTTTATCCACAAGAAAATTTTATGTTTAAGTCTGTCAGACCTGATGAGATGCCTCCGCGGGTCCTGAGGGAATGGGCGGATGAAGTTGCCGAGCCCCTGTCCGTCGTACTAGAGAAGTTGTGGCAGTCCAGGGGAGTTCCTGACACCTGGAAAAGGGGAAATATAACCTGCATTTTTAAAAAGGAAAAAAAAACGAAGAACCAGGGGAACTACAGGCCATTCAGTCTCACCTCTGTGCCTGGCGAGATCAGGGAGCAGATCTTTCACATTCACAAGTCTGTTTCTTTGGATTAATGTGGCATTTGCCTTTCTGATTTCCTGATGATTTAGAACCAAGAATCATTCAGCAAGAGCTCCGTGTGTAGAAATGCAGCACAAGACGGATGTATAGCAAGCTCATCTCTAATAAAATCACTGTTAATTAGCTGTTCTGTGTAAAAGAGAGTGGTGTTACTGTATAGACGCTGGAGGTGCCATTTACTGATCAGCAGAGGAGAAATATCTTTTTTGGGCTGTCCTTAATCTGCTGGTTTGCGTGAGATACATAATGATGGACAGATATGATACATCCTGGTAAAGTGCATCCTTTTCAAGGTTTTCATTCCTTTCTAAACTATTTCAACGTGAGGTTTAAATCAATATTATTTGTAGAATCCTTTTAAAGATGAAAGAGTTGAATGAAGGAAGCAGATGGTTCAGGAGCTGCTCCTGCGTGTTGTTTTGAGGCTGGCTGTGAGCGCGAAGCCTCGAGGCAGGCAGACGGCGTGAGGGTGGTCTCAGAGGGCGGGGGGCGGCTGCTCTGCTTCCCTCCGAGTCCCCTCCAGTGCAGAACTACCATCGCTTGGCATTGTTCCACCCGGCATTACTCTGCAGGGTCGGGGTTCTGCCCAGCAGGTAGATTAGGAAGAGAAAGGGAGAAAGGCAAGATAGGAGGCACGCAGGAGTCGAGCTGAAAGGAGAGGAGCGCTGGCGTGTTTTGTGTGTGTCAGCTGCACAGACACCCGTGTCGTGCCGGCAGCGTCACGGACGAGTGTGAGGCGCAGGGACGACGGGGTGCGTTGTTTGCCCAGGAACAGTGTTCCCGGGTTCTCAGAACAAGCTGTCAACACTCTCATTGGTGACATCCGTTTAGAGACACGATTGTTTTTTGCATCTTGGGAAAACTGTGGTTTGAACCAATATAGGGTGTGTAACTAAGTGCTGTACTGGGGGAAATAGTGTGTCAAAGCAATCGACTGGTCAAGAACATAACTTCTGCCATCAACTTCAGCAAATGTCCATCTCAGAGCTTTAACAAGTAGGGGACGCAGATTCACGTAGCTTTATTCCAAGTAGCAGGATGGAGGAAAAATACTCTCATGGATGATGAAGAGGGAGCTCTAATGTAACTCAGAATTAAACATTTAATTTGATTGTTAATGGACTTTTTTTCTTTTCTTCCTTTTTTAACTGAAGTTTAAGTGCAAATGTGCATTCCCAGCTCATTCTCCAAACTTAACAAATAAGGAAGAAGAGATACCTGGCTTTTGGAGTCTTCAGGCAAAGTTTGTGTATGATGACTGAAGAAATACAAAGGGCAATAACTCCATCCTCCAACAGCACTGACGGTTTTGTCTGGGTATTAAGGTATAGTATATACATTTAGATAAGCATTGTTCTATCTATGCTGTCAGAATTGAGAGGCTGATTTAGGGATGAAAAGCCAGAATATATTAAGCTAGAATTTAAAGAATACCCATACAGTGTACTGCATATAATTTCTTATATTACCCGGAGTGTATTACTGAATCCTGGATGAAAACTGGCCTTAGTGACAATGACTGTGGGGGCTCGGTTTCTGCAGTTCCCTCTAGCTGCACTTACTTCAGAAAAGAAATTTAATGCAAAATCGAGCGCAGGAAAATAAAGAAGTAGCAGGAAAGTTGCTAGCATCCCACGTAATACACTGAAGAGATGCATTTGCCACTCAGGGATTGTGATAATGCATAATTGCTTGAAAGATTACGTTCTTTCTATGGTTTGATTTGGGAGTTGATGTATTTTCTAATATAAGCAGTCAATAAGACTATTGTCACCACAAAATTTCCCTGAAGAGTCCTCCTTTTCCTTTGTTCCGTGACGCTCTCTGCTCCGGCGTTCCCAGCGCCACAGGCACTGCCAGGGGAGCCCTGGGGCAGGACGCGGTTCTGCTCAGGCCGAGGACAGACACCTCCTCTGCCACCGGCAGGAATTTTTCCACAGCCGGACACTCCGCCGGCCACGAACGAGTGAACTTTTCAAAATTCAGATGAGATTCCACAAGAATGATTTATAAGATAAAAACAGATCAAAGACTTAGTTTGAGCTCTCCAAACAAACCTGTGGCCTTCACGATAGCGCTATTGTGCCAGCACATTAAGGGAATTCATAACTCTACAGCTTGTTCTATTTCTATCAGGAATTAAACCTCCAGATAAAAAGTTAACACGGTTTTGGACAGTATCTTAAGATAGTAAGAGAGACAATTGAATACTAGGCATTTTGGGGAAAGTAAACTACTGAAATTTTGTGACTCTTGCTCTAAGAAATGAAAGGGAGTTCCAGCACGGCCTCTGCTCGTGCTCGATGGTGCAGCGTTTTCTTGCCATTGTTAAGGATGCAGCAAAAGACCTGCGTTGCTTCTCTGTAAGAAACTGGTGAGCTAAGCAAAGGCAGTGCCTCTTTATTGTTGTTTCAGAGGATTCTCATTCAGTTCAACTTTATTTGAAAGAAAACATGAGAGAGTCTTCTTTACAAGTAAAAATCCAGCAAAATAATTTTCAGCCTTGGAGATATGTGTCATAAGCAGTGACTCTCTATGCTTCCCAGTCTTGTCCTGTTCCGATCCTCTGAGTTTACCTGGAGACAACGACGATTTTAACTTTAGCTGCACACGCAGTACTTGGTGTTCCTCACGAAATGGTCTTCAAGGAGAACTTGCCGTTACGCGCATCTATAACGCTTGTGTCGGGGGGGCTTCATCTGTTGACTTTTCCGCCGCCAGTTACCAAACACCCTTTGGCCGGTGGCGATTCAGGAGCTCAAGGCGGGACCCGGGAACTGCGGACCGGGCCGCGCCCTCAGGAGCCCCCGCGGGGTCGGGCTGCGGGTGGGCGCGCGGAGGGACCCCGCGGGGCCGGGCGGGGCCAGCAGGTGGCGCCCCAGCGCCGGCCGGCGACCAGCGCGCGCCGGGTTCCGCGGCGTAAACCCCCTAAAAACGGGTATTTAATTACGTTTAACCTTTAATCCTCCTTTAAAGAAAACAGACGATAACCTCTGGATTTTTTAACTCACGGCAAAGGCTCCAACTGGATTCGCGTCGTGGCGGAACCGCAGCGCCCTGCGGAGGCCGCGCAGACGGACAAGCGCGTGCTGGCAACGGCCGCGAGGGCCCTGCTCTCGCGCCCGCGGGGAACCGCCCTGGGCCCCCCGCGGCCTCCCCACAGCCGCCCGCCAGACCCCGCTCTCCCGGCGCGGCCGCGCAGTCCCGGGCCCGGAGCGCGGCAGCAGCGGGGCTGTTCGCAGGCTCCCAGGGCTCCTCCGGCCTCCGTAACGCATCCCCCGAGCTAAAACAAGAGGGATTTTGTTTGCCTTGGCCTCAGTGAGAAAACATGCGAAAACGCAGGAGGGAAGAGAGAGCGAGCGCGCTGATCCACAGGGCCTACATGAGTTCTTTGAGGTGGAAACCATACCCGTTTTATCAGGCGCTATATTTGAACAAAATTTGGGCCGAGCGCGTATTTTCAAGTCTAAGAGTGCACGTTTGCAGAGTTTAAGCCCACATCCTTCCTACATTAATAAGAACTGTAGTACAAACATGAGAAAAGGGAAGGCCGGTATTTAATACAACACAATTACCTAGTTGTCTTCTGTAGTCATTATCACAATACGTTAGCAAATTAAGCAATATATGAGAATGATAAGCAGTAGGGCAAGTAAGTTTTGAATGAGGAAAGACCTATTTTGAGGTGAGCTTCAGTTTCTGACCCGGAAAATGAGAAACAGCCATCTCGCTACTGAAATGAGGAGGTGTGTACTCCAATGTTGCCTTCACCAGGAGGGTTTTGAGAAGGGGTTTCAACAAGGAAATTTTGTACATGAGGACTGGAAAGGGATTTCACACATAACTGATAGCAGAGAAGAGAACAGTTGAAGGGCATTCAAAAAGTATAGCAAAACTAGAATTCTTTACTATAAAAAGCTACTTCTGCAAGTATTTGCCCTTCATCCTCCAGCTTCTTCACTGTCTTCCTAATGTTCATGGATAAAGAGGCAACATATTCTACTTTTTCAGAATGTATAGGAGTAACGTCATTTACTTCAGTGTTTTCTAGCAGTGTGTTTGTAGCTGGGAAACCTCTGTAAACTGTACACCTCTTGCATTCCTATTTCATTCCATCTGTCTCTGTCTTCTAAAAGCTGATTTTCCTTTATTGAGAACCAGCTCCGGTGAACAGAAACTTATTGTTCATCTGACTGAGAACATATGCCTACGCGCAGCGCTTTCGAGAGCTATGACAATTCTTTTCCTGAGCGATCTCAGGGCAGGCTCTAAAACCTGATAATCCAATCGTTCTCCTGGTGGCAGAGGGCTACGTTCAACCCACGGTTTAGAAACAGACAGCAGGCAAATACAAGATCCTCACTACGTCCGACTTCCATAGTTAGCCTTAACTAATGCTAATATCATAGGAATTGCTCAAAAAGGAGTTCTTGGATCAGAGTTAAACTCTGAAAATTTACCAGCTAGATGGATGCTTTTCCTAACTTGGCACTTAAATGACTAAAGACACAAGGCTAAGACACTGTGACCCTACCACTATACTTCAAGTTTTATTATCACTGGATTTATCTAACGCAAGGTTGGTCCACAGGGAATCTTAGAGTCCCCTTCCAATTTATGTGGGATTCACTGTATTTCTCAAAATCAGAACGTAAATAAGAAGAAGCCTTAAAAGCCTTTGAGTTTATACAGTGTGTCCATGCAGCTGATGCCCGTGTATCATGCCTGTCCTGTCGCCTCCCTCTTTTTTTTTTTTTTTTCTTTTAATTTTTGCAGCACGGAGCTGACAGTTGTGGGGTCTGAAGCGCTCCTTGGTGGACAGTCTTGTGGACCGAATCTGCATGGTCACAGCAGATGGGAGGTTTGGCACCAGGGGCAGAGTGTTGCTGCGTGTGCTTTTGACTGACCAGATTAACAGGTTTTGTGTAACATCTTGTACGTGGGAGGGAAAATTCCCACCAAGAAAGCAGGTCCTTGTGTGATTAGAAAAGAGTTCTTCCACCTTTGACAGGCTGTCAAGGCATCGGTAACATTTTAAATGGCTTTTAATCGAAGTCTCCTATCTTTCCTTGTAATCTCTTCTGCAAATTGTCTTTGTTATCTGCTCTACTGTTTGCTTGACCAAAAATTCTTTCTGATGGAACTAATGGGGGTGATTATCTCAAGACATCATGTTTTATGGTTTTGCATAACAGGTAATGAATCAGCTGCTCTGGACCAAATTCCAGATGTTGGCTGCAGATGCCAACACTTTCAGCTCTGAGTCAAAGACAAAAAGAAAAGAGTAGTTTGTTGGAAAGTCTTTTAATATGTGCTTCTGGAACAAGCAGTGCCACGTACTGCGCTGCTGCTCATGCCACCCATCAAGAATTCTTTTGATACAATTTGCTTTCAGCCAAGATGACAGAAGCAAAAACTTATTTCCTTATTTACAAGCAGAAACCATTTAATTTGTTAAAGAGCAAGTTTATGCCACCTTCCATAGCTTATTTGTGTTTTTTTAGATGACAAATGAACTGTAGTTGAGAAATGAGACGGCAAACAGCTGAGCAAAGCCTATGTTTTGGCCTGTGTAAGGACACTGCGGTCCCAGTTAGGAGTGCAGAGTGCTGCAAAAAGTGAATAGCGATGCATAGAGCAGATGTGAAAGAAACCCACAACAGAACAGAGCTCAGCCCAAGCGTCAGCAGCAGGAGGAGCAGCGGTGGCTCCCTTGGCTGCCCCTGTTGAGTCTCGGCACCCAGACAAGAGCAGAGAGGACTCAGTTTGCTGCTGGTGTGGGAGTCAGGGGCTGGTAGCCAAGCCACTCAGGTACAGCCTCAGAGCATTACTGCAAGGGTAACCTAATTTACACTATAACTGATTGCACAAACCACTTCTGGAATTTCTCTCTAGACCACCACAGTATTAACTCTGCACCTTGCCTGCCAGGTAGCTGTGCTAAGCATTTGGAGAGGAAAACAACCATGCACTCTACTTTTTAAATGTCAGATTTCTGCCAAGAGTCAACAACACAAATGCAATTGATACCTGACTCAACAAGCTCCATCCTCCGGTCACAACAGCTCCACGGCTTGCCGGTGGGAAGCCCAGGCCAGCCAGTCTCACAGTTCAGAAGACAGCCTGACCAATGCCAGGTTAATCCTGCAAACTGGGGCCTGAGTCAGGCTTTTACAGCTCCTGCTGCTCTCTCTGCTAAATTAGTCAGGTGCTGGTGATTATTCACCTGCCAGAGTCCCCTCCTGTCCTTTCCGTGAAGCAGACCCTGACCCTGCATTGTCTAACGGGAGCCAGCTGGGACGGGGTGCCTGTCTGATGTCGCTCTGCACTAAGGAGTTCAATTCTGAGATCATGGTGAAGAATAGCAAATCAAACCCTCTCTTTCTCCCTCATAATTTTGAAAGATACTAAACTCTTTTCTTTAGATGGATTTTTTTAATCTCTGTTTCTATGTTTTTGTGACACAGAATCTTAAATGTTATTAAAAAAAAAAAAAAAGAAAAAGCATTATCCTCTGTCCCACTTGATTCTTTGCCAGTCAGGAAGTCTTGCATTTTCTTTAAGTTTCAGGAATGTATACTACATTGCTCTTTTGCATAACACTGTCACAGAAAGATATGGAATATTGTATTGGCTCAGCAGTTACACTGAATTAGCACTGGCAGTCCCTGTTAGCTTCAGGATGCCATAGTGCCGAGTAACGAATAAACAAAGGATGTTCCTGCCCAAATATTTGTTGAAAAAGGGATGCAAGACCTGGCAGCTGGCTGCAGCACGCTCAGGGGATGGAATAAGCGGGAGAAGGGCATTGTGGTATGAGGAATATGTGATTATGATTTAAAATACGGACAGAATCATTCTGTACAGTTAAAAGAGACAGCACTCACTTCTTGTGTTAGTACCAGAACTGTTGTGCTGTGAGCTCCTGTAATGATTTGGGGAATTAACAGCTACTTTTGCTAGCTTCTGATTTCCTACCCCTGCGTTTTCTTCAGAAAAAAAATCATGTTTTTAAAGGTAAAATCTGCCTGCGCTGCCAGTTATGATTAACCATGAATGTGGCCTGAAAAATATTTTGGATTTCCTTCATGTGGCCAGTTCTGCAGTTTTTATGTAATCACGCTGACTCCAGGAGCAGAGCTGCGGGGTCAAGGCTATTTTAGTAAATCAAAACTTCTGTTTTGCAAAGAAAGCAAATGGGAACAGCATTAACTATTTTTTGTATGTTTTACTTTTTCCTGAGCTTATAAAAGTTTGGATCAAACTCATGACTATAAGCAAGTATATTACCATTTTTGTCACTTTCTGGTGTTTCTAGGCACCTGTAAATAGTGAAGCTCCAGTTTGGGATCTGCGTCCACAACAAAAATGTAAAAGCCTCATGGATACCAAACCAAATGCTAGAATTTTATTGTCTGTTACTCACATGTCAAAGTTTACTTTGCGTTTTAATTGCAGCACAAACAAGGGGCCTAAGGCTAGTGGTTGTTATAACCAGCATTAAAATGTGAATAACATAATTGTAAAGTATTACACAAAAATGCAGCTTCAATTAGTGAGATGTTTGTGTTGTGAGGTCCAACTGAAGAGGTTTGCGCGTGGCTAGGGGCACTGGAGCTTGCCCATCTGACAGCACATATTTGGCCTCCCTCCTTTCTCCCAATTTTGGCGGACGCGGTGCTAATACTGTTCATCTGCTTCAGAAGTTGGATGTTTGATAAATATGTCAGATTCCCTTCCAGGTTTTGTTGTGGGTGTTTTTGGTAACTGGTTTTGTTTTCTCTGGTGCTCACTAAATGACTGCACTGAGAAGGCAAGAAGCAGAACGCTGACGAAAAACATGGCTGGCAACTCAGCTGGCATCTTCTCTTACCAGGGATCTTCTGCGGAGATGAAATAGCTGGCCCAGCTTACAGACTGATTATTCCTTGGATACCAATTGCATGGAGGCTGCAGGTGGTTCATGAGCTTATCTCTCTTCATGTTTTTTTAAGAAGAATGAACTTAATTTAGAAGAATGCTTTGCTGCCGGCTGCTCCTGCTGTCAGCAGCCGCTGGGGACGTCGCCGGATCACTGCCGGAGCTGAGCCCGGGTGCTCACACGCGTCTCCAGGGCCCGGGACCACGCTGAGGGCAGCAGGAAGCCACGGATGGTGCTGTTCCCAGAGCTTGGGCTGCACCGTCCCAGAAGCTTGTGCTGCTGAGGGGACCCTTATTTCATTCCCACGGGGCACCATCTGGCCGCTCTTGACATTGAATTGAACAGTTGGAAATTGTTGCTTTTGCCTACTTTGAAACCATCCAAAAACAATGTAAAGCATTTCCTTTTTCTACTGGAAAATAGAAACACCGTATCTGTACAAAGGAAATTATTTTGAAGCGTGATGCTTGTGATCTCCAAAGCCAAATACTTGAAATACTCTTTTTGTGTAATAGCACTGCCAACTGCTTAGCTCTTTAAAGGAAATACTCATTAATTCTCTCATTGCAGAACCAAATCCTTTGTAAGTGTTTCTTAAAGCTAATAAAAAAAAAAAGACACCCCAACCCCCAATTAATTTTCCCAGAAGGGAAGTCTGATTTAAAACTCTTGGTTGCTTGGCATAGGTTGCTGCAGTAAGTTGGACTCTCCGTGAGTTATGAGTTAGGGCTTCGTGTCCTGGCATGTAGTTGCACCGATGTTATTTTACACTGCTGAGAGAGAATACTGGTGCTAAAAATCACTGTTACCTCCATCTCTCGCTGATGGAATTTAGACCCATGGCTGAACTCCAGATCGGGAAAAAGCGTGCGCTTCTGTGAAGCCGCGTGCGCCGGTGGGAGGTGCCAGTCGCTACGGACAGTTCTTCGTCTCAGAGGATCCATTTCTTTTCAAGCTGAGACAGGTGATTTATGTACAATTACAAAATGGAAAGAGGAAGGATCTGGGCCTGAATCACTGCTGTCCTGCACAGTATGTAAGTGCCAGTATACGTGTAGACTCAGTGTGACTCAATGCTTTTTCAGAGGTATATCTGCTTTGAATAGATAAAAATAATTTGGAAAGGAGAAAAGCACTTCGGTCTAAAGCTTCTCGTATGAAACCCCCTAACATTTAACGTCCAAAGTCACAAACATATAGAAATAGATGATCACCAGATTACACGTCTTGAAACAGCAAAATGACAATGCCAAAGGAGAATTTTATCATTAGGTTTTGGCAGAAAGTAGAAGGCTGCGGTTATTTTAGGAAGGGTCTGAGTACGAGGTCTGATATGGATGGTATCTAGGGGCAGGTGTCAAATCACCAACAATTTGGAAACAGAAATCTGAGATGAGCCCATAGCTCTCATTCTTTTTTTTTTTTTTTCCCCACTCATGTCTTGATCGTTCTACACTTAGAGACCATCATTTTCCTACCTTGAATGCTTTTTTTATAATAGTGCGGTTTTTTCCTCCTCTATACTCCCTGCTGTGATTCATTTAAATAACTTATTTTTACAGTGGTGGGTTTCACACTTTTTTCTGTTATAACAAGAAATACAATGTTCTAATAAGTCAACTGAAAGGGAATTCTTCCTTGACATTTGATGGGCTGAGGTAGGTGTCTTTCCAAAGCGTACTGATTTTGGTTTTGAGGCAGAGATATTCTGCATCACCTTCTGTTGCTAAACAAAACACCTTTATTTAGAATCCTTACAGTAAGCACAACAACAGCTTTAGCTGCACAACGATGGTGAAAAAGGTATTTATGTCTGTCCCACAGTGTTCAGACACTCTGAAGGTTTGTATCCTCATTTAATCTAATAAGAGGACCTTGATGTACAAGTCAGACTTTAACTAGCAAACTACTCAGAAGGGCAGCCTCTGGTACCTGTGGATTCTATCTAGGTGCACGGAAAAGCTTCCCTCTCCAGGAAACTTGGGTTTTGCTGCCACGCTCCCTGCTCAGATAAACCTCTCACTGATGTTCAGTGCTGGAGAACTTGTCCTAGAGACTGGAAATAGGGGGCATCTTTTTTCTTTAACCTGAGTCCAGCTTCTTCATAGTTTTTAAATTTCTGTCTTCAAGTGAGAAGAACAAATTTACCCGTCTGTAATTATGCAGGATGGTTCATTTGCGCGTTGTTAAATTTGTGGTTTACATTTGTATAAAATTTTATATTTCAGCAGACAGGCACTGTCACGAAATCCGTTGTAGCACTATCGTTCAGAAATACACCAATCCATTAATCTCCATGTTACCTTGTATTATTGCAGAATTAAAAAAAAAATCTAAGCATTGATGCAAGTCTAGGAAATAATTATGTATGTATCAAATATTTATTGTTTGCTCATAAAAATGGGAATGCCACAATGATAAGATAGATACACTTTACAATGTAACAAAAAATTATGTGTAAAATTTTATAGCACTAATCAAGAACAGGAAAGTATTGAGTTCCACAACACCTTTAAATTTTAAACAGACACACATTGCAAAATCCCTTGAGCAGAACTTAAATAATACATTATAAAGATATAAATTTCATTCTGCTTCTCCCCAAAAAGGGAAGGCTGCGTGTTGAGGAGACCAACCTGTGTTGAAAACAGACTCCAACAAGGATGCTAACAGAAAACAAACCAGCCAAACAAAAACCCATTTATGATTCAGCTATAGACTTGTCTTTATTGTACTTATAAAATATACATAGCCTTTTATTGAATTGCCTGCTGTCGAAATCTGCAAGAATTTTATTGCTTTTTACTGTCCTGGAGAGGAATAAAGCAGCAGCCTCTGTGTAATTTCATAAGAAGCAAGGACAGTAAATCTAATTTTGCTGGATATGGGATCGATGATAAAAAATCATGCAATGACCAAAATTTAGAAGTTTTGGAATACACAGTATCTGTATATTTCTCCTCATTCGTATTTTCAAAACATTTTTTTTACATTTATATCTGAACACACTTCACATTACAGTGCGCTGTATAAGCTATTTTAAGCTCTGTATTTATGTATTTCCCACGATAAGCACATTAGCCTGTCCCAATATTAAATCGGGGCTTGAGTCTGTGCACTTTACAGCAGTATCTCCTTTCTTTCCCTTTGAAATGGGATGTAGTTGACTCTGCAATATGATGGGAATAAGGGGGACTTGGCCATTTAACAAAATCCTTTCCTTGCCTTTTGTTTCCTTTCCCCTGGACTGAATGAGGGATCAAAGCACGACACCCCCAAACTGTCTCCAGAGAAACCATTATCCTGGAACTTGAAAATTGGGATATAAATTTAAAGCAAGATCTGTAGCTTAGGAACTTCTCAACAAGATGTACAGTATGCTGCTGTTGGCTGTGTTTCTAACCTTGAGAACTCTCTGAGTCTTTCCCAAATTGCCCAGATATCCAAGGGAATACTGGACTGATACATGACCGGTTGCTTGTCACATCCTTTCAGGTGTGAAATAAAGCGCTGAAAAAATTACTTGACCTCCTATCTGCCAAATACTGATGTTCAGCAGCAAGGTCAGTTTAACAGTTCAAGGAAAAAGTAGGAAGAAAAAATTCTTTTCCATTGTAAGTTTTGTAGTTTTGCATGAGGAAAGGACATTCAGGAGCTGACATTATTGGGTATGGTCTATCTGCTCTGGTTCCGGAGGATCCCAAAACACTTCACAGTTTAAAAGTCTGATGCAGATTGGACCTAAGTTCTTGCAACTTTCACCACTGGGAACGGAGGATGTACAGAATCAACCTGTTAAATTAGTAACATTTCAGGACAGGGAGTCAAGAGGAAACAATGATCCCACTGAAAGGGGATGCCAGGGGGTACGAAAGGAGAATAGGTGATGAAGGAGCAATATAAGGTACAGATGGCTGAGAAAAAAAAAAGATCTTCTTAGCAGAGGACATATGAGTAAGAGACTGTCTGTTGCTGTTGCTACCAGAAAGCTGCAGTACCTCTACCTCAGTGCCGATAAAGTATGGAATGGCCTGGGAGCAAGATTTTCTTGTACCATAAGCTGGAAAGCCCTTCAGTCATAAGACCTGGTCTTGAGTCATAAACTTGTTGCTATCTATCTGACTCATCTCATTATCCAAATTATGTTTATAAAGGCCACTAAAGTTTGAATTTTGTAGAGGAAAAATATCATGCAGATCTTACGTGGCTGAAAGATGCTACTCAGTATGAGCAGGAGCCTTGCAAATCCAGTTGATGTTTGCAATCTGAAACATGAAGAAAAATCAGATTAATTTAACCATGGAAACAGAATTTTAAGGTACTAGCAAGTCAGCACTTGTTTGGCACTTTGGAATGGGCTCCAGCGGAGCTCTTGTCTCCCTGGGGGCAGCTGGCGCCGTGGGGAAAGCACGGGGCCAGGCTCGGGCAACCCTCGCCTACAGTGGCCCAAGGCGCTCTCCTGGTGGCCACAGCTGCAGTGTGTGACAGGGAGCGGAGGAGTGAGTGATAAGATGCAGCTAATGGGGAGCAGCTGTCTTTCAACTTGTGGCAGAGCTGTCGTCATCCATGTAGAGATTTCACGCTACAAGGTGACAAGTGATAGGACAAGAGGAAACGGGTTCAAGTTATGTCAGGGGAGGTTTAGATTGGATATTAGGAAACATTTTTTCACTGAAAGGGTTATTAAACATTGGAATAGGCTGCCCAGGGAGGTGGTGGTGGTGGTGGTGGTGGATTCACCATCCCTGGAGGTGTTTAAAGAAAGGATAGATGTGGTACTTAGGGACAAGGTTTAGAAGTGGTTTTTGTCAGGGTAGGTTAATGGTTGGACTTAATGATCTTGAAGGTCCCTTCCAACCTCACCAATTCTATGATTCTGTGATTCTATATGTGAACAGTTTTTAGTGGAGCACTTGGAGTCTGGCACTCCCTCCCTTGGTCAAGATTCTTGAAATGAATGCTGAAAATTTGGCTTCAGGAACAGTACTGAAAAGCTGAAAACTTGTTCAATTTCATGATGGACTCTTACTGCCACAGTCTTCTGTCATGGAAAGCTGCGGCAGCTCAGATGCTCACGCAGAATGAGTCTGCAAAGCCCTCATGAACGGTGGCTATTCTGAATGAGCTTCTTTGAAACCTGTCCAGAAACGGGTCCTAGAACAGCTTTCCTGCCTCTTGAGTGCTGCCTTTGTGGATGCAACATTCCGCTGGCCTCGTGTGGCCGCGGTGTCACAGCTGCGCTGGCCGGGCGTCCCCGAGCGCGGGCTGCAGGAGCTGGTTGTGCTCAACAGCCGGGCTCTCACACGTGCGCTTCTGCTGGCTCGGACCATGGGAGCTGAAAATCACTGCGCTGCTGCTTCTAGATGTGCATGTTTTCCTGTTCTACCAATATCAACTTCAGTCTCATTTTGGAGGCAATTTTGTGTGGCTGCAAGAATTCCTGTCACTTTGGTTTTGTGCGCTGGCTTGCCAACCCAACTGCTGTAGTTTAGTGCGTTTTCAAATGGGTGAGAAATTTCAACCCTGTGGCAGTGGTTAGAATTCTGTGGAAAACCTTTAGTCTTGCCCAGGAGGCTATTGAGACTCATTCAGGGAGGAAAAAAATGGTATTATTATGATGCTGGGCTGTGCCTTCTTAGTCCATGAAATAGATTAAATCTTCCTGGAAAATTTTGGTCTAATTAATTGTCTTGCTTTAGTTTCCGTATTGCTGCAAAGAGCATTCTGAGCGGAGTGTTCTGAGGTAATATGCTTTTATTCCTGTGTAAGAAAGTTGAAGTGCTTTTTGTCTCTAGAAAATTTTACAAGTATATGTCCTCCCATTTGCTTCAGTATGCTTGCTGTTTTTCTTGGAAAATATGCTATTTATTACTGTCATGTAAAATAGTTATTTTGTAAAGCACAAACAAACCTAACAACTTTGGCAACAGTTGACTTTGTTTTCATGCAAAAATAGTGAATTTCATCCTAAGGAGAAACCTGCAGAAAGTTCCCAAGGGAAATAGTTGGTTTTCATTTGAGTAAATAGAATAAATTCTCCCTAGGGTGAATTTGAGTATCCTCACAAAATTCTGTAAAAAGAAGTTAGTGTCTGTATGGGAAAATCCATTAAAAAAAAAAATCTATAAAGCAGAAACACATTTTAGCTCAGCTTTAATACAGCGATCGGGGGGAGCGCGCATCTGTGTTGTCAAGACAATGTCTTTGGCAAATACATCACTGCCTGCCCGTCCCTGGGGTGGTCGGAGCTTGTGTCCCGGGCAGGAGCTGGCCCGGCTGCCGCGAGCCCGCGGGGCACAAGGGGCACCCTGTGGGGCAGGGGGGACTGGGTGCCCTGGACCCCTGCTCCGGTGCACCTGAAAGGCAGCTGCACGTAAACTGTAAATGTGGCTGGAAGCACTTTGAAATTCAGTTCTAAACTGTGGTTGTTGTTATAGAGGTTTTCTGAGGGGGGGAAAAGAAAATTCTGTGTCACGTGTCTCAAAAAATGTGCCTTATTCTCAGATATTTCTTCTCTATACAATGGGTCTGCTTTCTGTGGGAATTTCTTTTGTTGTTTTTTCTAAACGGCACAGGCGCTTATGGGAAGATGCTTATCTGGGGCACCATGGCCAAAAAGAAGGTTAAAAAACAATTTGGCATCACGTGCCATATCCTGGTATTATCAAGAAGCAGCTTGATGCCAAATGCCTGCAAGTAAATATGTATTTAGGAATAAACTGATACCAGGCTCCTGCAAGAATAATTTGTTATCAGATGGTGGCTCTTTAAAGCTCTTAGATACTGGATACCTGCAAAAATTCAATTCATTCTTTCTTGTGAAACAAATCTTATTTTAAGTGTTTTACTGTCTAAATTCTGTCACGAGGCCAGGAATGAGACATAGAGCATTGTATTAATACTGACGCCATCTCTTTTCTTTCAGCAACCTTGATGAAAAAGGAATTCGGAGGAACACAAATGGAACTTAAAAGTCTAGTCACTGGAGGAAAAACAGCTTTCCTTAGATACACAGCCCCGAGAATTACCAGTGTTCAAGGGGCTGAAACTTTTGCCGTGGGGCTGGCAGCGAGGGTCAGAAAGGGTCAGTCCTGCAGAAATCACCTGTATGAAAGTATCCTTTGAAACTTCTGCTTGATTCTTAAAAGCACATCTCTGCAGAAGGTGCAGAGCGTGCCGGGAGCTGCGTATTCAGGGTCTGCTCTGTCCATCTTTGCGTGGTCTTCCCGGGCCCTACAGGCTGTGCAAAGGCTTCCCCCTCCCCCCATTTTTTCTAGAATGTGAAATACTGCCTTGTTTGGGGAGTGGTGTAATTTTTGCTTTTGCGAGACTTGTACCTGGCCTACCACTGTGCCGTAGACGGGGAGTTTTTCTAGACACCTGGCTGAGTGCTGAGCTGAGCGCGTACAGACACTGCCAACCGCGGAACTTCGCTGATTAACTCCATAGATCACTCTCGCTGTGCTGGAATCAATGACAGTGGTTAAAGGTCTGTCCAATTGCTGCTTTTCCAGTAATGAGTTTATAACAAAGCTGCCACCAAATAGTTTAGTGTCATGTGTTTTCTCCTTTATTGATTTCAATAAAAAGGCTAATTTGGAGATATGCTGGATTGTCATTTCTGGGTGGAGGGTAGTTAATATAACTAATGGCATTGATGCAGCACAATGGAAACATCAAACCCCCTTCTCTCACAGCAAACAGACCGAGTTTCCCAGACAAAGGAGAGTGTTCTGGATGCATGTCCCAGGCTGGACAAGACATGGCAGCTGTCAGGACGCGTGTCGGTTGAACTGTGTGTGAAAAGCGCAGCCAAATGGGTCAGAATCTCGCTCATCCTTGGTTCTAGAGTACGGGTGCCTCTCCCCAGACGGGTTTGGGAGCTGCCGTGCTGTGGGTGCCGAGGCCGCAGGCTCCTGCCCTCCTCCGGGACAGCGCTGTGGGACAGGGACACCCGGCTGTGGCGCGGGGGCAGGAACCTGGGCTAAACCTTTTGGGCATGCCAGGGCTTCGGCCCAATTTGAAGCTGAAAAGCGGCCGGTGCCCGGCTCCCGCAGAGGCTCCGGTGCTGGACCCGAGGTGTGGGCAGCTCCGCCGAGACGGGGCTCCCGAGCCCGGCCAGAGCGGTGACTGCGCAGGGCCTGGCTGCAGAAGCCTCAACGTCTGGAACCGCCGCGTCTCTCAGGCCAAAACTGCTCCTCGTGCTCCCAGGCCGCGGCAGCAGTCGCTGGGTGAAGCCGTCTCTGCAGGGCGAGGCTTCATCTCCTGAGCCGGGAAACCGCAGAGGGCCCCCGAGCGCGGCTGGGGTGGGCCCTTCACCTTCGCGTGCTGCTGCCGTTCAGAGGGATTATTCCTTCCTGGGCTCACCTTTCCCTGGGTTCAGATCCCAATCTGTTCACTGCATCCTCTCGTGAGTGTGAGGATTATAAATTCTTACGCTTTTCAGACTGCCATGACCGATGCTTAGGAGAAGGCTGCCATAGCAGAAGTTGATGCAAGAATTGCCACAATCGTCTAAGAACACAGAACTTGCCTAGAGTAAAAAAAGTTTCAGCGTCAGACTTTGTGGTATGTGGCTCTGAGCCATTTGAGATTGTGCCCTTAGCTTTTTAAAGAATTCTGGCTTTGGAAATATTAGCCTAAGCAGTTCTGAGTAATATTTCGGGAAAGTATTATATTGGCTTTAGCTACTATAAGTCCAGCATTAGTAACAAAACTCCAGTTAAATACCTGATGAAAACAAAGCCATTCTCAAAAGACTGGATCTGTTTAAAAACAGCATTCCCTTTGACTATATTAAAGGTTTCTTTATTTCAAAAGAAAAGGATTAAAGAGAATTTTTTTTTTTTTTAACCAAACCAAACTAAAGATAGTTTGACAATGAAGAAAACCTGTTTAGCTGTGATCTCTTCTAAACACTAAGCTTAATGTGACATAATGGGAGTACGTAGCTGCCTGGTAAGGACTCTGGTTCGCACCCTGGGTTTCTCGGTGTCATGACGAAGGGTGAGTTAGTCCCAGTACCAGCTACTGGATCGTGAGTTGCTCGCAGCCCCAGAGCCCGGCGCACTGCAATTCCCACCGATTTCCGCAGGGCTGGAAATTCTAATTTCCAGATCCTAATTTCCCCTCTAGACCCCGGGCAGAGAATTATAGAATCATAGAATCTTATGGTTGGAAAGGACCTTTGAGATCGTTGAGTCCAACCATACACACACAAAAAAACTCCTACAATCTCTGCCACTAGAGCATGCCCTGAAGTGCCACATCTAGACGTTTCTTAAACACCTCTAGGGATGGTGACTCAACCCCCTCCCTGGGCAGGCTGTTCCAGTGCCTGACCACTCTTTCAGTAAAGTAATTCTTCCTAATATCTAACCTGAACCTCCCCTGCCGCAGCTTCAGGCTATTTCCTCTGGTCCTGTCCTTATTCACCTGGGAGAAGAGGCCAACACCCACCTCTCTACACCCTCCTTTCAGGGAGTTGTAGAGGGCAATGAGGTCTCCCCTCAGCCTCCTCTTCTCCAAGCTAAACATGCCCAGCTCCCTCAGCCTCTCTTCATGTGCCCTGGTCTCCAGACCCCTCACCAGCCTGGTAGCTCTCCTCTGGACACGCTCCAGCACATCTGCCCGGGCTCCCTTACCCGGCCCTGGCCTTGAGCCCCCCACTCCCACTCCTGCCAGTCCCCTCTCTCTCAGGCAGCTGCCCCAGCCAGGAGTAAAATCAGATTCTGCCCCTCTTTTCCTAGTCCGGGGTGGAAGAAGCAAAGACATTCTTTGTTTTCCCTCTGTCAAGGAAGTGGAGCTCGCTGAGCGGACAGCCCTTCACAACCTCCCTGATGTGGGTGGGATGGAGGGCAGGTCCCTGACTGACTGTCAGCCTCCGGGAGAAAAGCAGTCGGTGGAAAACCAGCACAGTAAAGGAGCCTTCTCCAGGCAGCACTGAAAATGTACCTTCCCCCGTCTGACGCCAGGGTAGAGGTCCTATTTCCAGCCTTGGTGCAGTGTACCCTGAGCGCTAGTAAGTGGGTTACTTACTGATAGTCCAGCACTGTGATCTACACTTGTCGCGGGCGGAGTGAATAACTTCACTTGTAAGAGAGTAGTGAAATGTTTATTAACATAAAACAGTGATTTAACAAAGTTAGTAGTGAATGCGACAGTGTTTTACGAGATTCGATGCCAGGGTACACTTGATTATTTACTGCATAGAGGCCGGGGTCAGACAAGCTCTCAGGGAGACCCTCCCGTTGAGTCACGAGGTTCAGAAAGGACCCCCTGGCTTTCTAAACTCCTTCTCAGAGAGGAGTCTGGGTGCGGCTGGATCCAATCCTAGTCCCAGACCTGGTCAATGGTTTATGTCTAAAGGATTATATATGCGCAATCAATCCTTAGATCACTTAGCTAAGATTTCAAAGTTTAGCATGCTCTCAGGCACTTACCAAGAATCTGTTGCGGCAAGGAATCTCTCAACCTCAAGGAGAAGAACCTTAAGCGAGCGTCCCCACTCACAGGGAGATCCTGTCGTGCAGCCCGCTGCCGTGCAGGAGAGCTCAAAGGGCTCTTGGGCTGCCCACTATTTATGGAGTAAGAGAATTGACCTATAGTCATATTCTCATGGGAGCAAGATACCCAGGTCCCCACTCCAGACAGTGTTTTATGTTGCCAGCCATCTCCCACAGTTCAAGTGCAACTCGTCACAACTCCCACTGATGGTCATGGCTTGAGCAGGAGCCGGGGGGGGAAAAAGGGGAGAGCACACCGCTACAACACCTTCCAAGGATGAGATGAGAACATGGAGCTGAGACAAAAATCTGGATGGGGATGTGGCTTTCTTGTCTTGTATCACCAGAACAGGGAGACTTTCACTGTGACTGAGCACACGCAGGGCTACGGAGCTCAGCGACACGGGAAGCTCTTCATACCCAGATTTTAACAAGAGGTCCGTGTGTAGTGTTGATAAAGATGCTTGTGGAAGGTATATATTTAAATAGTGGCTAGCATGTGATTTAATATGGGTCGAGAAAGATATGAAGTCTCTCCCGTCTCTTAAGGCAGAGCTCCTGCACTTCCTCCGAAACAGGCAGTGCTGGCCACTGGGCTGGATGGAGGCTAACACCGCCTGAGATTATCTGGTACTAAAAGAGAGTGTACGTGCGCACACTATGGTATGGTACGATGCATGGTACAAAAAGAGAGTATCTTTAGTGTGGTACTAAAAGAGAGTACGGCGTGCCCAAGCCTTGTTTTCAAGCAAGAGTATATCCAGTGGCACGAGTCTGTAGCTCTTGCTTGTGTTTCGGTTTGTCAGGACCGTAAGATGGCATTATGATGTGTTTGCTGTATGTTTAGCTTTCGTATGCTGCATGTGCAAATCTGTGTACACGTGACCACACTCACATGTATAGGAAGATGAATAGCGCGTGGAGACCTGCTTTCTCATTTCACATCATTTTACGCCAGGACACAGGTGTGTATCTCCAGCTTACGTGGTCTGATAGGAGCGTTCTTAAGTTTTCATCTCTGCTTATAAATGAAATTGGTCAAATCACTGTGGTTTAAGATAGAAAAACACAACAAAAGCTGCTCAGCTGAATGATTTTTGGCACAATATGAAGAAAAAAATAGATGCTGGCTTCTCTTTCAAATAAGTGCTGTGCTCTGCAGAGCAAAGATCAAGCCAAAGTTCACGTTATCAGCTCCCGTACCTCACCTGGGGCTCTGTTATTGATAGGTCTGTCATCCTCCCTAATATTGGAGGGGTAATAGCAGCCGATGATTAGGCCACTCTCGAGCTATTAGCTACATTTCTTATCCCTTTTATAAGAGCTTCTTAGTCAGCTGGGAAACAAAGGCTGCCTTCAGCGAACAAGAGCCCAAATTGTGGGCCTGCATCCTGCAACCTGAAAGACACAACTGTTGCACTTAGAGGAGCCTCCGAAGGCAGCGAGGGGGTGGATGTCAAAGGTTACCCCGTGGTGTTATCTGAAATGAGCGGGCTCTGACTGCCTCTCCTGCTGACAGAAGCTCGCAGAGAAATTACAGAAAATTGCCTGTTTTGTCAACATTTTCTCGGGAGGTTTAGAAAAAAAAAGGACTCTGGTTTCAGAGAGTTAAAGGGGCTCAGTCAGCCTAGAAGTGACTGACAAACACTCTATTATTCATCTATGTAAAAAAGTGATATTTTATATCATTTCTTTGAGTGATTGTTAAGTGACTGGATAGTGACATTGACATGCAAGATAATCCCAGTAGTATTTCCAGTTCTTGTTTGAAGGCAGACTTGCACATCTGTCAGTGTTGACAATAGATATTCAAAAAACGGTGGTGATGAAGAGCCAGCTCCCTGTACAAACCCAAAACACCGGGAGGGATCTGCACCCTCAGATCTTAGCACAGAGTGGATTGGGAATGGACTGTACCGTGGTGGAAAAAACAGGCACCCAGCCTCCTTAACCAGGCACTTCACCTGGGGTGGAACTATGGGTATGGCCAACAGGACTTCTGCCACACTGCAGCTTGAAAAATAGCTTTTCCTGCATGGCTCTTGTTTTAACAATGTAGGAGATGTTTTTCTGTATAGATTGTCACTGAGCTGGAAATGTTTTTGCAAGAATGGAACAGTGAGCTTGAAAAAAAATGGCTTTGCTAAACGTTGGTTATGCCAGCGACAGATGAATGCCCTGTGAAAGCGTCCGATCTGTAATCCTCACTGCTTTCTCACAAAATGTGGAGTCTTGGTCACTCTCGCCCCAGACGTGTTGTAAGGAGACTGCCCTGCGCAGTTTGACTTCACTGGTGCACTGTTGGTATTGCGGGGAAGAAAGGCATGTTTAGCAGAGTAAAATTCTAGCTAGTCTCCCTTATCATAAGCCTGAACGTAGTCATGTTACAATTGAAAGCTGATCCCTGGCATTCTACTGAAATGGCCCTGTCACGTCTTCCAGCATTTATTCAGCACCCGGGGCAGTCATTGGCATGTGCAAATGAGTATCTATCATATTGCAATCCTCACCCGCAAGTGCCCCAGTCCTCTCCCCTGGACGGGGGCTCGGGACTGCGACGCTTCCCCTCAGCCTTTGCATTGAGCAGAGCAGATGTTCGAGGTGACTTTATGAGGCCCATGAAGGCTATTTACGCCTTAGCTGAAAAGATGTCTCTTAGCTACAACTCATAAAACCATCAATAACTTGTTGGATTTGTAGTGTCACTGCTGGTCAGTAGATGCTGTCAGATTGCCAGGGAAAATGTTACGGAGCAACTGAACTAAAAAGGCAATTTGGAACAAATACACATGAACTTCCTAAGGGACAATATAGGGGATCAAGGATGAATTTTATAATAAATGTGGCTTTGAAGTATTCTACTGACATACTTTTCGAGAAAATATAACTTTGCTTTGGTGATAAGGTGCCTTTGGCATGCTTGCTGCTGGTGACAGAGGCTTACAGGGCAGCAAAGAGATGCAAAGGCACAACAGAGAAATGTTTTTGTTCAGACCAGGGTTGCTCTCCTGGAGTACTCACCAGGTGCTAGCGGCATTCCGGCGAGTCTGTGGAGTCAGTGCGAAGTAGAATCCCTGGGAGTGCAGATAGCGGGGATGGAGGACACCTGGGGGCCTTCAGCCTTGCAGAGGAGTGAGAACATATTTTGGCAGCTGGCAAGAAGGAGAATAGATGGTTTGCGAGAGCAAATACTGCAGAGAAAGTGCGGCCCTTAGTCAAAGAAAAGTGGTAAATAAAAATTAGGCAAGCAAACTAAAAACTATTACAATTGCATTCCTCGGATCCAAGCTCTAGGGCTACTCTGCCCGTGTCTCTCCTCATTCTTAAAATGATACAGTGCAAAGATCGGTGAGCCCAGAGGCAGGCAACAAAAAGTGTTCAATTTTGCTGTAAATAACTCGGTTTTGTTGAGAGAAGAGACAAAAAAAGAGACAACGTAATAACGAGAAGCCAAAAAAGTCCAGAGAAAATCTTGCTGTCACATTTACCCTTTCTCATAATGTAAGAACAAATGCAGCTGAGGACAGGAACGGCTTTTCTCCCGGTCATCCCTTGCAATTCACGGGATGCTTAGCGGGTGCCTAGCAGATTTTAAACAGTGAAAGAAATAACGTCCACGGGTTCTTTCACATCTTTAGTGGTAGTAAAAACTGTCGCTTCTGGTTGGACAAGCTGTTTAGGAAGAAACTGGCACTGCCAAGGAAAGTCAGAGGAGACACATGGAGCGTCTGACAGCCGGAATCTTATGGAGCAGATGGATTCGCCTCACCTTGCCTCTCCTCTCCAGTTTCAGTTTCTCTCTTCTGTTGTCTCTCATATGGTGCTATTTCAGTCATGAAGAAGGCCTGTGTGCCCAGAAGCTTGCCTGACCCCATTGTATCAGCTGATATAATGAAAAATAAAATCTTGCACTACAAGTCTTGGCTTTGCTTTCCTTATTCGGTCCAGAGAAGAGAGCTCTCTTCTTTTTGTCCTTACCGCACAATGAAAGTTTTTTCAGCCAACTCATCAGCAGGGTAGAAAGGGGTTTTTATACTCTTGGCATTTCTTCAAGAATGCCAGCTGTGACTGCACAGCAATTAGTCACAAAAGAAAAGGTGAAATTAGATTATATTTGAGGGCTGTCTCCATGAGCTAGGTTATAAACAGCCTAGTATTTGTATACATGTGTTAAATAAGACAAAGTGCTCAGTCACGTGATTACATTATCACAGTTTAGGTAATTACTATATATCAGCAGAACCAGCACATCTAACTCTCTGCACTCAGTGTATCACAAATGCAACCCCAAATATATTACTTTAAATTTCCCCATGAGAAAAAACGAGGGCATTTTACCTTGTGTTTGTGGCATTGCTGCTGGTTTTGCTTCAGTACCTGGGGAATTAATGGGGGCAGAGCCGTTGCAGTGGGACAGACCGAGGCGCCCACGGGGCATGGGGAGGTGCAGGACCGGCGAAGGGCGGCAGACGGTGGCCATTGCTGCCAGCCGAGGCCCTCACACCAAGCCGTGGCTGTGCCATCTTGGCTTGCGGCAATGTGCTGGTTTTGCTCTGCAGCACACGGAGTATATTTCTCCTGTTTAAACACCATTAGGAGATCAAAGAACATTTTACATCCTCATAATTTCAAAAATAGTTTCCATAGATAATGCTTCTCTCTTGCTGCCAGCTTTGCCAGGTAGGTGCATAGATGAGTAGAAGAATCAAATAAGAAGATGGGAGAAATTGTATAAATTTCTTTCTCTCTGTTGGTTAGTCATTGTCTACACCTTGCAGGGACTCATTCATTCATATTGAGCATATAGCTTTAAAAATGTATGGCTTTCAAATCTCTTCAAAACCAGGGAATTCATTAGAAGAATACTGTATGTTTAAGCACTGAATTCAAAGGGAACTGCTATTACGACCCATTTATAACAGCGGTGATGTGTATATGATAAGATGTCAAGAATATGCTCAGAAATGTGATACTCTGTACATGAAATCTCCTGGTTCATTTTATTCGGGGACTACGCAGCTCACCTTGTGACCCCTGCAGTAACATTCTTGGCTCTTTCGGAGCACCAGATGTCAGTTCCCCGTTTAACCATTTTGCTTCTCTGTGCAGCAAGGCAATTCTCAGCTGCACAAAACGTTCTGTAGAGAGAGCAAGAGAAAGTTTCAGTAACGCATGATCATTTAATCTTTTAATTTAGTTGGTCCCAGCGTTCTGCTATGAGTCCACAGAAGCTGACATCAGCTGCCAGAGACCCAGGTCTCGGATGCCGCTGCTGCAGGACTGTATAAACATTGCCAGCAATGTTTGGTTATAAAACTGTAAACCCAGATGTTTGGCCACTTCGTGTGCAATTAGTATTCAGCAAGCACGTCTGATTGCCTACTGTCATAAAGTTCAAATCACATGAAGTTTCTTGCGTAGCAAGATTGGGATGGCAATCCTTAATTTTTTTCCCTTAGGTAACCTGTATGTGAATACTTTCTTTCACATTTGTTTGTTGCCTGGCAGATTTTGGGTGCTGGGATAATGAATAACAAAAATAGCAGCTCTAATGGCAATATAGTATGCCATAGTCCATTAGTTTTTGTTCATCTTTGCAGAGAATGTTTTAGTTAATAAAATACATCTCACACCAAAGTCTGCAGTTTAAAAGGCTGCAGAGTAAGACTTCTCATACATCTGGGCTTTTACAACTTGTCTTCAGAGTTGTTTCCATCACATCAAGAAGTTTGCGTGCGCTCTTACAAAAGCGCTCTTCCATTATTGTTTTACATTACAAAGTCTGGATGACACAAGAATAAACAAAACTGGCTTCTGATGGTGACCTCTTTTGGGTGTGATCAGTTCACATAATTATTATTAATCACTTGAGTAGTTATGTTGGATTAAAAAGAAGGGCTAGGACTGAAAAAAACAAACCCCGACCTCCCACAGAACATAAGACATGGGACTTCACGCAAGTCCTGACATTGGAACTAAAGAGTTCATTTTTGTAAGAACATATAATCTCTATAGAAAAAAAATGCTGTTAGGGAAAGTCTGCTACAACTCCCAATAAGTTACTTAGCTTTCCTTGCAGTAAAAGAAAAAAAAAGTCCAAAACCCAACACTGACTTAATTTACACATTTCAGCTCCTTTCTAGAGCCGCGCCTACTAAGCAATGGTTTCCTCCTAACAGACACATTTTGACATTATCCATTAGCCATTTTCAATCCACGTTGCATGTGGCATATTCTTTTGTTTCGAGGTTTTTTTGGTTTCTAAATAAAAGTTTTGTCTTGTAAAAGTCAGTTATTGTAGTGAAACCTCTTTCAGCAGTACTTGTATCAATCTTAGCAATCCATGTGGAAAAAAGATGGATTTAGTCTCAGAATTATTCTCCATAAATTTAAATTTACTGGCACCGATTCCAAGTCTACCTTTCAGCCATTGTCAAAATAGTGGGGAAACTGAAGACTGGTTTTACTGGCTTACAAACCCTTGTATTACTTCATATATTCTTTCTAAATAAAAATTATTTTTCTTCCAGACTGCCAAAGGTTCAAAGGCCTCTTGAAAGAATTAGCATTGAAAGTTCAAGTCAATCTTTACTTATTTCTTCTTGAATACTTGGATGGAAATGATTTGGATTTGCTGATTTAAAAATACCTGACTTAAACTATTGCTCTTTAGGAACCTTCAGACTGACTCCGATGAAATTTGTTTCATCGCTTTCCATCGATATAACCATTTTGGGTGAATTTTTCTCACATTTGGGATAGAAATACATGCTGAACACTGCTTGTTTCCATTGGAAACGGTAAAATCTTTAGAACTCTTTCTTTGTAGTCCTGCTATATACACCCCCCCCATCAGTGTTCAACTAGACAAATACGTGACAAATTCTGGGCAACAAGGAAGAGAAAACCATTATCCTTTGAAACCACAGAAGTTCAGAATTCAGCACTCTCCAGCGTTCTACCGGCAATATTCAGTAGCGTGTTTTGTTTGTATCATTCTCCTTCCTTCTCTCCCTTAGCTCATACTCTCCATTTGGAATATTTGTAACCTTAAATGAATCTGGTTTCTACCTTCTGCGTAGTGAATTGGGCAGTGCTACCTTTAGAATTTGTCATGTACAGGAAGAATTTATATGTAGAAATAATGTAAACATGACTGCTGTTCACTGGCACCCCGTTATTATTGTGTATGATTTTATCGAGAGAGCAAGATTCTTTAACGCACCATCAGAGAGCGCAGTAGCATTCTCAATAACCACAAAGTCATGTGCGTAGTAAAGCCGTGACACTTTCTTCAAGACTGGACTTCCCTTCTTTTCCTTCTCATCCGTGGTAGTTGGGATTTACCTGCTACAGAGCACTGGGGGGTTTCTCTGCAAACATTTAGGCTTTTGGTAGGCTTTTGGTTTGCTTTTGGTTTTTTTTGCTGTTTGTTTTTTGGTTTGGGTTTTTGGTTTTTGTTTGTTGTTTTTTTTTTTTTAAATAGAACCTTTAATGTGCTCTGAAAGCCTTTCTAACTTGAGTTTTCTCTCAGTGTTATTAATTTTTTTATTACAGATCTTGTTATTTTCAGGGTTCCCAAAGGACCTATTAACAGCAGACTTTTATGGAAAAGAAGCATGGTTAAACTGGTGAAAATAACTGTGCACAAGTCATAAGTAAGTAATATAAGCTGCAGCAAGGATACTGTGTGTTGTTTTAATTTCCAAAATAGCAACAGTTCAGACATTTAATTGCATTTTTTATTACTTTTTTTCATAGCTGCCTAGTGTAAAATATGTTGCCAGTAATATATAACTGCTAACAACTTTTAAGTTTCTTAAGCTGGCATTAGATTTCTTATCCTATTGGAAAGGAAGGTCACTTAATGTACTCTTCATCCTTATGAGAAAAAAAATGTGGATGGTGGATGTGTATTTCTGTTTTTATGTTCTTATAATGCCAGTATTACCTGAAATCTTTTCTGCAGTAAGAAAGATAGAGGGCAGTGAATTATTTATGTCTTCTCAGAGTCTTAGGTGTGTAAAGGGAGCTTTTCCACCAAAGGGATTTTGTGAGGAGCCAGCTTAGCTTAATTTTGTAATAACAGACTCCTAGTGCCATGGACATGCAGCCCCTGCCCCCTGTTTTGTGGGATAATGGTGCACGGCAGGGCCGGCCCGTCCCCCGCCCAGGGCACGCTGCTCCCCACGGAGATTTTGAGGCACAGCATCGCTGTCCGGCTCTGCGCAGACACAGCCGACTGCTCCAAGGAAAAGCTGTGGTCTTTGTTCCAGAGCAGCATCGCTCTGCATTTCTAACCATCTTGAGATACGCAGTCAGGAGACTGCAGAGCAAGTCTGGTGGAGGAGGGCAGGACATGCCTTCTACCCTACACATGGTGGTGAAAGTTCAGCAGTTGACAAATGTCTCCTTATTTTTTATTCTTTTACTGTATTGGCTTTTTTGGTTTTTTTGCCTTTTCTTTTTTCTTTTTTTTTCTCTCCCCCACTAACATTGATAAGAGAGACTTTCATGTGCCCTGGACATTCAGCTAGTACCACCTCCCATCCTGTGAGCTCACTGGTAAAAGCCCCTTAGGGTTGGAACTCCCTCTGAGGTTTAGCTTTACATCAACCTACAGCAACCTCTAAGATCCTGCTTGTTATGGAGCACCAGGAGGATCAGAGCCAGGTGCTTCCCTGAAGCTTTGGCTCAAGCATCGTATCGATCTATTTGATCTGAAATTAAATAAATACTGGGGGAGGGAAGGCAGAAGGAGAGGAGGAAGTGGGATAAGGGATAAGGCTTCTTTACCAGGCTGCTGGTTATCCAACTGTGTACCGACATTCAGCAGCAATGAACTTTGCTGTCACCATTTCAAAACACAGCAGATGTGTACAGTTCATGGAATATTTGAGAGACAAGAACAGCCCCCCAACACTGAGTTTGTTTTCCCCGTGCACACAGGCTGTAGCCCTGAGTTTGCTGAATAGTTTGATGAATTTGACAGCATGGGATCAGCACTTTTTACATCTGGCTCATAATTAATATAAACGGGATGACAGGCAATGATTTGCCTTGTACTGTAAAAAAGCAGATACAAGATGTTGCCCTAACAGACAGACTTGTAGGTACCTGGAAAGATAGTAGGAATTCACTTGTTGTTTGAATTAGTTTCAACTTGATTAAGTATTTAAAAATTCTTCCTAAAGCTGTCATCATTTTCTGCTCCAATACCGCAGCCTGCTTTTCTAGACTTCCTCTCCCTGTCCCCCTGCCCGAATTGCAAAGATAATTTTCACTTGAACTCTATAGTCATCCTCCCACGGTCTCTCTTCTCTGCCTCAAATGTGTGCTACTTGACTGCTCCCCATGGTCCGTCACGGTTTATAGCATCTTGCTGCCATATCCCACATGCTATTAGGTGGGAAGCTACCTCCAGTCAGTCAGTTTTGCCAGTCACTGTCTGCATTTTCCCATTTTCAAACAAGCTTTCAAATAAACATATCTTCTCCTATGCTGCCCCTGTCTTTATCCTACTGTGCCTACCAGCTCTTATTGTGTAGGGATACAGGCTGTAACAGTGCTTAGCTTGGTCCCAGTATTGACCTATACAAATATTAATACCCATAAGGATGGGAAACTGAGGAAGACAGACTAAGGCACCATTCTGCTATGTCTATAGCTATAGTACGTCCATCTCCCTATCTATTTGCGGGGCCATGACAGAGAGAGGACCCTGGCATCCAGCCCACATGATGTCAACTGGCTCATGTCTGTGTTGTTCATGGCAGCACGTCTGTGTTGTCCCCCCCTTTGGGGAAGAGCATGTCCATCCATACTCTGGAGAAGGCGGTCATGTCTTCTCTGGATGCCTTATACTCCCAAAACACCTGCTTGTAATTTCTGTAGTAGTGAAAGATGTGGGGGGTAAGATCATTTTTAAAACATTGCATAGAGGATGAATGTTCTGTGCATTGTGGCGTGGCACAAAGGTGGATGGAGGCTTTTGGGTCCCGGACAGAGGCAGGGAAATATGTCTCTTCTCATGCATAATTTCTGCCTGGAGCATCCCTTGTGTGAATTACTCAGCCAGCTCTGTTTGGATTGCTTCAAGGATGGAACTAACTGGCTAACTAGAAAGGAACATAAGAATGAAGTATCATGACTGAAGCATGGATTATGTAGACAGCAGGGTCTAGAATACCTAGGAAGCACGTCAGACTGTAGGCTAGAAACAGGGAGGACTAAATCCCATTTCTAGGAACAACCTGACCATTGAATTTAAATAACTCCCTTCCTTCTCTGCTTTGCATCTTCAGTCTTAATGCAGTTAAAGAGGTACACAAATTCTCTAAAGTCATTGCAAGGTATTAACATCAGCTACTCATATATCTTACCACTCCCTCTTCATCTTCCATCCACTGACTCCTTTCTAAATCACTGACAGTATACTAGGGAGTCGTTGTACTTATTAGGATCCAGTAATGCATTACATGTGATGCGCTTCTAATTATTCCCTTGGGGATTATTCAAGCGATACTGACATTGGGAATATACATTACGACTGTTCAGGTTAATGGCCTAGTGATTCATTAGACAAGACATTCTTGGAAAGTAATTGATTGCATTAATTGTTTCTCTGAACAGTGTGAACCACAGCTGCTACATGGTCTTCCCAGCACTGGCCCAGAGCTTCTGCTGTGGCGGCATCAACGGGAGAGGTTGTTGCCAGCAGTCATGCTGTAGGTGCATTGGATCTTCTTGTTTTCCTTTGCTCAAGGCTGCTCTCTGCTGCCATTGTCGCTCTTTGTCTCTGTTTCTCATTCCTTCAGGAGATCTGTGGTATCATCTCAGACCAGAATAGGTGCTGGGACGCTTAGCAGGCAGTGCTGAGGACTGCCTGCCCTTTGGCACTGACCAGTACTAGGTTACCAGATAGTCTTATTCAGTGGTGTTTTGCCACTGGCATTTGGCAAGGCTATTACACTCAAAACAGCAAATGACTTGATGAAAGTCATATTGCTCACAGAGAAAGCAGCTATGATGTAGATGGCTCTCACAATTGCAGTGGAGGTAAAGTCTAAATGGCCTGCAAGAGCAAGAGACAGAGGAGAATGGCAGGGACTGGTATGACCATCTCTTATGGCATGTACCCCATTTCGCACCTGGTAATGTTCCCCTTGCTTTTGCTGCAATGACCTAAGGAAGACAAAAAATAAAAATACAGCTCCTGTTATACCTGAGATTTACGCTGGCATGTTGGCCCATGCAAGCTGTTAGTTTTCCTGCCCTTCCCTGCACCCACTCTGCTGTGCAGCGTGAGGTGGGACACCTGCCTTCTGGGGTTTGGCTTTAGGGTTAACACTAGTGAAGGCAACGGAGCAGGAACCTCAAGCCAGCGGGTGCCTGGATGGGTTTCTGCAGGAACTTCCAATTTGTGGTTGCAGTTGTCTCTGATCAGAGATTTATAGCCACCCCCTTCCTAGTCTGGCAGCACAAAAGCTGACATTTGCATTGAGTGGCATCAAGACTCTAATTCCGCTCTGGGGGGTGACTCATCCAAATAGCTTTGTGTAGGGCTCTCTATGTTGGATGGAGCTCTGAGGGCCCATTCTAATGGGTGGGTCAGAGAAATTTGCTAGAGCAGAACTGACGCTGAAATGTGTGTATGACACTGTATGGAAAGATCTGCTTTAGTGACGTGGCGAATTGCTGCATCCAGATGACAAAAGGAAGGTTTCTCTTTGGAACTGGCTGATGATAGAACACCTTGTCCCAGGATGAAGAGTAAGGACTTCCTTAGTTAGGGAGCAAAAACTGGTGCTTTGTTCTATGTTGCTCTAAGGATGCAGATGGCATGGCCTGGGCAGGGAATAGCTGTGCTTACAAGCAGACTTTCCGAGATGGCACCTGTGTGCAACGTGCCTGAGATGTAAAGGTCACCTACCACACAAAAAAGAGGCTGTTTCAGAGAGGCACAGAGATACTTCTGAAGGCCAGTGCAGCCAGCACCATACTCTGTTTGCAAGGGGAAAATGTGTGCCAACAACATACATATTTATCAAAGTAAAAGCGATGCGAGCCATGGCTGCGTACTTCTACGTGAATTATGCATCCCTGCTTATTGAACCACTACTATGGCAGTGGTGATTATGATCCTTACAGCATCTGGCCTTACAAAACATAGAACGTATATCAGGCAACCTAATTTCTGAGTATTTTAGGGGTCAGACCAGAGAAATTTGGCAACTTATAAGACAAATGTAGCCCAGGAGGCTATAAATTAAGGTTACAAATTGTAGGAGACCTGCTGATAAGGAATATGCAGTTAGAAGTGTCATAGATAGTAACCTTTTGTAATTATAGTTTGCTTCAATACTCCCTTGGAGACTTCATCATTATAATTTATTCTTACTCAGAATGTTATCTTTGTGAGGAGTCATGGTGATTGATTACTTGGTGAGTATCTGAGCAGTCAAATGGGGAACAGTTGGGTAACTTCTAGCAGAGAGGGAAGCAGAATCCCTAAATCCTGCAAATTCCTGACAGGACAGTCCTCTAGATATTGAGTACCTGATCCAACTGCTTTACCTGACGTATAGGTAACGTTGCTATATCTGAAGCCTGCACACCTTATAGAGAAAGTTGCCCACATATTTGAGCACTGCTCTGCTACACACTTAAGGAAAGCAGTCTGTTAAAATAATCCAAAAACCAAACTGGAGGACACTTTGGAATTTAAAGCTGCAGATTCTGAAATGCCTCATTATAGACCAGTTCTTTCATGAAAAGAGATATGAAACTGTGTCTCGTTAATGGAAGGGTAATAAAGGCTACTGGTCACACCAGTTGCCTAGAAGCCAGGCGCTAATGACCACTGGGGTGCCCAGACATACTGGATTGTACCAAAAGTCTGTGGTCCTGTTTCTGACAGTGGCTGTCGTGGATATTGAGGGAACACCATAAAACCAGAACATGCAGATGGCAGTTCTTCCCAAGGTGAACTTTCTCAGACTCCAAAGGTCTGGGGACATCCCAAACTGGGGAGGATCAGGACACCTCCTCGTGTCTTAGGGTTCCTGGGAGATGTTCGGGGTGTGGAGGAACTGAACTCTTCTTTGCTGATGGGTGAACATAGGTTTGTGTGTGTATAAAAGCTCCATGTATTTGTCTGCCTGGGACATGTAGAGTGAAGGATTCTTTCAGAGAGGTGCAGTAAGACTGGCTTTAGAGAGAAGTTAAATAATAATCTCAAATAGTCTGAATTTGGAAAATAGAATGTAGTATGAAAACGTAACATCACTGTCAAGAAACAAATACCACAAGAGCATACCATTGTTTTTTGGTGACTGAAGAAAGTTATTTGGTACTTTGGAATCAATAAATTTGGCTTAAATGATGCAGCTCAAGGCAATCCTAACTAATCATTGTTTTTAAAAGTATATAAAATTCAACAAAAAGCTTTAAAAAGAGATATCTTAGACACAGTATCAATGTCAGGGGAGAGTAAAATCTTCTTTGAACTTCCTGCCAAATGCTAGTCACTTACTGAAGTTTTATAGCATTAGCTTAGTAGTGGCAGCCTTCTGTATCTGTCACATCTTGTTTTATTTGCATCAGAGGCTATAATTATATTCATACAAACTTTACCTTATTTTAAAAACTGAAAGCAGTCCCTGATTTATGCTCCCTACAAGGCAATTCTTTCTCTTCTGGATGTAATATGTCACAAAAAAGAGTGAAGCTGCAGCATTGCTGCTATCCCTCTGCCTCCTCCATGCATGCCTTCAGGCTACTGCAGATACATTAAACAGTGACAGCGAGCCCTGGCTTCTTTCCCCTCTCATGCAATGCTCACACTCAGGGGTTGCCTGTGACTTCGCAGTAGAATTTGTAAGTGATGACTTTTCAGAAATGCTAAAACATGTTCCGGAGAACCCCTACGTGTCTAGTCCTCTGTGCTCGCAGGAAACCCCTCTGGGGGTACAGCAAGGCCCACAAGTGTAACCAGTTACTCCATCTCATTAGCAGAACGGTGAAGAAAATGAACAAACGCAAGCATAAGCATGGACTAAAGGCCAAGAGAAATAGTTCACTTGACCGGGCTGACTGCAGCTTTGGGGAAAGGTACCTCTGGGCATGAAACCGTGGGTAGCCTAGGTGCTGAGGCTGTTCTCTAACAGACCCCCAATAGCCGTGCGTTTGAGCATCCAAGTGCCATCTGCCAGCACTGGAGTCCTCACCCTTCCCTGTCGCTCCTGGCGGTGAAGGGCTCCTTTATCCAGGGAAGTGGTGGGGTGGAGGGCTGCTGGACATCCAACCCGGGTCTGGGGCTGGCTTTTGCCAACACAGGCGCAGGTTATCCAAACCATGAGAGCAACACGCCTGTCTCTTCTGGAGCCCGACGTGTGTGGGCTGTGCCAGCACTGGGAGGCAGTGGCCCAGGGTGGAGGGAATGGCAGAACCGGAGGCGGCCCAGGATGCAAACTAATGGCATGGTGAGGACTTACGGAGGCTGGGGACAGCACTGTGATTGCCAAGAGGCTGCAGGCTTAAATTTTAAAGTACGAGGAATGTGGAGGGCATGGGGGCATTGCAAACCCCTTTGTGCATGCCCTGTCTGCTTTTGGCTAAAGCAATGACGTCCTTGTTTGATCTGTAACTTCACTCATAAAACTTGTAAAATAAATTGTGGACAATACGGCTTTTCTGAGAGAGCAAACTTGCAACACTAGCGCTCCCATTTCAAAGGCACTGGTGTGAAGAATTTTGCCTCTAAACTACTGAATCTTCCTGCAGTATCCTTTACTTCACTTTTACAGAAATTCATCTGCACACCCTGTCAAAATGCCATTAGCTGACTAGAAAGATATGGCTTTTGGCTAAAAGATTAAAATGAAGATTTATGGCCTGTGATGCTTCTCCCTAGGGTCATTCCCCAAATTTTCATGCAGAAGGAGTGGGGTGACACTGTCTCCTTTCCATATGTATGTCTTGACAACTTTTTCTTCAAGCTTTCTGCTTATTGTCTCTTAAAACCCTTTTAAAAAGAACTTTCTGAAAACTCTCAGTGATGTCAGTAAACATGAAGCCAGCTTTCCGTTGCTGAGCAAGGACTTGCTGAGGTTGGCTGGTATGTGAGAAACAAACATTCGAAAGAGGGAAAAAAAAAGAACTCTAGAAAAAATTTGAGCTGAATACTCACAGAATGTATTTCCTATGCAGAAATATTGCATGGGTTTAAGTTTCTAAACAAATCAGGTTTTTACATTTTTGTAGAAACAACTGGGAAAGGAAACCCAACCTCGGAAACGATTCCAGTCAGTTACAACGTGTGGAAATGCCAGGCTTTGTGACTTTTTGCTTCTTTTTATTTTACATCGTTAACATGGGATTCATGGCCTAATCAGCTCTCATAATGCACAAGTGGCAATCATAATAAAGGCAGAATTCAGGGGCGTTGACTGGGACGAAGGGCTCCTTGGGTATTTGTGGGACAGGAAGAAAAGGCAGCCCCTTGTCCGAGGTGCACAGCGAAATCGGTGAGACGAGGAGTGAGAGTACAGCTGGTGCTGCTTGGCTGAAGAGGTACCAAGGATCACAGAGACTAAGGGCTTGAGACGAAGTCAGCTGCAATCAAGGTCAAATCCAGACAATTTCTGTCAAATTTGAATGAGACCTGAAGTAACCAACCCGGTCCTATGGAGGGGGTGCTACTGGCCCCACGGCAGAACTCACAGTTGTCTGCCCGGTTTAGCGCTTTTACCACAGAATCAGCCATGGCGTATCCGTGTGTCTTTACTGGAAAATAGTTACAGCTTTTCCAACTGTGGAAGAAGCAGGGAGAAAATTTCCAGCTTGATTTCAAAGACATGCTGCCTTCCCAGACAGAAACTTCCAAACTCTCAGTAGCAGGCGTTCCAAACAGCATGGCTCACGGGCTTGATCTGTATTTCAGAAGCTTCTGCCTTCCTTCTTCCTTAGCTGATATCGCCGTATAGGCATTTGAAGGACAGCAGTTATCTTGCTTTATGCATTAGAAACATCCCGAGCACCTGTCCTGCGACACACAACGGCGTTTTGGAGTGTAGCATCACTTCTCTGCTTTTGCTGATTCGTTCTCACAGAAACATATCCGCATAAGCAACGTCTCCAACGGTAGCATAGAGTTAAAATTCACCGAGTGACACAGGAAACCTTAGAAGGATTAAACTGCAGAGAGTTTGCTAAATGTTTTTAAGAACTTGAGAACAATTGGTAAAACTGCATGATTTATCCTGTGCAATCCTTCGTATATTTCCCATTAAATGTGACAAGCCTGATAAAGACGTGATTTTATCTGCGATTTCAGTGCGTGTACAGAAGTGAACATGCGGGTGCACCTGGGGGTCAGTTAACCATTTACAAGCAGAAGCTGCTGCCGGGGGCCGAGCGCGGTGGGAGCGGACGCCAGCGCTGGGCAGCGGGATGTGGCTGGGCCGGCGCACACACACCTTGTGTTTACCCATCAGCTTCGCCCCCGGTCACCGTGGGATGAACGCCCGGCCGTGCGAGAGGGACGGCCAGAAAAGCAATCTTAGATGGGTTTGGCAGGTTCCTCCTGAGGTCATGACTGAGGCCTTCAGGAAGAGAGCGGCACTGGCTTTGTGCTTCCGAGCCGCCACTGGGACGGAATTCTCCAGCACCTTCCCAGGCAAAACGTTCCCTTCTGGAGTCCCCGTTCTGGCTTCCACCACGTCGTTTTCCCAGCAGCTTCCCAGCCCTGCCACGGCTGTGGTGGGATTTCTGAGGAAACGTGGGTCACGGAGGCTGCAAGAGGAGCAGGCCTCCGGAGCCGGTGCCCAGTGAGCAGGGCTGAGGAATTTACAGCCCTTCTAATGCTCACACTTTATTTCTCTCCACAGTTGTTATTGTGCGGCCACGTGAGCCTTCTGTGTTGTGTCAGCCAGAGACCTGGGACGCAGACGGAGAGCGCTTTCCAGTGCCTTGCTCCTCGCTGTTATTCTGAGTTTCCCACCCCCGAACCGGGGGAATATTTCCCATCCCTGGCAGGGTGTCAGGGTCCGGGCTGTGGCTGCAGCAGGGGTTTGTGCCGGGGAAGGTGTGAGCGGCTGCCGCCCGTCCCGGGGGGCGCGGGCCCGGCTGCAGCCCAGGCTCGGCCTCGGGCCGGGGGGGCCGGCAGCCCCTCTGCTTCGGCTCGACCCCTAAGACAATACGCATTTCTGCATTGCTCATAAACAAATGTATCTAAAACACCACACTTTATATCCACTTACAATTCTGAATACCTTTCCATTTATCTAAAGCTTGCTGAGGTGAGTTCCTATAAGGGAAGACTTATTTCATTTCCATGAAATGTTTATATTTTCTGGGAAGTTTCTCTCTCACCTCTTTAAATTTTACTGCAGTTGGCGTGCAGCCTGCAGCAGGGTCCTCCCAAGGAAGCTGGTGAGGCAGGGAGGTTCAAGAGGGACTATAAATTTCAAACTCTCTGGGTTAGAATAATTTAAGTGCACCAAGTTCTTAACCTTAAAGGATCAATACTGAGTTATTTTTTTTTTCTTGTAGTGCTGTAAAATTTGAGCTAAGAAAAAAACTTAACAGAAAAAAAACCCACCCCAAACCCAAACCAAACCCCCGCAAAAACCCCAAACCAAAGTAAATAAAGATTGTATGTATGTGAACAGGGGATTGATCCTGAACTATGTTTCTGGAGTTTCAAATTATATTGTCAGAAGGACGTCTGTTTTGGCTGTTCATGAGAATAACCATCTCGGGAAGGTTTTCTTTACAAAAAAATATAAAGACCCATGACCCAGTACTCATCCTTGCAAAATGGATGTAGTTCTCTTTCTGCATCTAATTTCTTTGTTTAAAGCCCAGAAGGGACTTGGCCTTTTCAGCACTGATTTTTGGAGTGGATTAGGGCTGGCAGATATGATATGTCCCCATGGGTGATGAGGCTGTGGCTGTATAGACCACTTTTCCGCATTTCACCCTGCTGCAATTACATTTTCTGACTAGTTTGCTGAGTGTCCAACTTGCTATCAAGCATATATATGCAGGTTTTATGTCTTGTATCCTCTTGTATGACATTTATATTAAAGACAGCATTGATTAACCTGTTTTCTTCTCTGAATATTAATGAACTGCCTCAGTGAAATCTCTAGCAGTATATTCAGGCATCCATATTTGTTTTGGGAAAAAACCCAGTACCTTCAAATGTGGTTCACAAACTTTTACCAAAAACCACACAAAGAATCCCAATGCAGTATAAAATCTCAGATGTTGTTTATCCAGCAGGCATGTAAGGTAAATGCATCTTAAAAGAAAAATTTAAATACCATATCCTATTTACTATTTCAGCCAGAACTTGGGGTTAGGATTTTCCATATCTTTCCTGGTGACATCACAGGCACCTAAACCAGATTTTCAAAACTTAATTTAGCAGAACATGTGAGATCATCAATCTCACATGGGAAATATGGGACCCTGACATCAATATTTGACAAGTCAGTGCAGGAGAAGCTGTTTTATAAAATAAAAATTCATGTTTAACCTCTAACCCTACACACGCTCTCCAATAATAGTTTTCTGTCTGAAACAGTTCTGTCCCATGACATTCCCACAGCCTCCAAGAATCACACTCAACTTTTATACCCACTGAAAGCAAAGATTCTTCATCAAAGACATCCCTGGCCACCCCTGGGTCAGCAATGGCTGGGAGCTGTGACGCCAGGGAGTGCAGCGGGTGCCTTGGGGGGGATGCTGCCGAGTGCCCCTCTCCCAGGGGAAAAAATGTCAGGGGGTGGGAAGTGCCATGCAGTTGCATTTATGCCAGTGTTTAAATACTTCAGGGTGCTGGAATTCACTCATACCCACCGGTGAACTGTTAGCGTGGTCCTTGTCCCAGCTCTGACTTAGGCCAGCCAGCCTTCTCCAGTCAGTGCCCAGGCGTGGTTTGGACGTTAACCCAATTTGGGAACCATTCCCCACTAGGCGCTTTCCATGTGGCCACTGTTTCTGCGGACAGATGAATAGTACAGACACTGGTGGCTCCGTGCCAGCTGTCCTCAGTGCCATCCTGACTGGTGTTTTATTGTCGCACATGTGGCCTCCCTGCCTGAGGTGGACGCTGCTCTCTAGTATGGCAACTCCAACCCAAATGGGCCCTTCCTTGGGTTCGTATCTGGCACCACTGAGAAGTCTTTGATCAACCAGTCTTCTCAGTGAAAGTCACCCGACATGAGAGACTCTACTGCCCGTCCGGCACAGCGGACTGAACTTGTACTGTGGTGCTAAGTCACTTACCCTCTTTACTTGTTCCTCACAGCCTGCCCCACAATAAAAATGGGGGACCTAAACAAAGAGAGCAAACCCGAACTACAGGGGTTGTTTTGGGTCTCTCCAGGAGCAGCCCTGTAGAGAAAATTCCTAAATTAATCTTCTGGATGCCCTCAATTGTTCTGGGATTACAGAGATGAAGCTCATTTTGGCATCTTATCTAGAAGCTCCATTTGTAGATGCCAAGAACTTCTCAGAAGAAATAAAGAATACCTTGTGTGATAGTGACAAGGCTTTCTATATAGAAAGTATCATCTTTACAAACCAGATCCATAGCACAAACCACCCAGTATGCACTGTGCTGGGCGCTTTACACAGGCTGCAGACCCACCTGCTGCGTTTTCAGGCAGCACCTGGTGCCGTACCCGCTGCAGGGGGGAGGCACGCAGTAACCGTAGCTAGTGATGGGGCTTCCACTGCTGCCAGGCTCTGCAGGCTCCATGCCTCCAGAACCACCATCTCGGTAAGGCACCTTCCCTTTCAATGGCAATCCCAGTTTTGCGAGGTTTTAAAGAGGCATAACTGAATCCAGTCTAATCTCTGCAAAAGTCTAGGAACAAACTGTACTGATACCTCTATCTTCTAAGGACTTGGAATACAGGGTAGAAGTGGCAGGGTTTCTCCTGATAGAAACATTAAAACTGGGAGAGTTCAGCCAGTGCTGAAAAGGGACAAAAGAAACCAGTGTATTAGATTTAACTATTATCTGGTAATCGTATTCTGTATATTTTCTGCCAATTTTTTTCTGGCATAGTTTGTAACTCCCAGAATCATCTCTGGGCAGCAAGATAAACTCTGAATTCATACCCAGAAATTCCCCCTTGACCTACGCGTGGACTTTCTGAGGAGATAAAAAATAGGGGAGGTGGAGCAGAGTTAGCGTTCACGGTGCTTCTGGTCCTGTCAGCTTCAGGTGAGACTGGTCTTACCTGTCATCATCTGGCTGAAACCAACAGGGACAACTTACCAGCAGTAGGAGCCACAGTTGGCTCCCCAGTGTGCATGCAGCTACTGCCTCTGTATTTTATCCACAAAAAATACCCCAAACCTCTTCTAGCTGAGCATGATCAAGCCTGCCACAGCCTTTCCAATGGCTGACTGACAGCACATCAGGGCAAAGGTTTGTAAAACTGCAGCCTGCTGTTCTGCGAGAGCATGGCGGGAGCCAAGGCAGAGATCCATGCTAATGTAATTTGTCCTCCCATAGCTTTCAAGATAAGAAAGAAAATGTGGTATTGATTTACCTAGTAAAAGTGACACCCCCCAACATGCGGAATCCATCCCTGCTTGTCACTCAGTGCTGCTCTGCTTTTTTGGACAAGGCTGCTTGTATGTGTGAAGTTATTAAGCAGAAACATATTGCCCAGCCTGAGTATCAGAGCCAGCTTCGGAAAGGGCAGGTATCGTACCAATTCAAAGAGCGTGTGAAAGATCAAACGGCACTTAGCAGTAAGCTGCAAATTGGGCTGCAGGAATGTGTACAGACACCTGAATCTAAAGAGACATATTTCTATTCCTGGATGTAAATCCCATGAGATGTTTTAATTAATAAGTAATTCAAGCTGCTTCTAATTCATATTTTTTACCCAACAAACCTAAGGGGTGATATGCTTATGAGCTTAGACTACAGAGAAAACCTCACAGAAGAAAAGGCTTAGGAAACCTATCCACAGTTAAATCACCCAGGGAAGGGAAGTGGTCACTGGCTCTTGCTTTATAGCTGTCACAGTTTCAGGTGTATCTCATAAATAATTAAGGCTGATAAGAGTCAGCTGCTTAGCAGTTCCTCCCAGGGCTCGGGGACTTCTAGTAATTAAGGCCTGAGCAGAATGGCATAGATATTTGCCCTTTGTTGGTATTAAAAAGGGTGAGAGCCGGAATTGTGGTTGGGACTGATTAAGTTGTCTGTGTGGCAAGATCACTCAGTGTCCCACTCATCCTCCCTCCCTCCCTCCCTCCCTCTTCTTCTCATCTGTCTCCATCAAATTGTTTAATAAAGAGGTAGAAAGGAGCAATGCCTGTCTGTGAACTTACCAGGAAGCAAAGCAAGGAGGCTGCAGTGAGAGCCATGACAGGCTCTACAGGGAGGTACCTGAAGGAAGAAGCTGGTAAGTTCTATACTAACACAGAAAGTAAGAAATAAGTGGGATTAGCTGGGCAAATTACAGGCCTGTGAACCTGGCAACAGTCACGGGAATGACCGGTGTCAGCTGATATGAGATTTAGTCAACAAGAAGGTAAAAGACAAAGTTGTTATTTGTGCTGATCACCTGGGTTATGAAAAATATTTGTCAACTATCTGAGAATGTTTTTTTGTTATGAGGAAACATGGAAATCCATAATTGAGGGTTGATGTGAAATGGGAATTTATCCCGGGGAAGGCTGGTCTATATATTTGCCCTTAGCATTGGGTAGTGAGTGTGGCTGGGCAGGGACGTGGTGGCTCTGGCACAGCCACTGGAGTCCGCGTGTGCAGGGTAACACTGAGGGAGAACAGACCCATGAGTGTCATCTGGTTTGGTACCATCTGCCACTTTGTTCAGAAAAGCAGAACGTCATAAGCATGAACAGCATGGCAGATATTAAATGTGGGATCTGGAGTGGAAGTGGAGAGTGTTTATTTTCCTCGTGTTTGACATTGTAGCTGAGCCTGGATACCTTATTCTGGTGTCTTAGTTCAGAGACTGAGCACGTGAAAGAGCACCAGGGAGAATCGCTGAGGTGTGGATGTATTCTGAAAAGCGTGTCTTGAACTTTTGCAGACCAGTGCAATCCTCTTGACGCCTTACCTGCCCAGCAGGTTTGCCTTTTGCTTGGAAGGCCCTTGGGGGCACAGACTCCGGGCCAGGTCCTCCTGCAGAGCTCCACCGCAGCAGAGTCCCACTGCAGGGCAGGCTCTTCTGTCAGCAGAGAGGATTCCCCTGATGTTTTACAATTAAACATAGTATTGATAAGAGGCTTAAGGCGGGACGTGTTTGGGTATTCCCTGTCTTTCTTCATCTCTCGCGGCTGCCAAGTCCTGTCATCATAGTCATCTTAACCATGCAAAGGGAGTGTTTGTGGCACTTCTGACACCGAAGAAATAGTGATCTTCATTGGTAAATGTCCTTACTAAAAAATAAATCGCTTTAGTCTTTCTAGTTCATGCTGGGTAGACCCCCTGTAAGTAATTAATTACAGACTGTGGTCATTATGATTACAGTGAGGAAAAACCGTTTAAAATCTTTTTCTTGTAAAAGACACTTTCTAGGATAGCTAACAACAGCGCTACTTGCAGAGGCCTTGCTTACATGAATGTCTCTTTAGTGAGAAGGAAAAGAGGGTGTCCTGGAGGAAATATTATTGTGACCAAGGTTATTCCTCAACTGAATATTTTTCACACTTGTTGGGAGGCCCAAGGATCTTAGATGAGCAACAGCTTAAATGTTCTTGCACACAACTTACTCTAATTGCAAAAGTTGCCTTTGCAGTGGCAGATACGTGAGTTCCAGAGCGAGATGCAGAGCGTTCTCTCAGGTTACCTCTGCTGTGTGATCTAGCGTAGCGGAACAAGCAATGCAAACAATAAATAATGACAGAATCAAAAAGCATGGAAGCCCTTTTCCTGTAACAATATATATCTTTTAGTGAAACACTCTGATCTCACAGAAGTAATGTACCATTATGCCCCTGAGGCCACTCCTCTGATTCCACATTTTATGGACTAGCTCTTTATTCCTAAATTCAGCAGATGCATGGCTTATAGCTGGTCCCAGCATGGAATGCATCACAAGCAGCTTGTCTATTACAAGTGACCTGCAAAAGAGAAGAAATAGTGTTTGTATCCTCTGTAGCATTTTTAAGGCTGAAAAAGAAGACTTGGAAGGTTTCTCTTTTCTGGATCCTGCATATTGCTAAATATTAAGTATCTGGAATATAAAAAACCCCTGAAGACCCGTCATTCATTTATTTTTCTGTTGGAGGGGTGGAAACAGAGGATGGGTAGTGGAAATACTTGAGAAGGACTCTGCTTGAACAGTAAGATAACTAGAAACTATCTACAACTGCTCTCTGGGATTTTGGCTGAATAATCCTCCTCGCATGGAATTTTAAAGGTTTTACTAACAGTATGATTTTTAAAACAATCTGTTTAAACTGCTGTGGAAAGTTTTATAGGTTGGTTTTTTTTTCAAGATTTTCATTCAAACAATCCTTAGTCTTTTCTTCTGGAGTAAGAGATTATTATATTGCTTGTTATTATAGCATAGTGTACACTAAGTAACCACAGAAGCTTTCTTATGTCCTTAAAAATGGTCTATTGTACATCTGTCCTTCCAGATTACAGGCTCTTCTAACCAGTGATTACTTTTTGGGTGCAGTGCTGGGCTGGGTGCCAGGTTTAAATTGGAGTAATAGAAGTGATGCACAGCCTATAATTCCAGTTAACATCTATCCAAATTCCTGAGATAATGCCAGACAAATCTTTGTCTGTGTGTGTTCACACACACACACATATATATATATGTAAACACACATCAAGTCACTGCAGAAATGTTTTGGAGTGTGTGGTCCACATGATGGTTAGAAACACAAGCGCTTGACCACTGGAGAGTGAAGGTTCCAGCTGCCACTGCCCGAGAGCTGGGGCTTTGCCTGTCTTGGCTGACAAGTGCCAGTCTCCTGTGGAAATGAATTCAAGTTAGTTCCTGGTCACTTTTGGTTTGTGCTTCCAATTGTGACTTGGCCACGAGCAGCAAAGCCAGTCTCCTGTATGTGAGGTCATATTGCTTTTTGGCAGGTAATACTGAACTGGCCACTGCCAGAAGCGTAACAAACTCCAAGAGGACCTAAGCAGCATTACTTCAGGATCTTTCCACTTCCAGTATTTTTCATGTTGCTCCAATCCCAGAATGCTGCAGCTTCGTCATAACAATATAGGTTGCTTTAATTGCTTTGTCCAAACTTTCTTCATCACGCCCCTGTCCATTTTGTTGACAGAGCTTATTTCCAGCTCGGCGTTCTCAGTGTTTTTGGACAAGTATTTCAAACGAACATTCGAGAGCTGCTCAAAGCAGACACCGATCTGTGAGGGGGATGCTGAATGAAAGAGGACCCATATATACATACCCCCTCTGCATACTGTGTCATGTCACAGTTGTGGCATCGCGTGGGGACTCTGATTTCCACTATAGACCGACTAGTCTGTAACAAGACACCAAAGCATATGGCACAAAGCAGAGCTAATATTTTCTTTGTCTCTTGTTTTCCTTCTGCTGGCTCCAGCAGCCTTCTCTGGCCTACCCACAAAAGCCAGCTTTGTACGTGAAGACACAGCAGTCCAGTGGTTTCCCTCTATAATTCCTACATGGAGATAAAAAAAAAAGCAGAAACAGTGGGGAGCTGTGAATTAGGGAAGACATTATACTGTGATATATTTACTGAATGAACATGCTTACTCTAAAAAAGTGTGTTCACTTTTGATAGAGGACAGGCATAATAGAGAACTGGTAGTTTCAATTCCTTCACAGGAAAGGCTGGAGCTGTGTTCTGCAGTTAAGAAATATAATATTTAAAGAACGGACTTGTACTTTCTGGAGCTAGGTTTCTTAACTGCCATTTCCTTATGGAGAAGTCAAACCATTCTAAAAAGCTCTGTATTACCAGGTCGCCCAACTTGCCCAGAGTGCTACCTATGTCGAAGAGAGTTTGAAGTTCTCTCTTTACTAGCGTTTTTTGCAGAATGCGTACTGCAATTGACAAGCAATACTGTTTTAAGAAAGATAACATGATGGGGAGGGGAGAAGGCAGTGGAAGGATTGGCTTCCAAGTTATGGAAGAGCCTGATCTTGGATACCTGAAACCATATGGGCATCCAAACACAACAGGACTGCAGCAGGAAAAGGGAGGGAGAGCTCATTTCTTCCCTGGAATGGAATGACATGTCCCAAACTAACACTTGGCCACAAAGCTTTATTATTGTTGGTGTGATTTCAGAGTTATAAGGAAAAAGCTCTGAGTGTTGATGGGGAGGACTTGCACTCTTGCTTCACGGTGCTTAGAATTTTAAAATAATCCCTTGAAAGAAGAGCACAATTGGAATCACAGTTGAATGTGTTGATTCTTCTCCCTGCAAAGTCTACAGAGCGCCTTACTAAAAGGGGGAAAATCGTCTGTGTGGCCTTGAAACCTTATATAATATTTCTGTGTTGGGCCAATAAAAAATATCCTAACCGTTATTTTGTCTGAGCTCAAGTCTTGAAGGAAACGTTGGGCTGAGTAGGAAAAAAGTTCTACGGTTACAGCTCTTATAATTCTCAGAGCTTTCCCCCAAATACCCCCTACTTCCAAGCCCTGTCTCCAAACACTCAAACTGTGGAAGTGATAACCTGCAGACTTGGCAGTGTACATGACATTTTACTAAGGGAGCTTACACAAATATTATCTCAAGTGAAATGAGGGTTTAATTCTATTATCTGTGGCTTTTCTTTCCCTGGGGTCAAAAGTACAGAAAGTGGTCATGTTGTCTTTATAGCCCAAGAAACAAAAGACCTGTTTTTAAACCAAATAATTAGTCATCCAGAACTAATGTCCCACAGCACTAACCACTAAGGGGGCTTTAGAGTGATCTGAACCAGTTTGCAGTTCTCCAGACACATCATTTCAGAAGTGCTGGTAAGAATGCGTCGCAGGGGATTCTCTTGAGGTGGCCGACACTCTAGTTAGGGAAACAAGGAGTGGGGACTCTGCAGGTACTGTGAAGAAACCCTACAATAGCCTATTTCTTGAAGAGTGCTGTTCCTTGTATTACACTGAAAAATTCCATTCCCCGTTGCTTTGGCTTTACATTATGTGGGTTGCAGGTGTGTGGCTGTACATGGCAACCCTTGTGACAGCCAGCAGTCTGCTGCGGAGAACAGAGGGCAGGTCTAGGGTGACGCTGGTAGAGCTCAAATGTGCACAGTGTGTGGTCTAGCATCCTACAATGCAGCTGGGATCAGAGCTGTTTGCAAGAAGAAACCTTGGGATTGGCATAGATCTGCTCTTTGGCTTTGACTAGTCACTTGCTCTTAGCAGTTCTTGTGCAAAAAAAAAAAGTTCTCCGCCTTTTAAACTGCTTATGATCCAGATTTGAGAATTCTGAAACTTGCAAAACACTGAAAAGCACCAAAAGAAGACTTTTTTTAGCTGTGGAGCTAAAACCTTAGTAACTCCAGTGCCTGAATCTTGTCTCCTGCACTTCTGCTGAGGATGTGGGCTCTAAGGAGCTCACAGTCTAGACAAAAGATGCAGGAAAGTGCTGGAGCACTATATTTGCTGTACACTCTCTTTGGCCCACTACTGTAGTGTTACTTCTCTCTGGGTAGTGAGTACTGTAAGAAAGAATGACACGAGTTCTCTCTGACCAGGATTTTGGCAGTGAATCAGGTCAGAGGTTGTGCAAAAGAGCCTTTGGAACTGGCATGACCTGAAGGAGTGAGCTGGGAAGTATGCCTGTGTCAGTAACGCACCCATCTGTCAGCTTTGCCTTTGCTGTCAGGTGACACTGCAGAAGAGATCTGTGCAAGCCGTACTCCTAAACAGAATGGAAACCCCGAAAGGGTCATAGTAGTCATGACATTGGCTCAGGCGCTTACGGCGTTAATAACTTGCTACAATTCATGTCCCAAGAAAACTCTTTTAGCTAGTCATTAATTTACAAGCAGGGCCCACAGTGCTGATTATTATTACTTAGAAGAATGACTCAAATCTAGCCAAAGCTTTCATATTGCTTCCATCTCAGATATGCATTGCAAGGTTAAAAGCTGGATCTTCTTGTTCACTGCAGGTTCTCAAGGAGGTGGTGCTTAGTTAGTTTTAAATTGCTTACTGTTTTCTTCTAGAAATTCCTGTTTTCTCTTGGCATCCACTATGACTGCATATGATTGTCCAACAAATTTTACAGCTACTTTATTGTACTGGTTTTAGCTGGGCTAGAGTTACATTTCTTCGTAGTAGCTGGTCTGGTGCTGTTTTGGATTTGTGACCAACGCGACCTTGATCACACGCTGATGTTTCAGTCGTTGCTGGGCAGCACTTACATGGTGCCAATGCTGTTTCTTACACTAACCCACCAGCGAGCGCTGGGGCTGCAGGAGAAGTCGGGAGGGGACCCAGCCAGGACAGCTGACCCCAACTGACCAAGGGCTATCCCATGCCACTGACACCGTGCTCAGCAATAAAAGCTGGGGGAAGGGGGAGGCACTGAGGATTGTGGTGTTTGTCTTTCTGAGGAACCAGCATGCATGATGAAGCCCTGCTTTCCTGGAAATGGCTAAACACCCAGCTGCTGGTGGGAAGTAGTGAATGAATTCCTTATTCTCTTTGCGCACGCGGATTTTGCTTTACCCATTAAACTGTCTTTATCTCAATCCACGAGATTTTGCACTTTTACCCTCACAATTCTCGTCAGCATCCCACTGTGGGGGAGTGAGCAAGTGGCTGTGTGGGGCTTTGGTGCCCACCTGGGTTAACCCACAACATTCATATGATGCAGCAACTGTGACTTTCCACTCACTCATATCATTTGTCAGGTAAATAAAAACTGCAGTCCTCTCTCAGGATTCAAGAGATACTCTCCACTTTCTCCTACTCCCTAAGTCATCTCAGACCTTTCTTTCAGTTTTTTCCTAAACGCTGCATTGGGAGCTCTGAACGAATGCAAAAATTGTTGTTGTAATGAAGAAGAAATTGAAAAATGTGTTTTGTTTACAGCATGTGCTAGAGTAATAAGATCCAATGATACTGCTGTGGTAGTTACAAGTGAAATAGTCCTTCACCCTAAAAGATATTATGCAGACTGTTTATTCAGATGGTACACTGTCCTTTTGGTCTAAAGCTATTACTTAAATTTTCCACATAACAACTTCCCAAAGATGCCTTTGAAAATTTCTAAAGACAACATGTACTTAATACTTTAATATAAGCAGGTTTGATTCAATACAGATTGTTCAGAAGCACCAAATATCTGTGGATGTATCTTGGGTTGTATCTAAATCTGTACTTCCGTGCATAGTTTTGTGTCTGAAAGCAATCCCAAGCCACATGGTCTGTGAAACAGCGCAGTGAGCTTAGTAGAAATACAAACCATGTGAACTGTGATGCCACTAAACCACAGATCTTCCTTTTGTCTGTTTTGATAGCCCTTGATCCTCCAAGGACGTGGAAGTATTTTTCAGTCCAGCAACTGAAAAATACAGCCACTTTGGATTCTGGAAAGAAAAACATTCTGTTTAAATCCATCCCTCTATACTTTTGTTTTCAGACACTGTCTGTCAGTCTAGCCTTTGAAATTAGCACAAATACCCATGAGAAATATAATCCTGCTCAAGGCTCTGAATCAAATACATTGCAGCCGATAAATAGTTGCCCTTTGACTTCCAAATGATGTTTAATCTCTGAAGCAGGTACAGTAACCTTGGATAATCTGCTCATCAGTTTTCTAGGTTAAATAAATGGATATATTAGTTTCCTCTAGATTTCATTGTTCTCTAATAGCAATGGGAACATAAGATCAGCACCACAAAAAAGAACCGAGAACTGTCTGCTGCGCTTTGTGGAGTTTATTAAAGAGCCTCAGAAAAAAGGATCTTTATCACCCATAAAGTGACTCCATGCTACCCAGTGAGATAGTAGGCATTTCTGGGGTGAGGAAACTCTACTACAGGAATCTTCCGTCTGCCTTGATCAGATGTACGCGGCTGGCAGAGCTGTTGACTGTTAGACTGAAATAACACGTGCTTCGCCTGGGGCCACGGGAGACGCTGGGGCTGGCACCTTTACTCTGCTGAGGTGGAAATGGTATCGCTGAGTTTCTCTTTTCAGGTTTGCTCGTTCGTTGTCTGTATCCCAATATCCCTGACTTCGCGCAGTAACTTGTTGGAGACTAATTTACTTGGAAGAAAACACAGAAAAAGAACATGATCACTTCAGATGTTTAAAGAAGCAATATAAAAAAGATTAGTTAAAAGAAACTTTTACGTAACATTGGGCATGCTGACTAAAAACTTCTTCGGAAATCAAAATAATGTCAGTATGTTTAGATGAAAATACTTTTAAAATTCAGATCAGAATTGTATGAGCAGTTGACAGAACCCATTGTACAGTCTATAGAATTCACGCAGCTCATGATCTTAATGCTTGTAAGAGTCTTCATTTTTTTCAAAGCAAATTGAGAAACAAAAATGAAGCCCATCTAGTACAGTGTTCCCAATGAACCCTAAGGACACGGCAGCCCCAAACTCTGCGAGCCTCTGTGTTCATGAGATGGTGTCCTACTGAACTATCTTTTGGTAGGACACTGGTACACATCGCTGTGAATGCCAGTGACAAGTCATCCTGCCTGCTGCCTCATGTAAATCGTCAGAACAATTGGAACACGTACAATTACCTGCCTCAAATCCACACTTATGTAGGACACACAGTCAACAGGGAAACTGTAAAATTCATTGTTTAATGCAATTTACAGGTCATTTGGAGAGATGATTTATGGAGTTATAAAGGTCTGACATTCGTTGACCACTGAATTACCCTTTAAATTATTCAATGCTTTGGAGATTATTTGCTGACCTGCTGTGACCTGAGTGGAGTTGACTATTGCAGCAGTGAAGAGCATCGCCTGCTGCTGCAGTGCAGGCAGGTCACATGCAGATTTTACACCTTCTTGGTAGTAAAAACAATTCATTAAGTCCAAACTGGTTTTGCTATATAAAGCTATAAAACAGCATTAAACTGAAGGTCATATCAGGTCAAGAGTCTCCACATCCTCTTCCAAAAAGTGAGCAAGCTGCCCACACCTCTGCTTTATTGAGGCTGAAATCAGCCTGTCCCTGTTTGCCAAATATAACAAGCAAAGCCAGGCATTTCTCAAAAGCTAGTAGAGGTACGCTGTACTCCCATCTGTCAGAGCAGGCAGTAATCACCTTAACCTGGCAATTAAGGAGGTTTTGTGAGAAAGCAGGCAGATCGGACATGCTTAGGGGCAGTAACAGCAGCACTAGCTCTATGCTCCAGAAGCACTTGCTTGCTACAATTATAGGGAGTTATGACTTTTTTTTTTATTTTTGGTTGACAAGTAGATCTCTGAAGCCAAAGAAGAAAGCAATAGGAACTTCCCATGCGTTTTTGTCAGTGTAATACTCAGAGATGACATAGCCTGCGTCATATTTTTAGAAAAAGAACATCTAAGGTTTTGTTATGAATTTCAGGCTACATGAAAATGAAGGCATTCCTTGGCACCTCATACTAAATAAAGGAGGTAGAAGGGGGGATTGCTTTGCAGAGAGCCACTGAAATTTTTAGAAAACGTACACATTTTTGGAGAGATTCGTGCAGGAGTTACCTATGTATCCTGATAGAGGCTGTCCACACCTCACACACAATAGGGAGAACTTAATTGCAGGATAATGTCTATGAAAAGATGACAAGCTAAAGCAGGCCTAGGCATATGGGTAAGAAGCATTTTGGTACAAGTGAAGAGTCCACCACAGCTATACTACTGACGTTTAGATATGTTGAAAGTTTGTCCAGAGTTAGACTGGCTCAATTAGCATAAGGAGAAGAGGTATTTCTTTTTAAAGCTTTGATGAGTACTTGTGAGAAACTATTAAGAAACCAAGCTCCTAAGTTCTAAACTGTGACCCAAAGCCTTTCATGCAAAAGCCTAAAGGTCCCCTTTTTTTCATGTGATTTTACGGATGTAATAGTTAGGTTAGTTGTATGAGTTTCCTTGTAGTTCCCAAAGAGGCACTTCAAAGTGGGACAGACTGTCCTGTAAAGTTGTGTATAGTAAGCTGGCAAAGCTGCATGAAATGAATTGTGCCTTGCAACGTCCATAGAAAATGGCGTAATCTCTGCATTTCCCGTGAGCATGCTATAAAAGAGTGGTTCATCTAAAGCTGAAGGGAAGAGTGCACAGAATAAATTCCTTCCTAGGTAAGTTAGAAGAACATGCACTTTAGACTCTCTCCCTGCTCCACGCTTTCTCTGTGTTTGAAACGGGCTCTGCTGCTAAGTATCTTGATCTGCATTATACCCATTCAGTTATAGTTTTACAAGTCCTCCAGACGCGTAGTCTACAGGTATTTGGATTTCACAAAAGCACAAGAAATGCTCTTCCCCCTTCCCATCCTTGCCGTGACTATCTGCAGGGGAGACAGATTGTTAACGCTGTGAATAATGAGGACTAGGGAGTTCTTGATCTATGCTGCTTGGATGTTAGAAGTAAGCCCAACCACAAAAGTAAAAAGCTGGAAGTGTTTGGGCCAGAGTTCTGTCTGTTCACAGGAGAAATAATGACAGGCAGCTACTGTAAGAGCTTCTCGAGTTGCTGTGCCAGCCCAGCCCTGAGACAGAGCAGTCCCCTGGTTTGTGACAGATGCAATCGGGTGCCAGTTTCCCAGGGAGGAAGGCAGCGTACGGCACTAGACTGGATTAGCTCCTGAATTTCCCTCGCAAGCTTACGTGATGATACAGTGAAGGTGCCAGATGCTTGACACAGTCAGGTACAGAGAAACACGGGACTTGTAACATTTCCCGTGGGAGGACACCCTAGGCAGCGTACGGCACTAGACTGGATTAGCTCCTGAATTTCCCTCGCAAGCTTACGTGATGATACAGTGAAGGTGCCAGATGCTTGACACAGTCAGGTACAGAGAAACACGGGACTTGTAACATTTCCCGTGGGAGGACACCCTAATCGATAGGTTTACCTGGAAAAGGATGAGGTGTTAGAAAGCTTAATTTCCATACTACAGCAGTTAAGATATTTTGGGAGCCTGGATGCTTACTTTCAATTTAAAGTTCCTTAAGGGCAAGAACAGGATCTCACTGTGCACGCAGACAGCATTTAGCAAGAGGAGCCTGCCTGATCCTGCCCGACCTGTAACAGCTACTTAACCACATGTAGTTCCGCGTGGGTGTAAATGGGCTTTCACACTTGTGAGGGCTGCACCTTGCTAAAAGCAAGCTTTTAAATCAGTTTATTCTGTTGTAGCCTATGTATTGAGGAAAACAATGAAACGCAAATTTCTGCAGTGCCAGACCAGTTCTGATTGAAGGAACAAGAGCTGGTGACCTCGCAGTATTGCTTACAGACACAAAACAATGACTTTTCTTCTAAACTTGTGGCTTCTACAGACCATTAATCAGCTTGGGTTGGAGTTCCACATTTTGTCCTTAGGCATTTTGTAAAGCGAATGCTCTTTTTTTAACTCTGAGATTTGTACAGTTCACATGCAAGAATGTCAATCTGTCATAATGTAATAGGCATATTCTGTCCTTTGATACTCAATGACTTCAAATACAGGTGCTCTGTTACAGGCCACCAAAACCTGAGCTGAGGGATATTATTTCCCTCTCTTTAACGATGTCTGATGCCATTACACACTCTGAATTTGAAACGCCTACGTTCCCTCACTGTTCCACGCTGGATTTGCACCCAGCCTAAATGTAAATATCATAGACACTTGCATGCACACATTTCATCCATAGTTTGAAACGCGGCTGCATTCAGTACAGAATATTATGGGGTTTTTTAACCCAACAATTCCTGCAATCTTAGGGAAGCACGGCATCTGATGAAGTGGGCATTGAGAAGCTAGGATTGTGGGTGGCAGCTGCTACACAGAGAAGATTTATTTCACAAACCAGCTTTGGCAGCTGTTTTTTTTTTGTTTTGTTTCGTTTTTTCCCCTTTTCTTTGAGGTAAGGAGGGTGTTCAGGTTTCTTTGGCCCATCAGTGGCAACTTTGCTGCTTAATTTGGTCAACTTCTAAGAACGCTTCTAAGTTTTTTGCTTCTGTCCTCAGTTTCTCATTCCTCCCACTGCAGGGCTAACAGTGGATGTTGCAATCTCAGGATTATGGCACAGGGAGGTGACAGCCCTGCTCTGTGTGCAGCACAGCGCTGCCCGTGTGAGCCCCGTGAGTGAAAGTGGGTGGCTCTTGCCCGGACTGTGCAAATTTTGTGTCGTTTGCTTAGTAGGGCTGCTGTCCTAGATATGCAGTCTCCTGTGGTCCTTTCCTGACCCATACATTATAAATGCAGGATATAAATCTTCTGATTTTGCCTTTCTTGTGTCCCTTTTGCACAGCGTAGCGTGCTCTGGAGCAAGGCTGCCCTAGTGAGGATTCTGCTGACTGACCCTTTCCCTGGGTGGGAGAAGCTTCAGCTACCTGCTCATCCCTGAGCATTTTACACGTACAGAAATGAAACTGGTGAGCTGTTAAGGGTTTTATTCTGCTGGATTTACCAATGTGAGGAATGTTGATCAAGAAGGTACTTTAATCTTACTGTGAACTGTAATCAACAATCCCAAATATGCTAGAGTTCCTGAAAGCGCCACTCCCATGCAATCTCTACACCTTTAGGGACTTCAGGAGTGGTGACTGTGTATTTTTCAATTCCTAGTGGCCTTAGAAACCAGAAGGTTCAATTTTATGCAGTGAGAAATGACACACTGATTTCACTAACTGAACAATATTTCCTTTAATTTGTTTTCTTTTATCTTTGTTTTCACTGTGACACCAGAAAGCAAAATTCTTGGGCGAAACTTAGAAGCCCATGAGAAAAAAATAATTTATCAAGATAAATATCCACTTTGAAGTTAATTTAACATTTTTAATATGACTTACCAGAGGATCTGTCCCTGTCGCCTTTGCGGGGCTCCAGTTGAAATATTGCTCAGCAGGCAGAGGCGGGATTGTCACGACAAATCCTGGACTATAGTCTGGGCTTTTTTTTTTTTCCCTGCACTAGAATAACTTAGTTTCTAAGAAATTAAGTTTAATTTAACATGCAGTTGGCATAAAACCCCCTTTGCTTTGTTTTCGTTCTTAAGATCAGTTACGCACAGGGGCTGAGGCTGTGGGGGAGTGTGTTTGTGTGTAATACAAGGTATCCTGATCAATCTTACCAATGCTCAGGATTAGTAATTGACAGTTCAAACTCAATCGAACAGTTCGATTTGGTCTCTGCTACCTGTAGTGTCAGTGTTGGTGTAATAGCTAGCCAACTGCAGAAAGAAAAAGCCAAGGGTTCCAACTCACCGTTAGGTGGTGCCCCTGCCTTTTATTGAAAAGAAAAAAAAAAAAGCGCACACAAAAGACTCTACTATCCTCATTTTAATTATGCAAATAGGAACAGCTCTAAGAAAGAATCTGTAGGGGAAGATTAAGTTCTAATGTGGGAATAAATGAAATACATATATACACTTTTAATGAAAGAGATTTTGGCTGTTGAAATGGTTGGTATAGGAGAGTAGCTTCTTGTCTTGGGCTCAGTTATGATGCTGTCTGCCAGACCTGGAAGAAGCGTTGCCTGGTTCGGTTTGCCACCCAGCCCTACCAGGGCACTTATCCAGTGCGTGTATCTTACGCCTAACCACTGCAGTTTATGCCAATTGCAGAAAACCGACATCCAGGAGGGTGTCTCTCTGACCCACAGAGAGTCATTTTACACCCCAAAGCATGCTTTCCTCTAAGCTGATGTATTTGTCTGTATTATTTGAGGTTTTGCCAATTTACCTGCCCTGTTTTAAATCCTGTTAAAGTGACTTGCCTTGTAACCTGCCAATAGGAATGCCACACAATTACCTGTATTTCTAATTGACTGATTTTCATTTTGTTATTGTCTGCCCCCTCGCCCAGTGGTGATAGGATATGGGTACCATTCAGTAGACCAAACCAAGATCATGATGTAATCTCTCTAGTTGGGAGCAACCCACACAGTTCAGTGTGATGTCTTTTTATACATCGTCTATAGACAGCTGGCATTGTTGGCTTTGTTCTGAGGCTCAGCTCATGGGATGAGTTAAGTGAGCCAAATACTGAACCTTCGCTAGTGACCAACAGCGGAATGAAACCCCGAGCTGCCGACCGCCTGATCACTCCTTTAATCCCGGTCCCACAAAGGCACCTGAACAGCTGGCTCCATTGAAAGAATTTTGGCTGCAACCAGGGAAGGTTTTAAGAGAACAAACGTTCCCTGACTTAGCTATTTTTGTTTCATCTGCTTCCGAGAAAACTCCACTGTATAGCTTAGAAAAACGGCAGGTGGGGTGGGGGTACTGTTCAAGATGCTTGGGCCTGGCTTGGTTTAGACCTTCTTTTACTTTTTTGAGAAAACAAGCACCCCCTGTTTCCTCTCCATGGATCCGGGACATTCTGACCAGCTCGGCAAGAGCAGCTGGTAAGAGCAAAGGCCTGGGGAGATGCCTGGTACTCCTGGGTTCCAGCAATCCCAGCAAAATCAACAGCCTCATTTTTGCACATCAGCTTTTCCATTAACATAATTGAGAATAATGAACTGAACCAACAACCCCAAGGTTGACTAATAAATACAGCTTCTCTGATGATGAAAAGCATTCCGTATGCTATTATTACCAGATCAATGTGAGTAATTGGCAGACGTACAACAAAGGCTGCTGGTCGCAGAGGTTTTGTTATAGGTTTCAAGTAAAACTTCAATAGGTACACTTTTATTATTTAAATATTAACTCTTTGATTTATCTCTTGAAACATTCAAATTACTATTATTTTTATAATTTGCTTACCTGCAATTACAGAAACCAGAACCTTGTATTTGTCCTATCCCCTTATTTCTTACACTGGCATCGCTCTTGCTACCCTTGTGATTGCTGCTATAAAAGCTGCCACCCCAACATTGAGAGTCTCATGGTGGTATCAGCAGCTGCCGCCGTGTACTCCCTGTCTCAGTGAATTGCCCACCCGTGCTGGCCTCACTCCCCTGGAGACTGTGCTCAGGTTTAACCAGTGAGTGGCTCAGTAAGAGATTTTCTGCACTTCTAGTCTCACTGTCGGGGAAAATTACTTTCCCTCCTGCATGTCTGCTGAGCATAAAGCTTCAGTATTCAGCTGGAGTGAGGGAACAAAACAGCTGTCATTTTCTTTTTGAAATAGAGATCCAATCACCTGCAAACTCAAAGGAGCTGGCATTGGAGCCGGGTGCTTTCTCCCCTTAGCAGGTTGTTGGAGAAGGTACCTGGTGAATGGGCAGCTCCTGTGCTCCACCTCAATCAGCAGATCCTGGGGTTTTTGCACTGGCTTTGCCGAGGGAGCTGCGCAGGGAGGGAGGACTCGCTCCTGGTGTGATTACACAGAGTGCTGGCTAATCTCTAACCTGCCGGCCATGCCGTCACGCTTGGCTCCCACCCTTTAGCAATCAGCTGGCCCTTGCTACTTCTTGATACCTGCCACGTTTCTAATCTGCATCATGTTGTCTCCAAAATATGCATGCTGTGTCATCAGCTGTGTGTAGCTGGTACTATTTCTGACTTCTAAATCTGCAGGGATATTTTTTAACAAGCTCCTCTGAACATCCAAAAACTAAATTTGACATTTCTGTGTGCCGCTTGTTCCTTCTATTTCAGAGTTTCCTGGGAATCCTAACTCAGCTTTTGCTCCAAGAAGTTTGCTCTGCCGGTGCTGTGGTGAGTGGCTGCTGTGCCTCAGCAGCCTGGTAACACTGTCCCTTTGATCCTTGACTATGGTGGAAACTATACTCAGGAATGTGGTTTGCACCTGCTTCCTTTCTTGCATGTCATATTTGGAGATGAACTTTTAGGCTTTGTCAAACATTAAAAAAAATACCAAAACCAAACAAAAGCTGCAGTCATTGGTGTAGGATTTTCTTTCTTGAACCTTTTCCAAAATCACTATCTGCATGTTACTTCATCTGCAGGTGAACAAAAACATTCTCTGGAGCAATAGCACGCTCCGAAGACAGAAGCAGTTGCGTTGTTACTGCATGTCTTTAACAGGAGGATGTGAATCCACCCTGATACCAAGTGAGACAAGAAAGGTGCTGGGACAGGAGGACTCTGAGTTTTCTGTCAGTATTACCCTCAGCAGCCCAGAGTAGAGCACTGAGGACAGGGAGAGATCCAACTCAGTAGATATTTTCCTTGTGTGGTATACCGCATTTCTGCTAAATGAGGGCACAGGGAGCAGCTGAAAGGAAAACAAACTATTTTTAGATAAGCATGGTGCAATTAACATCTGGTTTGTGTTCCTTTGAAGTCCATTGTTTTCTTTTGTTAAGCTTAATTGTCATCCAAGACAAGTTCTGAAATTTGTAAGTTGAAATTGCCCATAGCTTCTGTGAAGGTGGGCATTTATGTATTCTGTTCCTTACCTTGTTTATAACCTTTCTTCCCCATTAATATTTCTATGGCCTGAGTGAAAAACTGACCTTGTACAGACTGCCTTTCCATCTTATTTTCATCTGGTACCGTAGGCACCTTGTGGAGCTATTCATACAGAAGCTAATCTGCACTACAAAGCCCTTACCAGCTGTGTGCTCTGGGCAGGGAGGAGAGGGTGGCACAGGAGAGCGCTGGTCGTGCCACTCCTACCGTACAGCCTGCAGATAAATTTGGGAGTGTGTGTCTTACTTAAGCTCTGAATATCTTACCTAGACTTTGTGTCTAGAGCTTTCCACGGAGCAGTGCATGGGTATTTGGTTATTAAAATCTAACCCGTGGCTGTCGGACCAAATGTATGTGCTGGGTATGTGGAATCTGCTTCTAACTTTCCATAGGCAATCAGTTTGCATCCATAATTCAGCCAAGCCAGGTGTTTCCTTGGTGCTTTCAGCCTTTTCACAATTCGAAGGGCTGGCACAAGTTGCAGAATCTTTGACTTATGAACAACCACGTCCTGGTGGGTTGGAGGTGGAGAAAGTGAGAAGAGTTTCTGCCACCGACATCCCAGGAATGACCTGCTGAGTGCTCACGAGTGCTGGTGCTGGGGGGCAGCGAGACAAAAACCACAAATAGCTCTGTAGTGGGGAAGAGCTGCTGTGGCCAGCGGACCAGGAAACTTCTCAAAGGCTGTCTAACACCAACAGTCCGGAACGGAAAGGCATGGGCTTGTTGAAAAGGTAAGTGTCCAGAAAGGATGATGGTCAGAGAGAAAGCTAAATCGCCATAGCAGACAAAGCTTCCCAAGGCACAAGAATGCTTGAATTCTAGTCTGTGTCCAGTGGGACACGTGTGCTTTTAAATTGGCAAGGAAACCTTTACCTGGTTAAGTAACCTTAATGCCATCCTTGGCATGTTGCAGAAAGATGACATTGGTGCATGGCTCTCGCAGACCCAGCTCCAGAGATATTACTAATTTTTACAGAAAACCGGCCTGAATGGGACAGGGATGCCCTATGTCTCCTGTGTGTCTGTCAAGGCCCATAAAGCCTTAGGGCTCGGCCACCTTTTGGACAAAAAGCCTTGTTATGACAAAAGTATTTCTAAGAAGCATCGCTGAAGGGGCTTGTGTCCCTGTTGGCAGAGACAGGCCCTGTGTTTACGGCCGCCCTCCCCTCCCGCGTGTCTTCTGTTTCTATAGGCCTTGGCGGGCGAGGAGACAATTTATATCAAATCTTGCCTTTCTGTAGGCTGACTGTGCTGCAGGTTGACTTGATGGAGTAGGAAAAAATCCACCTCTTGTGGAAATTTTTAACGTTCAGACATAATATATTGAAATGTAAAATGCATTCAAATTAGAGACTAGGTGTAACAGCGTTAGTGGCTTACCGCAGCTGGAATTCAGTGCTGAGCAAGGGAACCCAGCGCAGGCCTACTCTAATTTGGATCAGATGGCATGCCAGAACATGTGCGCTAAATCTGGAGGGTTTTCTGCGGGTATGGCAGGGGGTAGTCTGCACCACAATAGCAGCATAGATTTGCAGTGGCCAGCCCTGCTCGCTTCCATGAGACCTATGTATGTAATACATAGGTCATCCCGGTAAATGAGGGATCGATCACAGCAGGTTGGCCTAGTCAAATAATTGTGTGTAAATAAACAGGGGGAGTAAAGCCTCTTCTCATTTTACCAGTCCCCTGGGCACTCCTGGAGCGGGGCTGGCATGGAGGCCGTGGGGCGGCGTGGGGACCATGGGGCGGCGTGGGGGCTGTGGGGCATTTGGCTGTGCTGTGGAGGACAGCCCAGGGCCTGCCAGCACCGGGGAGGGTGAGGGAAAGCTGTCAGCTTCACTCTTCAGCGCCAACGGCGGTGCCTTTGGGCAGGGAGCTCCAGGTCGGGTCAGGCACAAGCTTCTGTGGCTGTTTCACACCACCACGGGCCTCTGAGCGTTCTCCAAGGCACGTCCCCGCTATGTTTCAGCAGCCATGGCAGCTCAGTCTGGGGCGCGTTTCCCTCGCTGCTCGCGTGGCCCAGCAGTGGCGCGGCTGAGGGAGCCATTGACCAACCTCTCGCGCTGCCTCCCCCCTGGCCCCGGGCTGGAGCACGGCTTTGGCATCGTAAAGGTGACCCACGTTTCTGCAGAAGGGCACTGCCCGTCCTGCCAGGGCTGCAGCGCAGGGTGCCCGACGGCTCTTCCGAGTGCTTTGCCCAATTCTGAATCTGGCTGAACATCCAGCACATGATTTCCATACCAAAATGTCGAATATGGCTTTGAACTACCAGAAGGTAGAGGGAAATCTCTTCAGCATCATCCACAGAATTTTGTAACAGATATGACGTGCATGAGTTCACACCAGTTGCTGTTTCACCAGTCTCTGTGTAAAAATATTACAATTGGATAGTGTTAAGATGGGCAAGAACACAATATTAGATTTGAGGGTTTTTAGCAAGGCAAAACATTCTGGGGCTTTTGCTTTGTTTCGCTGCAGAAGTAGAAAGCCAGTGTCGGCAGCCTTTCACTCTCTCTGGCTCAGAGACTTTGTCGTCGTTGTTGTGTCCCTGTGATTTTCATTGCTGTGTGTGACTTCCACAGAGGACCATCTGCCCCGTGCCGGGGTGGGAGGTGTTCCCAGCACGCTCCCAGCACAGCTACCGAGCACAAACCGGGAGGCAGCACAGCAGGGGCTGTGCCGTGACCTGCCATCAAAGGGGGATGCTGCTCTGCTGGCCCAAGTGCCAAGTGATCTTGTTTTAACTTAAGAATGTCAAAATAATATGGAATAAAATACGTGAGGAATGATCTCCCATTGCTCATGGAGGGGAGGAGGGATTCCTTCTCGCCGCCCTGCTGTGGGAAGGTGGGGAAGGAGAAGGCGGGAGAGAAGAGGAAGGGCCGGGAGGAATCAAAGATCTGCAAAGAGAAACGTCGCTGCTGCTGAAGCGCAACTGCAGAGGAAGCGTTTCTGAAGGGAACTGCCCTGCTCCCGGCTCATGAAAGGCTGTGTTTTCAGCAGATGGGAGGATAATGGTTTAGTTGCTGCTGACAGTTGTCACACCTTCTCCCCTGCTGCCGTGGGTGAGGATGGCCTTTCTGACCATAGTCTATGTATTCAAAAGTGCGGCTTTTTGCCCATGGGCAGACCCTGGCCGGTGGGGCTGGCAGAGGGGTTACGCCAGTTGTGTCTGTGCAGTATCGTGGCAGGTGGTGCAGGTTCACAGCCCGGTTCCGTTGCCAGAGGCTGCAGGAGATGCAGCCGGGTGTCAGGGCAGACTCTCCCCATTGCTATCTCCCATCAGTATTTTGTGCGGGAAAGAGAAGAAAATTGGCCCACGTTTTCCCAGGCCACCAAGAAGAAATAAAATTCAACCCAAAAAGGCTACCAGAAGCCTCACCCCGGGATCCAGCAGCCGAGGAAGCCGGAGCTTGGCGTGTTACTGAGAGGGGCTGCCCTGGGGCACGGCTTCTGCCCGGCACTAACGGTGCTCCTCGACAGCAAGACTCCTGGCAGAGAGCCACTTTTACTTACAAAAGCCTCTCATGTATTTTGGGATACTTGCAACGGTTACATTGACAAAGAACATAGTACAGAACAACACGGGGACCAGGACCGTGACGTTTCAGATTAAAAGTTGCAGAGAAATTAGGTTCAAAATAGAAGATTTTTGCATTTACTAGTGCCCACCTGCTGGAGCCCAACCCCTGAATTTCAGGCACCGCAGTCCAAATTCACAAAATCTGTGTGGAAAACCATGGTATCTGTTCGTCCTGTGGATGAGGCTGAGGCGGTGCTAAAGCAGCCGAAGCCACAGCACCGAGGAGCAGCAAATACAGTTTATTGCTTGTGAATATGGGGTCACCATTCAGCTAAGACTGTAATATGGAAACCGCTGTCAATAGAGACATTCTGGTGAGGTGGAAAGTGAGACTTGGAGCAGACTGCATGGATTTGGAGGGTCCTTCAGTCTTACCCGTCTGTCCTTAGCCTGTTCTGTTTGGCCTGGGTTTTGCTTTAGTTACAGATAGCGGTTTAGGGCCAGGAAGTTAAAAGAAACTAGCCGCGTTAGCTATAAGTGTCGTGACATACGCAGGTGGAAACTGAACCCTTAAGATTATCAGTGCAAATTTATTCGTTCGCGGTTTACTGCAAAAAGCTGTAGGAGCAAACAGCTTGTTAAACACTGCCCTGTTCAGAGAGTAATCACAGCCGCAGCAGACAGCTCTGGAATTCAGTCTTCAGCTCCATCTCTGACTTTTCTGGAAACACTTTTTTGTGCAACGGAAAAAAATTGCAATTTTGAGACTTTTTAATGGCTTCCATATCAGGCGAGTTAAGCCGAGATTGAAGTAGTCTGTGACGGCATCGCCTTACCTGCTATCGTGCGCTCTTTCTGCTGAGCGGTGCTGTGGGACACGTACTTAGGCCTGACAGGCTGCTGGCTCTTGCTAATTGTTTGTACTCACGCCCCAGCTGGAGTAAGCAACGGAATTAGGCAATTCTTTAGGCAATTCTTGTCTTCTGCTCAGAAGTCTTGAGCAGTGCTAGAGTAGTAATGGTGCATATGTGCAGTAAAGGAGTGAGTTTTAAAGTAGAGAGTAAATACTCGTAAGAAACACTGAGTGAAAAAGGATTTGAACCCCCTGATGGTGCTTTGACACAATTACTGAGCTTGGTTGGACAATTGGGCTTTACTGCTCTCGGTAATTTTCTCCGGAGGCTGAGAACTGCCCTGACATGGGGGCAGTAAAAGAAACTCATCTGACTAAATTTCATATAGTGCTCCACAAAATGGCCGAGTGCAGATATATCTGGCTGAGAGCTACGTGTATGTGTGAAATGGGAGAAATCTGACCACTGTCCCTACCCACAATGCAATAAACCTCTCCCACTAGCAGAGCACAAGACTTTTATGCTTTAATAGCTAATTACAGACAGGAGATTCATTCAGCACTATTGATAACTTATTACTACCTCCACTTGATACTTGTCAAGAAAATATCGCACCTGTCTTGGAAAGGAGTTTCACCACATCCACTGAAATGGGAGAATTGTAAAGTATCCCCACGGTAAATAAACATTGGTATCAGAACCTGAACTAAATATTTTCATTTCTTTTTTGCATTTTGTGCCTGGTTTCTTTAGCTAATATGAACACTCTAGAGAATAATTTCCAACAAATAATTTCTTTGACAAATTTATTCTCATTTTCTGCCTGTGAAATACCATTAATGTATTGTGCTTTTAAAGACTAACTCAAATGTTTTTCCATCTTTTGCCCTAATGATTATAAATATTTGGAATTCAAGCTATGCTGCTTAACAGGGAGTCGTCAGACAGCTTCTGTGGTGCTTCTGAATTTTCTTTCTGATAGAGATTGAGTTAAGAAATCTGGTGCAAATGCTCGTAGCGCATAGCATGGAAGTTCACTTCCAAGTAGTTTGGAGTTCCCTCACCAGAAACGTTCTTGCTGGTTTGACTGTTTATTGCACGTGAAGTCAAAAGGGGAATGAACGTGCCTGTGGCGCATGAACTTAGAGGAGGGAAGGATGCCTTTGGCATGGGTTCCCCAGCCTTCTCAGCACATGCGTCAGCAGCCCTGCAGTCCTGCCTTTCTCCACAATGGAGCGTGTCAGGCCTGCGGGAGCGGTGGTGAGCTGGGACCTTGCTAAGAAGCTTGCAATGAGCTTCTCCTGGTGAAACCTGCGTCAGTGCCCTCGTTAGCTGAGGATAAAATGGTGTCTTCAAAATGCTGTTTAGTAGAGGAATGCTGTGCAGACTGACCATTTTCTTCAGAATGGTCTTAATACCAGGCTTTGCCATTTCCCAGAGGAGACCATCAGTTTGTACCATCCGCTATCGCTCTTTAGGCAGGACTGGTGTAAAGATTTTGAGACTATCTAGAATCTCAGCCTTTGGGGAAAGATACTGAGCTTCAGAGTGGAGGAGATTCTTTGCATTGGAAACTTGTTTATTTATGTGAAAGGAAGGTATTGATAGAACAGTATGCAAAGAATACGTCTGGTGGTCCAACGTGTGGCTGCATCTTGGGAGAAGAAAGAACAAAAATTGCTGAAGTTTCAGCAAATTGGCTTACTTCACTTTAACTCCTCCTTTCCTTGATCTGGGATCCCTGCTAGCTGTTAGTATAACCACAGCTGATGCTTGTGGTAGACTCACTGACTCTGCCTCTCTTGGTCTCAAGTATCCCCTGTAACTTCACCTTTATTCTGCTAAATAATACAGCCCATTGTCTGCAGTTCCCCTCAAGACATTTCAAGCAGTTCTTAGTGTCAGCTGTAATTCTGTCAGTAACTCAATCCAGGATGGGCTCTCACTGTTTAGCAATGCTCTTGAACTCTGTAGCTCCTTGGAAGCAGTTGCTAAATTAATGTAAACAACGCCCTTGGGATAATAGACGATACTACTTTTTTATTTTTTATCTGTAAATAAAATAAGACTCATTTCGACCGGGAATGCAACTGGCCTGGTAACGTGATCCCAGCCTGGGCTAGCTTCAGAGGTCACATTTCTTTATCGGAAAAGGAGTCGGTCCTGAATATGAACTTAATCAGGGTCCCACACTTGGAAAGAACAGCACATGAGATAAAATATGGGAACAAAAATATGGGATGAGATGTCATATTTTCTTTTCGTGAGAGGCCAAGTGTGATCAATAGATGGTTTCAAGAAAACAAAGCATGTGCAGAGATGCCAGTATTTCTGTGTCAGCTGCTGAGCGTTATTCCTGATCACCCTGTTGTTGATAGATTTAATAGCTTGGATCAGCAGCTACAGAACATCCTCCTGGCAGCTTCCTGTGCGGGGACGACCAGTCTCTACCTTGCCAGCCCTGGTCAGGCTGGGGAGGAATGAGATGCACCCAGGCAGCCCGGCTGGGACTCGGGAGGTGCGGACACTGGAAAATGGAGCGAGCCTGGTGTTGCTCTCGCATGTCACCCGGCTCCTGCGGCAGGGGGAGGCGGGTGAGCAGGGCGAGGAGGTAGTCCAGCCCCTCTCTCATGTTGCCAGTACCCAGTCTGTTCTCAAATGTTTTGTGGCATCTAACTCATTCCTGTAGATATGTAGCTATAGATATAGAAAATGTGGCTACCGGGGTAACTGTGTTATGTAGCACAGTAATAACTTAATGCCAAGATAAAGGCAGCACTCCTTTAAGATATATATGTGCTGCTCGTAGCCATGTATGAAGACAGCATATAATACCTGTAGCAGAGACATATCCTCCCTTAACCTGAGCAAACATATATTACCCCATTGGCTTTAGTGAATTACTCTGAAGCAATGTAGTTTTATGCAAGAGCCCTATTTGGCCTGGTAGGTCTAAGTCACTCTTGGCAGAAGGGCACAGGCTTCCATGGCCGAGTCTTCAAATACTTTGCAATAATGAGAAGAGAACCAAGTAAATTTCTCCAGTCTTGTGTCACCTGAATGATACATTTGAATTTATTTATTTTTTTTTTAAATCTCATTGAAAGTGGAATGTATGTGTTTTTGCAGAGTCTGGCACTCTGGGATGCTTTGGCACTTGCAAGATGTGGGCATTCCCTATGCTTTCCTGTGCACCAAAGCGATTCTGGATATAGAAACCTAAAATTATCAGAGCAAGATCCACCACTGCATACTGTTGGAAAACTCCAAGTAAGTACCAGCATGTTACTTAAACCTAGTTAATTGGTGACTGCCTTTTTCTAACACAGCAAAGTCAGAACTAGCACAAGCAATAAAGGTAAAAAACAAGTAGAAAAATGCATATGTTGTCTTCCTTTTTTTTTTTTTTTAAAATTTCTTTTTCCCTTATTTCTTATTAGTCATCTTCTCCTGACTCTCTTCTTGTTGCTGATGGGCCACATGGCAGAATTAAAGTCTGGCATGGCATAAGTGCATTAATCTTATCCAGGCAGGATCCCTGTCGTAATTCTCTGTGGTATGTTCAAGGAAGTTCTTTTTTTGCCGCCTGCCTGAAATCACGGGCTCTGCTGGTCTGGATCTTATTCTGTATTATGTAATAACTGGTTGACTTTTTTCAAACAGTGCCCTGACCTCTTTTTTTTTGTTTTAATTTTTTTGAGGTAATCAAAGGATATATCGGGGCTTTTTCAAATGCATGGCAGACAGAAGCTGAAGTACCTAAAATGGCAGGCAATGTAAACAGCTTGTCAGATTTTCATACTTGCCACAGAAAGTCAAAGCAGGTAATTTCTGCAATTGAAATTACTTGTATTTCTTTTTTAGATGCAGTTGAATGTGAACACTTTACCTGTCCCACATAGATTTTTTTCCTATGATTGTAAGAGAGATTTGGAGTTTTGTGACACATCAAAGCAAGCTCTCAGGTTTACCAAAAATCTCCAAAATCACTCAAGCTTTTAATGTTTCTTTGGGGTCTCATTCATCAAGCGTAAACCATGGCCCTGAAGACGCATGTCAAAAACTGTCCTCAGGAGGAAGATGGGTTGGGATGGAGAGGAGAGAGCTGCCTTTGAACGGAGACAGCATCCCCTCAATGATGGGGGCTCTTTTGGTTTCATCAGGCCCATTTGGCTCCTTGTAAAACTAGTCCAGCTATGGGGGTCTCCTGCAACGCACATACAGTCTTGCATGGAAATAACCTATTAATTACTGCTACTGAATTCTCTGAGATGCTGGGAAGCCTTAGTCTAGGTTTTTATTTCATATTGTGAGTGAGATAAAATTGTTTGGGCTCTGAAACCCACCCTATCTTGTGTGCTATGTTCTGATGGCCTGGGATAGAGTACGAGTGGAATACAGACAGAGACGAACCTGTGTTAGTGTGGGCTTTGTGACAACAAATTTCATGTTTGTCTCTCTGTGTGCTCATGTGTGCTCAACGGAGGCCAAGACCTCAGGGTTTTTCCCACCCCTGCCTTTGGGTAAGGTACCCATGAAAATGCCACCATCTTTGAAAAGATTCAAACCCATACCTTGCACTTCATGCTTCCTTTTATCTGTTAACGTGGTATCTGTACTCTCCCGCAGTACTTCTGGGGCAGTTGGAAGCAATCAGACACGGCTTCCATTTGCTCCGAGAAGGTGCTGCTGCATCCCGGCTAAAGAGAGGACAAGCACAGGACTCACAAGTTTCCAGGTAGTCTAATCCCCCTCTTCCCTTTCACTGAAAAAGCAGACATGGAGTTACAACTGTAACACAAATACTTGTATAAAGTGTCTTCTTTCTATCTGAAACTTATTCTGCAGCTCATCAGTGTGGCACCTGAAACCTGCCAGCTTAAATGGATAGGCAGTAGCAACAGCTCTTGTAGGATCTTCAAAATAGTTCTTCTGTTTTCAGGGTACAGGAAGCTGTTCCGGGCTGGGGAGGATTTGGTGGAATATAGCCGACACTGAAGGAGGCCTTATCTTTGACAAAAGTACTTGTGTTTTGGTAAGTAATGCCCTGAAACCTCTCTCATGCATTCTGTTTCTCAAATGCTGGAAAACACGATGCCTAAGCATACTCAGTACAGTGCGCTTAGACTTGCTGAAAGCGGATTAGGAAGATTTTTTATAACTTCCTGCAAAATTGCTCTCCCCTTCAGTAAGTTTTTACAAGTGTCTTGGATGGAATTTTTAGGATTTTTTCAAGGTTCTTGAGACTGTTAATAATACTGCACAGGGCCTCAGGGAATGAGCAAGATGATCTAACAGGTTGTTTCCATCTCTTATTTCTGTGTCTCTTTGATTTAAGGATTTTCTGCATTTATTGGCTGCTGCTTCTCTTGGCCACTTTATACACTGTCTAGTGATTTTACCAATCATAGGTAATGGCAGAGGCTACTTGAAACACCACGTTGCCATGGAAACACAATAGCATCTATTTGGGTCTAACCTCTCTCTCTCCCGTATCAGCCCCCATGGGAAGCAGAAATTCAGGCCTTAAAAATTAATCAATTTGATGTTAAGTTTTGGAAGTGATTTTCTTTTGGTTGCCTGGGTTTCCTGCTGGATGTTCTCATGCAGATTTAATTATTTACGCTCCTAATACTATATTAAAATTACAGCAACTAATTATTAGCATCAGTAACATTGTAGTTACCAGAGCCATCATAACTCCTATTATTACTCCTATTGTTGTTATTATTGTTTGTTTGCTCAAAAGACTAATTGGATTCCTGCTCCAGTCATCTACTGCTGCAGCCATGGAGGGAAACTTTTAGCGTAATACGGAGAGTGAACCCAGCGAGACCTGGGCGAGACCTTGGGGGACGCGCGGGGCTGATGAATCCTGCGCAGGAATGTGCCTCTCGCCAGGGGCCCGGCGCACAGTGCCTGCTTGGCTCTTACACCGAACCACATTTCTTGTGTGTGCAGCCACTGATCACGATTGGTTCCCAACCCCCTGCAACCTCCCCTTAGCACACGCTGCTGCAGCCTCGTATTTGGAGACCTAGGACTCAAGGCTCTTTTCCCCCCTTTTACTGATGGTTTTCAGATTCTTGTTCCTCTTCTGGGGAAGCGCTGGCCATCGCGTGGGCTGCAGCCTGACACAGACCCTGTACAAGTTCCTTGTCATGATTCAGTGGTCACTTTAGCCTGTAGAATTCTGTTATTTTCTCCTCTTACTCCCATTTAAGAATGGCAATGTCTACAGTCAAAGGGAAGGAAAGCACCTTTATAATAAAAGTGCCGGGGACCGCCGTTCCTATGCTACTTGCCTCAGACAGGCAATAAGGCTTTATAATTGGGTGCATAGAGAACAGTAATTTCAGGTAATCTTTAATAATTTGCAGCTTCAAGGAATCCATGGGAACCAGAGCTTTTTGTTGTATTCAGTCCTTGTGAGTGGCGATGTTTGGATCAGTTTACTGACACTGCACACCCTAGTGAGCACACGCTCTGGCATCAAAGAGCAGGCCAGTGCTGTGATACTTCAAACGGGGTGGAAAAAACCCACACAGCTATTGTTTTAAATTGCCATTACTGATTACAAAGAGATACCAAAGGTCGATGCTGCTGAGTTTTGCCTCATTAAGAGCTGAGCAGATCCAGGCCCACGGTGGACTGTGTACTAATAAAGGCAGGTTATCAGAATTGCCTGCGTCTTCCAGCTGCTTTTCTACAGCGACTGCTGCTCCCAGAGATGGCTGGAGAAGGAAAAAAATTATAAAGACTTTGCAATACGAACGGCAAACAAATACCACGTCTCAGCTCACTCAGAAATGACATCAGATCTTGTCCTGGTCTATGGGAATAGGAAGTCTTTAAGAATTTTACCTAAGAGTTGGCTTTTACAGAATTTGCTTAAACTCTAGGCCAGCAGTTCCTCGCAGTGAGAACGCCAACAAATTTATCTCTAGTTAAATAAAGGAATTCAGTGAGGAATAGCCCTGTAAGAATGGTTTATGCTGCAAAATCTTAGTCTTGCCAGGGCTGTATTAGGAAATTACAGATGCAAAAGTAGGGCCCCTGTCTCCTCTGCTCCCGTGATTAGATCAGGCTGTAATCTTTCACTACAAAAAATGGAATCTGTGGAATCTCTAAAGCTTTAGGAGGCAATTTTAAAATATAAATGAATATAATCAGCTGTCTCAAAGTATAGACTGCCTGTGTTTGAGGAGAGTCTTAAGCAGTAACTTTGACATAGCAAGAACTCCTGACGTATTTCCAAGGAGCGTTTAGTCCGAGACCAACAGCTCACAGAGGCTACCTGCGCCTCTCTAGGATGGAGCTGTGCACAGCCGGCGAGGAGGGTTCTGATGGCTTGGGCATGATCAGAAGCTGATTGATCACGCTGCCTCCTTAGTGGGAATGCTGGAACCATGCCGCTGTGTCTGGGAATGGCACGGAGCCCAGGGCCCCGCCGTGAGACGTTAGCGCTGAGCTTTGCTGGCAGTCTCATTTCTGTAACAGAAACTTATATGTTTTTCTTTTGTAAACAGCAACAGCATTGATGTCCTTGGTCTTGTTAAACTGAGTTTGCCTCTGTAAAATCTCTACGTAGTTCTTCTGGAGCTTGCAGTTCATCTGCCTGCTCTACACTTCTACGTTCCTTTGAGAGCTCCTGTTACTTTACTCTTCCCTTCCCTCTCCTGGCTAATGTGTTTCTGATCTGTACCAGCCTGTATAAAAACCCAGAGAGGAGAAACACTCTCTGCTCCCTTTCCATAAACTGGTAAACCTCTTCCTGAGACTCCACAACCCTTTGGAAGGACACAAAGTACATTTCATACTTTCCAGGTACAGTGCATGAAAATTCTGCTAAGTAAACACTATAAAGTAGGTTTTGAGAAAATATTAGTCACCATTATGCAATTCCAAAACCAAAACCACAAATAAAGTGCTAGTATATTTTGTTTTATTGGTTGTGACTGCAAATACTGTGTACACAAAGGAAACCTTTGAAAACCAACCAGCCTACAATTGTATGCATTTTACTCTTACAAGGCAATTTGTCTAGTAATCTCAGTGTTAATTTTTTTCATCTGGTATACACAGCTGATCCACCAGACAGTGTTTTCTGTAATACATCTGAAAAATCCACATAAGGTGATTTTTAAAAATTTTTTTTTGCTTAGCTCATTCTCCTTTTCTTTTTTTTAAATAATCTTACCAGCCCTTCTTTTTTGTCTTTGCTATTAAATGTAGTGAAAATGATGTTTTCATACACTGTCTTTTCACTTCCAAGTTTTCAAAGTAAATACAAGCAATGTGCACTCCATTTAAAAAAAAATGAACAAAGTATCTAAATCCTAATTTTTCAGGCCTGCCAGAACCGCATCTGTTTAAACATGTTACTTATGTGCATGTGTACAGTACAGGAAGCTGGAGTGCTTTTCAGAACTGCCTGGAGTTGTATCTTTTTTATTCTTCTCTTTCTCAAAACAATTTTAAATCTACAAGAAAGGTCAGGGGAGGTCACGATTCCTGACCCAATGCTGAACTGAGGTTGCCTGTACCGTCTTTTTGATGCTCCGACCAGGGTCACTGAACTGGGGGTTATTATTGGCTCCCTGTGTCTATGAGGCACAGCCTATCCCAAACAATTTTTAAATTACCACTGGCATGAGACTGTCAGGAAGGATAGTAGCTGGGAATGTCTAGACACCGCCGCCAAGACAAGCTCCCCCATCGCGGAGACAGGGTGCACCGAGGGGGGTCAGGGAGAGGGGCCGGGAAACTGCCCCTGGAGCCCCCAGGCTGAAAGACAAAACTCCCATCATGCGCCCCGCAATTTGCTCCAGGGGTTTAGCCAAAGAATTTAAGATAAGGAAATCTATAGGCCTTACAACTGGGAGAATTTTTAACTGCTTTATTGCTTTCCATAGATTCTAAAGCCAGCTGTCTGCTTTTATGAGCTCTTTAAATCACACATCACAGTATCTCTTCGCTTCAGTCACACTAAACTGTCTGAATTTATACAGATTCTTCTTGACTTTATGCTTTAGAAATTAACATCGAGGTATGATTTTAAGGTTGTATCAAAGAATTCTCAGCCTTTTGCAAAGCCGCGGCACTTTGCAGTGTGGGGCAGCTGTCTTTTCTGGTGTGTAAGGCACAGAGAGGTCACCGGAGTCTTTAAAGGTTCTTTTTCCTGTTCGTCGCTCTGCGACAGAGAGATTAAATCCACTTCCTAACCTCTCCAGCTCAGTGTCTGTGTTTTCACCTTGGGTTTCATTGGGTTTTTTTTCAGAAATTTCATCCAGAATGTGCTGGCAACTTATCTGATACTGTTATATCAAGAATTATTAATATCATAATTCACACATTAATAAACACTGTATTATTTATAATAATGATACAGTCATTTTGAACTTTATACTGAAGGATATTTTTAACAGAAAAATGCCCTGATTTGTCAGGTTGGATTGCATCTAGTATTAAAGTTTCGCCCAGATTTGAAACAAATCTGAAACATAATTTTGAAATAGAAATGATTAATTTTAATTCAGTTTTTGAGAAGCTATTATTTATCTTTAAAATCTCTGCCTTCTGTCAGGTATTAAAGAGCTGCAGTGTCTGTAACACCCAGTCTGGCTGCAGAGAGGGGAGGTGACACCACAGTGCTGCAGTCAGCAAAGAGCTGCTGGAGGCTGCCTGAGCTGCGGCTGCATTTTGGATGTGACCAAGGACTTTAGACTTTTATCCTGCCACCCTACACCAAATATAAAATGCTGCACCATCTGTCACTGACGGCTTCTTCCAGGGATACGGTCTCACCAGGACCCCCTGTGCCCCAGCCCCCTGGACCACTGCTGAGAGACGCCCGGCTCTGAGGGGTGCCCTGGGCCAGCCCCAGCCCCACGGGGCCCCTTGGCCCGGTCCCCAGGGTGTCCCAGCGGGGTGGCAGCCTGGGCACCAGCCCCTGCGATCCCACGGGGGTTCTCCTCTCCATCGGGCACCCCCGGGGGACACTAACAGGGCATGAAGTGCTGGCTTCGGTTCTTGGGGTGCTTTGCAGCCGCCCCCTCCCACCAGCGGGACACAGCCCTAGCACATGGTGCCGGTGGCCCTTGCTGGCCGCTAGCTGGTCACCGGGCCAGCAGCAGGGAGCAGCCCCTTGCCCCGCGCTGGGGCTGGAGGCCGGGGGTGCTGGCGTCCCCTCTGCAGGAGTGGGCGCCCTGCAGCTGTCCGTCCGGCTGCTGAGCCTGAACCGCTCCTCACAAAACCCCAGGTGGTTCTCTGAAGACAGCTGAATGGTTATTATTTCCCTAAGGAAAAGTAAAGCTGTACGAAAACTGGAGAGCTTTCCCTTATGTCCCTTGTTAAATTCACCATTTTCCAAAGGGACCATTTTCCCGCTCCTCCACTTGGCCCCACCATCACACTGTTTTATGGTACGTTTAGGCTAATCTGCATGGCAGTGGGAAAAGACTTTCCATTGCTTGGTTCCCAATATTTGATTCCTTAAACCCACGCTTCACTTATATTTATACTGTAATAGCAGTGTAGCACCTAACGCAGCAGAACTCCAGCTCCTCGTAGTTAAGCTGAGAGCAGACGCGGAGCGATAAGGACATCAGTTTGCTTAAAATGGAGCAGTGACTTCGTTTAGCACCCCTGTCACAAAGTTCGCTCCCTCACTCTGTCACTGAGTAGAAAACGGCCTAACGCAGCCCAAGCCGAATTTGCAGCATAAATTAATTTACATTTCAGTTGTTAGCTTATGTGGAACTTAATAACAAAAGAAAAATAACCCAAAGAGATGATACCACACACGCTAATAAACTTTTAAAAAATCAGTGGCGTTAGGGAAATGACAGTCCTTACCTTGTTCCCAGCAGTAACCTTTCAGCTGAGCAATTATCACATCCGTGCCTAAGCCAGGGATGGAGGATTGCACGTGGATTTATGGAACGAAAGGAAAGATGCTTCCGCTCACCCGCTGCTGCTTTTTAGCCCATCCAGAGCATCACCGAGGGCGCGCCGCTGGGAAGCGGCTTACAGTTGCTAAGGTCGTCACAGTCCTCGAAGGGCACAGGTAAAGCTCTGCTTTTGGGGTTGCGCGTTTTCGGGCGGTGCGGGGGTGCAGCTGTGACGCAGTTGCTCCGTGTCCCTTGGCAGGTGCCCTGGGGCTCTCCTGGGTGTCCCCTGCCTTCGCGCGGGGTGGCACCGGCAGGAGCAGCGAGGGACATCGCCTGCTGCAGCCCCGTGACATCCTGGGAAAGAAGAGCTGTTACACGAAGTTTGAGGACAATTTTTAGCTCTTCCGTTTGCTTAACTACATTGGAAAATTAATGCATATAAAGCAGTGCACTTCAAATTCCCCACATAAGATTAGCTCCTTCTGTGGACACAATTTGGTTTTTTAACAAGAGACTCTTGTTCCTCCATTAGCTTAGTCCCTTTTTAAATGCCTCTTAGCTGATCAGGAAGAAGATGCTTTTGTGCCCTCAACGGGAGTTAATCAAGAATGGTTGAAGCAAGTTATTTTACGCTGGCTGGCTTCGGGAGCTGACCTTCATCTGCTGGGATTTTCAGCCTGGGTGGGACTACAGGTCAGTGTATCTTGCATCTCTTTTTCTTATGTCCTATAATAATTGTGTAGTAAAATAGTTTTTTTTTTCTAAAGTTGCATTTGCCTGTGAATAATCCTGTTTTAAACCAAGACTCTTTCTCATGAACTCAAGTACAGCTTTGCGTGGCAACAGATCCCATTTCAGAGGACACAAGAAAAATTGGTCTGCTTCCCTGAAGGCAAATGTTTGCAGAGAACTATGTTGCTCAGATATGACCTGCCTATTACTGCTTCAACCTGTTAAGGCTGAGATGTAAGTGCACGTGAAAATAAGGAGCCTTTTGTGACTGCTCACGCTGGCAGCACCTCTCTGCTGCCTCCGACCCGGCTGGACCCAGGTGTCCGACCGCTCGCACCGAGGGCTGGTCACTGGTGAATTTCGTGGATAAACCGAGTGACAAACTGTAGTGGGACAAATTGACCGAACACACTTTTAGCTACCAAGGGGTAGACACCTGAATACATGAAGGGGCAGGATCTAACCTGTGCTTGGCCAACCGGGATAACGGATACACAGGGCAGCTCAGCAAAGCTGCCGGGAAGAAGTGGGGCAGGAGCCCAGGCAAGAGCAAAGATTCCCCCGAGGTCCCAGAAGCGTTACCCATGAGCAACGTGAATTTTGTAACCTGTGACAGTCCTGCTGGTTTGGCTGAATGTATGACACCTGCATATGGCATAAAAATGCATTTTCACAGAAAGATGAGTCACATCTCAGGCAATGGTCGGTAATTTCTGCCAATATTTCTGTTTAGGCTGCAGAGCAAACAGTTCCCTCACCTGCGAGCAGCACAACACCATACCCAGCCTTTCGCCCCGCAGCAGAGTCCGGGGCTGTATCTGCCACAGGGTCGTTTGCTGTTTCTATCCCTCCTTCTGGAGAAGCCCCTCTTCTGGAGAATCCCATTTACAACTAGCAAAGTAATTTAAGAATAAAAACCGTACCATGAACCAGCATGAAGACGCTCCCCACATAAGAGTGCAGATTATTCTAATGAGCTAAGTTTTTACATCCCAGTTGTGTCAGACATTAAATGTTTATATTTAAGCAGGTAATTCCCACTATGCCAAGGGAAGCGCTCCCAGGTGTGTGGGTGGGGATGGAGGGAACGCTGGACTTGCCCCGGTGCCGTTGGGGAGCCAGGAGAGCTCAACCTGCTGCAGTTACCGGTGGGGTCTGCAGGAGGTTGCCGCGTCTGACCTGTGGGTAAGCTCATGCAGAAGTGCAGAGAGTTAAGTATTTAGTGTGATTCTTCTCACCTTTTCTTTCCCTAGATAGATGAGTGAGGTGTAGGAGCGAGCTCTGTGCAGGTGCCAGGAGCAGCCCGTGCGTTACTTTGGAGAAGCCCCATCCCGAGTGTCCGCAGAGAGAACAGGGATGCCAGGAGCCAGAGTGGGCGCAGAACTGAGCAGAGGCAAGAGAAGGGGCAGGGATCATGGGGCTGTTCAGCCTGTGGCAGAGAAATATCTTTACCTTTCGCATAAATTCAGATTCAGTGAAATTATAGGTAAGAAATTTGAGTAAGAGCGACCTGTTTTAAAAAGCTGTATTATTAACCCATGAACTCAGTGCCATCAGAACATCCTGGGGCGGGGGCAGTTTCAGGAGTCAGAGGACGATGGGGAAGGTGTGTGGATAAGGAGGCCACGCAGACCACAGGAGGTGCAGACCTCCTCCCTGGGGCCACGCACCCGGCTCCGCGGGGAGCTGGGACCTTCTCCATCCTGGCCGTGACGGCCAGTGCGAAGGGAGCAACCGCTCATCTGCTCGATCCGGTAATTTTTATCCACCTACGGCAAACACCTTAAAACTCAATAGTAAGGCAAATTATTTGTGGAGCTAAGAAAAATGTGTGAGTTACCTTCTTCAGTTACAAAGCACCCTTACCTGCCACGGATGATATCAAGGAACCTGTGGTTGACCACCCCAGCGCCCCTCCTCGCCCGGGGACTCTGGGACTCCCTTTTCTGATAGTTGTCATGTACTCTTTGTATTTTTCTCTTTTTTTTTCCTCCCTAGGTTTTCACATTCTTGTTTCTACACAGGTTCACAGTGTCTTTGATTTGATGCGTGAATAATATACTTGATGGGATGTGTGTGTGTATTCTCTTTCCTCAGAGGCTGCCTCTTGCCCCGATTTGTGTCATCTCCTGGGCAAACATCTCAGTGTTATGGGTTAGAAATTCACTGTGGAAGTTGCAAAATTATTGTAACAAGTAAGTAAAATACAGCAAGAGAAAATGAGCATTTCTCTATAGGTTTCTCAGTCACAAGAACACCATTGTTTTAGTGATGAAATACACAGCAAGAAGCAGAAAGTTGCAGGTGCCGTGTTCACAGAATTTTGAAAATAAAAATCTGTATGATGAGCGTACAGAATGAAATGAAAATAGTTTGTGTAAGAACAATTGTCTTTATAAATTTGGGAAGATTTTCACAATTATGTCTTATGTTTTGTACGTAAAGTCACTTGCCCACCTAAATATAAATCAAGTCTTCAAAGAAAAAAAATAAAATTTGTTGTATGTAGTCTGAAAATGTTCAGTGAAAAAACCTTAAAAAACAAACACACTTGAATGATGCCAAATTATTCCAATCCAATTAACTTGATTTTAATCTGCAACATTTTGTCTGTGGTTTTCATGTGGTTTTTTTTCTAATTTTCTGACGTGTTGATTGCTGTTAGCTCACAGTAAACTAAAGCTGAATGTGAGCATGTTTATAAAAAGTTTCGTCTCTCTACATAGGCTGCTAAGTAAATACCTTTTTTTTTTTTTTGCCTAATCAGATCAACTGCAAGGCATTCTTATTGCAGTGATAATTCAAAAATAGGGTCTTGTCGTGGAAGCGAAGTATTGTACTGTATAGCACTGCCATAGTGTAATTTCACTTATCTTTGGTGGAATTCTATATTCTGCTTTTGACTTTTTAAAGTACTTCAGTGTATGGCGATATTTATATTCTATGAAAAAATCTAAGGCTGCAAATAACTAATTTTTATTCTTTAAATCATAAGAGCAATTTCTGTTATAATACAGATAACTAGAAAAGGCTAGCCGTTTGGAATTTGCCACTAATCTGATCCATACTAATTGTATCGAGTGTGATTTAAGGAACATAAGTCCTATTATTAGCATGTTTAATAAAAAGAGCCTCTGATTCTTCCTGTGGACGACTATCAAATCTATTTGCACTTAGGATTTTACTTTCAAGTCTAACACATTTCAAAAGAATTTGTATTTACTGATCTTCATAGTAAGTTGCACTCAGTTTTAAGTTTAACTTGTATGATGCATTTAAAACAAGAAGGTGACAAGAATCTTGTTAGATCAAACATAGACTAAATGCTCCTAAACTAGAGAACCCCCCCAAATTATTAGGGAGAGCAAGTGTCAGACTCTTGCCCTCTCACCCCCCTCCAAACCTAGATGATAGAGGCTGATTTCAGCATGTGATAGGAACGCATCTGGGAAAATTAATTCCAAAAGCCTACGAAACTGGATGTGCAATTTTGACACCTAGTCATTCCAGAGCAAGAATTCGTAATATAAAATCAGGGCAGTAAATCAAGGGATTTTGTCACAGTTTCTTGTCATGCTGATACTCCAAACAGGAACACTCACACTGCATGCTACAGAAAAAAATGCTTTTTAAATAACTCTTTCTTTTAACTTTTCACCACTAATCAGCTGTGATTGTGCGCTTCTACCTATATGACTCATCTGATATTACACTGCGTTACTCAGAGAAGATTTTAAGCTCTGAGAAGATGAATTTGATTAAACTTGTGTTTTCTAAAATACTATCCAAACGAAAAACATTTTGAGAAGAGCACTAATAGTTAAAAAGAAAAATAATGGAACTAAATATGCTATTCTTCCCTTTAAAATATTTTTTTTGGTCTTTTCACTCATCTCTTTAAGATGCATTCAAATGTAGTTTGAATTAAAGCAGATTCTGTGGTGGACTACTTTCCATTAGCTAATAAAGAGTAAAATTCAGCAGATAACATATTTTTAAAATTTTATCTCTTCATCAGTGTGGTAGTGTAGCAGATAAATTGGCATTCTGATTTGCCAATTTTCAGAGCATTCAGCTTCCAAAATCTCTGCATTCTAAAACATCTAAATATCATATTTAATTTCTAAAAATAAAAAGACTCTCATATATTAATTTATTGTGAGGGGGAAGCAATAATATAGACACGGTTTCAGCCCTAAAGATTTTTCCAGTTACATTTTTCATTATGCTTTAGTTTCTCAAGCAAGGTATATAAAGCGTCTATTTTGTCTCTCAGTCTTCAATCCGAATTTAATATTAATTCCTATTGAATCAAATTCTTCAAAGTCTGTAATAAGCTAATTCTTTGTTGTAAATTTTAACATGGGTGAACTTAATTTTTCAGAGTACAAAGGAGCTTATGATAAGTAGTTGTGAAGTTAAATAGAAAACCCGGGGAGCAATACTTATGAAGAAATGTGGCCAAATGCATTTAAAATGCAGAATATTTAGGACATTGCTAATAACTAAATCCTTTTCTATTCTCTGGTTAGCTACAGCAGCTGGTGATTTTTCAGTTTACAGGTACAGTATCAGTAGCATAGCATTTATTTTGTGACAAAGGAATATAAGTTGCCTTGGAGATTTTTAATTAACTCTTCTCCTGTAGCTCTGCCTGCTTATCATTTCAGCAGTTATTTAAGCTTCACATCAGATTTTGGATATTGTTCTTCAGAAATGTCTTCTTAATCTCCCCAAATTAGCATTTCAGCAAAACAATGTTTCCGTAATGCACCATTCATTCCACTTTTTTTAAAGGTACAGTTTGTATTTACACCCATTAATTCAGCCTTGAAAAGTAGAGGAATCCTAAAGAGGTGAACCTGTACGAATTCTGCCACGAAACCAAATGAATATTTTTATTCCGAACAAGAGAAGTCATGGTGATTACTTTCCTACCTTTAATCAGACTAAGATACTTCTTAATCAGTTTTTATGATTTGTTCTTGCCAATAAACTAAGGTGATATTAGATAATTTTTTGAGGAACCGGGATTACTCAGACCGATGTATTTAATGCAGTATTATTAATTTAGCAAATATATTTACCTTGCAGAATCTACTTAACTTGCTCATTGCCATTTTGGGAATGGCTAATTTTCTCAACCAAGTGAGTAAAGATAGATACATTTTATAAATAAATAAGAAAATAAAAGAGAATAAAGCTGGAAGAGGCAGGAAGTGCTGCTTCAGACAGTCACATCCCCAGATGCCAGAAAATTTTTCCCTGTGCTGTTCTCTGTGAAGGTATGAAATTTACTATTATCAGAGCCGTTAATGTCATTCACCTAACAGCCAGGTTCTGGCGGTGGTTTGGGGTTTTTTTTTCCAGATGAATTATAAATGTCATAACTGCTTCCAAGAATACAGAATCAGAAGCCTTTTCTACCCTGAAAATGGAGGGATGAGTTTGAACAAATATGATTTACAGACACAGGGTTAATGCCATAAGCTAGAGGGAGCTCCACCACAACGAAATACAAAGGTTCAGCTTCATTTATCAATGTGCTTCCCTGGCTTTGTCTGCTCCTGAACATAAAAGACCCGGTTTTATTGCAGATATTATCTACACCATTCTGTGATATGAATGTTATTGTTTAAACTGTTGCTGAGACATAAAACAGCTGAAACCCTCTACCAGCACCATATTTATGCCAAACCTTTTGATAAACACGCAGTTCTTTTTGTTCACCATCACTGTCTTTGTCTTCATCTTCATACTCAGCCATCTTTAATGAAAATGCATCCTCTATAAATCCAGAGCACAGATATGCTTTGGGAACTGATCTTGTACCTTAATTGTGCAAGTTAATGTCCATCAGTTGTGCAAGAATTCTGGGCAAGCCCCAAGCTCTGCGTCTGCAGATGCGAATATCCTCCTGTTTCAATTATTCCACAGTGCTCTTTCCGAGGCAATTTACACCACAAATTCACCCTCCCGACAACCCGTTTTATTCCACAACTGGGCTTAAAGAGTGATCGGCCAAGTCGGGTTAGAATGATCTGCTTTTAAAGGAAGTGTGGCTGTTATAACCGGAACATTAATAATCTGTTTGCTTCTACTGAGCATCTTGGAGACAAAGTAATCCATTAACAGTTCCAATAATTCTATAGTAAGCTTGTTACCCATTCCGTAGTATTGGCTGAAGGACAGTATTTGTTCACTATTATTATTAGACACAATTTCAGTATAAGAACAAATTTTAGTTTATTTGCATCCCTGCCTCACCTCTGTGCACTGAAATTTCCTAGCCTGCTTTCGAGGCCCTTCTTTCTTACCCCTGGTCCTTGATCTGAGCAGATGGTATTGCTCTAGTCATAGAGATAATAAGAAAGCACCTAATATCTTCTCATTGATTTTTGTTAATGAAATACCACTTCGCAGAGAAAGCAAGAGCTGAAACCATCAAGGCTGGGTCGTGGCTGTGTGAATGAACTTTATTTTTGTCTATATTGGGTATGAAATTCACGGTGAATCATTTATTAAATTAATTTGGACTCTTTCCTGTTTGTGGACTACCCACAAGCAAATTATGACCTTATTGTACTTTTTAGAAACCATGTTATTGTTTTCTCCTGTGATTTTTAAAAACTTTCCAGTGTAATTGACCAACTCTTTTCTCCTTCTCCATTAGGCTACGGGTACCTGGTGCGTTTGGGTCAGTGGTGGCTGAGAGAAAATGGCCCGGCCGAAACCCCTGCGTTCACAGAGCTGGTTAGTTCCTTGTAGCCATAAACTAGTAAGTGCAACCTTAAACCAATATGTAGGTATTAATCTTAAGTATTATTTATTTTCTACTTTTAATGTTTCTTTTCCGACTTCTGAAGGGTGCTTGAATGAAGAAATCAGGATGTCTTTTCCTCCCATATCTTATGGGAGACATGGACTTATTTTGCTCCCTTTATAAGTTATGGCAAACTTACTGAGTTATTACTTACACATAGGTACATACCTGTGAAGCATTTTTTTATGCTTCTGTGCTTTAAAAAATAATTCTGAATGTATGAATATGAGGGGGAAGCTAGAAGTGAGCGTATGAAACCCAAAATATTAAAGTTCTCTAAGAGGCTGACAAAAAATTGCTGCTTATGCAGACACAGAGCCCTTCTCTTCCCGGGAAATTAAGTTGACCAAAATTGTCATTAAAAATCACTTGAGACTTTTCTGAGATGGATAAAAAAAGAAAGTCAAACTAGGATTCAATCTTGGATTGAACTTCTCGTGTTGGAGGTGCCACCTCTATACCAGCCTTTTGCAGAGCGGAAAACCAAGCGTTGTGTTGCTCCGGCGCAATGTCCAGCTTCCCGCAGTGGCTGGGCTTGGGAGATCAGCCCTGTTACCTGCGCAGGTGTCTGAGGGCCACAGAAAGAAACGTAACCTCCATTAAGCACGGGAAAGGAGCCCTCCAGTATGTCTGTGGTCTCTGCTGAAGGTGTGTGTCTGGGATGTTAAGCTCCATCTTGCGAGGATCCTCAGTAACATTAGTGGTCTCACAGGACTGGGTCCAAATCTTTATAAACATATCGCCTAAGAAGTCTATCCTGACAGATTTAATAACGCCATCATCATCATCATCACATGCTGTGCTCACGTCTCTGACACTACTGAAGGCTACCATGCATAATTAAATTACAATTCTGTTTTGCAGTGTTTTCAGGAAAGAGGCTTTTGAGGCCAGAGCAGTAAGATATGTATAGCAGATACATTTTGTGTTACAGGTTTACAGTATTGGTACAGAAAAGAAACAAAGCCCTGCCATGGCTTATCAGGAGTATCAGTTCAGAAACGGAGGCACAACAAGTAGAATACAGCATTAGAGTCTGTATCATCCCTATGTCAGGAGGAGCAAGGTGTCCCCTAACAGCTATCCCGCCTTTCTTCTTTTATAGGTTTTTTTTAAAGTGTCTCTTTATAGGTTTTAAAATTTATTTATTGATAGAAGTATCTTCTTCCAGGGTAATTTCCTTCTGCATTGCCATCAAGTCAATTACCTGCAAGCAAAAAGGGACAGGCAGGTGTTCCTCTTCCAGGTGGTTTGCCTTGTTCTCACCCCGACCGTACACCTGTATACCCGCAGCACGGCTCCGTTCATGCTGAAAAGATGGTAGTGGTGAGTAAACTCCTAGAAATTTCTGGATGTCCTACTTCTTACGGGATATTGATAGGAGAGCTGCACGCTTCACAGGCAGGTCTTGAGTCACCTGCCTTATTGTCACTGCCTTGCGCTTGTGAGCCGCAGCCCCGCGCCTTGGGGAGGCAGAGCGAGTCCCTGAAATGTCCCTCCTGCTGGTGCCACATTAGGCTTGCTCAGAGGAACCGGTAACGTTCAGATGGGCTCTGGCATGCGAAAGTTAACTGAGAATCTAATAGTTACAGACTTGTCTTATTGATATGAAGATACTTTCATTTCTAATTGAAAACACAAACTTCATAAAATGTCGTTTTAATTGGGCATCTTGTTCTAATCTGAACCGGTAAGAGTATTCAGGCTCGGGTAGCTTAGGCTGCTTTCAAAACTGATCGAGTGGATTTGCCAACCTAACCAACACCTCGTTCATTTTGGAACTCCCTGAATTCACCTTCCTTCAGAAAACATTGCTGGCTGCAGTCAGCATTGTAGAAGTGGTGATGTTGGATCTTGCCTGCCCTGTTCATTAATGGCTCTGAGTGGGAGCCTTGGCGTGGTCAAGGGCAGAGGGTCAGGGTCTCAGGGTGCTGTTCTGCTCCCACACGGACCTTTCCGGGGGCTCGGCAGTGCAGCTCTGCTCCTCGTTCTGCTGGAAGGTGATGAAAGTTTCAGCAGCGATGTTCGCAGTTGCAGGACCAGTCTTTACGGTGCCTGCGTATGGGTCAGATCTTCACCTTGTGGGGGTTAATGGAAAGACTATTATCTGCTTCAGTGGGCTCCAGAGCAGGCCCTGGATGAGTGGCAGATCCTTCTCAATAAGTATGCAAGAAATGTTTATCCTTCTGAGAACTCTGACTACAGAACTGGCATTAATTTGCAGGTCAGGACATTTGTTTCCAGGAAAATGCCTGAACTTGTTTCTTAAAGGATTTTAATTTCTGTAGCACAAAAGCAAAATACTTAATAATTTGTAAATATCCTCAAAGATCACACAAGAAAAAGGACTTCTTTTGAAAGTATTTTTCCTTTCCCTCTCTCAACTTGAAATAAACTTTCCAATGTAGAGGTTCTAAGAAAAATACTTTTTGGTCACTAGTGCCAAAACAAAACGGGTGCTTTCACAAGTCAGGGCGGTTACACAAGTGTTCACCAACATCTGCCTTAAGACCATGCAATTGTTCCCTGTATTTCCTTAAGAATAGAACAGAAAGGCAGAATGCGATTTCTGCGTCCTGTGCCTTTGATAATCGCTAAAGCCTTTTATCTGAGAAATTCTCTCTTGAGAATGTTTTTTGCTTTATTTGCTATTTAATATGAAGTATTTCAATATCAAGAAGCTCTTACTGGTTTTATGAACAAACATGCAAGAAGCGATGCTTGGAATTAGTTACCAAAGCACAGACGCTGGCCATCACTTTGGTGTCACAGTAACGGAGGGCTGGCGGAAGCAATACAGCCTGAAAGGCTTTCCGAAAGGTAATTTTAGAGTTAGCTCTTTGACAATCTTCAGTTTGTTTTCTGAGTTTGCTGAAAAGTCCTGCTCAACACCTTTGTGAACTGCCTTAAAACAATAAAAGAAGCTTTTAGGCAGTGTTTGTTTCTTTGGCGTATATGATACTGCCTTCGCCTTCTGATACAACCACTTGGGATGCAGCCTCATAATGCAGGTTTCCTGTCACACTGGCACCTCGCAGGTTGCCATAGTGACAGACATAAGAAACATTACTTCAGAAATGTTGCTTTATTACAGTTAAAGTGCATTTTGAAAAAGGATCAAATTTCAAGTTACTCCCTGTATTTTATATAGGAATAAGCAGAATTACTGGCTTCTACTAATAAGCATTAGTTCGAACGTGCCCCTCTCCCAGCGCGCATCCAGGGGTTGGTTTCAAGGTCCGGTATGTGCTTCCCACTGCTTTGAGGTAAAACGGGCCCGCAAGCCCCCCCCGCTTGATACATGCACGAGCACACTTTGCTGCTGTGCTACGTTCAGAACCGCCTCCGCTCTCAAAGAGACCGAGAAGTGCTAAGTCACTGCTGTATCTTTTATTTATAAAGAGCATCTTACTTCAGACTCCATCGATTTTGCTCACATTAATGTAGAAGATACACAGAGGGGGACAACTGGGGAGATTTCGGAAGTATTCCTGGCTGTGTTATATTCCAACAAATTAATCAAATAACAAGCATTTTGTAAGCAGCCGCGCTGCCTAGCACGCCTGTGCTGAGCGATCTCTCAGATCAAGGACGGGCTTCCCCAGGCCAGCGCGAAGCCTGTGGAGATTCAAGCCGAAAATCTCATCAGCCACCGTCTCCCCGCAGCGCAGGCTCCATCGCACAGCTGGGGCAGCCCGGGGCTACCAGCACCCCACCTCTCCGCTGATTAAACCTATCCCCACCATTTTGCCTAATCAATAAGATTAAAGGGTGCGCCGGCCAGGGGGAGGAGCTGGGGCACAGCTTAGAAACAGGTGAATTGAGGGTTTGCAGCAGGAATGTGCAGCCCCTGAGAGCCCTGCGGCCACTGGGCTCCCTGCCCCGCTGGCGCTGGTGGCCGGGGCACGGCCGGCACCGGCACAGGGCTATCTGCCAGCTGGGGAAAGGCACTCTCCACTGAAGCAGAAAGGCCTGAAGCATTTCATTTTAGATATTTGAAGATGTCCGTTAAAGATGCCGTGCATTAACGTGCTGTACAGGACCTGGCTCTGCTCATCCGCCCGAGCAGCTATCGCATTGCAGAGCACCTGGCGCAGGCATTCAGGAGTGCAGAGAAATGGTAAATCTTCGCTTTCCTCAGAGTTGTGCCTTTCCATTCCCTGTTTAACATCACTTTGCTGTACACAAGCTGTAAGCAGTTAAACCAGTTTGAAAGTACAATTCATACCTCATGAGCATTGCTGACTGTGCATTTAAAAACCTCGTCTGAACCAACCACAAAAAAAGACTATATTATTCCCATGGCTGATAGCTGTCCTGTCCAGAAGTTCCTTTAGAGGAGAACAGTTGGCAAATATTAATACCATTGTGATTAGTCGATTGACTTCCTAACAAATGAGGAATACAGGACAGAAAGATCTTACTACTTTTTGAAACAGAGCTTAGATCTATGCCTCAGATTTTACAGCTTGGTCTTTGACATCCTTTGCTTTCTGTTTCTGTAACTCACAGACAGAAATTATTTCAGTCATAGGCAAAAGGCAGCATTCAAGTCCTACGCTCTTGTGCATCTAGCTATATTTATGCTAACAGTTTATACTGACAGTACAGTCACAAAGTAAAATGCTGATTTCAAGCCTATCCAGCACGCTCCTTCCAAAACATACCGTCCAAGTCAGATTCCTGCATAAGAGAATAGCCCTACTGTTCTAACAGCCCCTTCCCTCCCGGCTGCTGTGACCCCTGGTTCCCTGGGCTGGGAACTCTAATGAGTTACTCTGAGATTCCCTTGGTGCGCCCCATGCCGTGAATGTTAATGGTCTTCCTATTAGGGAGATTAGACTTCTTATTTTACTTCTTGCTCATTCCTTGTCTTTCTACTTAAGCAGACATGACTCTATTTCCATTTATTTAACAGAGATCTTCAATTACCAAGACAAGCAACAAGCACTAGCATTGGATGAATTCTTGTCTTGCATAATTTTATTTTCTTGTCCAACAGTTAGCAACTGGGCAAAGAGGTAGATTAATGTATAATGCTCCAGGTGTGTTGTGACGCTAGAGAACAGTAAAAATAATTAACATGGGGAAAACATCCCTATTTTCCCACCTGGAAAAGATTGAACCTCTCTTCTACTGAAACTTTAAAAATAAGAGTTAAAGTAAGAGCCGAAACCTGGTATGGAGAACTGAAGACCACAGCTTGGGGTTGGCACAGGCACAGTGGTCACAGCGGGAAGTGTCTGCAGCTGTGATTGCAGGTGACCAGCAGTGGTTCCTCTGAGGGGTGATCCACGATTCGAACCATTTCGTGAATGAGGCGGGTGCAGAGCCAAAGGGCATAACTTGCTGCACTTGCAGCAAAGCCTGTGGAAGAAACCCTGTATCAGAAGGCTTTAGACCATCAGCTTGCCACAAAGAGGAAAGGGTTTGGCGTCAGGAGGGATGAGGCTAGCTGAGCATCTAACTCTTGAGCTTGAGTGAACCTGTGCCCTGGCTTTTCTCAGGTGTGGGAAACGGGCTGAAAGGAAGCAAAATGTGACAGACTTTATGTCTGATGGTATTCTGTAAACTCATGCAAACATTGTCTTTTCTTTCCTCATATCCCTGCATGAAACCACACACTTGTGGTTTGCTGTGTAATTAGTTTTGGTGCTGAGAGAAGACAAGAGAACTTCTTGTTAGATGGATTAAAGGGATCTGTGCTCTACGCCGTTTGAGTGACAAGAACCATGTCAGAGCAGACCGCTGCCAAGAGTGACAGCGCGCTCCCAGCGAGACGCCTTCTCCCGCTCACTGAGTGGCGAGGGCAGGCACCAACTAGCCCTGTCAAAGAGCAGCCACAGGTGACTGGGTCAAAACAGCCGGGGCAGAGCCGACAGAAGTCAGGCCTGAAAGCAAACAGCATGATTCCTCCTTGGCTTAGCTGAAGCTCTCCTGCTGAGACTTGTGTCTTCCTACCAGGAGAATCGGAAAATGCTTTCAGGTCTAAAAGGGGGAAGGGGAGGAGGTTGGCACCAGCTTTGAACAAGTATTTCCTAGGTTGCAGCCACCAGTTTGGAACAGTGTTTACATGCAATGTGCAGAAACAGTAGTCCTTGTACTTGTGTAAAAGAGAATGGAAAGTAAAATACGACGAGAAAAACAGAGCTCCCTTTTCCTGTGGCACAGTGTCAATGTATCTGAAATCCAGCCTTCAAGTCCATCAGCATCTGAAGCCAGAATAGAAGTCGGGGGAAGGAATGAGAGATTCCTTTTGAGTTTTCAGTTCCCAAGAGTTCTGCTAACAGCGAATGTCCGTGCAGCAGATAGCATGGAGAGCTGCAGAGAGGATGACTGTCCACGGGGCTTGGGCTTTTGCTACCCAGCCCTCGAAGTCCCCATGACTGTGGACAGCTGAGTGATGGCCTACCCGGATTTCTTAATCCTGCTTATTGCATTAAGATTATTGCTCGAAATAGCTGGTTCCCAGCTTCTCAGACTCTGGCGGCGTGCCAGCAGTGTCACAATTATTCAAGAAGTCAGCTGGTGAGGAATGAATGCGCCAGATTTAGATTCATAGAATTAATTCCTTGCTGGAAATAAACTTCCTCTCCTATGGAAGTCTACCTTAGTTCTGAAATCTGCAAACACATCAAATCTGCCTTTTCTGGGTAAACATATATACGGGTTAATGCAAATTTTAACGAGCATGAAAATCAGTGCCTTGAAATTATACGGTAAAGAACAGCCCATGAGACAAGGGGGTTTCTTTAACAATTTCATTCTAAAGGACTGAAAAGGGACGGGCAAGCTCTCACCAGCGGCTGCACGTGCTGCTGCAGAAGAGGCCTGAGGCCGGTGCGGGCACCAGGCGCTTCCCCGTCACCTCGTGAAGCACCAAGGCGGCACCTCCCCGGCCTCAGGAGCGTCCCCCGCGCTCGCTCCCCCGGCACACGTGCAGCTGCCGGCACAGACTCCTATGTCAAATACGTGTCTGTAGCTATAAAAGCATCGCCAGTGCTCAGGCTGCAGATGTGCTGCGACTGCGTCTGACCATGTGGACGAGCATCCTCTCATCGTTACCTTATGTTCTGCAGATCTTTGTGATCTTTACCTGTTGTGAATCATCTTATACCTCCACTGTCAGCTCTTCAGGGTAGATAATAATGATGGCAACATCAGTAAAGCTGCAGTTTAGACGGATTCATGTGTGGCTGAAAGATGTGTGCCAAAGCAACGGTGAAACTGTTGTGAAATGTTTAAGGAGTAATAGGGCAAGAAGGGCAAAGAAAGCGATTTAAATGCTCTAAAGAAGAATGAACAGCTGTGTAATACTGATGCAGGAGATGAGGAAATAAATCATTTGGTGATGATCAGCAAAATAATGGCATGAAAATAACCAGCAGGGTGACCACAAAACCAGACATGTGCAGAGGGTGAGGCTCAACATAACATAGCAGCATCACAGCCATTTGATCAATAGTGAGGGTGTTGAAGTTGAGAATTGCATGCAAAGCTGTCAGGGCACATATAAGCCATAAAATCTACAGTCTCTGGTTACAAAGTGACAATTGTCTTCTTTTTTTTTTTTTGCACCTTACTCTATGACTCTGAAATGTGGACAAGTTAGTACAAGAACATCAGAGGAACTAGAAATCATTAATCAACAATACCTCCAAGCTATTATGCTTATAAGTGTCAAGACCAAATCATGAGTAATGATTTTCTGCAATACATTTTTAAAAACTTTTAAAAAAATACTTAGAAAAATATCATCTTTTCTGGACTGCACTTTTTTACTAGCTGAAAGAAACGAATATATTAAACCACAGTGATATTTTAATGGACAGACATAAAATGCATAAAAGGGGCAGAAGATCTAGGAAGAAGATCTTGTCTATAGTGACTCAGAGCTCAAGAGCAGCAAGAGGTCCGTATGACACACTGAGAATGACTCGCGTGTTAGTTACAAACCGGAGAAGGAGGGCTTCTGCATTCATTTGCCATGTTGTGAAGTAGCCTAAAAATCACGAATCGGGCTTTTTAGCTGTCTTGCAACTCACAGAAGTCTTTGAAAAACTGAAATTCATGATGGGCAACTGCCACTAGAACTTCTTCTTTTTCACGAGTTCTTAGTGCATTGGGTTGTCTCTAATTTAAGAACACCTTTCAGCTTTTCTGGGCAGGAACTCTAACGGAAGGCACGCAGGCATCTGATATTTTCCTGTCGCCTAGGGTATTTGCAATATGATGGATGAACATTCAATGCTTTGCATACATCCTACTTCTGTTACCTCCTTTTTATCATCTGAAAATAGAACTTCTTATTAAACTTTTCCAGACCAGGAATTTCTTCATTGCATTTTAGATGAACAAACACCTCAGGAGAAATAGCATCAACACAAAAGGTCAGAGTGGTTGCTCTGTAAAACATCTTAGAAAAAGTCTTGAAAAAAGTGTTGGGATAGGTCAGCCAAACTTTTCAAAACTCTAATAAGTGGGAAATTGTCAGCCCACTGCAATTAGATGATCTTACATTTACATTATCACCCGAAATAACACTTAGTTATTAGCATTTCGTGAATTTTAAAGCCTGCATTTTATACTCTTGAAACACAGCCCTAAGCAGGAGCAGGGGCAGCTGACGCGCTGTATGGCGGGCGGGCTCTGTGGAGACCTCACCGTGTGAGCGCAGGGGGTTTGGTGTTGGGGCGGCGGCTGCCACCGGTCCCATCCCCGGGGCTGCTGCGGGATCGGCTGCCGTCCCTGTCCCCAGCTGCCATCCCCGTGCTGCCGCAGCCGTGGCCCAGGGTGCGGCCTGTGGCTGCAGGGCCCTGTCACACTGGGGCGGCCATCGCGGCCTGGTCTGGCACCGCCGGTGCCCTACGGGAGAGCCCTTTGCCAGCCAGGGACCACAACGGCTCCTTCCCCTGTTCCTCTCTGTGAAATGTCACTCCCTCACGCCACACCGCAGTCAAGGATCCCACGTCCCTATCTTGACATTAAAGAAATAGATTTAATTGTCAGTCCTCTTAAACAAGCGTTTAATTCCATTCTGTGGGGACTAAAGACACTCTTAAATAATTGAGCGGCTAAGAGATTGGTTATTTCTGTTTTCATTGCCCATATTGATTTAAGTGTAGTTAATCCTTTCAAATACCCATGTCACACAGGGCCTGATGGCTCTCTTTAGGGCAATATTGTTCCTCTGGCTAGATTATTTGACATCAAGCATTGTAATGTCACAATAAATCCTTCATGCGGGCTGTTCTTTTCAAAGAGAAGTACCAGATGGGGACTTTGCCTCTTACATTAAACTCTTGGTTTTACTAGTCAGAAGTTGGGCTTGTGAATAATTTTCATTAAATTTTCTTTTGTGCCTCATAAAAGCTACCTCTGCAGCAGTGACATTAAATAATCAGAAGCCCAATTAAACAGGCATGTGGACATAAAACAAACCAAGGTGTTCCCCTCACTGCAAATTAAATATACTTGTGTGTAAAATAATCTCATTTGGGATATAACCCAATACAGAGCTTGTGGAATGGATTTTACAGACAGAAGTAGGGATGGCTGAAGCCAAGAACCAACAGACATGTTTTACTAGTCATTGCGCCTTTTCTTACTTCGAGTTAAGTCCTAAATCTGTCTGTCTACCTTGAGCTCCATCCAATTAGTTGAGTGATACTCCACTTGCTACTTACAAACGGATCCAAATGGACCCAATAAATATCTGTTCTCTGCAAGTTCCCTTGGTTGATGCAATCGTCTTTGTTTCCCCCTTACTGTACTTTTCATCACCAGAGAGCCTTTAGAATAACTCTGGCATTAGCTGACAGAGGAAAAGGGAAAAGCAGGGTAATGTATGAGTTTCCCTTGAAGCAGAAGATCTTGCACCTTTGCCCATGCTGTTCACAGGGATAACTGCTCTATGAAAGAGTTTTTAACTGTTTTCCTTTGCTTGTCTGGTCTTCCCTTTGGTGTTAATTGCATTGCCTGCTTTGGGATCATTTGGGATCATTTGGGATATAACCCAATACAGAGTTGGGTTGCCTGCTTTCTTTTTTTGGGTTAGACTTATTCTGAGAATACTTAATGGTCAACTGGTAAAGAGCCTGCGCTGTACTTCTTTGGCTCTGTCTCCAAAGAGTTTACTGTCTAAATACAGAAAGTAAGGTCAGAAGAGACCTCTGGAGATCATCTGATCCAACCCCTCTGCTCAGGCAAGACCAGCAAGAGCATGTTGTCCAGGACTGTGTCTAATTGGGTTTTGATTGTCTCCAAGGCTGGAGACCGCAGTCTCTCTGGGCGGCCTGCTCCCGTGCTCAGCCAGCCTCACCATAAAAAAGTTTTTTCTTATGTTTAAATGGAATTTCCTGAGTTTCAATTTGAGGCCATTGCCTCTTTTCCTTTCACTGGATGCCACTGAGAAGAATCTGGCTCCAGCTCTCCCAGCCTCTCCTCGTATGTCGGATGCTCCAGGCCCTTAATTATCTTTACGGCCCTTTGCTGGACTTGCTTCAGCTCATTTATGTTTCTTGTACTGAGGAACCAAAACTGGGCAGAGCACTCCAGACGTGGTCTCACCAGTGCTAAGTAGAAGGAAATAATCACATCCCTTGGGGTGAGGGGAAAGGGTCTGATACACGGGCGGCAGCACCTCTGCAAATGCCATGGTGTAATCGTGAACCCTGAGCTACATTTAGACAGCTTTAATGGTAGCAGGGAATATAGCTGGAAAGAAGAAAAGTTTGAGTCTTGACAGAGTAAAGACCTGCTTCAGACCACCTTTGTGAGCACTGTGGAAACCAAGTTCAACATACTGCCGCCCGCCGAGCCACCATTTGGGAATTTGCATCTCACATCTCACATCAACTAAAAGGTAACATTCAGAATCAGTGAAAATATTTAAATTCAATCTTATTCAATAATTAGTGCATAGTTCTTGTTTTTCTAAGGACAGTGGAATCAAAGAGGGTGAGTTTCTCTGCAGCCTGCTTTCTTGGGTTTTTGCAAATCCCTGTAGAAATGTTCCCTGACTGTGCTGCTTCCTGGGTGTTTTCCCCTATGGAGGTGTGACGGCAAACAGATCCTTCTCCAGGGTCTCCGTCTACATTCACCAGCACTTATTTCTATAGCATTAATAATCACTTAAAAGAGAACATTAAAATCCTTCTTTATTTTACCTGAGTACTAATGTGCTCCAGCAGGAGCTCTCAAAGTTTGTTGACAGCCTTTCTGCTTCCAGCAGAGTTTGCATCCATTGTTTTTCCATGTTAGCTATTTCTGGGTGAGCTCTGTGCCCTGGCTGTGGCCCATACCTTAAGCTTTTCTAGCCATGAGCAGCTTGGGCTGTCAAGACACAAGAATGGCTGCAAGTAGGTGAGCTCAACCGCAGGCGAGACTTTCGGTATTTTCCTTCCCGCGGTAATTCTGCTGGAAGCAGCATCACGGCAACTCGGAGAGGTGCTGCCGTCCTGTACCTTTTCCATGCACACACCGAGGGGCATTCAATGATCAGTACTTCGGGTGTCCAGATGGCCATGAAGCGTTTGACTTGTACGTGTTTTCAGTACTAATTATTTTATCCATCTGATCAAAACCATCTATACTGCTGATTCGATGTGTATTCAAAATGCATTCCCTGCTTCTTCCTGCCTGTTGATATCACCCAGAATTTGCCAGGATGTTCCCAGTGTATTTCACACGTACCACACCACGTTTCCACAGCCGGCTGCCGTGGGGGTGGTGGGGGGCTCTCTACTGCACGAGGGCCACGGCTGATGACTCCCTGCCAGCCCCCGGGCTGCCGTCAGGGCAGCGACCGGGCACTGGGCTCGTCTGTCCCGGGACCGCACCTGGGACAGCCTCTGCCCCCTCCGCCCCGGAGGGGAGGCTCCGTTCTGCACCACAACCCCACTTCTGCCCGGCTCCTCCGAACCGGTGTCTCAGGCGCTGGCAAACGCCTGCGCCCTGCCCTCCCCGTCAGAGGGGTGATGGTGTTACCAGCCTGCCCCGAAAGCTGCCGCCTTCCGCTCTTTCCACACATCACAAACACAACTTTGTGCTGCCCAGAGAAACGTTCAGTGTCGCGGGGGGGGCATCGGGCAGCACAGGAACAGCGTGACTTTGTGATGGCACCCCAGTAGCGGGGGAACGGGGCCAGCAGCAAGACTACCTGGGCACGGTTCTCGTCCCGCTGACCAGCGGGCACAGGCTGCTGGCATTTTCCTCCGGATCGATTTTATCAAAGTGTAAGATAATGTTTCTATTGGCATTCTTGGTAATCGGCCAAGAGCTCTGAAGTCCTGCCCAGTTCAGCTGACACGGCACTCTCCTCTGCTAATTTAAGTTTTATCACAGCATTTCTTTGGCCGTAGCAGCAGCAGGACCGGGGCTCATGGATTTCAGTCTGTACTATGGGGAATGGGTCACTCTAATATCAAGGATCGCGATGCTACCTGTACCAGCAACCTTTATATTAACCAAGGAAAAATGAGTCTTTATTTATTAATAAGAAATTCTGCTTTTATTACTGCTTTTTTAGTAACCAGATGTGTATCTGAATTTCCTGAATTTTATGCATCATCTGGATGAAGCATCTGGATCCACCTCATCGTGCAGCCTTTACTGACAGAAAATATTTTGGACTGGCAGCTAAAAGGAAACAGAGGGAATCAGCTGGTGGCGTTCATTGTGCTCCAGAGCCTGCTGGATTGTCCGTACCGACTGCACGATGCTGGTCCCAAGCAGAGGGGAGCCGGTAGCCGTGCAAGACACTGGGGTTCCTTTCTGACCCTGCTCCGGCAGATGCTGATTTTCTACATCTCTGAGCAGTGAATTCTCACTTGGACCCACTTGGGAGGCAGAAATGTTTCTGTCTGTGGAGCTGGAAGACACTGGCAAAACCTGCAAGAACAATGAGCTCACATTTCTATGGACACCTACCAAAACACACCCCGTATTTGTAGCTGCGGATGGACGTCCTTTTCCTTTAGCCTCACGACAGTGAGTATTGAGCAGCAGGAAAACTCTTGGAGCCGTGTTTTTGATCGTTTTGATGTATCTGAGCCTGTCATTGGTGCACAACCACCATGGAAAAGGTCCCCTCCCTTTTCTGCCATTTGAATGATGTTTCCCTTCAGGGGTATTCTCTAAAAAGTCAAATTATGTGTTCAGTGCGGCGCAGTGCGCGATAAATGCCGTGAGCTCCTCCCCTCGTGCAAACCGAACAATCCCTGCAGACCTGTGCAGGCACCACAGGCCCATTCTTAATATTCCAGAAGTGACTTTTACAGTTGGTCTGGTTACGTGGTATGTTGTGTGATAGCATTCTTCAGCCGAGGGAAGAACGCACTGCCGAGCGGTCAGAGATTGCAGGCACGGGAAAAGCCACCGTCACTGGCAGAGCCCACGGTCTCTAGAGATACGTGGATGTCTGCAGGTGAGAGAGGTGCAGGAAGGGGAGGAGGCTTCACGTAGGATTAGCAATATCTTTTCACTGGTCACTTTGACAGTGGATCTAGTTCCCGAGAGATCCGCAGCAAAACGCAGTCTCCGCTTGCACTGGCCCTTCTGCACGGACAGGGGACACTCGGGCCTGAATGCGCGGTACGCTACAAACCCAAGTTTTCAAACTTGAGCTCCGTGGTGAATCTACAGGTCTCTGCCAGCAATGGAAAGGTGCGAACTCCCAGCTGGACTGGGACCCTGGGCTCAGCTTCTGCCTCGCTCTGCCAGACCTCTCGGTCTCTGCATTAGCTCTGCCCGTCCCGTTGCTGCAGGGCTTGCTGTTTCACTCTGCACATTGTTCCCGCGCTGCCAACGGTCAGAATAAAAATATTATCTCCATCTTCAGCAGGAGCAGCTTCCATGTGTTAAATGAGGTTAAAATCTCTTCCCTCTTGATTGTCACGTGTGTCATGGATGCCCTTCTTTCTAAGCAGAAAGATGATGTCCAAGAGCAAAAATGTGTTAGAAAAACCAGGCAGACAGGGAAGCTCTGCAAACCCAACTAAGTATGTAATTTAGGCTTTGTTTTTGCGTGTCAGAGTACAGATACTCAATGCACTTGCGAGTTACACCTAACCAGTTTCACTTTTGTTCACTGAATAGATTGCATAAAGAATTGATGCCTATTACCTGTCTGCTTGGGGTATTTACAGCATAGTAGTATGCACGACACTTTTTTTAACCTATTGATTGCCATTCTTCCATTATCTTGCCACAGAGCTGCCCTAAGCTCTTTCTGGGTGGCCATAACAGATCTGCAGCGAGGCACAGATAAACGCGCAGTTCAGTTCACTCTTTCTAACGTACATTCGAGTGCTTTTCTTCACAGTTAATTTTAAGAAATACATGTTCCTGTCAAATCCTGTCCTTATTAAGTAAGAGTTTACATATTTGATGCATTTTTAAATGACATTTTAAAGAAGTTTTCTTAAGATTATAATGGAGACAGTCTGTCAAGAACGCAGCGAGCAGCAGCGAAGGGGAGCATTCCAACGGCATTACCGCGGCCTCCGCAGCCGCACACCCAGCACGCAGGCTTTGCTTCGTTATGCCTAGAGGTGTAAGAATAGCTGTGAACAGCTAATAAGAATCAATGCTATTGGAGACATCTGTTTCAGTTTTCATTTTTCAGTGTTATTAGTGCTTATTGGTACAAGGCTCAGGAATGCAGCCAATCCCTTTGAAGTGAAGTGTATTGTAAGGCTAGAGGCATTGTGAGCCTTGTTGATGACCCTGTGTGTAACCTTTCAATTAAACATCCGTAATGCACGGAATGAGAAAAGACCTCCTTAAAAGAGAACACTGGAATACTGAAAATCACGTTGCTGGCATTTTAGTATTCATTTTGGATTTTATAAAGTAATCTCCAAACAAATAACAGGTTCTTTGATTTTTCAAGATCCTTTAGTTTTCAAAAAAAATCTGTGACTCCGGTCACATGAACATGCCACTCTTCTTTTAGTCATTAATATACAATAAAAATCCTTAATCTGTGCACAGTACCAGAGAAGAGACGGCTCTTTTTCCTAAACCTAGAAAGTAAGACAGAGACCAGCCGGAGCTGAAGTCAGCCACGTCCCGTTTTCCTCAAGAAATCAGTCCTCATCACATGCACCTACAATAAAAGCTGGGATCAGGAGGACAATATCTGACTTGTCAATAAATTGATCTGCATGAACTCCACCGATGAGAGTGAGGTTTTCAGAGCGGTGTTTTTCTGGTCGCGGGGAGGTCCCGCAGCCTCGGGAAGCCGCTTGGGCTGGGACGGGCAGCCCCGCCTGGGCTGGTGGCCCTGGTGTGCCGAGCTCTCGGCAGCCCCCTCACTGCAGAGACTGGGTTGGTTAAAGAGACTGTCCCAAAGGCAACGGTGGTGTAATCTGGAGAAAGTGGAGAGAGATGAGCTGTGTGGGAACAATCACTATTTCGAAGTCGGTGCTAGCATGCTTTAAATCCATACACAGGAAAAGTTTTCGAGCCCCTCCGACAGTCGGATAAAGTAGTTCCTAACACCAGGAGAAACCCCTGTGAAAGGCATTTTGTCAAGACAAGCAGAGAGAAGTGCATCCATCTCTCGAGTGGTTTATGCTGGGTGACAGCTGGTTGCTGCTCGCTTATGGAGGATGGCACAAAGTTTTGCCAGTCCTTTGCACAGATCTAGCAAGTCTGGTTTGGTATTTATCTTACCATGAAATGATGCGAGTCCTCCCCCCTAACTGCCTTGAGAGAAAGCAAGTGACGGCATCTGCCCGCTTTCCCCGAGTGGAGTATCTGGGCCATGGAGGAAGTTGACATTCAAATGGCACGATGGAGCTCCGGTACCTGGCATGTTTTGGTTAAAGAGACCTAATGCTGCCTGAATGCAATATCGACAAGGAACTGTAGATGAAGAGACATGGAAGCAGCCTTACGGCATGAGAAAAAGCAGTACAGTAGGTGAACGGTGGCAGCGGTACCTTCACCACAGTTCTCTGCTGTGATGTAGCAGTGGGGAGGATCATCTCAGGTTTTTCAACAATTGGTGTGAAGTTGGAACTCATTAACTTGATTTTTTTAATAGAGTGATTAATACAATTATTTAATTGTACTTAAATGGAAAGAGTTACAAATATTAGCAAGAATCAAAACATAATAAAAATGGGCCAAGAGGGAGATGAGAAAAGTGGCAGAAGTTAGTTGGCCTCAGAGATGAGACGTTACAGCCTACACGTAAGTGGGAGAGGAATTACTTAGGATCGTAAAAGCAGGAATGATGGAAGGAATGAATAATGGCAAACCTTGGGCTGGCAGTGAACTCTGCCGGGCTGTGAGAAAGTCTCAGAAGCAAAGGGTGGAGTACATCACTAAGGACATTTAAATCAACTAGAACGAGGTAGAGCAGAAAACATTTTCTGAAAAAAATACCTATCTTAGTGCTGTGGGATGAGACACAAGACGTTCCAGTGCCAATAAATTCAATCTGTGCCTTAGAACCAGCCACCAACTCTGCTGTTGGGACATAGCTTGGCCTCAGCTTGGCTTCAGGGCTGTCAGACATAGGCAGGCAAGGTAAGACAAAGCCTGACACCTCCTCTGAGACTGTGAAGGTCTCCTGCGGTGAAGCAGCAAATTTATGTGTGCAGAAAGGCATCACCAGGGCGTAAAGTTTTTTTGGCTTTTAGGGCCTTCAGGGAGAAATTTCCAGAAGAAAGTACATGACTTGAGTGGAGGCAATGGAGTGGCACCAGCCGGACCTGCCCGTGGTGCCCTGAAGGGTAGCATCCTCCGGTCTCACGCCTGTGGGTGTCGTAGGTCATTTTAGTTTTCTGCCATGTTTACCTGCTGTGAGGGCATGTGAGCAGTGCCAGATCCGTTCTCTGCCCTCAGCTTTATCCAAGAAACTTGTCTTTTCTGATGCCTAAAGTTAGGCTGGGACACGACCCAATGCAGCATCGGACTGCGAACCTCTAGTTAAGAAATAGTCACACCCGCATCACGTTGTACTCGGGCTATTCAAGATGGAGACGGGCACGTTCATTGTGTTAGATGCCATTTTCTGTCACCATTACGTGCACAGCCTCCTCCTGAGGGCAGTCTCTGAGCCCCAGTCCATAAAAACCCCTGGCAGACGACTGCACGACACTGTGCAGGGACAGCTTTGGTGAGCATCAATAGCGTAGGCTTAAATTCACCCTGTGGCTTCTGTCAGAAAAGTGACAGACACTACGGGAAACCAAGATGCATTTTAAGGACCCTGTTCTCACAAGAGCATTAACTCACTGAATAAAATCGTATAGATGCACAATATTGTCTGACACACCCCCCCCCTTGTTTAAAACAATAAGATCAAAATCAATGCTTACGTAAAGCCATTAACTTAATAAAATGCATGAAAGGGGAGAAATGAAAAAAGTTACAAATTACTTCTGGTAACTCCTTACGGGGTTCAGCCAGCAAGGCTTTCTGCACCATTTAAGGCTCTGCTCACAAAATTCAGGTGCGTTTGCTCACCTGTACGTATATGTGCGTTACACAAAATGCGAGCAGACACAGGGAAAAAAGTAACAGAACTGTGTCTAGGCGGGGAGACTTTGATACCGAAATCAAGTTTGAAGTGAAAAATCTTTAACAGAAGCGGGGCTTTAAAACGGTTGTTGGCTAGGGGCTTTTATTCACAGAAAATGGATTGGGACAGCAAATGAGAACTGCAGAATGCTTATGGTTCCTTCTAGCGCAGTTCATCGACAGCAAAAATGGGGTATTTTTTATCATTTGCATACATTACTGCGGAGGAAAAAAAATATAAATTGAAACCACAATAACAATGGCAATTTTTTAAGACAGAAAACTGTCCCGATTATTTTTCAAAAATTTAGACATGGAGGAACGTATCCCACATTACAACATGGTGGCACCAGGACTGAAAGCGTTTCTTGTTCCAATAACAATAACAGATGTTGCTGAAAACAAAATTTTGCTCAAAGACTCCATTGAGAACATTTTGTTGTGACAGAATGGAAATATACAGTAGGAGCTGTAAACATTTCTTAACGGCTCGTCACATTCAGATTTCTTCAGAAAAGATGTAGACATGATGAGAACCAAACTGGAAATCTGCGTCCTTCATTGTTCTTAACAGAATGACCAATCAAAGCAGGAAAATGTTATTCTTAAGGGAATAACTGGTGCAAACTGGAGCACCATTTGTAGAAACACTCGCGAATTTTCCACCCAACTTCAGAAAGATGTTTAGCAGCTCCTAATCCTTCATCTTGTCCGAGAGACCCTCTCTCTGGCTTTTTGACAGAAAGTTACTAATTGGAAGATACTTCTTTACTTTTCTTTATTTTTTTGATCAGCTGTGGCTCAATTTTTCACATTGTACATCTGTGTTTGCTGAGATGGGAACAGGGTGAGTACCTGGTGATTATTCTGCGCTGGCCGGACAAAGCAGCACGTAGGTGCAGTTAGAGCCATACGACAGCAGAGAAAGCATTGCCATCATGCTGCAGAAATACAGAATTGTTTAAAAGTCGTCCCTATTCAATGCAGGCTTGCAGGGACCCTTGAGTAGCAACAATAGCAACAAATCAAGTAAAGACACCAAGGGAATTTTTCTTCATATGGAAAGAGTCATCTATGATTTTTTTTTTTAATCTTCTAGACCCCGCTGAATTGCTGTTTCCCAGTACAGACAGCAAGGACATGTTTTAAACCAGGAACATTTTTTCTCAGATAATCCACGTAAGAATGCACTCACATTTTCTTCACCTGAGGACTAGTTACAGAGAACCGAGGTGGCACATTGGGACAGTGGATCGAAATGTGGAACAAAGAAAACTAGCCCACCATGAAAGTGGAAATAAGAAAACTGCACATTCCGATGCCTGGGGCTTCTTCGCACCTCAGTATCCTTAATTATGTTCCAGGGTATTTTGGCGTTCCTTCTATTTGCATTTAGATCTTTCATCAGGAAGTTAATGTTCTCAGAGCAAGTAAGATCTCAAACCCCATAAATCCTAATGTTTAATACGTTAACGATATAGAGATAAGTATTTAATTTTACTTTATGCATGACAGAGAAGCCAATGACAAATAGCACTGAGTAATATTTATGAGTTCCATGCCTGGAGGAATAATAAGCACCTTAAATTATTGTAAATTCTGACAAGGCACATACATTGAAGACTTTATAAAACTTTATACTGTATGCGTGTAACTACAACACTGCTCTTCTCCCTGCCACAGTTCAGCTCCAGATACTTCCAGCTGCTGTGATCACAGAGCAGGATCTTCCCAAGCTGAAACAACCTGTGGGTCTCAATTGTCCTGCTTCACATTGCTCTGGCCTGCAGATTCCAGCTACCTTCTGAATTGGGCAATAAGGAAATCTGTCAGAGTGCTATGGAAATAACGTAAGGTTGTTATATGTCCGTCACGGCTAAAAACATAACAGCATTCTTCTTTCTTTCCTTTCTTTCATTATTTGTGTATTTATGCTACATGTTCTGCATGTCCCTCTCTGGAATAGCTTGCAATCCCTTCCCACCTACAACACCAAGACAGGTTCCTTCACCAATGAGCTGGGCACGTCTTCTACGGGTGTCCAGGAAGCATCTAGCACATAGTTCTAGGAAACTCCAAATTCCTATACATTTCTTATAAAGATAATCAAACAAAGACCTGGTAGAGCACTTGTATGCATTGCTAACTATCCAACTTCCCAAGTTTCTCCCAAGCTGCAGTCGTCAGTGGTACTTGAAATGGGACAACTGTGCTGATGCACGTGCCATAGGCCCAGTGTTTGCTTGCTGAATGGCAGCTGGAGGAAGAAATCTTACACATCCGTGAGCACAGCAGGAATTTCTGCGAGCATCTTAAAAGAGTTCAGCAATGAAGAATGAAGAGCTACAGGGACAGAAGATGGGCCATAGCAAAGGAAATCCATAGGAAGCCACTTAATTTCTCGGATTTTCAAGTGCAATCTTACAACTGGATTCAAAAGAAGAGTCACAAACATACATGAAGGTACCAACGCCTCTGTCTGTGTTTGGCTCTGATTGATAGTGGTGGCAAATTGAAGCTGCCTTGGTAGGCAAGGAACTATTTACAGGTACTAGTGAGAGAGTGTGACCACCTTGTTCAAAATGGCACAGTTGACAATTGCTGTCATTAACACTAGCTATACACTGTAAGACTTAAAAGATGTTTTCCATTGTACTGCTTTAAGAGCATTGTAGTAAGGAGTAGCTGCCAGAATGAATGGAAAGCAACGGGCTGCATGAACGAAAATGGTTTTTTCCTCTGTTCTAAAAAAAAAAAAAAAAAGGAACAACAGAGAATTGGCTACTTTAACCCAAATAGTTTTTCTTTAAAACACATGTGTAAGCAGAGGCAGTGGTTGGCACATAAATGGGCACAGTTGTGTGACTGGGCTTCATGACACCATTCCACCAAGCTTGATGAAATGAAAGGGGGCAGGGGGTGGGAATTTTTGGCGAAGAGGTGGTTCCCCCGTCTCTAAATACCACGTCTTACCACCATCCTTTGTACCACCGCGCCACATCAGTGGAACCCTGCGCAGCCCATGACCTCTGCACGGAGGACGTACAAGACGCACTCGGGTATTCCCAGCTGCTCCCAGCAGAGCCGTGCTGGCAGAAACGCAGTAGCAGAACCAGTGTCCCAGTCCCGCTTGGCTGGACTCCATCCTCTCCTCCCTCATAGTAAAATCGAGCTGTTGAAAAAAACCCAACAACCCAAACCTTAAAAAAACCCCACAACAATTCCCCAAAGCAAGCGTCCTTTTTCCTCTTTTCCTTAAGGGCAATTTACACAACCTATACCTTGGACGGGACCTCTTCCAACAGAAGCTGAGTTTTGTTTTTACTCCGTTAATCAGGCGTGGCAGGAAACTGTTACCAGTTGTGCACAATGCATCTAGTTTCTTCCCTTCTCTGTTCCAAATGTGCTTGGATTTATTAAGGTGCAGAAGACTTTGAGAAATGTGACGTTGTGGGCTTGCCAAAATAAACCACAAGCGATGATGAAGCAATAATGTATTTAACAAAGTGTCATGGAAAAGACAAGCTGCAAAATCTATTTGCTGGGCTGCTATCTAGACTTTACTGTCTGCAGCTGCATAAAACAGAATCCCGTGTATTAACTGAGCACTCTGTACACACAGAACTGCCGCACGAATTTACCCGAGTTCACGTGCTTCACCCAGATCCTGACCTTGCTTACAGTTCTTTAAATTCTGACACCAACTGTTAAAAATACGTTGGGTAGAGAAATCTTTGGTCACATCCGTCCTTTGACAATGGAAACAAATAATTCTTGCCAATACCTTTAGAAGGGACCTTGTGAGGAAGACGTGGCCACAGAAGGAAGAAAACGCCTTGAATTCTCCAAATGGCAGTTCAGACACTAGGACGTGACTGGGCTGTCAGAAGCAGCGTGTCTAGGAGGTGCCTTCCTGTCATAGTTACGTTCACTTACTACGGGTATAACACCCAGGCCTGCCATAGTGACGGATGCTCTAACGTTGGCATTTAAATGGGCAATGGAACCCACAACTGTTATTTTTCTGGATTCATTCTTCTAGATTCCATCTAAAATCTAGTTTTGTCTAATCACAGCAGGCGGCTTAGAGGGAAGCAAGCATTGGCACCGCAAGTAGAAAGACACAAAATGTTCGACTCCTGCAGGAGAACAGACCGACCATTCTATGCCCCTCCCATCGTGTTACGGGCATCCGAATTTGTCGGTTTGCCCCTGTCTTGCTTCAGAGAAAATGCGTAAAACGTCTACGATATCTGGTTAACGATGTGATTTCACTTATGCCAGGCCTCAAGTCTGTAAACTGCACTTGCGATAGAGTCCCAGGTTACGTCATTTAACTCTCCTTTTGATTTCCTATATGATTTTTCTGCCTATCTGTTCCAAAGGAAGATAGCGAACTGCACTGAGGGGTGACCTCATGTCTCTCTGCAGCTTCCCAAGGAGGGATGTGGAGAGGGGGATGCTGAGCTCTTGTCCTGGGATCCGGGGATGGGACAGTGGGAATGGTTCAAAGCTGTACCAGGGGACGTTCAGACGGGGCATTAGGAAGCATTTCTTTACAAGAGGGTGCTCAGACCCTGGAACAGGCTTCCTGGAGAGGCGGCCGTTGCCCCACGCCTGTCAGCGTTTGAGAGGTGTTTGGACAATGCCCTTAATACCACGCTTTAACTTTTGGTCAGCCCTGAAGTGGTCGGGCAGTTGGACTAGATGATCCTCGTAGGGACCTTCCAACTGAAATAGTTCACTTTATTCTATTCTATTCTATTCCATTCTCAGAAGAGGACCTTCCCTCTGCCCGCACTGGGCCGTGCCGCTGTGTGTACCGCTGCTAAGGAGACGTGGGCCAGGTGACAGGTTTCACAATTAGCCATGAGGGATGCATGTGGTGCCAGGGCCTTTGTGGGGGCTGTGGCCTCCAGACTCTGTTATGCACAATGGTGTTGGGGATGTCTAGAAACTATCCCCATGCCTAGTCAGCAAAAGGCAACTGTACCTGCTGGTCAATTCCTGAGGAAATCCCCCAGCTCCCCGCCGTCGTGTCACTGCATCCACATGCGCGAGTGCCTGATGCTGGCGCTGGTAAAGCCCTGCCGCCGCTGGCCCCCGGGAGCCCAGGTCCTAGAGGGAGAAAGGTGATGAGATCCAGGTCACAGGCTCATCGTGCTGATGCACAGAGGCGCAGTGAGATGCGATTCCCTCCTGCTTTGGACACCACCGGTGCGTGGGGGTTTGAGGGCCGGGCTGAGGAAAGCGGGACGGACGCGTGACTGGCAAGAGCGTTCGGTGCTGCGGCGTGTGCTGGCTGCTCCGCCGGCACAGCGCAGGCACAGCCTTCCCGCTCGGCTTGCTCTTTCTGCACTTGGCATCCTCCCTTTCAAGACTGGTTTTCTAAAAAGCAGATATAAATATATGTATCTAACTCTATTAATGTATTTTTAATTCTATTTTTTAACCGAGCAGTGGAGACTGGCTGTCTCTTGCCAGCTCTTGCTATGTTTTGCATTTTGGGTGAGACACATGTATATAGAGGGTCTTGAACAAATAGTAGCATTCTGTTGCGCTCAGTGCCCATCTGTAACTCATTTTCAGCTCATTCTAAGGCTTGAACTAATGAGTGTGCTGAGGACACTCAGAGCAAAAATAAAACAAAATCCAGAAAGTTGGTGAAACACTGTTTTTCTTGGCAACAGGAGGGGCGTGGGCTGCCACGGGGAGGTGCCTGGCGAGCAAGGGAACCATCCTCCCATCGCCGGCAGATGGGCATCAGTGGGTGAGCACCCGGGAAAACCGCGACCCGCTGGTGGGAGGGGGACGCGTACGTGGGCAAACACCCCTCGGCTCGGTGCCGGCTGTGGGTCACCCATCGCGTGGGGACGTGCCGCCCCCGGGCTCCGCTTCCCACTCTGTTCAGCCCCTAACTGAAAGGTTTTCTAATGCATCATTTGAATTAATGTACAACTAATACAGACAGTAGCACTGATCTCTTAAATTTAGTAATGCAAGCAGGTGAACAAGTCTTAATGTAGACGGGAGTCAGTACTGCAGAAACAACGGCAAATATGGAAAGTAATAATCCAATTAACAATAACGACTCTTGTGTGAGGACAGCATAACCTCTAATCACGATGCTGATTGAAGTGCGTGTACCAGGTGAAGAAGATGTAAATAAATTACCAAAAGTCACAGAGCATCAGGAGCCCTGAATCTGAGTTACTAGTCACTCAGCCACCCCTTTCAAAGCCCATTTTAAATTTTTTTCTCTTTTGCTGTCACCCTTAAAAAGCATCGTACTGAAATCAGGGGCTTTCCAGGGCATGCAGGTGTTGAAAGGAGGTTCGGCAGCCTCAAGCTTGCAAGGTCAGAACCGAGACTGTAATCAGCCGAATTGTTCTAAAAATAAACTTTGCTCCGTGCTTCCCCTCCAATTCCTACCTTTCTGTCGCTACTGGCAGTGCTACTTCCACCCGCAAGAGAGTAAGTTCAACAGGCAATGAGGAACACAGCGAGAAATCCTGGAGTATCTCACAGGGAACCTTGGGTTAAGATGATGTTTCATTATCAAAAAGAAAAGCTGCCCAAGGGTAACGGGGGGAAGGGAGAGAAGCCAAGAAAGTAACTTCTGAAAAATAAACACAAATTCAGGAGCTCTGGGAATTAAACTGAGCTGCAAAGAACTTTTTTTCTCCAGAATAAAAGGTGATAACCCTTTTTTTTTTTTTTTTTTTGGTGGTAGAAGCTTTCCCAGACTCACGTTGCTTTTCTGCCCTGATTGTTGTGTGCTTATTTTATACTGTTCTTTGGTCAGTGCTGTTTCAAGTCATTCCTCTACCATCAGGCTGGGTCGAGCTGCCAGGATTTTGCACGTTGCAAACTACGAGCTACTAAGTAGGAAGCCGGGGATCAAAGCGCTACTGAAAAATGAAAAATTTTCATGAAAAAATTCAAAGCAGAATCGTGTAAGAAATGGCAGATGGAACAAACAGTGATATTTTCAAGGCTAAGCAATGGTGATTGCATGCCTCAGCAGCGGTTCAATCAAACTGATAATGATCAGACATATGTATGATCAGGCGCAGGTCGTTGTGGGAGCTTGCAACGAGCTGGAGCCACTCGGATTCCCTGCCCCTGCTGCGGGGACATCCCCTCCCACTGGGAACGACCGTGGTGGGAGCTGCGGGGCTGCTGCTGGTCGAGGTCAAGCACCTCAGAAACCACCAACTCCTGCGTTGCCGTCTGAGGCTGGGCACGGGGACTCACTGGTGGGTGGCGGTACCCAGGGGCTTGATATCAGGGCAATAAAGACACATTTGGGGCTGTTGTCTACTGCTACGGAAGGTCAGGTCCGGGCCGTGGGTCAGACAGTTTTTACTAGCCTCCACTTAATTTAAGAAAAATGAATAATAAAAAAACCACCCATAAAACCTTTTGTTTCGTTGGAAGTGTTGCAAAAAGATTTTTAAAAGCACCTTTCAAAGCTTCGCTTAATGGGGCTGCACGGCGCTCCTGCCTTTCTTCACTGGTGTAACAGGATGAAACGAGGACGCTGGCCCTCTCCAGCCTCTGGTAGAGTGACTGAGTTTTACCTCAATGCGGAGGAGGGTTTTTAAGTGTTCAGAGTAGGGGCAGGCGGGTAACCAAGCAGGGTTTAAATCTTACAAGGCTGTATTTCTCCGCTCTCCAAACTAATGAAAGTATTTCTTTGGGAGGAGAAGTTTCCTGCGCTTCCAAACAAGTGTTGCAAGAGACCATTTAAAACATTGCTGTCGGTGCCTTCTAGCACTAAACCTAATTAAGCTTCTTTCATGTCTTGGAGGACTGCACATGCTTGCTTTCAGGAGGATGGCAAAGCGCCGGCACTGCCAGGAGAGCTGTGTCAATGTGTGAGGTACCTCTGCAGTAAAGAGTAAACGACAGTCAGAAATTGGTAGCTGGTGCTTATAATATAGACCCGAGAAGCTAAGATTGACATTTGCTGGCAGCAGGTTTGTTGTGGTTAAATATCTTTTTTCTTTAGCCAAGGAAAAATACTCACACAAAAATTACTTGATCCGCAGCAGAAGAATAGGATTAGCATCAGGAAGGGGTGTCTGGTGGCAGGCCTCCATGGTTCGAGCCTCCATCCCTGAATGGGATTCATTCTTCCCCGGCTGGGCCGGTGGGAAGCTCTTGCTCTTACAGGAAAGTGCACAGACCACTGCCGTGGTGTTGTTTTTGCTCTCATGTTATGCCCTTTCGCAGGGGTCAAGAGTTCTTCCATAAAACTCACTCCAGGCTATAGGTCCTGGCATAAGCAGCCTGTCCTCCCAGAGGGGGTTTTATAGATGGGGTGCTGGAGCCCCTGTGAAGCGCTTGTCAACCCAGCACTGTTTGCTTATTCCAGGTTCACTGGAAGGAGACCTCGCTTCACTCTTCAGCCTGTCGTGGCAATTTTTTTCGCACATTTTCTCTATCTTTTTTCCATGGCCATCTCTCAGTGAGATCTCTCCACCACTGCCAACCAGCTCTTCCAGGCTGAGCAGTCTGGCACAGAAAGAGACAAAGCCAGACTGACTCATTTACAAAAACAAGGCGCCGCCCATTATTTTAGCACGCTGGAGTGGACTACTGCTGGGAGATCTCGAGTGCCAAACAATAAATGAATCCTCTCCGGTTAATCGTCACCCCTGCCAATGAGACGGAGGTTGGTCGCTCTTGCAATAAAGGACAAAAGTCTTTTCTTCTGCTCTTTGTTGCCTGTAACAAAGCTGGTTGGATGCAGCTGGGATCAGGCCCACAGCTGATCCTCCTCTCCCCCGCCCCTGGGCCATTCCTTTCAGCTCAGCTGGGGTAGCCCGGACAATGGGGAAGCTGTGTTTGCTGCATCTCAGGATGTTGGGTCTATAGTTTGGACAGCCCAAGAATATGCGTGTATTCTCCCCATTGATGTTCAGGGGCTTGATACCTCTTTGTTTGCTTTGCTTTATTGAAAGGTAAAACGGAAGAAGGGATAATGCCCCCGCTTAGAAATATAGATGCATGGTGACATAAAAGGGACGAGAAGGGAACATTTCAGACATGAGACCTGAATCCACACTCTTTGCGGGGGGCGGGACGGGAGGGAGCTGTTATACCAGCTGTGCTGCCCCACGGCAAGATTTCCTCAGGCAGGATCCTTCCCACAAAGCAAAGCCCTGGTCCATGTCCCGATACAGGCCGCCCCGGTGTAAGATCTCAAGATAATCTGCCAGTTCCTCCTGGCTGCTGGCAGGTACCTCTCCACGCAGGTCTGACTCGGCAGCAAACAGGCAAGCCACCAGAAAATGATGATCAGAAAATAGCGCTCCCCATTTTCCGGTGTTAGAACTTCGCTTCCCCGATGTGTTTGATGTAGGTGCATTAGAAGTACAGGATAATTTTTTCCACTCTGTGTTTCTGTATTTTTGTGGTTACCTTTCTCCCAGCTTGGGAGCCAACGGGCAGATCCTGGCACGTCCATTTTCTCCCCACTCGTGCCTCAGCAAGAGGCAGAGCCAGCTGTGCAGGCTATGCCTGTCTCGTTAGGACCTAACCTCGTTACCTGCTTCCCCACAGTTTGACCTGCTGGGCCTTATAGGAAATCACCGCACAGTATCCTCATTTCCATAAAGCATACTGCTGCCAAGAGCATCCCAGCATCTAGATACCTTTCCCACAGTTTATCATATGTGGTGGCTAAATTTCATGTGTTCTGCATATCAATCTGAGAAGTGGTCTGTGTTCACATCTGCACTGAACACCTGAGGGACAATGCCCAGTGCTGTGGGTTAAATAAAAATATGCCCTTTTCCAGATTATACCCAAGGAGCTGGAGAAAGGTCGACACTGCAGTGGTCCGCTTCCCCCTTCTCCTGCTGCTGAATAACTGTTTTTGTGCCTTCGGTGCAAAGCCTAGCAGAGGCTGATAAGCATCTTTAAAGAGATCGTTTAAGTTGTATTTACCTATGCACACAAAGGAAACTTGAGACAACGCAGGCAACATCGCATTCTCTGGCATCTAATGTTAAAGATATGAATGGCTCGTAGTCCATTTACTGTTTTGGAATAATGTATTTCCTGATTTTTCAGGTGTCATTGGATTATTGATAGGTATTGTGTTCTATCTGCATATCAATGCTTGTACTCCCTCTGCGAAAGACGCTCACCTAGAAGCCTGTGGAAATCAAATACATATTCAGGACTCAAAACAATTCTTGCCTGATGTATTCAAGCACAGCAGCAGAATTTCATCACCTACCTCACCACCAAATTCTTTTCAGATCTTATCTTTTCCAGTCATAAGCTAAAAAAGATGCATGATACAATATCCTACCAGTGCTGCAGGGGATGTGACTCCATAGGTAATTTGTGAGATAGATGTTGGGAGTGTCCCTGACTAAAATTGTTTGAGGATAAAATTACTGAGCGCAGTGCTGAAATGGTAGATCACCCACCGGCCTGGCCTAGGATTTCCAGAGGGCTTCTAGGGCCTGGCTGCCAAAATACTACCGAATATCAATTGAAATTGTGTTTCTAATTCCGTTCCATGAAACTCAACTAATCCTGCCCAAAACATTTCTTTCTGCTTTTGGGTGGTGATTACATTAAAAATCCTATAGACTTTGATCGTAACAGACAACCTTGCTATAGCAATCAAAGTACGAAACACTAATAACTGGGCTGGCTGGACAGACTGAAGAATTCGGTGGCATCCCTGTTGTACAGAGGGATGCTCAGGTCGAGAGCAGAAAAAGGAACACGTCGGGCCACAGCCAGGGTTCTTCCCGTAGCGGGTTTCTTTTATGGTTCTGCTCTGAGGATTCTGAGAGTGGCAAGAGAGGAGAGGGCTTGGAGAGGGGGTTGGTGGCTGTAATCTCACTTCTCACTGAAGCACCGAACACGCAGTTATTTTAAGAACCGACTTCTTAGTGTGCACGCTCTCATGGTCTGAATGATGTTAGTTCTCCCCTAGCCTCGCGCTGAATTCACAGATAACCAGTACTGAAAACCGACTGAAAACCATTCAAAGTTTCACCAGACTCCAGGGAAGAAAGGGTTAGTCCACGAAGCGTTAGAAGAAAGGAAAATATTTTCTGGACAGGAGAAAAAGGTTGTGTTGGGTTTCACAGTGAGCTCTATTAAGTGCTACATTTAAAAGGTTCATTTTTTCAGGTGCAACGGAAGATTGTATTTTTTCAGATTCAAGGTGTTCCTGTAGCTCAGCTCCTTACCTGCGTGCTGTCCCATTTGTTTGTAATCCACACAGCAAGTGGGGTTTGAGCTCTTTATCCTGTTCAGGTTCCAGGTGAGATCACACACAACAGCAGGATGTAATTAACACAATGGTAGCGTTCTTCATTAGAATTCCATGCATGCATAAAAAATTCGCTGTGATTGATTATAACATAGTGCTTTATAGTTTTTTATTGCAACTTAAAACTTTATTCAAAAGACACTTTTGAAAAGGAGAAAGATGACAGCTACTGTCTGTGGCATCATCTGGTAACACTTTATTACTAGTGGATTATATACAATTCTTCCTAGAAGGGTATTAAAGAATAAATTGCTCTTTAATAGGAAGTTATTAAAGCACTCAAAATAGAATCTTAATGAGAGGTTTTTTGCAAATTAATATTTCAAATAAATATTTCTACTATATACATGCTACTGCACCTTTTTATTTTAGGGTCAACATTTTTGAAGTTTAGACTCTACTGACCCATTGAATTGCTTGTTTGCCGTCTCGGTGCCACGTGAAAAAGGGCAATAATACATCAGCAGCGATCAAAGCCCACAGATCCTGACGCTACCTCAGCATCAATTTTTTGTGTCCATGCTGAAATGGCGGGAGAACACATCTTCACACTGCCGCCCCAGCTCATTTGTCTTACACAAAATTTCACTCTCAAATAGCAGCTGGTCACGGGGCTGGGCTGTTGAGCGCCGTGTGAAACGTTGCAGGGTAGGGACTACTGCTCTTTTACATCCTCAAGGATGCTCCACTGTCTCTTCCATTTCCCTTCAGCTGTGTACGGCTTTGGGGAAGCCACCTGGCTGGGCATCGTGGGCTCTAGTGCTGCTGGCGGCAGAGCCGTGCCTCACTGCTGCACATTCTGTAATCCATAGAGACTTCGAGAAGAACCACACGAAGAGTTGTGATAGTGGAGGACTGGAGATTAACGAATACTTGTTTTCAAAAAGGGCTCACTGCACTAATTGCAGCTGAGAGTATTCCTGATATCCACACAAATATCCGGTCTTTTCTCAGATCTTGATATGCTTTGGCCTCAGCTGCATCGTATTTTAATGATCCAAAGTTTGAAAGAAACAAAAAATAACCTACTTCGATAGCAGAGAGAGTTATCTTCTTCTTAGAAGACGTGAAGAGGATGGGTAGGTAGTGTGTCTCTATGTCAGTTTAGAATGAACAAATCTAAAATTTCTAGACTTGGTTACACCAAAAAATAGACCACGAACACTGCAGCACAGCAGAAAATGCAAATATTTAGGTGGGAACTTCATGCAGAGAGTATGGATACACAGAAATTGACATTTATTTTTTTCCCTCCCAATTTTACTCACGGCAGCTGAGTACATGGAAACATGGAAATTTATTCATGGCTCTGAGTGACACAAGATGTTTGAAGTGCGTATGATGTGCTTGCTATGGTTGAACAACAACTTTTGTCATCACAACTGCATTTCTAGAGACATCACAGACAGCAGCTGCTAAGGCACGATGCGTATTGAGTGACTGATGAGTGAATACAACGGATCCTGGAACGGCCACAATCAACCAACTTACACGGTACATGCAATTGCATTTCTGACCTGAGATCAAAAACTAATGCAGTAGTGGATGACTTGCGTGAAGAACGTAGCTCAGATATGGTCTGATCCGGGGTGGGATTTTGGAAACCACCCTTTGTCAGAGGTACTCCATCCAGCAGGCCAGAGAAGCCCAAGGCTGCTTTTTTTTACCAACAACATTGCAATACTAATGCGAGCAACTTCATCAGATGTTGCTAAGTATGTTGAGAACTTAATGGCCAGATGATACAGCAAGTCAGAACATCCATTTTGAGGCATGAGCCTGATGCCCCCAAGATGAGTTATCCTGGAGACATGCTGTTTTCTGATGTTTGAACAAGAGCCAGACTTACCTGTATTTGCTTTGATGTGTTAGAGCTTTGATACCCACATCAACGTGAAATCAAATCACAAGAAAAATTTAGAGATTCATATCAGCTTATTATGGCAGCTAGTCATAAAAATCTCTGATAGAAAGGAGTGCATATCTGATGTTTATGTACATTCATAGAAGCACACGCCAGGGGACAAAGGTCTGATGAAAAATTGAGGTGTTAATGACAAAACCCCACGCACTACCATACTGGGAAGTAGGGATGACAGAAATTATGACTCTTGTGAAGCCCTGTTCCAGACCAGACTGCTGGTCTGGGAGTTGCCACCTCCTTTACTTGCCACCACGGGTGACAAAGGGAGTCTTTTTAACAAAGAGGCAAGAAACATCAGTTGGTTTCCTGACAGAGCATCACCAAATCGTTTGTGAACTTGGGACCTGTTCAGTTATGGCTGCTGGTTCATTGGAGAAGGACAAGATCTCTGGTACAGATTTACTTCCTGAGTGTAATGGCAAGGGAGCACCTCAGTCCAAACCCTTTGGTTTCTTCGTGATACTGAGAAGAGGCAAGAGTTACTGTTTGAAATTACCTGCAGAAAACATTTGCCTGCATTTGAGTTTTCCAGCGTAAGTAATGACGACAGAGCTGTTAGGCCAAGAACTGCTGAATTGCAGGCTGCAAGTGAGCGGAAGTGCAGGTCAGCGCTTCTCCCAGGAGACACATGAAAGAAAAGCCAAAGAACAGTGTAAGGTGGAGGGGGAAAGAGCCATTGAAGAAAGGCAAAGGATGTTCGCAGGCTGAAAAGAGCGATACCAGAAGTCACCCTATGAAGGTGGGCTCGTTCAGTCCAGCAGTGGTATCTCTAGTACCCGCTTGGCTCTCCAAATTTTGTTTTCCATGTTGAACAAAACCTTCCCAACCAATTCACCCATTGCTGCTCCTCCCATGGTTACTCCGGTAAGTGGGTCTTGACTGGAGGGACCACGTTTGCTAGAGACGGGGCCTGCTTGCTGCCACAAATATTCTTCCTTATTCCTGCATCGGAAATTGCCCCGAATTCTTCCAAGCGAATTATCTGGAGAATGAACTCACACAAAAGCCAAGCTGTGCAAGAACAGGAATGTGCCGATGATTTGTACTTTGCAGGACTGCAGTGCTGGAGAGAAGGCTGCCCTGTGGAACACAGTCCTGCCCTCCATCAGCATCCGTAGAATCCACCACAGGGTCATGGGAGGCATTTTGCATAACTGGAGGACAAGATTTTCCTTTTGCTGGCCGCAGTGTTTGTACAAGAAAGACCTGCGTGTCTGATTGGGAAGAAAAGATTATTTGTACCTCACATATTGGAGAAATTGTTCAAGAACAGTTAATCCTTGTGAAAATATTGCTCTGAAATGCTGCTGAGAGCGGTGGCTGTGTTGTTACCTGCCATGTCAATGCCAGTCTGTGAGCAACAGCTTCTTGCCGTGTAGCATGCAACGGCAGCATCTGACAAAAATAGAAGGAAGTTTTTCTTCCAGAGGGACGCAGCAGATTCTGTCGTTAATGCTGCCCGTTGCCTGAGTGTGCCGGCCTTTCCTCCACCGCAGGCGTGTTCTCGTACCTGCCGTGTAACCGTGGAAATGCTGGTTTTGTGATGTCCTACAGGTGGAGCACATGGGGCAATTTTTTTTTTTTAAGCGTGCCTTACTTGGAAAACTGTTTCACACCATGTGAACATATGCATGCACTCTGCATCTATTTTATCTCACTCCTCTCTTTGCCGATCGCAGTGTGTATCGTAGTTTAATAATCAACTGTATTCTGCATCCCTTCAAAGCCAGGTCCTTCTCCGCCTGCTGCTGTCGGACGGGGCGTGCTAGTAAACTCTGCACCCCTCAGGGGCGGTGCTCCTCACTTAACATCACCTCGTGCTTTCCTTCGTGGTTCATTTTTCACGCTCTCAGCAGCCATAACAAGTCTGAAAGGTAAACGATGGGAAGACTCAAGCATAAAGGGGAAGATTGTTTGATTCTCCTGCAAAATTGGAAAAGAAACGCCACAAACACTTCTTGATTTTCCCATCTGTAAGACATTGGTCATGTCACAACCATGCCAGGCTCAGAAAGATAAAGAGTGCTGTTTTCTTTTTAAACTGGCGCTTCCATTTTTTTCCCCCCTAGCCACCCATACAGCCCTTACATATAAACTTCTTTTCAACAAAAGAACATTTTTAATTCATTAAACATTTCCCTGCCCTGTCTATCTGATTGGAATAACCATCTATGCTCTTTGGCAGCCTTTTTGAAAATAAATGCTGTTCCCTGAGTCGTGGTGCCTGTAAACGCCTTCTCTGACGGGAGCCCACGACTTCTCTGGAAGTTGCTGCAGGACTTAACTCCTTACAGAGTCTTAAGGAGAATGTACTAAAGATACTTTCTCTAATTCTTTCTATACCTAATATACAATGGTGCTCTAAATACTTGCGCGCTACTCTCGGATTGTTGTACAGTGCATTAGGTGGGTTCTTCATAGTTCCTATTTTTCAGGCCCATTTTAGGGTGCTGTCCTGTTTGCCCGGGGCCCTGTGACTCTGCTCTGCTCCTCTCCTGGTCCTGAGCTGGTGTCAGGCTCCCGGGAGCAGGAGCCCGGGCAGGGCAAGGGGGGGTCCCCACCCTACGCTCAGCTCCCACCGACATGGGTGGTCACGGCCTAAACCACCTGGACTCGCGCGCCGGGTGCCAGGGAGAGCCCGGGTACAAACGCCAGCGAGGGCATGACCTTAGAGACCATCACTGCCGTACCACTGTGTCGCAAGCGGGGCTGCAGTAGCCAAATGGATAAGGAAAAGCGGCTCCTACTCTTTCCTGGGAAGCTGCGTACGAGCTCCAGCCTCCATTCTGCCCCAGATAAGGATCTCGGTCAGACTTTGATTTGGCAAAATAAGAGATGGGTATCTTTTATTTTGGAGGAAATAGAGTGCAAGAAATCCTCAGGTTGTCAGAGTGAAGCAAGGAGACTGCTTTTTATATGGCTGCGAGGCAGAAAAGAGACGGGAAAATCAGGACAGGTATCTGGAATATACTGTAGTTTTGCAAGAGCAGTTTGGGGGGAAAATTGGTCTTGTTCAGATATTCTTATTTCAGAAATAATAAAATAATGATTACATAGAAACATCCTGTTAGGTAAACGTCTTATTTAATTTTCAATTATATTAAATTATAATGTTACCATTGTATTTTCATTAGCAAAAGCTTTAATCACTCATATATGCATTTGGTTCAAAACTAACCATTTAAGAGACTTTTCCCAACCTTCGGAAAGTTAGCTTTTCGTTCCAGTCTGTCAGATTTTTTCACTAGAATAAAAAAATCCATTTTCCTCCAATGTTACAAGGTAAAGTTTGGCAAAGCGAAATCATGATGATTGATAAAATATCATTCCATTGCTTTGATTAAGCCTGTTCATTTTTATCTACTTAGTCTGTGGAGGTTTGTTTTTCTTCCTGTGGTGTAATTGTTGCTTTTGGTACGGAAACACAAATATTCCAGACTTGCAGATACCAGCTCCAGCTTTCACAAACTTCTATCTGACAGCTAATTGAGGCATTGCTTCATTAGTAGTACTAGCAGGAGTCTTCCTTACCCCTGTGGAATGGTTCCTGTTGGAGCGGGTAAGCAGAATCACGTAGGGAAAAGCAGTATCTGGTAAAAGCGAGGACTGGCAAATATAGACGGGTTTGTCACAGGGCGTAGCAGCTCTGGACAGCTAAGTCCTGGCCGCCTGGAAGTGTGTTTGATGTCCTGGCCCCTCAGCGTGCCCCTTCAAACCTCTGAACGCAGAATAGAACCGAAAAAGGTACAGCATTCTTTAATGGAAGCTGAACATTGCTGAAAGCAGTAGGAGGTTTGGTGTGCAAGTTTGAATAATGGTTTGAACATGTGAATTAAGGTCCAGAAGTTTACTGTGATGCCCTCGAGGGCATGTCTTTGCAGTAGCTCTACGTAGAGATAAGCAAGGTACCATGAGAATGAATTCGTGCTTTCTGTAGGTACGGTAATTTGGGCTAATTAGGGCAGGCTCAGCACCACCCTGGTGCAGAAGAGAAAGCTGTACAGAAATTCAAAGGAACTAAGCTGTCAACTTCAGTGAGTTCCTCATCCAAAAGACCTCACTCGCAATCACCCATGGAAAAAAGCTACTTGCACAGGCAGGCCATCCTGAAAGCCTCCAGATCCACAAAAAATATTTCAGTTCTGAAGAAGATGAGATGTTTAGAGCTTCCTGCCAAAACTCCCTGGTAATGCTTGCAGCGTACGTTGGCTGCTGACAAGCCTGGCAGCAGGAGAACGGCTGCCCAGTGGACAACCCAGCGCCTCGCGAGCCCTGGGACGGCTGTCCTGTCTCGGTGGAGGCAGAGGGAATCCGACTTCACTTCTCATCTGCTCTGACCAGCACACAAGCCCAGCAGTGCTTGGCCACGCTTCCAGCAGTGCCTGAAAGATGAAAGGCCAAGATGTGCCCTTGGTTACGACACTTTTCCTCCAGCCCAGCCCAGCACAGACATCAGTAATGCCCCTGGGGCTGCCTGAATCATCGCTGCAGCACCAGGATCTGACACTTTGCTTTGCAAAGCATTCGCTGCTTAATGCCTGTCTCTGCTCCAGTTCCCACTTTGTCGGAATGACGAAACCCTGCACAACATCAGCCTGAAACGGCTCCTTTCTCCTGGCGAGGATTCATTTGCTGTATTGACAAAGTTGCCAGGTATGTGGAAGGGGAAGGGCTAGGGCTGTGCTCACATGCTCCGAAAGCAGTTGAGAAACCTGAAAACACAGCACAATCTGATGTAAACAAACAAGTTCTGCATATTCTCCTTTCCCAAATATTCAGAAGTCTTAAAAGAATTGGGCGTGTAATTGAAAGTAGCCAAAGGCAGCTTTATCCTGTGCTACCAGCACTTACGCAGCCGATCACCCAAAGTTTCACTTGGCAGGTTGACAGGGTTATGCATTTTCACATGGGTGAACAGTTCTCTAACAAAGCGTTGCAGCCCGAACAACACAAAAAAACCACATTGTCTCATTCCACTGATTCTTATTTCAGCAGGCTGCAAGAGAAATCTTCATTCTTTCTTTTCCCCAGTCCTATCGTCAAGCCCCTTGCCTGACAGAACAGCTTTCCAGCACCAGAAGCCTATTTTCTTTACCTCTTGAATCTTGCTTACGTTTCCTTTGAGAGGCAATAGGAATGATCTTTCCTGTGTAAAGTCCCTTGTGCTCTTGTCTGAGTTCTTGGTAAGCTCATTTGAAGACATCGTTCCTGATGTCACGAGATCCCACTGTCAGGATGGGATCCTGAACCCGCCGCATTTTGGAGTTTGGACGGTGCTTTATCCGAAAATTTGGCACTTTGAAGGGGATGCAATGGTTCTGAGAAACCAGGAGCATTTCCCTGTAAGCCGAAGCACTCTCAGAGCTACTGCTCCAGGCAACGGTGCTGGCGCTGCTGCCAGAACACCAGGTCGGTTCCTTGCGTGCTACGACCTGCACTTTTTTCTCTTACGGGCCAGAGAAGAAAATCATTCCATGAAAGGAACTCGGTAGGTAACACATTACTGAACAAACCAATGAAGAAGGGGGTAAGATGAGCCTCTTCTAGTTCTGCATTTGAGGGAACAGAAAAAGTTGGTCCTTCCACCATGGAAATTCAATAGCTCTCTTAAAAAATAGTGGATTACCCATCTTTTGAGAAAAATTCTCACTTCTGGTGACTCTGTTCCCAGGCTAAAGATTATATGTTTTTTTTTTTTCACTGAAATATGACAAGATAAATGAAAACCCCCACAATATGGGCAGAAACTACACAATACCAAAATCGGATACTTTTTTCCACCAGTATCACCATTTCAATTCATGTATGCGCCCTTTCCTTTCTACTCTGTAGGAGAGTGGGTGAATGTCCTGAGAGTTCCATCCTAGAGAAACCAAGTGAGGCGCTGAGCTCAGACAGAAAGAGTAATTCCCCTGACTAAATTCATAATGAGCAATCATTTTAAAGAAAAGGAAGGAAAAAAAAAGAGGAAAAAAGAAAACAGGCTCTTCACACAGTGGATTTCTGTTATTTAGGCAAAAAAAGTGCTTTTCTCAATCGCTGCTCTTGTAAGAGACAGAAAAGTCCACCTACAATACAAATCGTATCGTTTACCAAAACCGCAAATGAGTGCATTTCTGGTTCCTTCTGCGGCAAGCTTTGACGTCGAGTGGCATTCCCAGCATGGAGACAAATTTATTTATTCATTAATTTAATATATTCAATAAACCAACCGGCACACAGACTTATTCTTTACAAGTAATTAGAATGTATTACAAGCATACAAATGTGCCTAAGATTGAGAACTTGGGCTATAATCTAATGAAAATATTGTCGCTGAATTAATTTCCTATGTGGTGCCAGAGCCATGGAATAAAAAGTATATTGAAAGTCTTCAGAGACCTACTGTCAACAGCCTAGCACTACCTCTATTTTAAGCTGGAGAAGATTGGATTTCAAAAGCCTGTTCTTTTTCATGCATGTTCTGGTTGTCTTACAGGAATCTTCCATGCCTGAAAGGGCTCGCAAAACTTTCAGAGATTAAGAAAGCGAAGAAACAGGTAATTTCTGCTACAAATGTCATTAAAATGCGTTAGTCTCACAGAAATGCAGTCCGAATGCAGTTTTACCTGTGCCAGGTTGCAGCCTTAGGAGCCGCAGATTGCATCATTGCAGCAACTGACGATTTCGCCGTCTCTGGCTGCAGGCGGCTGCGGACGCGGCCTTGGTCTGTCAGAGCTGCAGCAGCGAACGCCTTCTGTCCTGCTAAAAACCACCAGGTTTCACTGGCATTCTCATTTTCTAAGCATTTTGCAAGCTAACTAATGATGTATCAGTGAGAAAAAGAATATTTTTAAGAATGGGACATATAATTGCATCAACTCAACACTTACACAAGCATCGCCAGTGAAGCGGGACACGGACACAGGCTGCGCTCGCTGCTGTTCTCCGGGAATAGTTGAAGCTGAGGGAGGTGTTCACGAAGTACAGCTGCTGAGACTCATCCTTTGATTTGCTGTTGGAAGCTGGGCAGGCAGATGAACCGCGACTGCAATACTGGCTCCAGGTTTCTGTTCCAGCCCGGGGACGCAGAGGGCCAAGGGGAGCCAGCAGGGCAGGCGCTGTCTGGGCGCGGGTTTGGGGTACCGGCTGCGACACAGGGCGAAGCTGCATCCATCCCTGCCGCATCCCTGGAGCTGCAGCCGATTAGCAACCTGCCTTCAGACACACTTTTGTTTCTTTCTACACAGATCCCAGGGCTTCTCCCTCTTTATACTAATGAAGAAAAGAGATTAGGTCACCCAGGTCTTTGTGATTAATTTTTTTTTAGTCACATATATTTTGCCTGCTTCAGTAAGCAGCAGGTTTCCGTTGCTGTGTCCTGCATGAAAGACCTGCCACCGGGAGCGTAATTACCTGGTTCCTCCTCTCCATCCTAAAGCAAAAGATTTTCACATAGCACTAAGGTGTAAGGAAAGATCAAGGGAATGCACGGGGTTCTCTGGGAGCACTTGTGTGCTCCTTATTGCTTATCAGCAGCTCCTTATCACCCTTAATCTGACAACACAGGTGTGAGGGAATGCCCCAGCTGGGACAGATCTCGGGTAATCTGATCAGGAGTAACTCCTTGTGTTCTGCTGGACACCAGCTTACTTGTTACCAGTCGAACAAAGGAACAAATTAAGCAAGGCTGATTAAGCAGTGTTGGTAACAGGGGAGGTGTGGTGGAGCGCGCTGCATGTCCCGGCTGTCTGTGGGTGTGCAGGTAATAACCATTAGACAACACCCACAGACACGCTCCCTCGGGGAGAGAGCAGGGTAATTACAGAATGGGTGTTTAGAAGGAAAAGGCATTTCATATCCCATGTTCCTCATTTTAATAATACAGACGGCTGCATTGTGAAACACCTTCCTTAGAAAAGCATTAAGTGCTGTGACCCGTGTCCTCGCGGAGCCAGCCTGCGCCTTCACACTGTACCTGCGGAAAGACCTTGTGACTCCGCGTCTTTCGGCCACTACCATTACCTACCTTCTCAGCTTCATTTTGTCACCACTGTCTCTTCACAGTTCCCAAAACAACGTCTTGAACTCTGAACGGAAGCAGCGGAAGAGCTAGAGGTATTTTTGGGAAGAACTGTGCTGCGGCTGTCATAGTCTGATACTCCAAAAGGAGGGTGATTATTTATGCAGGAAATCATACTTCAGGTGGAAAGCTGTAGGAAATTCTTCAGTGCCTTACCCTTTTCTACAGTAATTTGTGTGGGAAAATGGCTCAACTCTGACAAAACCACTTGAATTCCGAATAAGCCTTTTTAGAAGTAAAATATTGCAGCATACGGAAGGATTCTTTTGGAAGGGGAGGAACACACAAGCACAAGACAATGAGAAAAATCTGTGTGTCGCTGACAGATGATGTGAGCGTTTGAGCGCTGGAGCCAGGCCTTGGGCTCCTCTCGCAGCTCCAGCCTGCCACTCTCGGTGTCAGCTGTTAAATGCTTGTCATAAAAGCATTGCTTTTATCTGCCTGTCCTCCAAAATCCTTTTTCCTTTGGACATCATCTGCCTATGCCAGGGTCTAATCAAGCCCTCATTACCTGCAAGGAATGGATCTCGTGCTCACCACCAGTTAACCGGTGACTAGTTGGCCCAAGCGGGGAGCAGGAAGGTTTCTGAGCGAGCAGATGTTGTGTTAGTCCCCTGCATAGTTCCTTGTGGACACACCGTCCCAAAGGCGTACAAAAATATCACTCCATTTCCTCTTTTTGGCTAAAGAAGAGAGAATGTGATGCCCTCTTATTAACTCAAGGTCAAAAGATTATCAGTTAATGTAAATCCAGAGGGTAGAGAAGAGCAAAAGGGTAAATCCAGAGGCAGAGAAGAGCAAATACTCTATCAAGAGCCAGTAAAATGCGCACTGCTCTAATTCATGTTGTGTTTTACATAACCCTCTGCTCACTGTTCTTTCCTCTGCAGTTTGGGGCACGGCTCTGGTCCTGTCTGGTCTGTCTCGCTCTCGGTGTGATGCTCGGAGCCTGTGCTCTGCGACGGGGCTCAGCGCAGAGCGCCGACGAGCGAGTCCCACCCAGACACCCTCGGTGGCAACCACCAGACCAGGGGAGGAGCTGCGGGCCACAGAAGATGGATATGTGCACATCATTTCTGAATTTAAGGTCTTCGACAGGTACAACCGACGCTGGGCTTTCACTTCATCCAAGTAATTCATATTTAGTTCTCAAAGTATGAGAAAAAACAGTTTGAGAATGCTAATGGTGGCTGTTGCTTTGATAAATACTACAAGCCAAATTCATTAGTGGGCTTTCAAAGAGAATTGTTTTGTTCTCCCATCATAAGTAAGCGAAGAAATAGCATTCTCTATCATCTCTCTCATTTCAGAAAGTACCTGCTAGTTCTAGTGCTAATTACCACGTTCCTTCTGTGGTGGAAAATAGCCCCACAGCATCTTAACTGCAAAATTTGGTTTTCAGGAGAGAATGGTTTTCTGAGAATGTAAAAATGTGTTTCATTCTTACTGAGTAATTGGTTTATATTTGAATATAAATAAATGAGAAGCAAGTATGCTATTTATTTAATGGCATTTAATGTACAATCATTTTGTACAGTGGGGCCATACTCATAATGTTTCTTTTATGTTATTGAAAATATTGATAAAACACTAGATATTCATTAGTTATACCATTTCCAAGTGCACAGAAGGATGAACAAATGTGTTTTCATTATAAGAGGTAATAATAATTAAGAGTGACAGCACCTTATCCTCAGGATCTGCCTCCCAGCAGCAGTTTGGCTGATAAAAAAACAGAAGTTAAGATAAGGCAGCAATTATTAAGACAAATCTTTTGAAGGGCTGTTTGAACTCCTGTGTCCAGCAGATAATCTGATTTCACAAGGTGCTCCAAGGGGGGGTAGACTGCATGGGAAGCAGTACCCAGGTGCAGGCCTTTAGCCCTTTGCACCGGCATTTTTACCTCTAGCCATTTCCCTGGTCGCTTCTTCTTTTGTTTGCTACAGCTGTGGCATATAAATCAGTCTTCATTCTGTCTCACTGACACCAAAGAGAAACACAGCACAAACAATGCAGAACACCAAGCCCCAAATGTATTAATCATCTTTTTTTTTTTTTCTTTTCTTTTTCGCTGATCCCTTTCACCTATCTTTTTTTGGGAGATTCAGAAATGGCTATGGGCAACTCAGTAATTCTTCCTTCATAAATATTAGATGCACGCAGAGCATGAATATTTGAGTAGCTAACTCTGACTTAGGTGAAACCAATTGCTAATGGCAATTCATTTTTCCTTAGTGACATTCCACCAATAACAAGCATGAGGGCGACAGGATGATACAATTTGGAGCTGGACAGCAAAAGGGAAAGAAGGTACTGGCTGGGAAGAAAGATGCTTTATGGATGAGGCCTTCAGGTCGAACTCAGGGCTATGTATCCTCCCTTACCTCAGAGAGAGTTGTAGCAGAGACTCGTGCTCAGCAGATATGTGCATATCCTTAAGAACTAAATACTCAAAAAAAGTTTTAAACACTTATGACCGAGTTTTATTATGTCACTGAGCTACCGCCTCTTGATGTACTGTGCCCTGCGTGATGTTGCGCGCAGGATGTGCAAACCGCAGTGTGAAAGACGAGGGGGTTCTCTGACATCCTGCACCTGGGGGGCACCCCATCCCCACGGCCGAACCGGGGCTTCCGCGGGAAAGGGCAGCTGGGGCTCCTTCAGCCCAGCCCCGGGTCCCCGCTGCATTCCCTTTCCCTCACTGGCTCACAGCCCTGTGCTCATAGCGCGAGTCAGATTAAGCAGCTGTTCCAGGGGAAAACACTGTCATTTCTGTCCTTAACGGGCTGTTTTTCAAGGGAGATGAACACACCCAGCCGCACAAGGGCTGCAAAGGAGGTGCTGAAATAGAGTGACCGGCAGCGGGGGGTGGAAACGGGGCTGCTTCTTTTGGTGATACCGGGTTAGCTGTAAAACTGTATGTTTTGATTTTTAATAAAAAACCAGAAATCGTGACTTTATGCCTGAGGCAGAGAAAAGAAATGTAGTGTGTCTGGACCTGGGGAATGGCAATGAGTAATCAGATGTGACCAGATCAAACCTCAGCTGAAGTTCATGTTCATGTTTACATGGCCCAAGAGACACCAGCATGTATCTATCATTTTATATTGGTCTCAAATTTGCCATTACTAGATGAATACGTTATAATCTATTGGTAATACTTATACACATTCGTCTATTTTAGCACGCGGCTCCCCTTGGATTTGTTTTGCCCCAGGAGAAGCTCCTGTTCGATGTCTCTGAAATCACTACAGCCACCACTCGCCATTTTGCCAGGGCTTCTGCCCCGCCGGCCCCTGCCAGGGCGGTGCTGGTGGTGGTTCGGGCAGAGCTGACGCTCAGGGCTCGCACCAGGGCTGGCCATCAGCCGTGCCGGTCTGTGCCCTACAGAGGGTGCCTGGGAAGCGCCCAGGCGGGCCGGCCTCTGTGCTGCTGGCCTTGGCCGCTGCAAGCCGTGCCTGGCCAGCAGAGCTGCCATCGCAGCGCTGGCGAAGGGCCCACTGCTCCCTCCAGACAGACCTGCTGTGGCTCAGGCCTGGAAATACCTGGTGCAGCTTCGGCAGGGCCTGTAGAGCACACCTGAGGAGATTTCTGGGGCGTGCAAACGCAACGTGTGCCTCTCTGGACAATGGAGCCGCCTCTCCGGGCTGCTGGCTGCGCACCCGTCCCCACCGCACAGACCCGCTGACCACGCCGGGCAGCCCCGGGGCGCGCGGGGACCCGGGGGGACGTGGTCCTCGGGCAGGGCTGCGGCGCTGCCTTGGTCCCTGTGTGCTGGCTGGCAGAAACAGCTAGCAGCAGAGCGGCCATTCTGTGGCCGAACGCCGAGGATATGGTGCACTGTTTACCCGCACGACCCCTCTGCGTCAGGGCTCGGCGTGGCTCCTCTGCCGGGGAGGCCGTTGGGGCTGGCTACCGCCCCGGCACTGGCCCTGGGCGCCGGGCAGCAGCCAGGAGCACGGTCGGGCCTTCTTCCTGCACTGCAGCTGCGCGCCTCTCCTCTGGTGCTGCTCCTCCAAGTCACCTATAGCGCTGGCTTTTCTCTTAAGGACAAATGGCATTGGTTAAGATAATAAAATACTAACCACTTGGCCACTTCTCTGTTGTTTAAGCAGAGAAAAAGTAGTTAAAAACCTTGGCCCAGCTTATCTGGCTGCCTAGTTCTGGAGCTGGTTCACTTTCCACACCTGCATTTGCTCTGTTTTGCTTCCCTTTAAAGAGCAGCTCTTTCAGAAAATGTTCTTCTCTCACATGATTGAAAATGTAGCAGGTTTTGGTCAGAAATTTTCCATTTGAGAAATTTTATTTCTATCAAAAAATCAAAATTTTCTCTGGAAAACTAACCATATGCTTTCTGTAGGTGAAAACCAGCTTTTAGCTGGAAATGATAATTCTCATCTTAAAGATAGTTCTAATGGCAATCTCCCAGGGGAGCCTATTAACAGTGTCTAACTTGCCTTACAAGGAAGCTGGACCGACAGGACCAGCCACGTGTTGGCGGCGAGGATCCCATGGCAGCCCCTCCTCGCCGGACCACGGAGCCCTGGCCCAGCAGGAACACTGGCGGCTGCACCCTGAGCCCTGCTGTTAACAGCAGCAAACAGCCCTTACCTCCGCGAGCTGATGTGGCCCGTGGGCTGCGGCAATCACTACTGACGTCTTCCCCTGAAGCAGCTCACGCACCATCCGAAACACTGCTCGTCCTACAGACCTCTGCGACCTAATGCTACAGAGGGTCATCGAGTTGCTGTGTTCGTGGTGTAAAGCTGTTTGCTGCAATGAACAGCTATTTCCCTGGTTTCTTCTACAGCTGTGCCTGTGGCTGCTGGCAGGGGAGTGGTGCACCCAGGCTTGTCCTGCCCCCAGGTATGCCCAAAAGGCTACTGGGCTTATTGCAGTTGACTAGTCATATCCATGTGCTTCAGTGTAAACCTTCCTGGCCCTGCCAGGAACAAGAAACGCCAGCCCCACACACATCTTGGTCCTGACAGAGCTCCGTCTGAGTGGCTGGTCTGGTTGCACCATCTTTAATTCCTACAGACTTCTCCTGTCCTAAACTGGTCCATGCAAAAATGGCTGACGGCCGTGACGATGCGTAAAAGGCCGTCCCCATCCCTACAGAGGAGCTCTCAACCTGCAGAGGCCAAAGGACAGCGTGACAGGACACCCTGCCATTGCCCTTGCTGCGTCTCCCCTTGGAAGAAAGAAGGGCACCCACTAAGCAGCCTGGGCTACTGTTCCACACACTAAAAATACTAATGCAGCGCTCAGCTGTCACAGTCCCCTGCTCCTCCTGCCTGAGGGAACAGGGGTGCCATCCCCCGGATACACGGAGCACGCTTTCAGTCTGCAAAAGCAAAGAAAGAACTGCACACTGAAAGAAAATCCTGCTTTGTTTACAGGTTGCTTTTATTTACAAATATACTGAAGTGTAATCTCTCTCTTTTTTTTCTTTTTCTGTTTTTGTTTAGAGAGTGTGTGTGTGTGTGTGTGCGCACGCACGCACGTGCACATGGGAAGGAGCATAATGTATGAGAAACTCATGTATCTTAGCTGCCAGGCAATGGTGGCAGGAAAAAAAAAATGCAGTGAAATGAAATTCAAAAACACTAATAAATAATTTAACAATGACAAGTAATTAAATTAAAAAAAAAATATCCGATCTACATACATTATGGTGGTTTGTTACCAACACAGAGGGAAAGGAGCAGAGAATCTATGGTGAGAGGCAGCTGGTTAAGTACGAGAGAGCATAGTCATATTTTTTACAAGTTAAACAAATTGTAACAGACAGCTACAAAATACTACATTTCGATAACATAAATACAGAATATATAAATATACAGTAATACAGCCATACACAGCTAAAAAATAGGGCGTTCACTTAAAAACAGAGTTCCCAATGCAAAGTATCTGGCAGTCCCTCCACAGTCTCTGCTGAGCAGAAACGGGGTGAGCAGAACCGAGGGGACCCGGCTGTGTCCTTGAGGAGGCCAAATAGTTGTCAGTTTATTCAGACAGGCCTCAAATAAGCAAGACCGTGCTTAAATCCCACCAGAGCCAAAAGACTTCGGGCACCTGCCATGAGGTTAACCAATCACCCCCTGCCCGGAGAAGAGGCGCCCAAAGCCCCGGCCGCGCTGCTGCGGGTGCGGCGGTGGCTGGCGCGTGCCCGCGGGGTGAGGAGCGCGGGCTGGAGACGGACCCGCACGCACAGGGAGCGGCTGCTGTTCAGAAATGCATGCGGTGGCTTGGGCACGGGGCTGTGCACAGCACCACCCGGAGCACTCGGGACCTTGGGTACTGTGGCTCCAGCTCCCATGGTTTGATGTGCTTCAGTCGCCTCTCTGTCCTTTGACTGTTGTGACCAAGCTCCAGGCTTGTAAGAACCTTTCCCTTCCTCCTGGATTCTGCTGTTAATTTCTAGTGACTTTTGGGGACAACCAGAATTATTATGACACGATTCAAAGAGCTGCTCTCACAAACCCCAGCCTGCAGCATCCCTAGCAGCATCACAGAGCCGGGTTCCCTGGGGCACCTGGGGTGGTGGCTTGGGACATAACTTCTGATCCTTAAGGAAAGGAAGGGAGTCCTGAGCACAGTAGGAAGAGGTAAGTGGGTTCACATCATCCCTGGAAGGTTTGTCAGCATGAAGGACCTTCCCCATGCAATGACGGCGCAGCGAGGTGGCTGAGTTGCTGCTGACAGAGCAGCAATGACCCCTTCAAAGCAGCTGCTAACATTCACCCGACTTGTGCGGGCTGGGTCTGAAAACTCCACCCAGCAGCCATCGTGAGACTCACGTGAGTCACATCACAGGTTAGCAGCAACTGAGCCAAGTGGTCTGGAGGTTTTTGATGACGGAGTTTAAAGAAGAAAAGGAGATCAAGATGCCTAGGATGGTGTTTCAATCTTAGCGATCGCAACCACCGCACTTTACTAACCGCAACATAATTGTCATCCACGTTGTGACTGTGAAACGCAGCCACTGCCAGCCCCGACCTGGTTACGATTCAGGCTTTAATCCATGGTGCTGTGGTAAATGGGAGGCTGAGAAGAGCAGCGCATGGTAGGAATCGTCCCCCCGACAGCCAGCCCTGCGATGGAAACATGCTGCTGCCCAGCCCAGAGCCCGGCAGCAGCATCGAGGAACCATTCCCGACTGCCAGGGAATCCCTATGTGCCACCCTCACAGAGCTGGGAACTGCGCAATAGAGACCTCCGAGGAAGCTAGTACCGAGCACAGTCACTCCGATCTCACAGTCATCTTTTTTAAACATTATTGAGCAAACACTGAAACCTAATCAATCATCTTTTACTTAATTGCATCTTGTCACCACTTTAGCTTAACATGTATTCCTTGCTTAGCCAAAACAACATGACTGAAACACCGTGAAGAGCTCACTTGATGAATTTATATTAGAGTGGGGTTAATTTCCTAGGGAAAATGATCACTGTAAGGTGCATGTAATAAACTGCTGTCATGACCTCTAGCCTTCAAGCTCCCATATGTGCAATCATTGTTTGTGGTTTCCGTGGAAGTGCCAGATGCTAAGAATTTTTGGCAAGAGTTTATCAATTTGACTCAGTGTAAGATATTACTGTGATATGGCCCATTAAACATTTTACTTTCACCTGATCAGTGACATTTCCCTTGACAATAGAAGAGTAAAGCAGAAATCAAAAAGGTCAGAGGTTGCTATATAATCTTTTACTGCAGGTCCCAGGTTAAAACCACAATGATCACACTCCAGTAGGATAATTCATTCCACACAAAAAAAGTGACATTTATTTTGCTTTAATGAACTTTGGCCTTTGCCAGATATCACGGGTCCGCTGGAAATCATTGGCTCTGCATTCCTTCCCTTGACCAGCAGCAACCCACAGTGGCACGGGAAACGCTACGCGCGCCAGAGGGCTTGACTCTGTCGTGTGTGTGGCACCAGAGATGGTAGAATATGGGGAACAAACAGCTAAGGCATCATCATACAACACACCAAGGGAAGAGGAGATGGTATGTACAAGCAATGAAAAGAAAGAAAAAAAAGAAAAAAAAAAAAAAAAGAGGTGGCAAAGTCATCCAAAAAAAATCAGCAGAAGATTACGGTTACTTCAGCTATAAAATGGGATATGATTCTCTCCTTGGAAATGGATTGTTTTTTCAACATCCAGCCCAGAAGCAGAGGTAGAGTTGGGACAAGGCAGTTCTCCAAACTGTAGGTCACATTATAGTTCTCATATAAGTCCCTGTAAACACTAAAAATGCCATTTTGATCCTGCCAGTAATGAGGGACAAAGCAAGGCTGTGCCTACGTGTAGTCTATAAACCCGGTACGTTTGAGATGGTGAAGATGCTTTTCTATGACTCTAAAGTAGCACAGCAGAAGGGTGGGGAGGAAAACTTGATGAATCCATTGAGATTGGAGGCGACAAATGTTTATAATGTGCCATATGAAATCTGCTTGCCTTCTGGCCTGCAAGCAGTGAGGATCACCTGAGTTCTTTATAGATGTTTGCTATCATGCAGAGAGAAAGGAAATTGTTATTTATTTTGATACACAAGGACAGGGAAAAATAATTGAAGGGGATGGGTAAGGTAAGAAAATTCTCCCAATTTCAAAACATATCCAGGGGCTCACAACCTTCAACTGAAAATCCACATCCCTGTCAGAAAGCGAGAGAACTGTCGCTAGCAAAAGCAGATGGGTGAAGCGGACCCATCTCCCCGGGCACGGCAGCCTGCGGCCTGGGCTGCTGCCGAGGGAGGCAACGGGACCTGCAGGGAGGGGAGCGTCACCCCGGCGCAGACACCGGTCCCTTCGCTCGTGCGGGGCTGTGTGAGGGCAGACGTGGGTCTGCCACCGCCCCGCAGCAGGAAGGGTTCGCCTTGGTCTGCGCTCCGCTCTCCTGCGCTGCTCACACACGGTCTTCTGCCCCAGCGCCTTCCTCACCTCCACAGGGTGAAAATGCACGCGCTTATCTGGAGAGAAAACGTCGCTTTCTCAAGAAACCTCTAACACTCTCGGTCCACATTTTTATGCCAGGGAGGAACGCGATCTTATTTTTTTCTTGGACCTACCACCTGATCCTTGCCATCCACCCCCCCCGGAACACAGGGAGGACCTTTCTCTGCCAGCGAAGGGGTGGGCGGCTGCCTGCAGGGTCCCCAGCAGGACCCCCTGCCCCTGGCGTCCCCCCGCCACGACGGGCACCCCAAGCGCCCCGTGCTCCTGCAGACGGTGCCGAGCCCACGGCAGACTCCGCAGGGCCGGGCTGGTACCGGTCCTCAGCCTGGAGGAGTCGCATTAACCAACGCTTTGGACTTGTTTTCAGCTATTATGGTCAATATATTAAAGGTATTTATTTAAGAAAGTGCCTATCCTGCCAATCTTTCCCCATGAGCTCTATTTTGAACACACCCTATAATTACTGATATTACCCTGGCAAATTTTCCCCATGAAGTTTTCTCCACTAAGAGCCATGACCATACTTGTCTGCCTCCCCACATTATAATTATCACCAGGCAATATTTATAACTATACTATTATTATTTATGATATTTTATGCCCTACAAAAACCTATATGACATATGCTCAAACTTCAGCATCCGAGACATTCAGACTTCAGCCGGGACATTCCCTTCAATTTGTGTACTTCTTCTTCTTACATTTGCACTAATAGGTTAGTTGGAGTATTTATTTTAAATACAGGAGTCCTGTCGGCGTGAAACCTGCAGGACTTGGGTTAGACTCCAGCTCAACATATCTAAACCTGCCACTGTGATCTCTTTCATACCTTTTTTCCCCAGTTGGTGCACATTTCAGGACTTCTGATGGTTCAGGCTAGAACTGTACATCGTAGATTCTTGCCGAGGCGAGATAATTAACTAAAGGAGTGCTTAATTATTCCAGATGGACAATGGAGCATAGCACATTTATGCCTCATGCAAAACATAAATAAACAGAACAGAATGAACAACACATGTTTGCCAGTCATGGTCTAGACTTGAAATTTGGCACCGCAATACTTACAAACAAATGTAAATGCTTTATTCTCACACTTTAAAAAAAAATAATTAAATAAAACTGTCTTGTAAGCACCTTTAGTTTTAATTATTTAAGATCAATACTAACCTAAAATGCCTCTGTCCCTAACATGCATCTCCTCTCCAGGGTCATAGACCTTTCTTATTGTGAAATCACTGGCTTTCTCCGCAAATATTACTGTTAACCAGTTTCCTCAGTATCATATGCATAAGGGCTATAAACTAATGAGCAGATCTAGGTTATGCAGAAAAAGTGTAGAAAGGAAACAAATGTCGAACGTCACATTTACATTAACTTCTCACAGTTCAAATGGCAATTTATCCACAACATAGTATGAATCATGCAGTAAGAAAAGGGAGGAATCTCCAGTTTCTTTGATTTATTTGTCATATGGTCGACTGATGTCAGTATCAGTGGCTTTAAAAAAAAAAAAAAGTTTAAACATCCAAAAGAAAGGAAGAGAGAAAGGAGGAAAAGGTCTAGCTTTCCGCAAAATCCATTTCCTTTACAACGATGAGCTCAAACCAAACCAAACCAAACCAAAGGCTGCTGACGAGCAGGGTCTTCTGTTCCTTCCGTGCTTGTCTCGTGGTCTGGTGCAAGCTGGGAATCAAGGGTAGGACTGGTGGATGCGTTTTGTTTACATATATATATATGTATGTATGTAGGTAGGTATTAATATATATATACATACATACACATATATGCACACAGATACAGTCTTCCTAAAAATGCTCTTTGCAGTCCAGAGGCAGCAGGAGTCACTGTGAAGAAAGAGCTGGGCAACATATGGCTGTAGAGTCTGCACTGGAAAAAGTCACTGGCTAAATACACGCCGGCTGTTTGTTTTCTTTTATTTTCATGAGGCGAAATACGAGCTCTGCATAGAGTACAGCCTGTCAATGGGGTTTCCTACTCTAGCCTGCATGGAGTTAACTTCGGAAGAGGCAAGAAAACAGTCGCTCAAGCTAGTTAAAGAGGTATCACTGTCGATATCATGAAAAATGGAGTCGTTTCCTGCAAATGAAACGTATATGTTAAGCTGGATTCTGTGCAGCCAGAGGAGGACACAGTACACATGGACGCTCATTTGTTGCAACTGCAGCAAAAGGGAACGCTCCCGGTTTTGTTTTTACACGTTAACGCAATTTTGCTCTAAAGGTCTGACCTACAAAGGGGCAGGCTAGCAACCAATTCGCAGAGTTCAGCTGGCAGCAGTGCCACCCCAGTCTGCCAGGATTTAATTTATACTTCAGTCAGCAGCACAAAAGGGAGCCTCGGCTGAGGACGTGAGCAAACAGAGCCGGGGAGGAGCGGGTCCGTCAGCTGGGATCCGGCATTCGCGGGGGCACTGGGGCCAGCGAGGAAGGTGGGAGCAGACACTGAGCGCCCGCGACAGGGAAAAGCGGTCTGAGAGCCACAACCAGTAAGGGTCTTCATTTACACACAAGGCAGAAGACAGATCTACGAACACGACGGGACCCGGGAGGACACCCTGCTTCCCTGGCCTCAAGGGAGCTACAGTTGTAAACATGCTCTCATTTCAGAAAACTCCACTCTTTTTGGGCTGGTTTGGAGCAGCACCTTTTATTTCCCTCAGCAACTCAGATTCCGGCTTGCTTCAACTCTCAAGGTACCACAAAGAGCTCATGTCCTGTGAGCACCAAAAAAGTGTGAGTCCAGCTCTTTTCCGTCAGGCACTCATTTGAAGCAGCTTTGTGCTATCTCCTGCACTGCTCTTGGAGCGCAGAACCTGCCCCTCAAGGAGCTGTGCTTAGAAAGCCAAGCACGTTGTTAGCAGCAAAATCACAAGCCACCTAACGCTCATTTGCACTTCAGATGTCCTCAGCTCCTTACAGGATTTACCAAATTGCCTGGTGTGCACCGTGGACTTGTCTCAGTGGGAAAAGTAATAACCCAGACCCAAAGCAGATTCTTGCTGGCCTGTGCACGCCGTGCTCCCGAGCGCAATGTGCTCGGGGACCTCCCCAGCGGAGCTCCTCCTGGCCAGCAGAAATGAGCCTGGCGTCACAGCCCTTGTGGGCTGCAGCAAGGCCAACAATCACAGCCTGAGAAATCCTCTTAGATTTTATTTAAATGCCACACTGCAATTGTCCAGAATCAATTATTAGGCATTTAATGCTTGTGATGCGGCTGGTGTACCTATCTACTTGATGGTGTGTGGTCAGGAAATCATGAAAGCAAACCATCATCTTGATTTTGGGCAGAGAATAAAACTACACGGGAGAAATGTCCTGTGGTGACACACCTCTTAGTAGCTCAAGAGCTGTTCTTTAACAAATCCAAGTATCCAATCTGAGGGATCTTAGAGGGGTGCTTATTCATTTTGGAATGAATAGATTAATTCTCTTTATTAGACCACTTTTCAAGGCACTTTTTTCCCAAAGCTTGTAAGAAAAAGGAAAAACTTGTGAGGGAGCTAGAATTTGGTAATGTTTATTTTTCAATGTCTTGGATAGTGGTTTAAAAAAGTGGAGCTGGAGAGGTGATGTTGCTTGGTTTATCGTTTATCGGAATTATACTGTGATATAGTTCTGAAGGGCATCCAGAGCCTGGGATGAGCTCTCTTCTACCCCCTTATGTGTACATGAAAATATACACACAAAACTGACTAGTACAAATTCCCTGGTGCAAATCCCAGGAAAACAAATATTATAAAAAGCAAGTAGCTCTGCTGAACCTGCGGTGTGTGCACCAGCACACGAACCCTGCTATTTCTGATGCGGCAGAATGATGCATGCCTTACCATAAGGGTTCATGTGGTCGCCTGGCATTTGTGGAGGGGTAAGACCCTGCTGAAATGGGTCTGTGCCATAACTGCTTTGATCCATTGCTACAATCTGCTGCTGTGGTGGTGCGAGTGGTGTGTAAGATGTCATCATCCCTTCCATTCGGTTGGACATCACTTCTGCAAAGCAAACAGGAGGGCACAGTCACCGCTCGGGCACAGAGCGGCTGCAGACACTACCTCCAGTGGCAACACCGAACCCGAGCAGAGCGAACGCGGCTGGGTGCGTCCTGTCATTCAGAGGAGCCTTCCAAATTTTGTCTGAGAGTACAGCCCTGAGCACTAAGTTGAAAGACTTGTAATTTCTGACTATATAATTTCTGGAGCTCCTGGCTGCTGGACCGTGTCTTCCCAAAGCCTGTCCTGTGTGTGACACAGCCCTATTACTCTCTAACTTCTGTTGGTACCAGTTTTTCCGGCTCTGCATAAAGAGGAGGATTTGAGGCTGCAAGGCCTTGGGAGCTGGAGAACCTCAAGAGCACTCGCGGAGCAGCATGGCAAGCCCTAGTGCCTGTGTGCAGCTCCTGCCCGGGCGCAGCCCGCTGCGGGGTGCAGGGGGGCTCCCGCGCCGTGGGGGGACAGCGATGCTGACGCCCTCGTGGGCACCCTGCAGGTGCCCAGCTGAGCACGGTCACCCTTTCTTCAGGAGAAAACAAACTGGAGGATCTACCTGGAGCGAGCCTCCTGGAGATTCCCTGCAGGGAAAGCGCCTCTGGACTGCACATTTCTTCCAGAAAGGAGGTAACAGCTTCCGTGTGAGCACCTCCGGGGCCTGGCCCGTGGGAGAACTCTGGGCACTCTGTGTGTTTCCACGGGTGACGGCACACGTCATCCACAGACGTGTGCGTGCCCCCATGGCTCTACTTAAGACATTATGTGGGAGTGGCACTCAAAGAAACCTTGCAGATTCTTTTCCCCTTATTTTGCCTTCATCGCAAATCCCCTACCTTGCCCTAGTCGCTGCGAGTTTTGTTGCTCTTGCTGCTGCTGATGCCTTCGTGCTAGTTTTTTCATCTGAATAAAAGAGGAAGAACAGAACAGTCTCAAGGTTCTGCATGCAACAATTTTGTTTCCTTACAAAACTCTCTCCAAACATCAAATCAATTAATACAGACCATTTATATTCATGCACACACCGCTGTGGGTTCAGTTCAATTTCTAAGCTTAAACATTTCAGTTTCCAGTTGACATTTGCATGCAAAATTTACTCCCAACCTCACGTTGCTTTGAGCACACGAACTTAAAGTCTGTGTTTGAAAGTTGCCTTTCTTGTGTGGATGTAGACAGCAGTGCGCGCAAAATACGTACAGGTCAGCCCCCGGGATCTCCGTGGTACCCACTACGTCTAGGGGGAGGGGAAATCCGTGTTGGAGGACAATTTGCGTTTTACTTTTGAGAACTTGACAAACAACCTACCTTTGCTCTTTGGTTTTGGAACCAGACCTGGACAACTCGCACGCTGAGTCCTGTTTCAGCTGCTAGTGTTTCTCTGACCTACAGGAGGAAATGTTTAATGATGTAATTTTTCATATTTTTTTAAAAAACTAATCAGTATTGTTAGGGGGAATATGCCTGCACTTACAATAAAAACTGCACATACAGAATTGCTTTTAAAAATTTCTCATATTTTTGCACAGTTTGTTCAAGTTCTGCCCTTCATGTCACTACCAGTTTCGTAAGTACTGAACAAAAAGTCTGAGCTGTGTAAAATGACACTAGGTCATTCAATGATTTTACCCAGAAAACAGTTCCATGCAAAAAGACACAAATTCGGCTATGAATATTTTTTATATTTTTGAGGTACAATTTCACACTTTAAAATGGCAAACAGGCACATTGCACCATCCCAAAAGACGTACTTTCTACGTCAGCAGGAGAATGTCACTTTGTGCAAAAATGACAACTTTCAGAATGCCCCTCCATTTTTTTCCAATCAAACTTAGGAGGAAACAGTTACTTGGGCTGTTTTTTGCACAGATTTGATTTTCACCAGCTTCATCGGTGAAGCAGTACGTTATACCTTTCCCTAGTTGCTACAAACAAGAGCAACAGCAGGGTTCAGTTTCACAAGAAGGACAAGCAGTGGGACCAGCGCTGAGCACCCGTCCCACCCCCAGCGGCTCCCTCTGCGGTGGGAAGGAGAGAAGGGCAAAAGCCACTTGTGTTACCTGGGCTCTGACCTGGTGGTTTATAAGAACCAAATATTGCTGTTCAGCAGGAATCGGTCACGCAGCTGCTCTGCATACTGCGGGTGAATATCCAGAAATAATAAGGAGCTCGTCCTAAGCTGCGACAGGTGTCTGGGTGACGTCGTCACACGCCGCCTGGTTTCTGTGTCCACCTCAAGGCAGCTGCTGCTGCCCCGGGAAGGGCCAGGGGGCTCTCGGGGACTGTGCCCTGGCCCTGCCACCCCCATGGCCTGGTGTCAGAGCTGACTGCAGGTCCCTGATGAAGCACCTACCTTCCTACAGGGCTTGGAAGACACTTCAAAGGATGCTTTGAACGCTCGTCTCTGCTGTGTGGTAAGTATTGTCCTTGGTCGTTTAGGTCTTCTTGGGTCCTTCCCATCATCGCTTCCTTTTCCTTGGGTTACTTGTCCTTTGGTGGGCTTAACATCTCCGTCTTCATCATCACTTTTAACTGGTGAAAAATAAACAGCACGTGAAATTGTACTTGTTCCACCAAGACAACAGGGTGTTTGAGAACTGCTCTCCAGCTGCCCAACTAGTCAACAGGTTCAACTACTATCCCATATTTATTTGAATACCTAAAGCAACTCCAGGCAGGAACAGACTATCTTAGATTTGTGTGCACTGCCTAAACCAAACACCACAAAAGCACAAAAACATGTTGAATTTTTAATTGAAGGCATGGGACTGATCAGGGGAGGGAAATTCAGAATTTGCTTCAACAGTTCCCGGACTCGGGCACGTAGGGACGCTGTGCCCTTCCAGCATCACTTGGTCCGTGGGTGCTCACCTGCCGCAACCAACCATCTCCCTTCGCAGTGCAGCCCTGTCCTCCCCGCGGCGTTCGGTGCAGACGGGAACCGCTGCCCGCACCGCTACGGCAGCAAAACAGCGGAAATCCAGCTGTCACAAAAATATCTCAAAGTCTGTTTAGCTAAATCCAGCGTAGAGTCCAGTTATCGTTCTGAATATTTTGAAGCTCTAGTGATACTATTAAATATAATGTTTGCCATCTCGTCTCTGCATCCCACAGAAAACACGAGTATTCTTTCGCCGTGTATTTCAGTGTGTCCATATGTGCGTGCACAAATTTCTCTTTCTCGGTAAATACATACAAGTACGTATGTGCTTGTGTAGACCAGGTAGATTATTTGTAATTTCCACAGTTAAATTCTAAATATTCATATAATCTGGTGATATTACATGTCTTAGTACCTTGTACTTGGAAATCTCAATTGCAGTGGCAAAGGTTGAAGAGTTAAGTACAAATTTCGTTGTGAAAAACAGCTTTTCAACTCAGCATATTTTATTTCACCAGACTACTGATTTTTCTTCCAGAAAACATTAATACAGTATTATACGGATTTCAACAGGAAGAAAACACACTGAAATTTCTATATACTCAAAGATTACGTTTGGGGAATTAACAAATTAGACTTTAATTCATTTTAGGCTCTGATTATTATGCACCTAGCAATCTAATCACCTTTTACTTTAATAAGCATCTTTTGCCTAATGATTAAAGAGAAGTTCAGTCATTTTAATAACCATGACATTATTAACTTTCCAGCATGCCATTTCTAAGGAAAGGTTTGTGAGGATTAATATTGCTCATTGGAGAGTTACTGTTGTGTCCAGTGGATAAATATTTGATTGGAGAAGGACACACACTCAGCCAGGGCTGTGTGAAATCATTTGCTCTCACACAAGCTTCTGGGAGATCCGTGTTTCCAACGTATCAGACAATGGGAGACAAAACATCCCGTTTAATTTGTCAACTTGTTTTTCAGGTTTGGGTTTGGCTAACAGGGAATAACAAGGGGAAAAAAAGCATCTCCAGGAGTAAGAAACCACCCTGTGTGCCAAGGGGAAATGAAATTGAAACCAAGGTTGCTTTGTGCCGCTGTGGCAGCTCGCTGCTGGTCACAAAACACAAACCCCGGTCCCGAGGGAGAGCCCAGCCATGCCCAGAGCGGATCCCAACGGGCCAGCGGCAAACAGCGGCCAGCAGCAACGCGGGGAGGAGGGTCCCATGCCCAGGGACAGCCCCGCACCCTCCGCTTCCGAAGGGGGTCTGTCTGGACACAGACGGATGGAAGGATGCTGGAGCTGGCGAGGAGAATGACACGCTGAAGGGCAAGCAGGAAACCCACACGCCTCGGGCAAACTCACAAAGAGCCCAAACCCTCTGCCATGAGATTTACAGAGCAGCACACGCAAGGCCCTGCACATACAGTGCGGCAATAACGCGCTGCTCCGAGAAAGGCCCCGGTCCCGCACGTCCTGCCGAGTCAGCACTGACCTTCGCCTTGCAGCATTCCTGACATGAAAATATAAATTTCAGCAACATGGAGAATATGGCTCTCAGATTAGAGATTAAGGATAATTACTGCTCCTAGCTAAATTGGAATAATGCATTTTCCCATAAACAGAGGCAAACATTCATGTCATTTGTACGCTTAATGGAATGGTAATTGTTGATTTTCTTAGACATTTTCTTGGGAAACAAGTGTGCCATTATGATGGCTGGCAGCAATTTGTGTACACACTGTCTCTAGTCCTGGGATCGGCCGGGGCACACCGGCGGCAGGAGGTTTCGTCTCCTGGAGCGCACATGGGGCGGGCAGGAGACATCCCGTCTCCCCTGGAACCGCCTGAGAGCCCGACAGCCACTGCTGCATCCCCAGTTTCAGACTGGAGACCCCAACCCCAGCGCGTGAACTATGTCCTGTGTCCCCAGCCCCAGAGAGACCGCAAGCGGATTTTGATCACTCTCTTTTAAAACCTTCTCTAGGAAAGGGGCTGAGGAAAGGAAGGGTCTGTCTCTCCATCACCTTAGGAACTCAGGGAAGACACCCATCAGGAGCTATCGGAGTGAGGGCTCCACTGGGTTCTGGAGAAGGCAAAAGCTCTGGTCACAGCATGGTGACCCCCTGCCTTCACTCCCTGGCCAAGGGGTGCAGCCTCTCGCAATCACACAGTTGGAACCCCAGGTGCCTCTGAAGAGAGAGGTCACACTGGTGACACAGGTACGCAGCGGTGCATTTTAGGAAGATGTCGAGCCTGTTCTCCCTTGATCCTAAACCGTCTGCATTTATCAGGAGCAGTGCAGGACTGCAGGGACACTTGGAGATCTGTAACAGCAAATTCTGCATCCTCACTTCGGTACTGTATGTCACATACGAGCCACGGTCCACACATCGGTATCTCCGAGTTTAACACCAGAACGGGCCTCAGACACTAATCAGCAGGGGGGCAACAGAGATGATCAGAAACTGGAGCCTCCGCAGCACGGGAGAGACACCGCCAGGGAGGAGCCTGGACGGAGTCAGGAGAGCCGAGCGTGGCCTGGCCTGAAAGCATCCAGGGACAGACTGCCCCAACTCCTCCTCAGTCGATTTACTGCATTTTATTTTCATTTTCTTGCGAGCCCCCTTACCTGTCCTAACAAGAGCAGATACGCAGCCGGCTGCCCCGGCTCCCTGCAGCGCACAAACCCGCTGCTCACTCTCTATCAGGTTCTCCTCAGTACTTCTGTGTTTTCTTAAAGCTACCATTTGTGGTTGGCAGAGAGAACACTCTTGAAAATCGTATTATTACTCTGCCCTGCAAAATTTGTGAAGTGGATGGAAGCATGCCCATGGAGAACGGCACGCTGTGAGTGAGGTCTCAGGTAACTGAAGTCAGTCTGATTCACGTTTCGTGATCTTACAGGAAAATACCTTGACGAAAACAAAAAGTTTTTGTCCTTTACTAAGCAGCAAGTTAAGGGAGGGAGTCAAGCTGGGGAAAACTGACTGCAAGCAGGGATTTCTTAGCTGTGCCTGCTACTCTGCATGGGTGGCATGTGCATATGGATAAAGTGGATGTGTAAATGGATACAGTTTTCTGTAAGAAAGCTCTACAAACCCTCGCGGCTCTTCCAGCCGGAGCAGGTGTGGGAAAGGCTCACCTGAGTCTGAGTCGTCTGGGCTGACCGAGCTCAGCAAGTCTTTCTCTTTTTCATAGTCACTTTTGCAGAGCAATTGCCCTTCCTTAAGAACAAATTCGTCCCCTTTCCTCAGCTGGCGTTCGCAAACGCAGCAGCAGAAGCAGCTTAAGTGGTAAACGCACTCCAGGGCTCTCATGACGAATTCTGTCGGGGCGATCTTTTCCATGCAGCCACTGCACTTGGCAGCAAACAGCCTGAGGAGAGAGAGGCAAAGGCGATGTCAGATCATGCACTGCCTGAATTTAAATACAGCAAATTCTTTAATTTAACTACAGATCAGCTTGGCTCATGCGTTTGCACACTGGGAGACTTGCATCCTTAGTCTCGGAAACATCACAGGCATGCAATTTATTCAAATCTCAATCCCTTTGGTCTAGAGATTCCCAAATCACCTTTGCTGGATAAAAAACACTAAGGTTTGTCCTTATCTCACTGTTTTGTTCCTCTTCAAAAAGAGAAACAAAAAGGAGCTCTCAAGTTTGGGTAACTTGCTCAAAACCAAAGTTATTTTAAAAAGTTAATTCACGCTTTGTTTTATACAGGGTCTCTGGTTTCAGTACTTAAACCCTATTCTGAATAGATTTCGTGACTTTCCATTTTTGGTATTGTCTGTCTCTGAGGAGGCTGACAAATGAACACAGAAACAAGCACGAAAACTGAGTGCTATTGCTGAGAGACGACGACACGCACACACGCAATCGCACACATGCAATTGATAAAGAGGAGTGAAATAACACGGCTTTTCTTTGGATGTTGAGTTATTCCAGAACAACCTGTCTCCGAAGGGAGGACTGTGCATTTTAAATGGTGTGAAACATCCTTTGGCAGAGATAGGCAGTGATACAATCTGCTAAATTACCACTATAATCACAGGCTCTAGAATATACACTATATTCCAGACTAGTTCTTATTAAACCTTTATAAACCCCCCCTCTTTCATCCATCGTTAATTTTCTAAGATAAAGTTAGAATGATTTAGATTCATTTTATTTTGCTTTTCTAATGGCAACTGGGAATCTCCCTAAGTGAGCTTTTAGGAAGAGGCCTGCTTCAAATAAAGATGAATAGCGAAGTTACGTCCCTGCATCGCACAGTGGGCTTGGTCATTTGAAATTCAGCGTCTTTTATGGCAATACATCAAAGTGCAAGGTGCATTAATATTTACATTTCGGCAACGAAATTAACACAACTGCACCCATGTGCTCACAGGAAAAAAGGAGATTCCGCCTTTTAGGATGGGGTACGCTGGGTTTTTTCCCCCATCCTCAAAATTACCCCCGTTTTTGTAAAAGGTGATTATCTTTGATTTTAGAAGGCACAGGCTGTGGTGGTTGCTGATTCCTCCAAAGCCTCCATTTTGTCTGAGCTGAGAAGTGCAGCAAAATGGCAGCCACCGGCTCCTCAGCAAAGCGGCGGGGGCACGGAGTGGGCAGGAGGGGAAGAAAATGCAAATACACGTGCGTACGGCACCCAGAGAAAGGCCGAGAGCCCGAGAACTTGCGGGTTTCCCCATCTGTATCTCCCATCTAATAAAAGAGATCGACACCATTAACGGGGCTGGCTCAGGGCGAACCTTCGCCCAAGGAAGCGCTCTGAAGGAGCCACGCAGGGGGGGCCGAGCGGCGCCTTTTTGGGTACATAATGGAATAAATCTAGCAAAGGGAAACCGATGCCACGCAGCACCCACGGCCACTGTGGGCGAGCAGGCCATCTTATTTCAGCCGGGCTATTGGGTCTGTCTGCAAGGGTTTCCTTCTGTTAGATGCAAACTTTAACAGAGAGAGAGAAACACGATTTTATGTTCTGACTAGTAAACATCACAAAAATATGATAATGCCCGAGCCAGCAAATTCCTAAGCAGGGAAAATTTTTATCTATACACAATAACATATCCAAACGGATTAGAACACAAAGGGGGGAAAAGGAGCAATCAGATTTTAAGCGCTTAAAAAAGTTGTTCCTGTTTTTAACCGCTTAAACCCATTTGCCTCCGTTTAATTAACCTCGTCCCTGCTCTGCAGCCGGCGGAGGATCCGCACATCGGGTGCGGGGGCACCCGGCGCCCCGGGAGGGGCGGGGGAACCGTAAAAAAAGGGACCCCCGAGAGCGCCCCGGCCCCGCCGCTGCCCCCAGACCCCGCGGGCGGGGGGGGGGGGGGTGTCCCGGGGGGGCCGCGCGCCGCAGCCCCGCGCCCGCCGCTCCCGCACCGCGGGATCCCCCGCACCCCCGACCCCCCCCCCCCCGCTCCTCGGGGGGCAGCGCCCCGGGTCCTGCGAGCCCGGCGCTCCGTCCGCGCAGGGAGCGCGGGCAGGAGCGGACCGGCCGCGGGCAGGAGGGGGCAGCAGGGGGCAGCGCCCCCCCCCGGCCTCAGCGAGCCGAGGATGGGACCCCCCCCCCCCCCCCCCCGCGGCGCTGCGCGGAGCAGGGGCGCAGGTCGGGCCGCGCCTCCCGCGCCCGGCAACGCGGCAGCCTGCGGTGGGAAGGGAAAACGCGAACGTCACGGGGGTCACAACTGATTTTAAGCAGGAAAATGTACCCCCCCCCCCTTTTTACCCGTTTCTCCTCACTGGGACCTAAAAATAACCCCCTCTGCCCGGGCTCGGGCTGCCGGGCGCGGGCTTCACCTGAGCAGCGCCGTCGCGGCCCCGCTGCTTTGCAGCGGCTGCGGTTTCTCTTCAAAACAAAGATGTCTAACACAGAACTAGAAGTATTTTGTGTTATTTATTGGCAATTGACTATTGCCAGAAAGGTGGTGCTTTCACACCGGTGTTTCCAAAGGCTGTCTTTTAGTTATAAAGAATTGCGTGTTGTCCATGTAGTATTAACTCACTCAAATCAACGTTAGGTCGGCCCCACGATGCTGCGCGACTTCCTACCTTTAACTTGACCTTTGTCAACACAAGAAAACGCCATCCCCTGTGCCCAGGTACTGTCTGCATTACAGATGCAGTCCCACAAATACACACACACTGCACCGTGTTGGATTTAACTCTGAGATTATAAAATCTTCATTAAATCCATCTTATAAAGTGTTTATAGGTATTTTTTCAGCTTCCAGAGAGTAACCCAAGGTTATGCACTTTTTTTGCACAAGGCAATCTCACAACAGGAAACTAATCTTGACAAATGACCAGACTTTGATATCTGTGATCTAAAACACTGCTCATTAGACTGTTCATTTTATAAACGAATGGTAATAAACCTGTTGAGAAGTGTAGGATAGCAGGAATACTTTACAGATCACCCCTTTACAGGTTTCAATCAAAGCCATAAATTTGAAGGAAGGCATGCAGATACGCTGTGCCGAGACAAAGACTCTGTCCCACACCAACCACATATAAAGAAAGATTTCGTTTGCTTTCTATACATTTTACAAATAATTTGCATAACTCTGACTTTTTACCCCCATGGCTGATTATCTCCAGCTCTCTTAAGTTAATGTCAAACCTCAAAATCCTTGGACTTGTTAAAGTATGTGGAGAGTGGAAATCAAATGCCTTTATTAGAAGCCCCAGGAAATCTCCGACTCCTAAGCACAACGAAAACATTCCAAAGAAAATTGTTCAAAGAGGACAAAGGAGAAAAGCAGAACAAGAAAACCTTGTTTTGAATCAACGATTGCAAGAGTTTTATAAATAAATTCTGTTGCCTGGACAATTTTGAAAGACAACTCAATAGGTTTAGGAGTTTTTAAGTGTGTTTGCCTCTATGCCTGAGACACTTGGGGGATTCAGCTGAGCTAAAGCTGGGAACAATGGCCTGTCTGTCCATCCGAGTATTTGTAATAATCGCTGTGCAGCAACTTTACAGTACTAGACAGTCAAAAAAATTCACCGGCGAAAACTGGGCGCACTTAACAAATTAATTTTGCATATATTTTAGGGGCAATGAGAACACTAAGACATGCGGTCCTGCCTTTAAACAGTAGATGAAAATGTTCACCAGCGGAAGCGGCCGTAAAGATTTTATTTGTTAGAATATCCCTGTGAAGTCAGGCTGAATCAGTAATCCTTAGAAACAACCACAGTTACATGATCCATTGTGCCTTCCTGCATGGGCACAACCATCTGGTGTTTAATATCTGCTACTGATTTATTATCTCTCGCGCAGTTATCTTGCAGTAAGTTTGACCCTGCTCTGCTCCCGAGAATCACGGTTTTGCTGTTTACTCTTCTGACGTCCTGACAACCCACCCGTTACCTTCCTCTTGCTCACCCAGGTCCTGCAGTTCCTCCTGTCTGTGGGCAAACACATTTTAATTGTTTTATTATAACTAATTTAATCTGTGCTGAGAGATCTCCATGTGCAGCGCGAAATTTGCTGTTCATATTAAGTGTGGTTCAAGAGGTTTGTTATACAGGACAGAGGTATAAAAATAGACTAATTCAGTCAGGTTGTTTATTTACTGGACGTCTGCCGTGAAGCAGTAAATAGGAAGTTATTAAGCCGTGTTTGATATATGCAAGAGGACAGATGCTGCTGTCTACCTATCGGAGGCGTTAAATCATTTTCCTCTCTGTGTTATTCTGACATTATGTGTTGCAAGAAACCACAGCAGATACCTGGCTTTTCTTTATTTAATAAATATGCAAAGATGGTGGTCACAAGCCTTCATAAATATTGTCGGTATAGTCTCTAGCTCTGGTGCTTTTCTTTCTGATAATAGCCTGGGTATGACACCCTATCGTGCCTATATGGCCAGCTGGGGGTTCGCTTGGCACTCGCATAGGGCAAAATATGTTAGAGCTGAAGCAAAATATATTATGCTTTTCACACAACTGAGTTTTATTAAGAGAAGAAATTAAATTACTAACGAATGACATCTGTTACTTGTTCTTTGGGAGAAATTTTGATACTTCCGTCTTCTTTAGATGACATAGAATGGGGAAAACACCGTGCGTGGGGTTTTTTTCCAGCATAGGACTTGAACATTTTTGTAGCATCTTATAGCTCATGGGCGCTTATAAAAAAAACCCAAAACTGTTGCTTGGTTACACTGAATTCTGAACATTCAAAACATCTCAAATGCACTAAAGCAAAACAGAAATATTATCGTTTTATGATTGGAAAAAAAAAAGAAGAAACCCTAAAAAAAGAAACAATCCATTTTAAATATTTTCCCTGCAGAAAAAATAATTACGTAGTTTATTAAAGCCAATTTCACAGCTGAAAACTTCAGTAAAAGAAAGCTAATTCCCTTTCACCGAGTAGTAATAAAACATGCGCAAAAATTAAAAGTTTCTAGAAAAAAAATGTAATATTTAGAGAGAAACTAAAACAAAGAAACCTTTTTCTTCTTCAGGGAGAACTGAAGAAAATATTTATTAACCCTCTCTCCACAGGTGCTGTAGTAAGAACACCAACTACTGGTGAAAGCTTGCGTTTAACGCTGCGCTTCACCGTGTGGATTTGGATTCACAGACTAAAATGTCGCCCATACTGGCACTGAGTTACCTTTTTTCCCTGCGAATATTTTACCTGTATTTTCATGAGACATGCTGTACTGCCACGCAAAGGCAGCCCAATGGATAAAATAACGATAGAGAGCGCACGTTATTCCATGCTCAGTCAAATCTTGCTCTGAAGCTGGTGGGCATTTGACCATGGCCATTGTCAGAGCCACAAGCTCACGCAACCGCTCTGTCCACCAAAGACGGACCCACCAAACAAGCTCACGCAACCACTCTGTCCACCAAAGATGGACCCACCGAACAAGCTCACGCAACCACTCTGTCCACCAAAGATGGACCCACCGAACAAGCTCACGCAACCACTCTGTCCACCAAAGATGGACCCACCGAACAAGCTCACGCAACCGCTCTGTCCACCAAACACAGACCCCAGGCAGCACCACAGGATGGCCATAGCCAGTCAATGGCTTGTGTCACAACCATATCCACAAAAATATTACACTTTGCTTGATTTCCTTCCCACTGGAATACGAGGGAAAAGTCCCATTTGCCTGGATAGGAGCAGGGTTTGGTACATTTTTAGACTCTGCTTCCTGTTAGCGGCAGGGACGGAAGCGCTGCACGTACCTCTGTGCCATGGGGCAGTCCTGGACGGACCACCATCACTGGCCTCTACCGCAACAGAAATAACAACTGCCAAAAAGGTTCCTGCCTTGTGTTAATTTTCTCTCTTTACATCATTTGAGCCAAGGAAAAAGGTCATCTGTGGGCAGTGAGCTGACGTCCCCTCTTGGGCAGAGCTCAGGACCTGCACCCGCTTTTCCCTGCAGTCACTCCACCGGCGGGGGCAGGTCCAGAGGGACCTTCGTGCAGACCGTCTGCTCCCAGCTCCCTCCCAACACCCAAAGCCACACAGAATTCAAAGCTGCCATCCTCTTGGAACTTGCTCAAGCGGGGACAGAACGACCTAAAAAGTTACATCTTCCTTGACTATAAAGTAGAACATAAAATGTAAAGTGCAGAGGAGTTTCTCGCTTCAAGCAGAATGTGGCAGAATGGATTCTTCTCTTTGCTTAATTTTCATCCTCTAATTGACCACTTTGTTCAACTGCCTTCCATCACTGCCATGCAGTTCTGTTTTATAGCATTTTTCCTTACAACACTTTGATGGAAAAATTTATGAAGAATCGAATTATTGCTGTTAGAAGGGAATTAAAACAATTTTTCATTTACAAAGTCACTGATATTGCTCTACTGTGCTCCACCTTTGGGAATCCAATTGCTCTTCTCAGCTACTCCCATTCCTCTTTATAGCACGGCAATTGCACTGTACAGATTATGGCTGCAATTTTCTCCTAATCTGTTCTGTAGAATAGAAACTGTTATAAAAGTTAAGGGCGCCAATTGAATTGATAAAGCCAGGGTTGCAATTAAGAAGCCTAATGGATTAACAAAATATGATGATTTTGCTAGAATTATATTTTCAGGCAGTGCAAACATTTGGGAAATAATGTTATTTTTGTCTATGATTTTCAAAGAAGGCTAAACGGGCTTCTGCTGTTGTGCTTTTTGTCTCGCTGCGGATTCTACTGCAGTGCTACAAAAGCACAGAACGGGTTGGGGAGTTTCTGCTTCTGCTGCAACTCCGCTACGCTAGGTCAACTACTGAAAGCCAACGGTTTTTCTGTTTTTCTTCCTTTGGATTTTCACTCAGTTACTTACACATATGAAACTAAATCCATCTTTGTTTCCTACCTGTCCAGCCTCACCGGTTTCCAGCGGCTCTGGCTCTGCGTGGAGCGGGGCCTGATTCCGCAGCCCAGCCCCACGCCAGCGACGCTGAATATTCGCCAGCCCGATGAGACGTCTTATCCTTCTTGTTCGCTAAGTGGCATGCTGAATTTACAGTTGCCTTTGAATTTACATCGCCAACAACACAGGGAAATTCTTCTAATATAATTTTTGTATGAAAATTCACCCTAAAGGCCCTATAAGCAGGGAAATTGTACTGTTGGTGATTCACTGCCCCGGCCTTCACTTTTACAGAAAAAAAATAATCGTGTGTCAAAGCAATTCAAATGTAATTTCTAAGTTATTTCTTGGCTGGCAAGAATGACTTAGGGAAAGAATTTACACGGGGCCCTTCCTCTCGACTAGGAACATTAAGAGGAAGAAACGTTATTTGCCAGTATAAAACAAAATAACTTCCTGTGCCTGCTGCACTGATGCTGTACAAGCGCTTGTGCCCAAACCCATCAGCACAGCCAATTTAGCAACTGATTTGCAAGGGAAAGATACCTTCGTCCTGTGGTGTTAATGTCTTTACAGTGGGGGGTCTATTGCCAGCTTCTCCAAACTCATCAACACAATCTATTATTAATATCCAGAAAGGCTTTATAGTATCTTTATAGCACAAGGCAATGAAAGCTCTGTGGTGTAATCTGTTATCTATATTGCAAAAACATGTGAAATAAAACAAAACATAGACACTTCATAAACAAAATGTTTCATCTGTTACATCTCTCTGCCTCTCCTATATATAAAGCAGTAGGGTGCAGGAAAGGCATTCCGAGAGATTTGCTGTTAGATGTGGGACTGGCTTCTTTTTAAATTTTATTTGTAACGTGACAAACTTTAAGCTGAATGAAAATTTCTGCTTTTTTCACTGAGATGAACACATTTGGAACTTTGCAAAATCGGGCTGCATGTGACATGTAGAACAAAGGGGTTTAGGAGCAAAATACAGCATCTAAGAACCCCGGGGGGAGTCTCCCTCTGACACAGGGATGCGCGGTCGGCGCAACGTGGGGACGGTGCCCGGGCGCAGGCAGGAGCAGGTACGTACGACAGGGGCATTGCCATGGTAAGAGCTGAAGAATTTGTCTCCAGTGAGCAGCAGCAAAACCAAGGGCCTGCTGGCATTTTCCTGGAGGCGGTTGTTTCTTTGGAAGGCTTTCAAGAATAGAATTTGAGCAGAGTTGGGTCTTTTCTTCTGTTATTGATCTACGTGTCAATATTTTATATGAAAAGCCCGGAATTACCGTACGCTTAGTCCCTAGGAACAGACACAATTAGAAATATCATTTAATAGCAAAGAAATAAACACACAGTTTAAAACCCAGGAAGATTTTGTTTTGAATAAACAGATTGTGGCAAAGGTGGAACAGAGAAGGGGGGATGAAGAAAGTTTTGTATACTTGCTGCATACTTGTTTGCAATACAGTAAGAACCAAAAAAGCCCTCAACACAGGCCCGTGTCTTATTTCCCAGATGCCCTTTTATTTTCTTTGCCTGTTGAAAATAAATTGTTCTTTTGTAGTGTTTCTCTTTTCAGTCTGACTGTCAGCTATTATTTTTCTATTTCCTCTTTTTGTCACTTTGCATTATTTTTGGTGCTGTAATTCCCATTTGTTCCCACTCCTATCTTCCTGTCTCCCATTGTTCCATTTTTTAATCCCCAGTTTTACTCTTCTTCGGCTCTTTTTTGGCCCATTCTCAGTAGGGTTTGAGAGAATACCCAGGCGTGACTCCCTGCTATAGCAACCACACCTCCCCAGGAAAGCCACAACAATCTCTTCGGGAGGAGGAAAGTCTTTCACAAGCTGGCAGCAAAAGTAAATCCTTCTTCAAGGAACAAGAAGGATTAGCAGAGAGCAGTGGGCTGCAGACTTAACCCTACCCCTCATTTCTTTAGAGCACCAGTCACTCAGAACCCTGCTGTGATGTACAATTAAACAGAACCCAAAAAAATCCTGAATGACACAAGAGCCGGATTGTGTAAAGGTTTAATTCCACTTTAATACCTTTCCAAGTTCAGAACTCAAAGATAGCAATTTAACCCAAGAATCCCCATCTGAGCATGAAAAGTTGCTGTTTGTCTTACAAAAGTCCCCGCTATATTCTGCTCCAAATCATGCTCTATTACCCTGACCTTTAACGGGTGAAATTTTTTCCCCCCCGATCGTCTCACATAGTTTCCCTTTACTGTCCTTCCACCATAAACTTTGTTCTTCTGATGAGACAGAAGAACCTCAGCAGAGGCACCGAGCTTTGGGAGAAACTCTGTAAAAAGGACCAGCGAAAAAGGAAAAGGAGCACTAAAAGTAACACAAACCAAACCCCAAAAACTCAGGCAACTAAAGGTGTGTCCCGCAAGGTCTAGGAATGATAATTTATTCTTGTAATGTGGAGTCACTCTTACTAACATCATGTCAATTACATGTTAATATTACAATGTAAAATAAATAGCTCTCTCAATACAGGATTTTTTGAAGACTCCAAACATCTGAGTCATCTTTTTTACGTTAATGAACAGACTAGTTTAGTTATTCTGGTATGGACGATTACTATAGTTGCTCTGTAAACCAAATTTTTAGATTAACACCAAACTACCACAGTCCCCTAGCTTCCTTAAAGCCCAATATGGTTGATAGAGTCCTAAAGACTCAGCTACCAGCATCTCTGTTTGTGTTCAGGCTTTGGTAAACGAGACTCTCTAAACCCATACAAAAAGATTTATCAATAAGCAAGGCCCTGTATCACGCCCAGACCCTCCTTCTGCCTGGAACATTAACACGGGTTTTACGTTATTCCAGAAGTTAAACATATATCACACAGGACACTTCCACATGTGTGAAAATGAAATCCCATTAGACACCAACAACATTATTAGGCATGCAAAGAGGATTATTCCCTTAAGCTCACGAGAGTGAAAGGTTTCTCTAAACATTTTATTAACTTTCTCAGAATTTTTTTTTTTAATTAAATGAAAACTTGTAAGTAGGTCAAAGCTGGAAAATACTACTTAACTTATGGTTATGTGTGTGTATATATATATTATAGACCCATGAACACACGCACACATACAGAGAGAGAAAATAGAGATGCCTGTTAGAGAGAAAGCGTACAAAATCCCCCCCACGTCACATCACTACGGCATCCCTTTCTCTTGGGCAGAAAATTTGTACAGCTTGGAATTGTTCTATAAAAGCACAAAAATATCCCATGGTATTCCTGAGGGTTCTGAAAATGTTTCCAAGAATTAGGTGCTGTGTTGAATATCTGTCTGAAAAAAAGTCCTGCTCTGACTGTACTGTCCTTTCTACAAAGGTGACAAAGCACTGTTTTTTTTTTTAAATATTTGCTGAAATAGAATGAAGTTTGCTCACCAGTAATTCTGAGGTTCTTAAAATAATCTGCTAAAGGTAATAAAGGAGGAGAAGCTGTGTCAGGTTTTGCTTCAAGCGAGAAATGAAGAACTCCTTTGACACCATGAGGAAGAGGACGGGGTCCTCGGTCACAGGCGAGACTTTAAAAACGCTTAGCTCCATTCAGAGCTTGGTCCTAAATTTTCCACCATTCCCTCACAGAGTTCCCAGCTTTGACATTAAAGTGTTGTTAGCAGGGGCTCAATTTGCTGTTGGAAGGAAAATGATTGCTTTTTTGGGTCTCCCCTCAACACATGCCACAATTCACACACAGCTTGCCCTGGAAATTCTGCCGACGCCGCAGGCGACCCTGCAGCACACGCTCCTAGGTGCTACCTCTGGCCGTGATGGACACGTCCCATGGTCACGTAAGGGGCACGGCTGACCTGCACGTTGCTCTTGTACTCATTTCACTGACAATAGGCATTAAAATATTGGAGATTCACTTGTAGCACTGCACCAAGCAGGCAGGAAATGTAGAAGCTTGGGTGTACAAGTTAATGAAATATGGTTGGGTGAACATAAGCTCTTCATTTAGACAATAACAGTTACCGCTGCAGTTTCTTTGTACCCGCTTTATGAAAGTCATAAACTCTCCAAAGAAAAGCATGAGCTATTTTACCCTGATGGTCTTTGCCTCCCTCTCGCTACCTGCTGGCGCAGTTAGGAAGTATGAACTGCCTTTGAACAGATTAGGACCAAGTTAAAGTGTGACAACATCTTAAGCTTTCTCCACATGTTGCCAATGATTTCCAACTAAAGATGTTACCCTCATCACTTCTGCCACAATGATAAGAATCTATAGCCCACTCACTTGAGGACATAAAAGCGGTTTAGCTGGAAGTATAAAGTACTCCGACTTGCTAAGCTGGGTGGCTGGCTGTCCCAACCTAGCTGAATTTTTCCTCTACAAAGCACAAAATCCTTATCATTAGGGACTTAAGCTGCTTTTTATTTTGAGACAAAAAGAATACTGTTTATTGGCATCCAACTCAAACCAGCTGTAAACAGTTGCTTTGATGAAGAAGCAGCTACAACTGCAGCATGCCCGAAGGCACATACCCACTGAGTGTCAATCATTAAAGGAAGAATGTAAGGTGTATACAGGGTCAAAAGAAGGCCAAGGGACATTTAAGACCTCAGGGATCCTGGATAGCCCGGTTTGCCTTTAGAACCAAAAGAGGATTTTAAACTATTCTGCTGTATGACCTTTATCTCAGGAGGCAGCTCTGTGGCGAGGCTCAGCCCTGGGTTTACCCACAGGAGCAGCAGACGCAGCGTTGGGCTCCTCTCCCCGAGGTGATGACGGTGGAAGAAACACAGGGAACCTGAGCTGACAGAGCCCAAACGACTCCAGAATGCTGCACCTCATGAGAGACCCAGGACCCACACGGAAGACTTTCTCGGCAGAAGTCCTGCTGGTTTCTACAGATATTTGAGTCCCAGATGTGCTGGGCACTCTAATTTTAATTCTTGTATTCACCCTTCTCGTAACTTATTCATCAAGAATCACTTTACTGGCTGCAACAACCACTTAAGTTAGAGATGCCCCACCAACCATTTTGGTGTGAGAAGCTGATATAGAATTAAAGATGAAGTGGCAGGAAAATAAAAAAATTAATTCAAAATAAGTCTGAGAACAAACAGCAATAGCTCTCTCATGAAACATATCTCTACAGTTATAAATCCTCTTGTAATCAGATACATACCAGCAAAAAGCCCAGACCTCAGGACAAGAATCTCAGGAGTGCCTAGGCAATTTACAGATTCTGTTTGGAAAATAGTCACCCTTGGATGTGGACTTGGGAGGGGTTCATAGTCATCAGAAGAAAGCAGAATATTCTCATTTTTGTCATACAGTTCACTCTGAAAGTGCTGGCTCTTTTCTGTTTCCTGCAGCGGGAGTTTCCTGCAGAGTTAGATTAGGTCTCCAGCGAATTAATGCACACACGGTGTGGGTTTCTTACATATCCCTGCTTGTTCACATTACACTTTAATGTCTTTCCTTGGACAGCAGTACCTACCTAAACGCCTTCTGAACACAGAGAAAATATAAAAATCCTAGCTAAAGGATTTATGAAAGGAACCTTTTATAATATCTAAGTAGAGAGTTCTCTGCCCCCCCATCCCCAGTCCAATGCTGAAACCACCTGTAAACCCGCGTCACGTTTCAGGCTCAACGTCCTCAGCAGGCACCGCGCACGAGAAGCGCATCCCATGCCAACAGGGAGTGAAGGACTGAAGAGAGGTGCAGGTGAGGCTGAGGAAGGGCATAAGAGATCACCACTGAGTGCAGTGACACCTGGGGAGGGACCTGCAGCGTACAGACAGCCGGGGGGAATCTCCAGACCTGGGGACCTCACGGAACATGGAGCATGGACAATCCCAGCAGAGCCGGCGCAGGGCTGCTGCTCAGCTCTGAGCGCCCGGCACCGTGGCGGGGTGTAGCTGGGACAGGCAGCGCGTGGGGCAGTGGGTGCCTCACTTCTGCATCCCTGCAACACCACCCGAGTCCCCTGATGCGGCTCCACCTGCGTCCCCGCGTGTCCTGCGTGGCTGCCCGCAGCCTCCCACTGCTCATGCAGCTCCTCCCTGTAGGAGACACCCGAACACCTGCAGCCCACGCGGCCGTAGGAGACCCAGCCATGGCCCACACCTGCACAAACACACCGGTGGCGACTGCGCTCCCACAGACAAGAAGTACAGAGGCCCCAGGCCATGTTGGGTGACATGCTGGAGAGAACAGGCTTTCCAGAGACCAGACGCACCGATGGAGATGTTCCCTCGTCACGGGAGCAGAGACACGCTGGGGAGGCTTGGCTGGCCGTGCCTAGAGCTGCGTGCTGCAGCCGGGCTGACACGGGCCCTACGGAGGTTAAACACCATCTGCCCTGGGCAGCCCGCGAGGGTGGGCCAGCATCAGCTCCTGGGCCCCCGGCCAGCTTTGCCCCCCAGCAGACCCCCTGCCCGGTGGACGCTGACATCCCACAGTTGGTCCAGGATCCCACTGCCCATCCTGGCACAGCAAGAGCTTTCCCCAAACGAGCAGCGGCACGAAGGGTTCCAGCACTGAATGGCAGCACCAGTCACTGGGTCGCGGAGTTTGTGCTCCTTTACAAGACCTGAGCAACTGTTTCAGTGTGAATTCAAATGCTGCATCAACTTAGCTACTAGGTGGGCCAGGCTAACCAGATCTCATTCATGCCACGTGAGCTGGAATTCCTACAGATTTCACAGGAAACTTACTTCTGCAGAAGGCCCTGCTGCCACCAGAGATATGGCTCCTCCAAGCACGGGCTCAGCACCTCCTCCTCCTCCTCCCGTGGCTGGGAAGATACCCACCAGTTTTACCAGTTCCTCTGGCAGATACAGGGCGCATCTCCCTGCCCACATCCTCACAGATATCGAAACACAGATACCCTTGTTTTGGGGATTCAGTTCAAAATCGCTGCCCAGGCTCAGAACCTTCTCCTGGGGTCTTGCCAACCTCGCAGCCTCTCCGCGTCCCTGTCCCTACCCACAGCGCCGTCTCCCCACTGCCCACCCTCAGGGCCAAACCGGGAGCCGGGCGCTGCCCCGTCCGCATCCACAGGAACATCTCCTGGCCTTCAGCTTCTGAGCATCCATTCGATGCAGCTCCCAGGTGCACCTCACACTGCTGGGATTGCACGCATTATTTTGGGCTTGCATGACAGGCAAAAGACAGTAGAAAGTTTGAGGGGCTGTTAGATTATACAGCACTACATACACAGTATAAAAAAATAAGTCCTCGCAATTTATTTTGTTAAGAAATTTTCCTGCATAAAACCTCATAAAATCTTTTTTAAAAGAGACAGTAGTTCATCTTTATTGTCACGTTGATATCTTTATAAACTTACTCTAGTGATCTATAGGAAAAGCAAACCAGACAGCTCTGTATTTATGGGCATATTTAAAAAGCCTCTTATATTTAACAACTGCATTTAGCTGCGTTAACTGCAAGTTGCAGTAATAAAGGCTCTGCACACTTCGATGCTAAATTAAAAAAAGTTCTGCTGTTCAATAATACATAGATGCTGTTTTTTTCATTACTCTTTAATATCATTTCCATTTAGTTTATAAATAATTGTAGCTAGCTAATGAAACGAAATAAAACCTGCCTCCAACCCATTCCCTAGAGCAAACTAAACTCCTCTTTTTAAAGCTTCTTAATCACCGCCCAGTTCTTACAAAATTAGCATAGTAATGGGCTTTAAATTGAGCCTCTTTGTTTTTTAATTAAGCTCCCAGCAGGTAAAAATAAAACAGATTATTGAAGAATATGCCAACACTAATAGCCTGAAACTCTTTTGACAATTAAAAAGATCCCATGTTAACCCTTTTGAGGAATCCTGCATGCTAATTAGTCACTCTGAGGCCCAAATCCATCAATATTCCATCTAGACGCCTTGTAAAGTTGAGATGGTGAAGCCGGTCTGTGTCAATACCCGCTGCCACTTCCAAGAGCCAGGTGAGGCACAGGCTCCCCGTGGCAGCGGGACGGGACGGTGCGGGATGGGATGGGATGGGATGGGATGGGATGGGATGGGATGGGATGGGATGGGAAGGCAGCCACGGACCCACAAACCATTGCCTTGCGGGCGGCTCGTGCTGCTGCGTGTGGGCCAGCGTGGCCAGCCCGGGTGCGGGAAGCCATGGGACGATGCACGCTTTGATGCACCCGCTGCATCGGGGGTGCCGCCGAGGCCACATCCCGGGTCCCCTCTGGCCCCAGCCCCTGCGGCAGCCACCCAGCCCAGGGCTCCCGTACGGCTCCTGGCTCCCCAACAGCTCGCTCTGGTGCGCAGACAAAGAGCCCCCCTCTCCCCCTTTTAACTCCAGCACTCACTGTTTGGCGATGCCTCCTTGGAGCCTCTGATGCATTTTGTACAAAAAAAATTAGCTGGATGCCAGAGGCAGCAGCCCTGGTCGGCATTTCAGCCCCTGGGGCTTATTTGAAGTGTCTGCCTAGCAGCGCCAGTGCCCCAAACATGCCGGAGACACAACTATTCTTTTTTGCTTAGCAACATCAAACTGGCCCAGAGGCAAAGGTAAATCTTAAGCAGAACAAGGAGGTTAAGAAAGAGCAATGTCGAAGCCGTGTCGTGGACAGCAGCGATTCTCTGGGAAAATTTACTAGATATTGCTGGCAGCTTAGAAATAGGAATAGCACCGAGTTTCACCGATAGTTCTCTGTCAAATATTTGGAAACCACTTTCCAGGTCCCACACTTTATTTTCAGTGTCCGATTCAAGCGCCAGAGTGTGAAGTGCTGGCTGCACTCTGCTTGCATCCAGCCAGGACTATTAATCCCTGGCTTTCGGGAGTGCTGTGTCCATCCCCAGAAATGAAAACAACATGAAAAGACCATTCATTTCCAAGAACGCTGATCACTCTGCATCCTTCAGAGACTCGCAATAAATGGAACCGAATGCTCCTGTGTACTCAGTAAAACCCTGTCAGGTCTTCAGCAGCTGCAGTAACTACTGTCAGTTGCTGCTTTATATTACAGCTCACACCGCGAGGGTCTCCGTGATGGAATTAGGGGCCGACAGAGAATGTGATCAGATTTAAGGGCAGATTCCAGCCACGAATATATGCTGCCTTCTTTCACCGAAGCATTTAGGAGCCTGCGACATGTGTCCTAACGTTTCATTTTCAAAGAGAAATTACATTTCTTGTGACTCTTAACTGCTACCAGATAATTTGGAGAAAGAAGGTGCATTTTGCTTATAATGGAATATAAATTCATTAGGTGAAGCCCTTCGTTTACCCTCTGCGCAGGGACGAGCATTACAAACTTCACTGGGCATCTCTGGACCGAGCCCTGTCACAAATAAATATCACCAGCAAAATCGTTCAAAACAACATAAATCCATCACAACTGAATTAACTTCCCCTGAACTACCCTGGAATAGATCACATATAATTTATATAAGAACTGGAGAAGGCGAAGAACTGCAAGATGGTGAAGAGGACTTGGAGTTTCTGGGACGGGACCCTCGGTCCCACAAGCCCTCTCCTCTCCGCCTCTGCTGGGCCTGATGGAGAGGCAGCTTATGTGCACAGAAATGCTAAATCCTCCTGGGACCATTTCAATTATGGGGACCTCTCCAGGAATATATTTCCTTTAAAGCAAAAAGCCGCAACGTTGAGAATAAGCTTGCAACATTTTCAGCACATCTGGTTGCAAACAGCTGGAGAGGCAGGATTCAGTACAAACCTCTTTATCCTTGTGCTTGAGGTTTGTCAGCTATTGGTGGGGCTCCAGGGGGGCTGGAGGAGAGAGCAGCAACTCGTGAGGGAGGCGTTTCTCAAATCCCACAGAACTGACTTCGGAGAATGCAGAATCTGCGGCAGCAAACAACCAAACTCCAACCATTTCATACTGAAAACTTCCCACCAGACTGAGAATAGCAATTCCCTTTGCCTGCAAGATTTAGACTACAGATGCCAAGCTGGAAAGCGTGCATACGTACATTTTGCATTACATACCTTGGGCCGTGCCACATTAAACAAGCTATTCTATGAAAGTGTGCTAGCATAACCGTTTTGGAGACGTGCATTCGTCCCGATACATCTCAAGAACACAGGAATACAAGAGAAGCTCAGCACAATGGTTCACTGAAAAAAACTTCTGCCTTTTTTGACAGTTTTTACCAGGCCCAGAGACATTCCTTACTATATGAATAACCCCTCTCCCACCACAGAATCAGTCAAAATGGAAGAAACTTTTTTCCTTGTCTAATCCCGATTGGTTTTCAGCTGCGGCTGCGGATGGAACGACAATGAACCTACCAACGTGTGCTCTGTGTGCACAGGCTGTTATCTCCACCAGCGTCTGACCTTTTGCAAATATGATCCAAGGTGACCTTTTACTATTATTGCAGCCGTAAATGCAGTTTTTCAAGGAATTCTCACTGGAGCGTGTTTTACATTAGTAGTTGGTATGCATCAGAAAATCCAGCTTCTCTGCCGTGTAGGGTTTATTAACACAGCTATCTCTATAGAGATGTACAATTTTATATGAACCTTATATGAAACTAGCATTATTATCACCAAACCACTATCAAGCAGCACCTTTCAGTGGGCAGTGCAGCTGTCCAAACAGTGCCTGTTGTACCTGGGCGGCATATAGGTACCTGTTTACTCTCGTCCAGCAGAATACACAGAGGTAATTCTTCTGGATTTCATCACTGTCCCTTGTTTTATGTTTTATATTCAACCTCTCAGGAAATCAGAGAAAGGTATTATTTCCTAACAAAAATATCTGTCATCTGATCATGCCTGGCAGCTTCAACCTCCCCTCCGCCCCCCCCAAACAAGTGCTTTTGCTTAATGTCTCCTTGTCGGAGTGTGTTTTATACCGGCAAAGTGTAATAGTTTCTTCTGGATAAAGAATATCCAGCCATTGCTTGTTGAAAGCTCACGCCATCCTTTGTCTCATAGCGAAGCTGGACTTACTGGTTGTTCGAATAGAAAAAAAAAATAACAAAAAGGCTACACATAGATTTTCTGTTTGAAAATCTGACTCTCAAGAGATCAAAATGTCAGTCCAGAACCAACTCTGCTGACCCAGGCAAGGGGCTCTCTAGTAACTTGGAAGCACATTCATAAGTTACCAAACCCAAATAACAACAATAACATGAAAAGAACAGTGTTTGGATCCTAATGGTCTCTTAAGAGTTCAGGTATTGGAAAAAACATGTCTGCAAAAGACCAAGATCAGAAATCAGACAGCAGTGCCACAGACTTCCATTTTTCACCACACGCTCTTCCTGCACCCATCTGGTTCACTAAAAAACCTGCACAGCCTTGGCCGTGCTAATCCACGAATTCAAAAATGGGCATTGAATTTATTTCCTCACAGTGCACGGTTTTCATCACTTCCAGACAGCACCTGCGAAGCCCTGTGGGACACCCTGTGGGACCCCAGAAGTCCTCGCACAGCTTCACGTCACTCCTGCTCCTCCAGCCGCTCTGATGTGGGCTGGCAGCGACAAAACCTGTCTCACCCACCACTTGGGGACAACCCCAGGGGGCTGGAGGGGCTTTGAAGCGCAGTTTCCAGGTGGATGCCCACTGCAGCCATCAGGTGGTGATGCATGCGGCTAGAGACCCTACAACTTTCTGCCACACCAGCTCATGGTTTCTTCCCAAGAAATACATGAAACTTGACAGCAGCAAGGAAACGGAGAGGTCAGGGCTGGCTTTGAGCTGGCTGCGTGTGTCCCTGCTGGGCTTCTCCAGCGAGAGCTCTGGGCACCGCCACTGGTTCTCCCTCAGCTGGAGAGAGGCACCTTCAATGCCTCCGAGCGGGCGGTATCCAGTGCATCTGTTCTGGCCGGAGCACTGTCTGTGCTCCACGGGGAGGGAGATAAAACTCAGAGAAAGACGTATACATTTCTGGTGGGGATGACCCCGGTATTCCCGGTATGAGAGCCACCTCTGCGTAGACAGGCACAAAAACTTTTTGCCAGGAAGACACTGTGTCACAGTTGTATGCTATGAAAACCTGTATTTGCTAATGCAAATGACTAAATTTTACCATTGACTAAATTTATGAGCTTTAATGAAATCTGTAGCTTTCATATGAGTAAATCGATACAATCAAAATAATTTGGCATGAAAATGATAAGAACAAACCAAATCAGCCACTCTTCGAGACACATACCTAAGGGAGATGACAGACCTGTTGAACAACTAGAGTTGCAATCTCATTTGGAAAACATACACGCATTTTTATTTCCAAATTCTGTCAGAACTGGGAGAAAGACTGTGCAGGTTTGGTAGTTAAAAGCACAGCGGCAATCAGCATTTTCCCAACATAAGGCTCTGGAAAGAAGCTGAAATACCAACACTGGGTTGGCATTGAAATACCAGCTCCTGGGTTGGTCAAGAAAAGCTCCTGTCCCTTTGTGAGTAAGCACAGGATGAAGAGATTAACAGGGTGCCTGTCCAAATGCGCCCTTATTGACAAACGTTACTGGATTCAGGAGAAGAATATCATGAAATCTACCAGTGACCCCATCAGCAATCACACATACACATAAGTCTTGGGATGATGCTGGCAGAAAACATAAAAAAAGGGGGGCACCCGATTCAGGTATTACAAAGATACAAGCAACTCTCTGCAAGTCTGGGCGTTTGCACTCTAAAGCTGGTGCACACCAGGGAACAATCTGCCTTAAGTTCCTATCACTTTTCAGTTCATGAAAAATTAAGCTCATCAGTAACTTTCAACAAAAGCCCTAGCGCTTCTTGATAAGGCTCTGCTCCTGATTTTGTTAAATCATTTTATAGTAAATACTCGGATTAACCGATGCATGCAAAAAGATGCAAAGCAATTAGAGTGGTTTCGGTAGTAACACGGGGATGCAGAAGTGAATCTCGCACAGCTGATGGTGTTCTGCCTCTGGCATTAAACACGCGCTCTGGAGCAGGAACATGCCCCCAGCGCTGAGCGGCACAGCCTCTGCCTACACAAATCCGGAACATTGCTGCCATGCTACGTTTGCACTGCACTGAGAAAGGGGAGATCACAAAGCAGAGCAGAAAAGCGTGTGGGTTGGTTTTGGGGTTTTTTTTTTGTTTGTTTGGCAGGGGTGCGTTGTTTTTCTTCTGTTTTGCCCCTCTGGAGACTGCAGAGACTTGATGTGCTGCTGTGTGGTTTGTTTGTAAAGAAACAATGCCCTTACTGTCGGTATTTGTTGAAGGGAGGTAGATAAGAGGAGGAAGGGGATCGGTTCTGTTTTTCTGTGTCAGAGAACAGCAACACAGATGAGATACTGCAGGAGAACCCTTCGGAGTGCCCTGCCGAGGGTGGTGATAGCTGACATTAAAGTCAGCTATCTGACTGCATGGAGAGAGAGCACCTATACAGCAGTGATGTACACTCCCACGTTAGGAAGGGGCAGGGTCTCAGCCTAGAAATATTAAGAGGGAATACACAGGGAAGTGAAATTTTGGTGAGTTCAGGAGGAGAAACAAGAGACAGGCTGTTGTATTGTATCAAATATTACGTTACCTATATAGGTTTCAGAGATACACATCCATAGTGCATTTAATTGTGCACTTTTGCAGACTGGACAGATCTATAAACTTTGAGGCGTTTATATGCACCCGCGTATCTAAATGGCAATGCACTGCCTTGCGAGCCCTGCGATGGGACCTGGACAGACCCTCCGCCACAGGAGCTCCCTGCACCCCGCAGCACCTCGGCCCGTTCTGCAGCGCTGCCCGCGGGCTCAGCAGGGCAGCTGCTCTGCACGGCTCTTGTCAGTGCCATTAATCACTCACAGAAGATATTTCTTTACTGCCCTTTATTTAAGGATCATCTGCCACACCCCAGGCAGGCACAAGGGTAAAGGTGCGACTTGTCAAATTTCTTCAGTTTAACTCTATTCAGAAGCGTCTTTAACTCCTTATCGCCACACCATACTCTCTCATCCCACCATGTGTCCCACCATTGTGTTCCACTCCAGCTCTGCTCCTCTCCGTAAGGCACCGTGACTCTAACGCAGTATTCACCTCTTGTTCACTGCAGGCTCTTTCCCTTTGCCTGGCTTTTCCATGCCTACCCTCAGTTTTCATGACAGCAACTTTCTGCTTTCCCGTGCTGCACGGCGCCGAGCCCAGCAAGCAAGGACCACCTTTGTGCCAGCCATGACTGACAGCACCGATGTAACCCTGCGGCAAGGATGGGAAAAGCGAGCCTGGGGAAGCAGGACCAGGGTGCTGGGAGCTGGGGGGTGGCTGGCGGCAGGACACAGCTCTGCTTTGCCCCCCGACCCATGGCCATGCCCTGCTGGCAGTGGCACAGACGGCAGCGTTACAGCTCCTCTGGTTTCCTTCCTTCTTATAGAGGCTGACTCTGGTCATCAGCTGCCCAACGGCAGAACCAGAACAGGATAAAAGTACATGGAACTGAACCCCAAAGTGTCATTTAGCCCTGCGGTTTCTTTTGCTCCCACGCGCGCGCGCGCTTCAGGATTTGACATTTCACAGAATGTATCGGTCAAAACTATCACCTAATTGCAGTAACGATCTCTTGGTTAAGAGCGAACTCTTGGCAAAGCTTCAAGCCCTAATAATTTCAACTGAATCCAACTGCAAGAAAACAACTACCTTTAAAGCTGTCATTTCTTATAGCGTGACCGTTACTGCCACCCCATGAAGCATACATGCCACATCCTCTGAGTCCATCCTCCAGCTGACCCACATCAGCCCTCGGAATTCCAGTGGTTTTGTGATTCCCATTAAAAAGACCAAACTCCGGACACTTTTGTACATAAGGCAGACTTTTACCTGCCAGTAACTCAGCAAACAATTTTGTAAATATGAAAAAGATAATTAAATAAAGAGTAGCAAAATGTGTCTCCTGTGCTCAAGACATTGTCTTCAATTTTTCTCTCATTTTTGAAGCAATATTTTCCAATTTAATTTTTGTCTATCTTAAATTATCTGAAAGTGAGATAAGCTACCATGAATATTTTATTAGACTTAGCATTATGCAAATCAGAGAAGTTTGGACTTAACCATAAATTAGCCCTCAGCCCCCGCCGAGAACTGCTCACATGATTTCCCACCTACTAAACACTGACCCTCAGCATTCTTCTGCTCTGGAGGAGTTGAGTGCAATTCCTGACTTGACCCTGTACAGGCAGAGAGAGACAGGTTAGGGCTTTAAAAGCCAGCCTGGAAAGCAGACATCCTTCCGCTGTCAATGGAAGCGTAATTATTTTTAAAAACCTTTCAATGCAAGTGACACACAGAAAAGAGGTATGAACACCATTTATACGATTTCCACACTCTGAAACAGTGCTTCTGATTGGGCTTATAGCGCTGCAGCGGTTTACTTCAGCAATTCTGCACGCTCATCTCACAAAATAATAGGGAAATCCGTAATTAAAGGCAGATTGAAATGCTGAACTCAAAGCCTTCGCACTTGGCCCTTCCTCCCCTGCGATGTACGAACAGGCATGAGAGCACCTACGTGCAAGTACAGCCCTGCAGTAACCGTCTGAATGCGCCTCCATTCAAAAGCGAAAGAAACGAAAAGGTATCTCTTAGGGAACTCTTAACATGATTATTACTTACAGCACACAGTTTATTTGCAACTACCAAACCCTACAGGGCTGGATGAATCTCCAAGCTCTTCTTTTTGTTACCCACCAGAATTAGAAGTATGATATGCTTAATTTAAACCATATTTCTCAAACCTCTAAGTGGTTTAACAGAGCTGAAAAGCTTGTCACCCTGTAGAAAACAATTTTATGTCATTTTTCTATCAAAAATTCACAAGCTCTAATAAGCAAACTGAAAAAATAAATTACAAATGTGTTCTTCCCAACAGATACATTCTTCCTTTAACACGCATTTTCTTGAGCCCATGGCAGACTTTGTATACAGCACGTTACAGCACAGCAAGATGCATTTGTTACAGGTATGTAACTTAAAACTGTTTGTAAGAAACATCCTAAACATGTCCCTTGCTGTAAATGTGACATCTTTACAGCATATGCTTAGTAAATGAAAGCCCTGGGAGAAGGAGGAAAGTCAGGATACCTCCCATATAACTGATTGTAAATTCTTGGGCACCAGGTTTATATTCTTAATAACCTACTAGTTAGACTTAGTGTGTCTGTTCCATCTAAGTCAATTTAAATGAGGTGTACCAGATACAGTACATAAAGTGTTTCATACTTGTGGAGATATGTTTAACTATTGTTTCTTTAGGAAAATCTAATAGCTAGCTCCATTTAATCACTGTCAGATGTTCTACATGTTGCAAGTGGTAACTTCCTTGACACAAACTGCTTTTAATCAGGAATCTCCAACATATCTTGCATACATCTCAGACTGACTTTTGTGATACATTAAAAAGTTTTTATAGTATTTATTTTTTGGTCATGTTACCCTGGTTTACTTTTTGCTTTACTGGGTACTTAGGAAAAACCCTACAAGGTAACTTTTTCTTTCTCTGGAAAAGGCCCCGAATTCCATGGGGTTTCATAAAAATTAAAACACAAATGCAACAGCCCCACCTCCCCCTCCCACAAGCTCTCACCACGCTTACTTGGAGTCTGGGTTAATACAACCAATTTTGTCAAACTGGTGCAAAACCCAGCCCTGGGCCCAGGGCATGTTCCTGCTTTCCCTGATCTCAACGCTTGTTTGTAAACACATCTTGGCTGAGAGCACGCGGACGGAGCACTGATAATAAGAGCCTTCAAACTATGTTCTTTAACTTCTCTGACTCTAAAAAGGCAATCAAAGCCACCCCCCAATGTGTGATTAAATATACGCAGGGGATAATCTCGCCTCTGAAAAGCTGGAGAAAAGGTGGTGTCGAGACTGGTCTGAAGTGGCCTCCTTAATAGAAAAGGACGGTCCCTTTCTGTGTACATCATGATTTGCTTTGGGATTTCTGTTGTGCCCCGTAAGCCTACAGGATATTACAGCAGCTTTTGTGTCGCTGGTGACCCAGCTGTTCATTATTGAAAAATTCCACTGCTTGATGCTGAGGGCAGGAAGGCTGACCCCTCATCTTATGGACGTTACTATCTTTCAAAAGATACAGGATTAAAGGGCCGAGCAAAATCTGGAGGAAAGCTATGTCTGGTTTTCTGTGTTTTCGTTGTCTTTCGCTATATTGGCCCAGAGAGGGATGTTTGTACAGGATTTAATTAGTTGGAATCAGGCTGAGATTATTGTTGAGACTATTTACTCAGCAAATCTCCAGTCTGAGCCGGAGCTTGAAATGAGTCTGAATAAGAAAATCTAGGAGCGCTCAAGTCTTACTGCTCATATTCTGTAACGAGCAGTGAGACACGGATGTGAAGGGTCTGCTCATGCGAGGTGGTGAATGCCCTTCGTTCCCACTGGGATCAATATGGCATGGGGGAACTATCATTATATCACATGATTGAGCCTTAATCAGCTATAAATAGCGAGTGAGAAGATCACAAAAGCCCCTGAGGTTTAAGAAGAACTTTTACTGCATTCTCTTGGGGAGCACGGCTGTGACACTAGCGCATGACACAGTACAAGAAGCAATAAAAGGCATGTTGTTATCACTGCTACAGTTGTGGGGATCCAGTCGTTCCATATGGATCAACTTTCTATTATAAAAAAGGTTAGGAATATAATAATTTCTTTTCTACATATTTATATTTTAGATTAAAGCGTCAAGATTTGGACATGAGACTCTGGAACCATCGGCTTCAGTGGAAAAGAATACATTGATCTTGCAGATACTGGAAGTAGAAGCCGGAAGGGCAATCGATATGGGCGAAAGCCAGGAACACGGTCCTGCAGGAGGACGTGAGCACCTCTGGGAACACAGCGCATTCACTGTCACGCCTCCCCTGGCTTGGAGCGGGAGGAGATTCTGGCAGGAGGTTCCCTGGGATTCACATCTTCAACTCCTCAATGCTTCAAGGCTCTGAGGTCTCTGCATTTCAAGGGGAGGGTAGTCACTATTAGGAAAGGTTGGTAAAGTCAATAAGCTGCTGTTCATATGTTGCGCAATAACATGGGTGCTTCAGTCACCACATGCAAACGCAGAGATAGCGATGTACGTTCTGGGGCTCTGGAGGGAGCAGAAGCAGTCCCCCCATCTACCCTTCCAACTGTGCTCATCTGGGACAGCATTCCAGTGAAAAGCCACTGCAATACACGCAGTTATTGGGCTACATTTTCTTGTAGGAGGACCTCTACCAAAATTATGGATAGCTGCTTGCAGATGCAGTGTATTAGAGGAGGCACTAAGACTGCTAGAGAGGAGAAAAACGCGTGGGGTCAGCTCCCCTCAGCCAAGCACAATCCTCATCAAAAAATTACTCCCTGTGATTTATTAGGCTTGAAATCTTGATGATGACCCAGAGCTAGCTGCCAGTACTTCAGGTCTTGAACGCCAATCGAGCCCAACAGTATTACTGCAGCAGCATCCCCTCGTTAGATGAGAGCGTGCAGAAACCAAAAGATTTCTGCCACGCAGAAGGATGTTTAAGGTGAGGCGGCCGTTGCTTTGGTTGCGCTGGTTACTATGGCACGAACCTGGCCCTGCCTGCGAGGGGACGGGAGCTTTCCAGGCACGTTGGGCTGCAGATGTTACCATTCATGAAGCTGCTCACTGCGGAGGGGAAAAGTCCTTCCTGGAGGCACAAGGCCCCTTGTTGCCTGGCTGCACTATTTCAGTCCAAATAATATTGTTTTAAAGTCACACTCTCCAGACTGAAGAGTAACAGATACAGAGAAAGCAAACACACAACCTCCAGCGGATCCTCACCAGTCAGACACCAGTGACCGCCCGTTTCAACAGACAAAAGCAGGCTCTGACCCACTCCTCAAAGCAAAAGGCAGCAGGCATACCGAACACCTCAGCTACTGGAAAATTAAAATAGAGCAAGGAAGTGGAGGAGAATTCTGTGCCGCTCTCAGATCCCAGCTCTGACTTTTTACCAGTTTTGAGCAAACTCTTGGCATTGGCTCAAAAGGCTTTTTGTGAGCAAGCATGTTGTCAGCATTTTTCCTTTAAAGACATATAACCTAAAGTAAAAGAATAAAGCCAGACTGAGATTTATGCTGCAGCTCTCTTTCACTCCCCCCACCCCCCCCTTTGGTACATTACTGCTGTTGATGTATTAGTCAGCTCTGCAAGCTGTGGGCATGTGACTTCAAAGGCAGAGGTTTACTCTGCCAGGAAAGAGGACAGGATGGACCTCTCCAGTGCCGGGGTGTGGATCCTGCAGCTGAGCAAGGCAGAAAGGCATCTTATCTGTAGCCGCTGTGTAGCACTGGGAACTTCCCCAGACCTTTGCCAACTGTTCTCAACATGCCTGACGGATCACAGGGCCTAAGGAAATTATTGCCATGTTTATATTACATGGTTATATTATCTGCTTGCAGAAACCATAGCCCCCTTGTGCTCAAGACTCTTCTCCCTAAAGAAAGGAAGAGAATCTGAATAGAATAGAGCCTGAATAGCAGTGAGATGCAGCAGGCAACGAACAGAAAAACCGCTTTCAAATATTTTGCTAGTGATCCTGTATGAAACGGCAAGCGCACATTCCTCCCTGAAATGCACTATGAGCTCTCATAAATAAAGATTTTCCCGAAGCACAGCACAGACAGTGAGCACGTGGGGAGCTGTCGCTGGACGCCAGCACAGGCACCCACTGGACACTGTCCACCAGAAAACAAACTGAGAGCAGGTTTGGGGCTGGGATATATGTGTGACGTGGGGCTGTGGTGTGTTCTGGCAGACACAGACAGATCGTGGACACACAGCAGTAACCCAAGGGCAAACCATTTGAATCCTTTACTACTGATATAGACAAAGATACCGACGGGTACCCATGAAGCACTACAGCTGCATCTCTGGCTACGGGCCAACGGGGCATCAGACCTTCACAGCCTCTCTGCCGGGCAAGTCACCCCACGGCAGGGCAGCGTCAGGACGCTCGGCAGTTCTGGGACCCCCTGCCCCGGCCGGGCAGGTTCCCTGCGCACACTCCAGCCCTGAGGAAAGGGGGACCCTGCCCGGCACTGACACCCACGTTCGGTGTGGCGGCTGACCAGGAGCGCAGCGCTGCGGCAGTGTGGATGCTGCAGCCTTGGCTGCGGAGGAGAGCGCAGGCTGCGGATTCAGCGCTGTGGCTGCGTGGATATTCACAAGACGACCAGAAAAGCACTGCAGCAAACGCTCATTTGTTTGGCTTTGCAGCCACGCTTGCTCCTTTGTTGAGCCGACACGCACAGGAACAGGCGTAAAACGGGAGCCGAAGGCGGCTGGGCCGCGAGCGCAGCCTCAACGGGCTGTGTTCTGGGGGAGCTCGTGAAAGCCCTTCCCCCTCCTTTTTCCTCCCTCTCTCTGCTTTCTCCTCCTTTTCACAAAGAGCAAATGGATGGTTAAAAAGCCCTGATCTGATAGCTTCGTCCAAGCTGTGTTGCACCTTGAGAGAATTGACATCCAAGCTGTTGACAGCGTGATTTCCCTATCGGCTCATCCTCCCGTGGAGAGCAACCAGGGCCAACATTTTTGGTGATTTATAAAGAAAACTGTTTTCACAGACAGAACATGAAAGACACAAGCTCTAGATTACCACTAAGATTAGCATGCAAAAATGTATTTGAATTTCTGATCAGCAGGAGGCTTCAAAGGGACCAAGTGCAGATTAGCAGGTGTTACGTGAAAAAAGAGAGAGAGCTTTTGTGCTACAAAGTTGCGCGAGCAAAACAAATATGTCTTTCACTTTGAAGAGCTGGGGAGGAATTTGTGGCCATTGCCATGGAAACTCAACAGGCCTTACGCTGTAAAGCCAGATTTTGGAGACAGAACTGCTGTTATGTCTGTATGCTGCTGAATACAACGTGTCTTTATCAGAAGACTGGTGGGGAAAGTTAAATGACAATGTGACACCATTACGACACCTTTGTTTGTTTCAGCTGGATTTCCATTATTTGGAAAAGGAAAGGGCACAGCAAGCACTTGCTTTCAATAATGGACGCCAGAAATCACATTAATTTGGAGAAAAATTTAAAGGTTCCAGAGGACCTTTGATGATCACTAACATCTAGCTAAATTTTGTGGGCCAGTATGACCCCACACAAAAATTTTGTAGGATTGGTCTTTGGCTAAATGGTTTTAAATTCTTTTTCCGCTTCTTTTTTCACTCATCTCATCTCTGTATCGTCACTGAACGAATGAATCACTGCACCCTGACTCGTCAGCAATGATCTTCAACCAAGCCACAGCAGCCGCTGGGAGAACACGCTGCCGCTGCTTTCTGCCCCCTCGGTGGCCACGCTTGAGCCATGACAAATCCACCTCCTCGCGCGCTCCGTGCTGGGCCTGGCAGCGGGCACGGGCGGCCACTGCAGCCTCTTCCCCAGGCACTCGCCCCAGGTGCCACCAGCAGCTGGAATGTCCCCGGAGGGGACGAGAGCAGAGTCCTCCTCCAGGGTAGGAGGGGAGAGGAGAGAAAGGCAGCGCAGCAAAGGCAAGAGGCGGTGAGAAAGGCCCTCTGCGAGGGGCAGCCATAGCCAGAGAACAGGCTCAGGCTGCAGAGCTCCTCCTGCCCACGTGTGCCTGCCTTTGGCTGCCCAGCGCACCCAGCCCTGCTCACAGCTACGGCTTTATAAACACAGCACGTCCACAATTAACCAGTTAGTCCACCACTAACTCATCACCATCAGCACACTTAACACACACAATTAATTAACTGATGCCAAGATATTATGCTTAAAGGTCATGGTATCTCACAGCTTCCCCTGCACCATTTAGCTTTGCTCACCAAGCAGCCCGGCAGGACCCATCGCAGGTTTTACGGTGGGGAGCTTGCTTGCCAACCACGGCTGTCGGGGCGAGACCAGCACTGAGGCCACAGACTGGCACCACCATGATCCCCCACGCAGGAGCTGCCTCAGACAGACGCCGTGGTGGGCAAGGTCTGCCATGGCGCCCGGGGGAATGGCCAGTGTGGCTGGGTACGCCGGCTGCGGGCACCGGGGCACCTCTGTTGAGGGCCACAGACGGGGCTGAGGGCAATGGCTGGCGTCAGGAACAACGGTGCTGTGTCTCCTCTCGGCCACCCCCAGCCCTGGCAAGGGACACTGAGCCAAGGAGGCCAGAGCTCTGCTGCAGTTTATTAAAAAAAAAAAAAAAAAAAAAAAAAAAGACTATTTTCCCTGTGAAAACCTATCCCGCCCGGTGCTGCTGAGGTCTGTGGTGGACGGCGGCAGAGCCACCAGCGCGGGGGCCACAGGGCCTCCTTCCCCAAGGCCCTGCAACCACAGGGGAGGTCACCACACGCACCTCAGAACATGAGGCAGCAGTACAGGAAAGGCAGAGGCTGACGATCTTTCCACCGGTTTGGATTCCTCCCCCGGGGAGGGCACGGCTGCCGACACTGCTACCTCTTTCTGCCCTTACGGCCGGTGAGGAGTGAGTGCTCACAGTACCTGGGAGCACCTTGTATGGGGAGCTACATATAGAGGAAACAAAAATTATGGAAGCCTTGAAAAGGGAGACCAGAAACCCCTCTAGGGCCGGGGTCAGCAGGGGAGCAAGGCAGCGCTATGTTCCCAGAGGCCGAGGATCCGGCCTCCAGGCACCTCTCCAAAGTGTGTCCGAGACTTTGTGCAGTCCTCCCAGGGTACAGAACCTTCACAGTTCCCCGGGGACTTTTTGATTTTGGGGGGCTTGGGGAGGCAGGCTGAGGGCAATAATTACTAGTTTTGCTCCAGTTCCAACTGTCTTTCCTAGAAAACTCTGGACAGAGGGATCCAGGCACCACATCAGAGAGGAGGCCAGTTCAGAGCACCCTGGTAACTGGGTGAAGCTGGTGTCCTCATTCTCAGATTGGAGCATCAGAAGATACTTCTTAGAAACCCTGGGGTTTGCTTAGTTTCTTCCTACTGAAAATCTGAATTGTTATTTAAAAAACAAATTGCTTGAGTGAGAGTGAGCCTTATCTAACACCTTAAAACGCCCAACTGCATTAAATTAAGAATATATTCTGTACGAGGTAGAAGCAGCAGCACTGTCCAGACATTAGATAACAACCGCCTGTGAAAAGAAATGAGTGTAACAATAGTCACTGGGAGCACTTGAAACCCAGCATACTTGCTAGAACATGTATTCTCTGCCTTAGATCTCATTTTTAACTTCCACAACTACTTGCATAAGAATACCGACTTCCTTTCCAGCTTGACTTACCTTAGCCTACTTCATTCATATTTGCAAGTATGCATTTTGCCCCCGAGAAATCTGGCAGAAAACAAAAGTGCCGTCCTTTTCTACTTGTTGGCTACTTATGAAAAGACTTACAGTATTAAAAGCTAAAGAACTGGTTCCACAGAATTCCACAGAGATAAAGCACAGAATTTGTTGCAGATACTGACTGAATTTCAGTATCATTTACATTCAGCTAAGAGGGAGCAAAGACTTTTGTTTTTAATCACTAACTAGTTACATGCCTGTATACACAAAGTAAAAGGCAAATAACACTTGCATGTGAAAAAAGAAGCGTGCTTTAAAATAATAATCCTTGGAGCATATTTCATATGGGCCAAGCACTTTTAAAGTAATTAGTTACATCCAGATATTTTTGGAAAGCTAGGAAGGGAATATTTAGATATTTCTCCATGCCATGGGTTTCTGAAAAACTACTCCTTCAAGTGTAAGCATACAAGAAACATGCAAACACATCATTTATCTAAGTGAAATAAAAAAATGTAGTCCTTACATTTATAGCCCGTTTACATTTCTAGTAAAAACATATTTAAATTCATATTTAATTCTAAGACAGATATGACACAATGAAGATAATCAATTCAAAACAAATGAATATAATTTCAAAGTACAGGTTGGAAATGCCCAAAGATTATTCTGAACAAATGACAAAAGAAAGAAATTTTATGATATGGATCTAGAAGTTGAGGGAATAACTTACAGTCAAATGCCAAGGTTTTACATTGTCAGTTATGTAAAACAGCATACGACAAGGCAGCTGAATTTGTAACTCACAAAACCCTGACAAGTGTGGTCAACCTCCTGAAAGCAATAATTTATTATCAGAAATGTCACGCCTACACAATAGCCTTATTGTTGATTCATTAGGTAATTTCCCTTGAAGACCAGCTGTTTCTAGTGTGGTGGGATGAATAATGAGGAAGATATTCAATGTTCAGGGTACAAATGACAGACGTAAGGAGGTTCTAACACCACCAGCGTCCCACCGCCTACGGCACCAGCTCTGTGCTAGGGGGTAAAGGTCCTACACCTCCCACTCGCACAGAAAACCTCCCAGGTGTCAGATTTGCTCAGAGGGCAGGTTGCTGTGCACCACCTTCAATAGAATCAGGAGACCCATGTGATGTGGCCAAGCAGGCCTTGGGCTCATTGTCACCTTCTATTTCCATTGACGTGCCCCCAGGGTAGATACTTTCTCCTCCCAGCAGACTCAATTTATTCCCAGGTGCTCTAGTGAATGTCTCGCCACCAGTATAGCTTGCAAAAGACAGTCCCGATGGCTGTGCTCCAGGCAAGCTTTTATCCTATTTTCCAGAAGTGCCTCTTTTTTAACCTTAAGCCAAGTACTATCTAGATAATAATTATTAAACTATAATGTACTACAGCGAGTAGTACTATCTGCTAGCCGTTTGTTTTTGTGTGGGTTTTTTTTTTTAATTTTACACAAATACATTATTCGTCCCTCAAATGATCCCTCTGAGGGCTACATCTCCATCACACAAGTAACACTGCAATTAAAGTGAGTTAAATTCACCAATAAGCAGACAAGCACCATGTGCTGTATGGTTGGTGTTCATTATGCTCAGTACATTAATGCTAACAGTTTGTCAAGTCTTTTCATGCTACAGCCACCTAAACTGCATTAACCAGAAAAAAAAAGGAACACTTGTCTAAAGCCTGCCATTTGATCAGCCCTGTAAAGTGAACCTGGAATGCAAAAATCAGGTGGAATCATTTTTTGCCTTTCAGAATGTGTTTATTTGGAAACACAAATGCCAAGCAGCGTTGCAGGCAGAAGCACGAAGACAACGAACGCTGCACAGCACAGGATCTGATTAGAATCGCCACTGCTTTTGTTGTGTTCCTAAAGGCTGCAGGATGGAAGCCCGGACGTTGACAGTCACCTCTATAGCAGATTCGGTGAACATAAACTAGTGTGCTGATACTCACAGGCTGACAGAAGGCACGAAATTTTCACTGAAATAAAAAAAAAAAAAAAAAAAGAAAGAAACAAAAAGGCACTACCTTGCCTAGTGATGGCTTAAGCTCTGAGATGATGGAAGAATAATCCAAGTTCTAAAGGCCTGTCATTTGCAAATGCCCCTATATTTTCCTTTAAAAATTGCAATTATATTAACACTTTCAGTTAGACGTGGCTTTATGAAAATGAAAAGGAACCCCAGGCAGTAAATATTCCTTAAGTATTTTTTTCTGCAGTAAGATGGTACTCTCCTAATGGTACATAAAACACGTAATTGTTTTTCAGTGAGTGTGCTCTATAAGATAAATAATTTAGCAAATATCTTCAGCTAAAATCTTACTTGTGCTGCAGCTGAGATCAAACCCAAGCTATTGTCCTTACCTACCTACGGGGGGGAAGGACTGTAATAAAACCCTGGATTTACAGTTAATCAGATCTGCCGACTTTGTGACTTCTGTGTGCATTTTAGTACTGCAGCAGAATAGGTGTTCTCCTTCACCACAACCACACTGGAGTAATTCTGTTGCTTTTAAACCTGTACCCTTTTACGCTTCAATTGGGTACAAAACAGAATACTGTTATTATCAGAAGAAAAGCTGCGTGAAGACCTTGTTGCCCTAACAAAGGGAAACGCTAGTCCTTAATGCGAGCTCCCAACTCCCGAACTCTCTGTCTCGGCCCATCGCTTTGGGTGTTCTGGCCTCACTTGGCAAGCTTGAAGAAACCTACATCCACATTTGAAGTTTCCAAGTTTTAAGAGGGGTTTCCAATGGTCATTAAAACATTTGTATAATTCATGGTTCAATCCTGTGTGTCCATAGCAGGATTTTAAATTTGAACTCACTCCTTGTCTCAATGTAAGTAGCGCTGAGAGAGTTGTTGGGAATTTGTATTGCTAGAACCTCGCCCTTATATTCCCTTCAGTCAGCCTCTCTAAAACATGAATTTAATCCCGGTTTACTGAAGTCATAGGGAAAATCCCAGCTACTCGGGAGCGGGTGGCAGCTCTGGGTGTGCTCCAGGTGCTCGCACCCTCCACCACCTCCGCTCCAGGGAGGAAGGGAAGGTGGTCCTCCAGGAATGCACTGCGGCGAGTGCTGCAGACATCCGTCACTCTCTGAAGCTGCTGCCACAATAAAATCTCACTGCAATTAGGATTTGATCATGTGCTTCTTCCTATCAGAGACAGCACAGCACTGACATTTGTGATTACCAAAAATCCAACCTTAGGGACCTGTCTGCACTTCCAAGAAGCCTCCCACAGCGGGAGCACCTCTCCTACCTTGTTGCAAGACTCCTTTCTGTTAATTCTGGAGCGTACTGCAATTAAGCTCCGTACACTTTAAGAACAGAGAGTTGAAGAACTCCCTGATCACTGGGCTCAGCAGTCCGAGCAGCACCACTGCCTGCTGCAAGACATCAGTGTTTCGGAAGGAGGGGACCCTCTTTCCTATTTTTTGGCCTATTAGACCTTCAAGGGCAAACGTGGAGATATGCTCAGAAAATCTCTCCATAAGGAAATTTATAAACTGTGCCCCGCTACAGAGAGTTTTGTCTGCAGAAGTGGTTTTGCAATTAACAAAATCTTGTCCATGCTTCAGTTTTAGAATCTGATTATTGTTCTACATTTATCTTAAGCAAAGTGGCTGACAAATAACTGCAAAATAATGTGATAAAAACCATTTATAATGCCAGCTTATTCCAGGTCTTTCTCCCTAACTAGTTATGACAAGGTAATAATGCTGGTTATGCATTTGTCTGATTTTAAATTGGTTACTTATAGCCATGATGGATGAGGGGAAAGATCGCCTTATTCTGAAAAGCAGCTCTTGATTTCTGATCTCATTTTTGCAGGTAATGAATTATATCTAATTAGTAGGTTCCAAATCTAATCAAGAGGTTGAGATGTTGACCCAGAGACAGCAAAAGAGGGTGAGGAGGCCTCCTTTTATGTTTTTTTGCTTATCTTAAATAAAGAATGCTTCATAAACACAGTCTTCAGGAGAGCACTGACTACACTGGCTAAAGATGGAATCAATTTTAAAAGTCACTGTTTCAGTCAACAGTTTAATGAAACTCATCTCCACAGATGTATTCTTTCCATTGGGAATGTAAACTCCTTATTCACCATTATGGTCTATTTATTTTATTATTTAGGAAAAGTATGAGAAATTGTTGTTGTTGTTGTAAGCAAATCAGGCTCGATTGAAAGAAATTACTTTTGATGAAATGAAAAAATTCTGTAAGTTAAGAAAAATTTCCATCAGAATTCTTAAGAAATAAACAATTATTAAAAAAAATTCAAGGAACTGGAGTAGAAAAAAATAGCACAGGGGATGGCTGGATAGATAAAAAATGTTTTTTAGTTTTACATCATAGTAGCTGCAAAAGAAATAAACAAGCTACATTTCTAATCCCGCTTTGCTCTTACAAGTGCAGTTTTCCCCACCAGAGCCAGCAAAGTGAACATATAAGTACAAAATCTACCCCAAAAGCCAGACAATTAGTTCACTGTGTTTGTTATTCTTTGGCTTCCACACTAGACCCAAACCCATTGTTTTACATCTAAAAAGACGAAAATGTATCTTTGCAATGTTAATACATGTGCTACAGTTGATCATCACCCTGTAACCTCCACAGCCCCGCATCTTCCAGCGGTGAGACTGCAGGAGGTTTGATGACCACTATATCAAGCCCTGAAAGGCCAGTGTACCAGCATGTAGAATGACCACGGTTCACAACTTCTCTCTTACTTTCCCTTTACGATTATTTTTAGAATCTATGTCAAGATCTTCTAAGGAACATTAGTTATTAAAATAAAATGGGCATTTAAAAGACAAATATCTTCTGAATTAGTAATGAGGACCTCCGCCACATGGTGTATGTTCATAAAAAAAGACAATATATAAGTTCTTGGGATGTTGTAGCTAAAGCTAGAATAAATCCCTTGTTTAACTGAAGTCCTAAATAGACTTAAATTTTCCTAAATATTCCTAAAATATTGATCCAGTCCGCCTACCTAAAACTTACACAACTCTGAAGTCTAGCAAAATAGCTTAGTCTAAGAAGGACAAAATCCTGATACCTTATTTATAACTTGTGGATCAACCCTTCTGCACAGAAGCTCTGGCTGAACACAATGACAGAGCAAACGAGAATTCGCCCCGCACCACCCAGCGGGCACAGGCACGTTTGGCATCGAAGCCTGCACAGGGGAAAGAGAATGAAGGCAGGGTGGAAGGGAATTTCCAGAAAGTACAATGGCATCAGGAAAACCCCACTGAGTGCCCAGCTGGGCCCGATGCTTTACGGGCATTGGTGCCCCAGTGTCCAGGGATGGGACGGTTGCCTGCTCTGAGGGTTGGGTGCTTCCCTGTGCGCCACGGCACCAGTGTGGCTGCCCTCAGGCTGGGCCGCCCTTGGCCCGGCCCGGCCGCCCTCAGGCTGGGCCGCCCTTGGCCCGGCCCGCAGGCCGTGCCCCTGCCAGCTCCTCCCTCAGGGCAGCAGCCGTGCACAAACGGGAAGCTTTGGGAGTCCCACTGGGATTCATCGCTTCTGCTGCACACCCCAGAGAGGCTTCACTTGGCTCGGTCAAGGCTTTCTCCCTTCTCTAAGGACCTTTTGCTGGGTGGATAAAATGAGTCCCCAGAGAAGGATTTTGAGTGCAACAGCCACACTTCCCCGAGTGTGAGGCAAAGCAGGAGAGAGAAAAGGGCTAAACACAACCTGCAGCTCACACATGACAGGGGTTGTGCCCCACCTGCAGTGAACGCTTTGGGGTGATCAGCCATCAGCTGCCAAAGCTTGCAGGGGTCAGAGGATGGGAGACAAGAAAGCTGAGGAAATATACTTCCAGTTCATTACAGCAAAACATTTCCAGAGCAAACAGAGATGTACTTGGAGGCCTTAAAGCGTACTGGGGTGATCTAAATTGTTGCTTTTGTGTGGTGACACTAGGCACGGAGAAGCTCAGAGGACACGAAGCCCCTGTGTGACCCGTGCAGACTGCATGCACCAGTCTGAAAACTGCTGACTGATCTCTGCTTTCCCAGGAGCAAGCAGAACTTTATGTGACCTATCAAAAGTGAAATAATCATCAGTCTTCTGGCATCTTTACCTGCCAGAGTCACTACATAGCTCTTACTTCTTGTTTTGATCACAATTTGAGAGTCTCATCAGTTCTTAGCACACAGCATTCAGTTCACCGCCCTTTCCAAGGATGTTCTGTCAAGCCACAAAACAGCTTTGTGCAGTCAAACTCAATGCAATGAGACACATAAAACCCCTAACGACTGCAGAGGGAGCGCTGGACTGAATAAACGGGAGCCATCCAGTGTCCTGCTTATGCCTAACCTTGCTAAGATGACGCTACCTCTTGGTTAGTATGCTACTGAAAGGAACAGTGCTTCATTTTTTTTATTTTTTTTTTTTTATATTGGAGCATCCTGAAAACTCTTGGTACTTTGCTTGGATTTGCCAAGTGTAAAAAGAGCGAACATGCTCTTTTAAAATATATCGGCAAGACATCTGGATCAGGAGCTCCCTGGGCCACATATTTACTGAAAGGAAGACATTATTCCATGTTGTACTCACTTCATTACATGCCTGCCCTGCTCTTACGCTCTTCCTGATCCTGCTGTCAAGCACTTCAGATCCTACAGTAGAAAATGTGACGAAGAAACACTGTTATAGTTTATAGTAAGCACACATTGTACAGCAGTAGCAGCTAAGGTGGTGTTTACTGTAACTCCTTAACTAAAGGAATAGCTTAATAGACCATTGCAGCGTTACAGACAAGGCAACGGCAGCTCTCCTGTTATGAACCTTAATTTTATGATTTATAACTGGGCTGCAAAAACTATTATTGGCTTAAATCCACCTATACGAAGTCTCAGCATGGAAACGTTCTCAAGCATCTAACAAATACGGCAAGAGAGCCACAACAAGCTCTGTTAGGTTAAACTGGACATTTAAAAAAGAAAAAAAAAAAAAGCTTTACTGAGGTCTCTGCCAGATAATGATCTCTTCAGTTCCATCCTTTGCTTTTTACAGTTACTTTGACAATGGTTAGATAAAATGAATATTAAAAAAAAAAAAAGAGGATTCAGACATCCTTTCAGCTGTGTTTCTAACACCAAGCTTATTTTGTTTCTAAAGAAATTTTCTTTCTAGGCAAGTCTACTTCCTTCTCCTGTTTTCACGTGTTAAACCGTTCTTATGGTTCTGTGCAAGAACAGCAGCTTAGTCTCCAAGCTTCTGCGGGTAGGCAGATTTCATCGCCAGGTGCTTGAAGCAGCCGGCTACCCCCATGCCCAGAGGTGTCCGGCACCGGCTGTGATGTGCACGCTCATCTACCCGGCAAAAACTTCCCAATATTTAACTCCTGGAACCCAACCACCATGGAAGGGCTGGCCCCGTGCTCCCAGATACCAAGTGTGCACAGCTCACCTTGTTACAGGGCACTGCAAACACATATTGTGCAACACCTGCCTAGGACGAGCAGCATTTGCTTGCCAGGCAGACGAGTAAAATGATAGATTCATAGAACTATGTCTTTCATCTAAAGAGGTTAAGTGACCAGTTCCAACTATGCCTGTTTCTCAGGCAATACCAGTTTTAAGAGCTCATTTTTAAAGCCAGACAACTCTATTTTGTGTATTTATCTATTTATTTATGCATTTCCAAAGATCACCACAATATTTACTCTGTTATTAAACTCCATGTGTCAGGCACTAATGGCCTGTAATTATCTTTGAAACTGGATTTGATGTTGCAAAGTTACATAGTGTAGACAAGTGTCTTAATGATGAATGTCAGTGTCAGGGCTGCTGTTGGAGTTTCATCATGAGAAACACTCTTCTGCTTCTGCAATTTACTTAGGAAACACACCTGCCATGCAGAGCATATGAAAACAGATCAACAACAAGCCTTACTTAAAAACTAAACCAAACCAAATCCCAAATACCCCCAAACCATATGTCAATCGATTTCAAAATGCCCTAGAAAAACAGCGTAGAGAAGAAAAACTACCTTTACCAATGCTGATATCCTGCAGCTCGTACTCATCTGCACAAGCCTACGTGGATATATTACTTTTTTTTCTTATTCAACAAAATAGTTCACAGCACAATTCCACAAAATTAGCATAAAACCAGATGTTTGTGAGTGGTATTTCCTTTGTTCCCCTCCAGTTTGGCCAAACCAGCATGTTCTATGTCATTCTTTTTGTGAACAAATGGCTGAGAGCTATCGCTGCCAATTCCCCATTATGTCCCTTTGCCCTCACTCATTCTGTCTTCATCGAGAACAGAAACCCCCCAGCAGCAGGAGCACACTGCCATTAATTCAGTTACCCAGGGAATTTCACACCTTTGCCAGGCCCTTTACGGTTCTCATTTTAGTGCAACCTAATCTCAAATGGATGCAGAAAGCTGTGAAGAAGGGCAGCTCAAGCTGAAGGCAGCAATTAAATGATAATTAGGGCTTTACTTCATCTTGTGATTGATAGAGGCTTACTGGGCCCAAACTGCATCTTGTCATCTACTAATAGGCTAGGCAAGATACTCCACTCGAGTCTGAAGGATTTTGCCTTATCTCAAGAGAGATAATCTACTCAACAAGTAATCTCCTGCCTGTGGTAAAGTGCCACTATATATTTACCAGGCCAGTACTCTTCGTGGTCCAGCCCTGAACGAGCCCCAGGACGTCCTCAGGAGCAGGAGGCTGGGGCTTTCCTTTCACATTTTCAGGCTTTCAGGTGTCTCTCCCAGTTCGACCGCCAAACGGGAACCAGCTGCTTCGCCTCCCCTACGAATGGTTCCTCCCAGCACAGAGCCTCGCCAGAGCCACCGCTGTGGAATCTTAGCAGTGGAAAACTTTTGAAGTGTTTTTAATCTTTACTGTTCCTGAGAAAGTTAACTGCGTTACAAAGATCAGCCCCAAGCAAACACGATCCGGGCAGAAGGATGGCAGTTGGGAAGCAGGAGCTAAAGCACATCATCTGCAGTTCCTGTGCCACTGAGCTTGTGTACTCATCTGTGTCATTTGGGCCTTTGTAGACCCAATTACTTATTATAAACAATTCAGTTTATCTTTATCAGAATCATTATCTAAATTGGCTACATGACACATACTGTTTTTCTAACTGCACTCCTGGGAAAATCTGCTATAAAGTCTGTGATTTTGTACTTTGTAATTATCCCTCTATGGGCTATAAAACATTACACTTGTGTTTAAAATAGGTATAGCTAGCATTTTCCACTGCTCAAAAATGGAACGTTTATTCTACCTCAGAAAATAAAATGCAGCAAAATATTTGGTGCAATCAAGGCAGAGAGTTTTTGCAGCAGCCATGTTGTGGCTGCTGATCCGATTCCAAACGCAAAGGAGTTTCTTGCGATGTGCTCCATTTTTATTAGAGTTTCGATCTCTTGCTTGATGTTTCTTTTTCTCTGAGCAAGTCAAAGATGACCTAAGTTAGCGTCAAGTGAAACATGGCCTTAGCTGGCATTTTAGTGTGGAAATGATGAGGTGTCAACAATAACAGCTAAGAGGATCGTACTCCCAGTGTCATTAATTTTCTCTTTTCAGTATCCTCCACATTTCCTGTTGTAAAAATGCTGGCCAATTCTTCCCTGTTGCTGACTTTTGTTTTCCTTACTGTTTTGAGAAATTCCTCCTTCCTCAGGATTTCTAAATCTATTTCACACAGTGCCAAGCCAGCAGCTCTCCCCATGATTAAAACAAAACACTTTAGTTCTAAAGAGCAAAGACCTAACCTCCCATCTCGCACAACATGAGGTGTCCCTGGCCTCCCTTTTTAGCTGATTCTGCTTGCTTGACGTACTTTCAGAAGTTCAGTAACTAGCAGCGGAGGGGTCATGTTTGCCCTCAAGTTGCTGCTTTTCATGCTTGACATGTTTTTCTACTGTCCGGTCCCTTAGCTGCAACAGGGTCACGAGGATGGAGAAAAGGGTGGGGGTTACAGAAAGGGTATTGTATTACACAAACCCCAAAAGGTTTCGGTTACAGAATGTATATTGTCCATGCCTATTGGGCTTGTGGAGAAGTATCAAGTTCACCACATTCTCATTTGGGGACTTTGATCCTTTCAGTTAAAAAGAAGCTGCTTAGAATTACTCCGCAGAGCAAAGAAATGAATCAGTTGTACTCACTCACCCAGCACTGAGGAATGCCAATATTTCTGTTAGCCAGCCCAATCCTAGGGAGATTTACCCAGCTGCAGAGAGGCTGGAAGGGGCTTAAGTCTATCAACACAACCACAGGCTCCCCCCGCCTTTCCGAACGGCCCAAGCACCTTTTATGTTGCCTGACTTTCAATGATGTGGAGCCCCTTTACACTACTCTAGAAATGCATGTAATGTCATGCTGGGTTTGAGTATTTTTATGCTCCTTTCAAATCTGAGTATTTTGATGCTCCTTCTGTAGCGAAAGCAGCAACAGGAACTGCAACCACGCATCTCATCTCCTCTCCCTCATCTCTGTTTCTCTAGGTTATCCATGATCACCCAGGTTTTCCTGCTTAGGTAGTTTATCAGACAGATAAAAATACATATGGAATCACCAGAGCAGCTGTTTCTGCTGCTCTAACTTTCCTGTCCCCCGAAAAAGGCTGTCATGTCTCAATGAACTTTTGTTCTCCCAAAAAGTATGAAATTCTGTAATTGTCTTTTCCTATAGGAGGCCTGGAGCATATTTATGCACATACTATGCTTTTTTTATTATTATTATTTACATATATAGTTCCTTTACTCAGTAACCTTTGTTAACCTAATTTTTATGGCCTGGTGACCAGTGATACGCATGCCATCACACTCTTTCTCATCAGACCTTATATGTGGGGGGTTTGTCTGTATTTTACTAAGAGTAGAGACTCAGAGCCATCAGGTGTTTAAGGGTCCATGCCTAAGCTTTTAACATCAGGACAACACCTAACCAGGATCTAGACAGGGCCCTCAGAAACTGCCATAACACAAAGAACAGGAGGAGTGACAGAAACTGGCTTTCCTTTTGCTACATAACATGTGCTTTACCGCTTCATGGCGGGGAACCTGGCTCCCCGGGAGTGTGACATGGCAGCTCAGCGCCACATCTAAAGGACACTGCTTCTGCCAAGCCGACGTAAAACTACATCATCCAGCATAAGATGAAGTGTATTACTGCTTCAGCTACAGATTCCTCTCTTACTGCTGTGGCTCAGGTGACTCCCTTAGCACTGACTAAATGGCCAAATAATGCCCACACAGAGAACACGCCAACGCCAGCGTCTGCCGATGCCCCTCCTCTCACCCCCTGTGCCTTCCTCCTCCTTCTGTTCCCCCTGCAGAAGAGCAGGCAAGGGCAACAAAAGGCACACAGAAGATCCCTCAGTCTTTTTCCTCCAGGTTCTCCCCGATCACGACACTGGAGAGTTGCAATCCCGGATGCAGCGTTTTGTTGCGTGACTGTGAGAGCAGCTTTTTAGCGTTGCTGCCTGCTGGCAAAGCAGCACACCACAGCTGGGAGAGCGCGAGGAGCACCACAGCCGACATCCAAGCGGTGCCTCCGAGCTGGAACTGTTCTGTGGGAAGTGATGCTCTCGGGAGTGGGGTCAAAGGGACCCAGGAAGGCATAATGAAGCGTTAGCTGATTTTTCAAGGGGCTCTGTTTTGTTGTGTTAGCGATTTTCTACAGCATTAAGCAGTTTCATGGTACGTTGTACTGTGTTGCCTGAAACGGCATACGGACCATTTTCAGCTCAGAAAGCTGCAGGATTTGGGTCTTCGAACATCATGCTAAGGCAGAGAGACAAGTAAGAGAACAGCAGCCACCCAGCACAAGCCTTCTAGTGCAACCAAATGGATCCTCCTTCCCAGGACTGCAGCCCCATCAGGAGTCCTGCTCCAGCCTTTCCACGAGCAGCTGCATCACTGCCCAAGGAAGAGTCTACCTCTTTATTAATCACCACCTATGCCTATCGAAACTGTTCTCTCCCCTTGTTCCAGCTCCCCATCCTTTCCCTTTCTTCCTTCTTTCCTTTTCTCTTTAAACAATCTTCTTTCCTATTTTTCTCAGCGAACTTGTCCAGAGATGATAATAATAATAAAAATAAATAGAACAGCTTAAATAATTATGGGGTCAAGAACTGCCTTTTTATTTGACAAATGCAATATATGTATTTCAATCACTATTTTCAGTTAACTTAGATCTCTACTTGTCCCTTCCAGTTACACAAGGAAAACAGCAAGTTATTGGCACGTCCACAGTGCGAAGGGCTCTACCACAGGTGTCTTAGGATGGTCACACTAATTTTCAGAAAAAAGTTAGGAGACAGGGAAAAGTGTTACAAAAGGGCTAGATGATGTATCAGCTGTACGCCATAAGCCGCCCTCTCGGCTTTGAAGAAACAAACTGCACCAGATCAATCATGGCATTTTGAAAACACAACACTCAAGAGCAGCAAGTGACACGATGCCGTACACACAACGCATCGGGACTCCACTAAATGGTGTAACACGAAGGGTCAGGTCAGTGCATGGGAACTGCGCTGCGCCCGGCTGAGCCTCTTCATACGGGACACGGAGGAGAATTTGGGAGCATCTGCAGCTTGAAGGGAGACAAGGAATACTGCGTGGCTATTGGGGCCTTTATCCTTTAAGATCTTGCCTTCCCATAACATTTCTAATAGTAACAACAGCAATAATAATTTTTATTGCTGCTTGATTTCCAGTATCTGAATCAGGTCGGACTCCAGGTCTTTGGCAAGGAAGAATTCCATAAAATGTTGTGCAATCTCTCCTTTTTATTTATGGCTATAATCCTAAAATCACAGCCAGTTCACATCAGGAGAGTAAAGGAGCAAAATGCTGTAAAGAAAGCTTGAAAAAAGGAGAGCTGTCATCTATTACAGGGAGTGCTGTCTCATTTAAAATTTCATGAATATTATTAGAAATTATGGTCATATATTTGTCACTGGAATATTTCTCAATTATATTAAACTTCATAGATCAAACTACATGCAGTTTTCCAAAACAAATCCCCAAAATAAGCCCAACTGAGGTGCTCAGCACCCTCCGCACGTGCTGCTGAGGGATCTGCCCGATGAGCTCCACTGGGCCTCCACAGGACTCTGCCTTGACTGTGCCCCAGATGCTTTCTGGGGTAAGACCTGGAAATAAAGCATCCTTCCCCGCACCCTGATCTCCTTTTGGAAAGGAGCCAGACACAGAAGAGGAGCTCCAGGTGGGGCACCCCCAGTCCCAGCAGCAGCTCTCTGCACCCAGGGACACACTCCCCCTCCACGGTATGCCATAACGTCTGCATGGCAGTAGCCAAGTGTGGAAGGTGGCCTGGCACCATCAGGTCATCAAGGGTATGTTTTACTCAGGACTGAGCTGTACAAACGTTTCTAGTTCAGAGTGTTTTTTGCTGCAGCGCTGAGTTAATCCTCTAGCTGCAATTCCTCTGCCCTCCACATCCATCCTGCCAACCTGTTCTGGTGCTGGGGAAGTCAAGGTGCTTACGCAGCTGATTGCAAACTGCTGTGCATTCAATTGCGTCTGCTAATATCCTCTGTAATCCAAACTATGTGGGTGCAAGCAATCAGAAAGGCTCAGATTAAACAGCAACAAGGCTTGATGTTGTTTCTGTCCTGTCCTAGATATTTACTCAATACTGCACGTCACTTAACATTCATAATGTTGTTTTTAATCTAAGATTCACCCTAAGAGGCAGAATCTTTCTGCACCTAAATGCGCGTTCTCCATTTCTTGTCACCTTCTAGAAAACAACTTGACTAAATGGAATAAACCAAAACCAAACTTCCACTGCAGAGAACTAGAAGGCTGCCGTGTTTGCTGATCTGGGTCCGTTCTTACTGAAGGGACATTTTTAACAGGCCGCCTACCCTTCTCAGGGAGATAAAGTTTGAATAAAAGAACATGTCAAAAGGAATATAAAAGTACACACATAAATGAAGAACTGTTTGCTGGAAACAGCCACAGATAAAAATCCCTGGAAATGTCATCATGCACTGTTTGTAGATACAGCTGTACCCATATCTCTAAATTACAAATGATAATGAGGTGTAAAGATTTTATCAGATACCTAGCCTGCTTGAAAGGCCTTTGTGTGTTGGCTGGTGTAGTCTCATATTAGGTGGTAGGAATTTTGTTTTCTTTTCTAAGTGGAACATCAGATTACACAGGTCTTATTTCACTGCTGATTGCAGTCGTCCACTTAACATCTTGACAGATATTCAAGAATGGAGCAAGGCTGGTGGCGCTGCCGACCGAGGTGCGCATTCATCCATCATCTGCTAACAGATCACTTGGAGGGCCAGCCCTTATGTCATTAGCCTGCCGCACTCCACAACTTGGTGGCTTTTTTTTTTTTTTAATTCCTGCTAACTAGGTTTCTCAACAATTTTGTGACAGCCTGTTAGCTTTCGTTCCTACAAACAAAAACATCACCTAAAAAGATCATAGGCCAGAGCTTGAATAATGCCATAGATTTTTTTGATATATTTGCTGGAGATAACACAGTTGTGTGATGTTTTGGCCTATTTCCAGGGAGGAGCATTGCCACCGCACAGTCCGTGTGTCACCCAGTATTATCCAAACGCTTTGTGTGTTTTCTCACAGCAGCGGGGCTGTGACCGCCCGTTGTGCCACCTCCTGCGCTCCCGTCCCAGCCCACTCTGGCCCCTCCTGTGAAAGAATTCGGGCTCCCATTTGAGCCCGCAATTCTGCTGTCTGGGGGTCTGGCTGGCAGATCTGAAGGTAAGACGGGTCACTTCGGGCTCTAAATGGATGATGGGCACCAGCTCAGAGGTAGGAATAACAAACCAGGATGCAAATGCCAGCCGAGCCCAGGCACTGCATTGCAGGGGGCTCGCACAGGGCGAGCCCCGGGTAGGACAGTGTCCTCAGCCATCCCGACCCCCAACACTCCACACCACGCTAAGGGCTATGCACGCTGTGGCTGCTCGAGCTTCAGCTCGGCCGAAGGAAGAGATGCCCGAAGAATAATCACTGCCCTGATCCAGTCCCATGCGATCCCTGACCAGTCTTCCTGAAAAGCGGTTTTACAGAGGGGCTGGCAGGGGACTTCCCTGACGCCAGGTGACCTCCCTGACGCCAGGTGACCTCCACACCACTGCTGCTGGCACTGGCCAACCAAGTGCCCAACCTTGCCGGGACCCAGCAGCGCTGCCCACCAGTGAGGGTCAAAACGAGGACCCTGGGAAAGATTTTCGCCCTGTGGATGGAAATGTGGCAGTTAACAGTTTCTCCTTTAAATGATCGCTATTGCTCTTGCTATCTAACAGGTTCAAAGAAATATTTATTTATTTATTTTAAGGAAAATCTATTTGGGGGAAAGAATTGAGCTGAGTTACAAATGCAATCAATGTTTGTTGCTGTTGCCAGGCACGGCACAAGCGGCAGGCGCATCCACTCTGTCGCGCTGTAGAGAGCCTGTGGGTTGGTATGAATCTCACCCAGAAAGCAAACTGGTCCACCCGTCCAACCCAACTGCTGAAACGTTTTGTGAAACACAAAGCTGATTGTTCTATATCCATTCATTAGTGCTTTTGGCACCTCGTTCAGCCTCCTTTATGACTTCTTATTTTTGTCGGCTTTTCTACTTGGTTACATTAAAAGAGGAACTCTCTTGAACCTCTTTAATGTTCTTAAACTCATAAACCACAAGAGCATGTTCTATTTCTGGCAACCTGTAAGATTTATTACACTGACAGGCCTTGTGTTCACACCTCTGTTGAAAGACAGAAGCAAACTCTTCAGCATTTGAGAAAGAATCGTTGCTTGTCAACATGCCACTGCATGGTTTGACTTCCCTGGACATATGAGGAGAGTAAGGTTTCCCTCTAACACCGTTGTCTGTGAAATAGTCCTTAAGAAGAAGCAATGAATACAGAAACCTGAAGCTACCTGTATACATGAAATAGTTATGATCCTGCCCGCTTTCGTGTAACACTCAGTGGAAAAATGCATTTGCTTCTATCCAGGAAACAGTAAAATCATTAAAAGCCATGGATGAAACCATATAAAATAGATTCGTGTTTCCTCATCCCAGTATACTCGACATAACAAAGGGCATATACTACTTAATGTAAATAGATCACACTTGCACAACACTATTCTAAATAAATCTGGGGCTAATGTAGTTTATGAGATACACTGAGGAGGTTAAATTGTTTCTGACTAGGTGGTTAATTAAAGGATTTATTTTGCAATTGCAGAGGACCCATAACTCATGAGTTACTGCACAATAAAAGTGTTGTAGATGTGTAAAATAACACCACGATTAACTCCCCCAAGCCACCTAGCCCCACACAGTCCTGTGTGTCCCTCCTTTGTGCCAACGGCCCCAGTCCAAAAGTCAAGAACTTCTACCAAACTGTGGCTTGGGGTTGGGGCTTTTGTTGTTGTTGCTGGTTTGGGGTTTGGTTTTGTCTTAGTGAAATAGATGCATCTGATGAAGTGGTTGGCTCAGGGCTTCTGCCAGCTACATCAGAGGAAAACAATATAGGGAGGATTAATTATCAAGTAAAAGTGGTCTGGAACAGAAGAAACAGCCCGATAAGACTTTTTAATAGATGGTTCTCATTCTGTTTCTCTCTCAAAAGACTCCTGAGGATCTTTGAGCTCTACAGTGAAGCCTCCATCAGAAGACACATTGCATTTGTATTTTGTTTGGCAAGGTCTAGCATTTGTTTTACCATTTCTTCAAAGTAATCTTAATGTTTAATGAAAAGTGACAAAGAGGAAGTGTGGAAAAAAGAAAATAGAACATGGTTTTCCTTTTAGTTAAAACTCTGATTGTTTTGGTCCATATTAAAAAAATGATTTTCCTATATATTTAGCCCTCTAAAATCCATGCCATTCGGCTACCAGCATTAATGATGTTAGGGTGAATTATAAAGAGAAATCAAATTTTCCATAGCATTTGAACGCCATTAAAATGCCAAACAATAAACTACCAGACTGCAAATTAGATCAGTGGAAATATCAAACACATTGCGGTATAAAATCCATAATTGCATTTAGCGCTTTGGCTCCCAGGGGACAGGCTGCTAAAGATCATCACCGTGCCACATATGAGAAGCTATTGACAGAACGATAAAAATCGACAGGCTAACCAAATAAACACTGCAGGCTTCATTAAATATTCAGCAACTGAAATTTGACTATCATGCGCCTTTTTTCCCACTAGATGTGTCCTGCTGCAGCGCTCAGAATTTTTACTGTGACAGCAATATGGGATGCTGTGCCCCGCAGGCCTGCGCACTCCGAGCGGCGGCAGGACACGGTCAGCGCCGTCAGGTACCCGCACCATCAATAAACATGTTGCAGCTCAGACAGGGTTATTATTCTTCTGAATACATTATTAGCCTTGGCCCCAGGAATATCTGGCTCCAAAGACTTTAATTAGAGGAAGTGTAATATCTACAAAAGTTTAACACTTCTCCTATGAGGACAGGCACATCGCGTCCCTAACAAGGCGTGCTGTAAGGAGCTGAGAACTAAATTACCTCCTCTCCCCCTCCTCCTGCCGGGTGGGGAGATGCAGGGACTGGGAGATGGCCCATGGAGGGAGAGGGTCCAGCAGCTCCAGGCTGCTCCATGGCTGGGTGTGCTGGAGCTACGGAACACGCCTGTCCCTCAAACAGCTCCAACCGGCACCAAAAAGTGTCCCCGCATCGGGCTCGGGGATGCTCATCCCCGCACGGCCCGGACCTGGGGGGACGGTGGTTGCTTTACGTAGCTCTGGCTTTTACACCGTCAAGGAACACAAAGGGAATGAACGTCCCTGGCAGAAGACAGGATGGTGCTAATTTGGAATTTTATGAACCACTTCTTTCTTGTTGCTCTCTTGGATTACCTGCTGCCAGGAAGAGTGTGTCTGTGGCTTACACAGCCATTCCTTCTGGTCATGGTGAGATAAATGGAGCTACAGGAGAGCCTGGAAGAGGCAGAAGGCACAAAGCCACGCCACGTGCTTGTGAGGAAAGAAGAAATCTAAGAAAAGCCAGTTTGTCCTGAGGAGTTCTGCAAGCAGAACAGTCCTCGCTGCTCGTGGACCTGTCCTGACCGAAAGGGAGAGAGACAGACTCGGGACAGAGTTTGAGTACCAAATTGTTTAAAATATATAAAATATACTGGCATATTTCTTAAAATTACATTGAACATTTCAAATCCTGGCAGTGGTTCCCAATACCCTGTCAAGATCCATTTTAACCTGCTTGCGCCGTCGTGCGTGTGGAGTGGCACACTTACTGCTGCAATAGAAAAAACAACAACGAAAAGGCTACGCGTTTCCTCTCTCTGTTCCTACAGGCCCTGAGTCTGAAATTAGAACAAATAAAATGTATAATGCATGCTCTGGAAGCACCCAATAGGGTTATAAGCAGCCATTCCCTCTTCATGGAGAAAAAGTTTATGTAAATGACTGATGACAGTGTTATTGTGTGAGGAATATCAATGGAGTAATTACAGTTACATAGCTTGCTGCTGCACTGCTGCTCTAAGCCTGTGTTAATTTTTCACACCACTCCCTTGGGAAAGATCGCAGTGTGCTCCTAAGAGCAGAGCTAATAATCGGAGCTCTGAGCCACTGCCGCTGAAACTAGCCCCAAGGTCTTTCTGAGCAGACTGCTAAACACTGACTGTCTCCCCAGAGAGAAGAGAACAGAGATAAAATGATTAAAAACTGCCAAATTGGACTGGCAATCACTTGGCTATACTGTCAGCCCAAGACAAGACAAATCTCAGTTATTTTTTCTTTTGTGAGCTGCAGAACTAGGATAGCACAAAGCGGCGCGGCTGCAAACAGAGCAGCGGACTGCCCGCATTTCAGGTCTTCACAAGTACTGTGTCAACATCTGCAGACACAAATGATGTGTCAGTGATTGTATTTAACACCAACACAAATCAAGAATCTGAGAAAACCAATTTCTATTTAGGCCTACTGGGACCCTTATTATTATGAGTCAATTCCACTTGTTTGATCCCAGGAATAATTTCAGGACTGAGCAGATCACAGACTCAATAACTACATCTTACTCTATATGAGCAGTTCCCTGAGGTTAGATACTGCTGATACAGTTTGTCCTAAAATTTTAGACAAATGACATACGCTGGTCAGTTCTGTATAGTGAAAGGCAGCACAAAGATTAAGTGACAGAACACATCTTAAACTTTGTTCAAAAAACGTGCTTTTAAGAAGTCAGCCAAGGTATCTCTGTCCCACAGCTGTGTGAACGCTGCGAGAGGATCCCAAACCCCATCTGATGATCGGTAAGAACAAGGTACCGCTTCCCACTGGCTTGGAAGAAATACTCCATATCAAAAGCGAAGAGCGTGCCACAATTAGTCTACCAGCTAGAGAACAACAGCCCACAGCAAAGCAAGCGTGCAGTACTGCCACAAACCACTTCAACAAGGTACATCAGCCTCTCCTGGGGAAGGGATGCAGAAGAGCCTGAAATGGCTGTGGACAATCCCACCGACCTAACGCATCGCTGGTCCACAGCCCCTCTGTGAGTTGCATCTCCCGGCGCATCCTGCCAAAACCAGTGTTGCCACAGCTCCATCCCTGTGAAGGGACAGAAGGGTGACAGCCACAGACCTCTTCTACCATCCAGTCACAATATTTTTAGCTTCAATTAACTGCATGAAATCCTTAGTGCAGGTGTCAGCATTCATGTAACCACCTATCCAGGCCCTTCGCTGGAGTCCAATTGTCAAGTGGCTCATGCATAATAATGGGAAAAAGTTATCCCAGCCTGGAGCTGGGGCTCGCTGGCTCCATCCTACCCAGCCACAGAAAGAGAGATGACATGGGGGCTTTTCTCCCCTGCCCCGCAAATTTCTCAAACATTTGTTTGTGATTAAAAATACTTCTAGCCCGTTCCCTTTTGAAGCAAGAGGAAGGAATCTGGCAAGACTGAACACTGGCAGCTGGCTGGGATAAGGTTGGGCTACAGGAGGAATCTTGCTTTGATAAATCCTCCAATGTTTCCAGTTTTCGCCGAAATATCCATTGCCACATCTACTCCCCAAATATCTCATTTACAGGACAGCTAGTGGAAGCCACTGCTCGAGCTTCACAGGGACTGAGACGATATCTCAGCTCTGACTTCTCCCCTGTCGGACTGTACCAGCCCTCCCGGCACAGGGGCCCACGTCTCCCGCAGTACCGGGGCGTACCCTGCACATGGTGCCCGCCAGCCCGCCGCACCATGCCCAGAGCCACCTTCTTGTAGGGGCAACGGAGAAGAGATCGGGTCCTCCTGGAACTGACAGAGCTGCATTCTGGAAACGGGACACTTGGGAACCTGCGCGTGAAGGAGGGAGGGAAGCAAACCAGCCCCAACACAGAAATTATTTTTCTTTGCTTCTGTCTCTGAACAGCCCCGTTTTAATGTTTCTGCTCTCGCTTTGCTCTCGTACGGGGTGGGTAGAAGGGGGGTCCGTGGCAAGCCAAGGGATTTGCAAGGGGAAGGTCTGCACAAGTCTTCCTCTCTCCACCCCCAAGGGGGACGCAGGAAGAGCCCAGTGCGAGCCGTGTCCTGCGGGCTGTCCTGCAGCGAGGGGCACACGGGGACACCGGGGCTCAGGATGAGACCCCTCCCCACGTGGCGTCAGTGGGCGCTGCCGAACGCCTGAGCGCGGGCACTTCTCCAGGAGAGCTGTGCGCCAGGTCTGGACTCTGGACTGCTGAACCAAAACCACATCTGAGGCAGAGGATACTGCAGTTATTTAATAAGTTTTAATTTATTTCATTGATAGTTCATTTTTAGCTGTTTTTTTTTTGATCTGACTCAGTGCCTTGTCCAACGTGTCCTGCCGGTCCACCCTGGCTCACTCTGTCTGGGTTGAAAAGCACCCTCCCTCCCTTCAAACCCTATGGCTTTTGCTTTTCCTCAGAACAAGACCTGCAGAATCCTTTCCACCTATTCCAAAACGGATCTTTCACAGAGAAACAGCAGAACCCTGACACAGAGCTCTGCAAAGTCCCATTTGTTACCTCCCAGCTATCTATCAGTGAAAGCTAATGTTTCCTGCCTGTAAAAGAAGCTGTTAAGGTGGGTCTCTCAAATAAATTCAGGAGTGATATGACCATATCACAGCCCCTTTCCACTCAGCGACACACACTGATACATTCACGCACAAGCTACTCAATTAAGAGAGGCTAAACGGGCATACACTTGCAGCCTGGGAAACTCTGAGTCACTGGAACCCTCTCCGTAGGGCATTTGTGGAGTGGAAACGCTGGAGGCTGCCGCCACTCGGACTCAGCGAGCCCAGTCTGCATGGCCGCGCCAGCCCTGCCTCCGTCCCCAACACAACACAGTCATCTCGCCAGCTGACAGACCTTCCGCAGTAGAAACAACATGGGTTTGTTTACTGTGCTTGTTTTCTCATTTCCAATCTTAAAAAAATCCACTAGAATCTTAACTTTCATACATAAACCCATACCTTTTTCACACACTAAATATATAGTCTACACACACAAGACGCGCACTTACCATGCACTTAAAGAACACTATTATGAGCAGAGGGTCATATTGTAAACAGAAAAACAACTTTCTACTTCAGCTGCTATAGATCCAGATGCTTTCTCTGTTCTGCAACACTCCAGGCACGTATGATTAAAAAGAACATACCAGGTATTACAACTATTAAACTGTTAGATACAATTTACAATGGCAATAACCCACTTGTCGTTGGTCTTTGCTAAAGTTAACCAGAAGTTTGTCAGATATTTAACAGCCCGTGGGGTGAACGGAGTTTGGGACTCGTTTCCCAGAAGTTTGGTTCAGTTATTTCTTACAATCCCTAGTTTTTGTTTTAACTCAGTTTGCTCAAGTAAAGAAAAATGCGAGGCTAACTCCTACAGGGCTTTTTATTTTTGATCCGTTTGTCCAAAGTGCTCCATTTCGTTTGTACTCTGAGCAGGTCAGACCCGACTCCCGCTCGTACCCGCAGAGCGCTGGGGCAGGACATTTCCAGGCACAGCTGGCACCGCAGCGGAGCAGCGCCCGAGCCAGGCGGGCACTGCAAGGACGCGGCGCAAAACGGCCCCGAGCCTGAGGGGCAGGGGCTGCCCACAGCCCGGGCACCGGGGCACCCGCGGCAGGGCCACCAGCCTGGCCCCTCCGGGCCACCCAGCCTGGCACGGACAGGGCACAGCCTGGCCATGCGTCTCGCCATGCCCGTACAGCTGGGGAAGGTCAGCCTCGGTGGCCCTCCCGGGAGCACTCTGGATGTGTCCCAAGGGATCAGTCCAGAGGGACGTCTGGTGGACTGTTCTCTGGAGTGAAGGCAGCAGAAGGCACTGACCTGTCCGATGCACTCCAGCAGCGCCAGGAGATGCAGCGCACCAGCTCTGGCATGGACTTGGGTGGACAAGGGTGGTAGGACTGGACATCAGACAGGAGGGGAATGAGCATCCAACAGGGTTCTCAGATTATGGGAAGTTTTATTAACTTTGATAGAGATGTATGAACCAGGAAAGCTGCTGGTGCTCATTCACTGAGAGTAATGAGGTTTGACGGATTTTTCTCCAGGATTACAGGATATAGGCTTCCCTACTTGTCAGAAGTAAGATGTTGTCTGGGTGGATTTCTATCTTTCCCACAAGATCTGAACAACCTAAACATGTGAGAGCATGTACAAGTCACCATAAAGTTAGTCTGTTCTTTGTGTCCCCAGCAGGGTAAGGAACGCAAACACAAAGCAGCCCAGCCTCGGAGTACCCACCAGCAAGATGCAGCGTTGGAAAGGATCGGCAAGAGCTGAAGACGAGACAATGCCTGAATGAACGTTTTCGCAGTACAAGTCCCTAAGCTCAGCTTGTTGCCTGCCACCTCTGGCTAAATTCACCGAACTTCTCTGAATTTTTAGCTTAACAAAGGATCCCTGGGCTTAGCAATTCCACCAGATGATGAGAAGACCAGTTTACAAAATGTCTTAGCTTTCTACATTTATTTCTGGAGAGCTGATAATTTAGGGCCTGACACCACGTGCAAGTCTTGCCTGAGCAGGAGCCCTGCCTGGTGTAATCGTTTCCTGCTGCGAGGGCACGGCGTCTGCATCAAGGCTCGCAGCCGACACGCTCCTGCCTGACACCAGGCTGGATGAGCTGCTTCTCCGTGCCATCAGCGCGATCCTCCAGCCACTCCTCCTCAGCCAACTTTCTCTTGCAGTGGCACAAGCATCGTCAGTGTATGAGCTGTCTTTTCCCCCCCCCCCCCCCTTTTGCTTCAGTTCTCAGGGGAATGAACTGGGAGGTGCAGATTTTATTATGCTAATGAAATAAGAGCACAACAGCCCTCTGAAGCATGCAAGCCAGAGTCTAGGGACAGTGCTAAAAACTTCTCCCACAGGAAAAACAGATACAAGGCTGGCTTTGAGAGTGGGCGTCTTCTACACTAACCACCACATTGTCAGAAAACCACAGCTGTCCACCACATGAGCGAGCTCGAGTGGAATCGCGCCGGGGCGTGATGACAGTGCTGTGCCCGGGCGCTCCCCCCGTCACAGGCAGCTCCTGGGGCTTCTCCGTGTTCCCCCCATCACAGGCAGCTCCTGGGGCTTCTCCGTGTTCCCCCCATCACAGGCAGCTCCTGGGGCTTCTCCCTGCCCCACGCCAGCCGCCCGCAGACCATCGCTGGCACCCAGCTCTCCTGCTTGTTTTCCCAAAGGCGAGGTGCCAATGGGCCTCCCTGGGTGTTTCTAACGTAGGAACTTCTCCCCCTCCCCACCTTCTTTTTGACTCTTCTGCATGCGCCAAAGCTTTTATTGGTGGATCTCTTGCAGCGCGGCACTGATACCAGCCTGCAGTGTAAATCTTCAGCTGGGAACCGGCACGATTCCCGCTGGATGTCCGACCCTTGCCATGCTCTGCAGAACCCCTCTCCAGAGCCGCCGTTTGCCCTGTCACGCTCCCACACTATCTGCAGAACAGCCTGGGTCTTCCAGGAGAGGAAAAAAAAAAAAAAGCCAGGCCATTATTAAAATGAGTTTAGTAAACAATAATCATAGGAATAGTTAATAAGCACAGCCTTTCTGTGTTAAGTAGGAAATTAGATCCGCTGCCCCATTACTATTTTGAGTGAGAAAGCAATGATGCCTTTAATTATGCATAGTCTGCTTTATTTGAACTGTGTTGGCTGTTGTGAGGGAAATAATCAATGTAAACGCCTCCTGAGGTCGCTCCTGAGGCAGACGTGAAATGAACTAAGTGAGCAGAGCAGTGCGTATAATCATATCAAGCAAATCCCCAGGTACTAGCCTGAGAATCACACATACATGTGATTTATACACTCTCAACAACTCAACACTGACACCCCGAGCCATTTTAACAGCAGAGCTTGCATATTGCTTTGAATTCTTATCTACACATGACAAGTCAAATTTTTGAGGTTGGGATTGATTCTGTGCATTTTAAAATTAATATAGCCTACACTGACTTCAGTGGAAATCCTGATTGATTACAGATCATGGAACTCAACTCCTTTTTTAAAAAGAGTTTGTATTCTAGGGTTTGTAAGCAGAACTCCCCAAAGAATTTCTTCAGACTAAAGATAATCTTCAATAGAAGTTCAACATGAAAAAAGTTTAGAGTCAAACCCTACACTGCAGTAAGAGATGCAAGAATCAGTCTGGAAGGATTATTTTTTAATTTCTGTATTGCTATAGTATTTATCCAATAACAAACTTTGATCTGGATTTGTTTACAAAGCTACCCAGCTTTTTTGTTATTTTTCAAGTTTTTAAGTTCAAGCAAATATTTTAAATACAAGTATCTATTTTTAGTGTGAATTGGCAGCACATGTGTTTAAACCGTGAATACGACACCTGAAACAAGACTTTCTGGGTCAGATTCTTCTACCAATGACCTTTCAGTAACTCAGATATTGTGGCAGTGCCGCAGCTCACCTGCGTATGCCCATTGCCATTCTACTGCTGGAGGGAGCCCTCACCTAGAAGCTTCCTTAAAAAAAAAAAAAGGAATCATGTTGTGATCCAAAGAATCTATTTGGCTGCTACAGCTTGTAGGAAAAATTGCAGTGTGCAAAACCCAGTCCTGGAATAAGCACTGGGGTTTCTTCCAGCTCTGCTGGGAAGGTGCTCGCTCCAGAATTCCTCAGACCAGGAGATGCCGGCGGCGGGAGGGGCCACACCGCCCCGGCCCACCCTCCGCGCGAGGGCTGCGGGTCCCGGCAGGTCCCAGCAGGTCCCAGGGAGTCCCCAGCCCTGGCCCAGCCCCAGACTGGGCTGCGCTCCCCGCTCCAGCCGCGGCTCTCATACCGCCTCTGGCACAGGCTCGCTCCCCAGCGGCCGCACGGGCCGGGGGGAGTCGGTGATGGATCAGAGAAGGACAAATCCTGACTGATTTACATCCATGTGAACCTAATTGCTTCAGTTTGCACCCTGTAAATCATACCTGCCAGCGAAATAATCCTGCCACTCCCCTGCACGCAGCCCAAGTCTGTGATGGATTTGGCAACAAGACTCAGGTATCACAAGTCCCAGGTCAACACATCCATCATTTATTGGGGATGGCACAGAAGTCCTACACTAAACCATTTTTTACAGCTGCTTGCTGCAAGAACTCTTTTCAGTTAACCCTGATGAGCTTGTTTTCTCCCAACCCATCTGCTGCAGCCCTAAAACATGATGTTGCACCTGTGACATCACCTTCATCGCCATGGAGACCGACCATCTCCTCAGCTACACCGAGGGCCTTCTTGAAATGCAAATTTCTGTAAAGCAGAACGTACACAGGACGCTGCTCTGCACACACAGAGGTTGGACACGTCTGACCAGGAACAGAGACCGGGAACACATCCCATGGCCCTGGACATGTTCTCCTAACCAGGAAAAGGCTGGTTTAGAGAGAGATGGCTGGTCCAACCTGCTGCAGGCGGCCAGGCTGTGGCATACGCGAGAGGCCTGTACTGCATCGCCTGCGAGCGGCACCAGCCGCGCGCCGCAGCTTGGACAGCGCGAGCAGAGGGATCCCGGGGACGGCAATGCCCCAGCGACCAGCAGGTGTGAGAAGCAAGAAGGTTTCTGCCCTGTTAAATGTTCTCCTTCTGTGACACCCACATCCCCACGCAGTTCAGAGACTCTGCCGAGCTCTGAAGTTTGTGTAATTTCCACTCCCCACCCCCAGAATAAAGTTTCTAAGCCTTCCCACGCAAGGCCTTTTGCTCTGAAAAGCCCAGTGGAAGGGTTTTTGCTCCCAGCTGAACTACCATAGCGTTTGCTCAGCATGGTTTCCTGACGTCTCGTCACTCCGGGTGAAGGAACCGTATCACAGTTATAAAGAAGTTCCTCAGTGCACGTTTGGATGTGTGTGTATGAACATCTGCTCTCCACTCCAAACGCAAGATTTCTGCAGGTCCCTCATCCATGTGTTAGGGGGAGTTTGATCTTTCACAGAGACGTGCACTGGCGTGAACTTCACCCTAAGGAGTTAAATCAGCTTTTGCTATGGAAACTCTCATGATAAAAATAGATCCTCCTGCTCTAAAGGATTTGTACTGCGCATGATTTAAGGGGGCTTATTGAACTATCCTGTGCAGTTTGTTTTGTTGCACAGAAATCATATTTGTCAAAAATTTCTTTCTTTCAGCAAGATTCAGTTGAATAGGTTCTGCTGTATTGGTTATATTATGGGAAAATACCAGCATCGCCTTTTCAAATGGAAAAGCCAAGCTTACGCTTCTTAGCATTTTGGCTAAAAATAAAAGTTTTATGGAGTAAGAGCATATGGTGGTCCATAATTATTACACATAATCCTCCAACCTATCCCTAAGCATGTTACCATAAATCTTTAACAGCAAATAAGTCTGAATAGAGGTATCCGGGATGATGAAGAAATAGTATTTCGTGTGACTTCAGACTTTTCAAGTCTACAAGCAAAACTGTTATCTCTAAAACATGCTAAAAAAATCCAGCAAGAGACTATGAGCTATTAGTTGTGTTCTTTGCTGGATTTGACTATTTAATGCTCTTTAAATTGAAATGCTGCCATGCTGATTCTAGAAAAATATATTCAGCCCCATGATTTCCGAGAGGTGGGTATCAGTAGCTTATTTTAAGATTATCTGAATGGAGAAATAGCATTCATTGATTTTAGTTTTATTTTATTTTTTTTTTAAGAGCACTGTTCTTTTCACCTGAAAATAAATTGCAAATGCAAAGGCACATCCAGTCACCAGAGGCTCGGCAGGCCTGGAAAAGGTGCCTGGCATGAGTTCTGCAGGGGCTCAGCAGCGACCAGATGAGCCACCGCCTCACGGCCTGCCTGGGCAGCGCTGCGCGCCAGGGATGTGATCTTGTTGATTAAGAGAGGTAGTTCTTCTAATCCCAACTTCTCGCTTTACCCCTATAAGATGTACAATACGTAGAAGTATTTTCTCAAGGGTTTGTGAACTGTGAGCACCAGGGAAGCGATGCATCTCGGCACTGCAGAGCTTCAGCGTCTGCCAGAGGAGCTCTAACAATGGGCTTTGTCAGTGCGCGCAACCACACAACGTGGAGATGCTCCAGGAGCGCTGAATATGCCACACACACAGCTGGAACGACCTGAAATTCCTGTCCCCTCTCTTCAAATAACATGGGCAGAAGCGAGCAAGGTCTCCAGAGCGGGTAGGACCAGGAGGCCAGCCCGCCTGCGGACGGCGTGTCGCAGGCAGCAACAGCCCTCCTCCACCTGTGGGGCTGCAGAGCAGGCGTCCCCATGGGCTCATCCTTCGGGCAGAACTTGGGGGATCGCACCGCCGTACGCACATGTGCACACAAACACATCTGCACGCACTCACATTTTCCATCCCCCTAAAGAAAATAAATTGCATGAACGTCATGCATATTTTAAGCTGATACCCTGGGGGATTTTCAGACCAAAAATGCCTTAACCAGAAAACTTTGTATTTTCCTTGCTCTCAAAAACTCTGAAGAATTCATATACAAATGATGACAAATACTTCATTCAAAGAGACAGTTACTCCCAGAGCAGAGGGAATAGGGCCAGCTCAAGTAGTTAGAATGGCTGCATGCAGCTAGCCCCTTTGCTTCAAGACCACAGGAATTGTTTATCACTGAGACTCTCCCAGGCTAATTGAAACCAGCCCTGACTTTTGAACCTGCCAGCACTAAAGAAACTTTAAGTGTTTTCTCCTACTGAGATTTGGCCTATGGGGACTGCTCATTGCTCGCCCCTCCGTCATTTTCAGTTCATTTTATTTCCACCTTGAATGAATCCTTAGTCTAAAAGATGCTTAAGCAATTCTCATTTACAGGACAATGAAATTTTGAGACTGTGTTGCATCCTTCTAAGGACACTGATATTAAGTTTGAATCCACGCACTAAGGACCCCTATTATGAGACAGCTTCGATAGGACTTTTGTGGTTTACATTTTACAAAAGTAAGTTACTGGCATTTGCAATGTACAGCATGCTCTCACTTAGGATTTTCACAAGCTCTTGGAAACAGAAATTTGCCCAGGGAACTGGAAAGAGAATCCAGTCAACCTCAAGCTGGTTTAACATTTGCTAAAACTAACCTGAAAACCATTACCACCTAAAGGCAACTTCCCAAGTGGCGTGTGCTGTACTACACAGGTATGCTGGCCTGCCCTACACACAAATGGGGAATGATTTTTTTTTTCCAGTACGTATCTTAATTTGGATGCTGCACTAACAGGACCCAATGTATAATGCCCCCCCTACAAAAAAAACCTGTTGGAAAACACTGCCAGCATGACGCTCTACTGCTAACACGCAATCCACAGCCCTGTCATGGATAGAGAAACCGATACAGGTCACGTCACCAGGTCCCGTCAGCCTGACACCCCAAGCTCTCTCCCAGCTCTCCTGATCCCCCCGGGACACCGCTCAGTGCATCACAGATTAAGTCAGGACAAGCAGGCAGGCAGCAGCACATTTATCTTCTCTGCAAACATCAGTTCCAAGAGAGATTCCACAGATAAGACAAGTTCATTCAAATTCATTCATCTGAGAATAGAAACCTGAGCCAAAACTAACATGCATTTTATGCTTATTTACAGACCACCAGAGACTAAAGGATTCACCAAGAAATTCACAGGTACCTTCTCTGCAACAGTGGTGAAATGCCACAAACTCGTCCTCCTGGGAGGTTTCACCGCACACCAGCCCCAAGTTCAGCTCCTTCCAGGGCTCCTCTTCTCTGCTCCTGCCCGCACCCTCAGCCGCACTGTGGAACCGACCCTCGCCCATGCAGGAGAAAGGAGGACGCTCCGTGCCTGTTCCAGGCGATCCACCTGGTTACCACAGTAGCCAAACAACTACTAGCCTGCAGGCCCCAAGAAAGGCTTGCAACTTGGTCACAAAAAAAAAACTTCTCTGTACTCTTAGAGCTGAGCACATCCATCTGCCCAGAGGCTCGGGGTGCCCTGAGGAACAGCCCTACCCGTGTGCCTGCAGCCACCCAAGTGCCACAGCCCAGGGGGCAAGCTGCCTTTTCAAACCTCTGGAGAGCTCGGCAGCATGTGAGGCTAATAATGAGGAGCTACAGACCTCACCTGTGCCTCTTGGGAGAGAAGCTGCAGAGGCTCAGGGAAGAGTAATAAAATGGTTTAGATCTTTGCCTCCAGGATGACTCCAAGCTGCAGTGACGATACACTGCTGGATCCCTTGCTTAAAGTCCCCGCAAAGATCAGCTCCTTCCCTGGCATCTTCTGTACGCGCAGCTATTCATTGCCTCTGTATATGGAATACAATTGATGGCTTGAAATTAACGACTTTGTGCACGTTGTGTCCAGAGGAAGCCAGTGCTCAGATGTTGTCAGTAGCCAGGTCAGGTCATACGTGAGCAAGATAGTGGTGATGTCAATGGACAAGAGAGAGGGAAGAAGAAAGAACTTTCTCAGTGAACCTATGCCATTATCTCCTGTTGAAAAAAGGACTGACCCAACCCTCTTTTTCTCATTACACACCTTTTCCCAACCTTGCCTCTTTTGAATGCGTAGCTGGTAGTCTGAGAACCTCATCAAAAGAGGACACAGAGCGGCCATGCCTCTCCTTGTGGGAAGGAGATGGGAGAGCAAACAGCACGTGGCAGACGTTAGTCACAGAGCTTACACATCGCTAGATGACGTTTGGGTCTGGAGACTCTAAATGCCGAGGCATTTAAATATGAAAATGAGGAGGGCGAGAGGACTCTGTGCCTCAGAGCCCCATGCGCCCCGACCCTCAGCCAGGCGAGCGGTGGGTGCTGGGGCAGGAGCAGGAGAGAGCAGAGCGTCCAGGGATGTAACGGGGCAACCAGCTGGACTCGGGGATGCCCTGATCGGGCTGAAATGGTACAACTCCCGTGTCCACAGCCAGGGTCCGGCTCGCTGCTCTTACAGACACCAGCACACGCGTACCAACAGCGAGGCTGATGGCTGTCCCCTTGTCACCTCTCTCTCCTAACAGGCTGCTGGCGATGCTGGCGTGCATCCGCAGGAGGAACAACTTCCAGGAGCTCTGCAGGCCACAGCACCAGTATCTGCCACACACGCCAATACTTTCAAACTGTGGGTACTCCCTCGTGACAGGATGCAGGAGTGCTTGGGGGCTTTGGATTAGCTCCTGGAGCTGGAACAGCCATGTCAGCACGGCACCGTGCCCAGGCTGAGAAAAGCGGGGGCGTAAGAGTCAAGTTCACCTGGAAGTGGGACAGGGGGTAAAACAGCTTGGGAAATGCTGACAGAGGCTGGTTGACACTCAACCTGTCCCGAGGAAGCCTCAGGAATGCCTTCATGCTCAGTATCGCGCAGGGATCAGCCTGGCAGGCTCACACGTGCACACCAGTTGTTTCCCCTGGGACCGGAGCAGCAGCAGCCACATCCCGTCACCCCGCGCCTGGGAGCCGTCCCCATGCAAGTGTTGATGCCAGTGGAGTCACCCCCAGCTTGCAGGAGGCCAGCCTGCCCGATCTCCTCCTCACAGCCTCACCTCCTCAGCCCTGACGAAGGCAAGGGCTTCACGCCGCGCCACTGTTCCTTCGCCACCGTGGGCATCCGTGCCCAAGCACGAGGGTGTGTGCATATGCCATCTCACAACAGGCAGCAAATTAACGCTTCCTCGGCCAAGATGATGTTGCCTTTGTACCAGGCGCTGACAGTTACACCTGAGAAGAGTGAAAGTGGGCTGCTCCTGCTCCCGCGGTGCTCTCAGTTGCCACAGGCAGCCGAGATGCCCAGCATGAAACACACGGAGCAACTTTGATGGTGGAGCGTGAAGATGTCCTTGCGGGTGCTGAGGCGGTACAGGACATTGCTGCTCCCTTTGTGCGACACACGTTAACGCATGTTATCCTACAACAATGCAAAAAGTAATTAGGACTCAACTGCAGGGTACTATGGAGAGGCCTTCACCTGCAGGCTGCAAAAATGAGATTGTGGGCAAGTTCGTGGGTTAAGGAAGAGGGAGATGTCAGTTCACCCCTCCCCTTGAGGGGGTTCACGCCTTCCGCCATAGACATACACCGACTATTGTCCACATGCATTCTTCACGGGAAGGGATCTGAATCCAACCTTTAGAATAAATACTTAAATACTGAAAGTGTACAGGCCAAAGCTTCTAGAGACTCGCTCCCCTGCCCTGGAAGTCCCCAGGCCACAAACCCCCTCCAGCTGGGAGAGGTCGCGGGGCCGCATCCCCCTGTGCGCCCTGTTCCCCCCCCGGCGCACCCGCTGTCACGCCGGCCCTGCGCCGACCCCCACCGCCACTCACGCTTCTGAAGTTCTTCAAGTGAATCAAGTAAATACCCTGCCTTCAAAATGGAAACACAAAACCCGTTTCTATTCATTTAGAACAACCGCACACGTTAATTATAGCTATTAAACCTACTCTGTATTTATACTTAATAACAGCATCTTTATTGGGGGCTTGAGAGTTCACACTCATCCGACAGCCCTTTTCTGGAAGGTCTGAGCTAGATAAAGTTGCATAAACTTCATACCGGCTTTGCCCTGCCTCAGTGAAAGTATTGTAGATTTACACTGCTGTGAGGCAAAAATTTGGCTGTAAAAATGTGAAACTGCGAATCTAACCTCTACAAAATCCCAGCATAACACAAACTGAATTCAAATACCAGGCACAAAATATTTTCTTTTAAAAATTCTTGTGTTTTTAAGCAGGAATCCATTCCAGCCCATGTGACTCTAGCTGGCAGCCAGCTTAGTACTGCTCCCTACTGTCAGTACTAAAACAAACAGAAATTTACAGCCTTTCCTCCATTCAAAATTGTCACCGAGCAAATTACCAAAACCAAGCAGCACATCTGTTGATTACACCCTTTCTGCAGGTCAGAGGTTCTCCATTTATTCAAAACGGATGCGCAGGGTAAGCATCCCTCTTTGTAACCTCTCTTTCTTATCAGAATCACTCTGTATCTTTTTTTTTTTTTTTTTTCCACATTTTCCATATTCCAGCCCCAGCATTGGTACTCTGCGTATTATCCACCGTAAGTCACAGCACGCTGCAGCCACGCGTTGCTTTGGACAACTTCTGCTCCCAACCGTTACGGCATTTCTAAATGCACGTTGTGAGATTCACTTTGAAGAATAAACAAGAATTTATTTGTTTTGTTTTTCACAAACACGTGGACATGTAACGCTTAATTGCCAGACTGTTTCAGAAAGCACACGCAAAAAGCGTATTGAAAACAACAGCTTTAAAATAAAAAGCCAAGGGAAACGCTTCTCACCCTTCCCTGCTGACAAGAGACGTGAGCGCTGCCCCATCGTCCCTCGGGGAGGGACCAGGACAACGAGGGACCAGGACAACGTCCCTGCCTCTGGCCGCTTGCTTTCTCGAGCTGCAAGTCTTTGACTCATCTGGAAGGACGGAGATGGTGAGGAAAAAGAGAGAGAAGATTGCAGCAAAGGCGATTCAGAATGGCCAAAGAAGCATGCCCACAGCCGCCTGCCGAGGCTCAGTAACACGGGATGCCCTCGGATTCGCTCCGAGAGGAAGACCCAATTATTTCCCACTTCTTGGTACAGCAACTGGCTAAAATGTGGCATCGTCCTGTTCCTACATAACTTCTGCATATCAGCTAACAGGAATGATGCACCCTTTAGGCAGGAAATGTAGGATCAAGATCTGGGGGGTTTTGTTTCCACCACACCACCACAATCGGGGTGTTTGAGGAGCGTCCCAGCCCCCGTCCCCATATCTGGTCATCTTGGCAGGAATGCCAGCAGAGCTAAAACGCAAGACAGCACTGAGCCTGAGCCGTGACTGACCCCTCCTTGATAGTCTCCTTTTTTTCATGGGGTATTAGTTCATAAAAGATTCCGCAGATCCACCTAAAGCTCCTTCCTCTCTGAATTTCCTCATGATGCAATCCATTGAAGTTTCAGGATGGCCTTTATTACAGCATGTGCTGAGGCTTCAAATGTAAAGCAACGTTTTGAAAAGGCAGCATCTGTCTCTGCAGGCAGGAAGACCCTTTTGTTACCATATTGAACTGCTACACATAGCAAGAGATGCAGTTCAAGCAGTAAACTCTTGATCTTCCCTCGAAAGTCTCTACTTTCACTTATCAGCCTGACATCTCACAGTGGGGCCACCTGCCCAGACGATGGGGCTGGCTCCAGGGCTCGCAGACTGGAACCAGACCTCTGAGGGAACAGGGGCGGACGGAGGTGGCCAGCTCCCTGGGACCCTCCAGCACAGTTCAAAGTGACATGTTTCAAACAGTCCTTTCCTCCGTACCCCATTGCCTTCAAAGCACAAGCAGCTTTATAGCCTGGAGCATGTAAAGTATTCATCCAGGGATGCGCGGCAGTCGCTCGGAGCGGAGGAAGGAGTGCAGCTTTGCCCAGCCGTTCGCATCCTGCGCGCTTCCAGGACCGTCTCTAACGGAGTTTAAAGCCGATTCCCTTGCACTAGTCCATTCTTTGACTTCTGCCATCCCACTTCTGCCAAATCCTCGCAGTTCTCTGTCAGAGCTCACGCACGGAGAATTTTAAGCAGAAATACAGTAACCAAAAAAAGAACTAAAAGCTCCCCAGCAATTGGACTCCGAAGTTCAAGACAAAACTTCTCTGAAGTAGAAAATGAGTTAACACATAATTAGGGGTTTTCCCAAAGAGACGGAATAATTTATGGAAAGTTACTGACATGTTCCTGACATGTTTAGTCCAGTTACGCCTTTGTACAATATTAGGCTGTGACATCACAGCACTAAAAGACAATGTTTTCAAAAGAAAAATCAGTTACTGTGAAGCCAGCAGAGTAGAAGCTCCAGAAACTGCTAAACTTAGACCATTTCCCTAAATCACTACTTTATAAAGGGAAAAGGAAAACATTCCTGGCTGTGTGCAATGTGTGCTGAAGTCACAGGATCCCACTTGTAACAACTTTCCTTCCCCTTGTCACAGCCTAAATTAACTGCGCTCACAAGGAGGCAAATGAACAGAACCAGAGCGCTCTGCCCGGCTCCTCCAGCAATTTGTTACCAGAATTGTTCCCGCAGCACAGACCTCCTCGCCGCTGGCCAAAGGGAGTCACTCGCAATCCGCACGGGCACGTTTTCCGTATCGATAAATGGATTAATGGCGTAGGTATTTTGCAGAGAGCTGCAGGAAAACAACTGTCCTTAAACAAAGAGAGGGTGCTTCTCTCCATGTGAAGACACAGACACTGTTTATCTAATGGTTGGAAAGTTTACAAGAAAACAGCAAACTTCGTGCTGTGGTTGTTGAACTGAAGTAGTACTTTACTAGAACCAGGTTTTTTCGGTAATTTTGCGGTTGTAACAACTATTTTCTTTACATACTGCTATAGAAAAGGGACTCTTTTTAACTTAATTGAAGACACTATCAAGAGTAAATATACTGGGGCTTTTAATAAAAACAGTATGAGGAGAACATTCAAAGCTAAATAATCAGAAGCAATTTGTGTTCATGAGCAGAATGATGTGTCATTTTTTTCCCTTGCAACGCTCTGTACTGGATCAGTTTTGAGACTGTGGCAAACTTTAAACCTATCTTAAAATAATGAACAGCAGTGAGGGTTGAAGATAGTTTGAAAAATACGCTGGAAAGAGAAAACATATGCCACAGAGTGTGGTGCAAAAGTCATATTTCATGCATGACTTTAGAGAATGTTAATAAGGATTAGAACCATACTTCAGCAGAATAACAATCAGTCAAAGAAGTGTAATTAATTTTTCTTTAGATCTCTGTTAGACAAAAATACAGGAGAGATAGCATTGTTGTCTATAGATTTTGCTCCAGCTAAGAAATATAGCCCTTAAATACACGTCGTAATTGTACACTATAACCGGAGTGTAGTACATGACTCATTTGCTTTATAGCTGTTGGTTTTATAATATTATGAATCCAAAAATATTTTAAACTTCAATTTTTTTGCTTTGGCCAATAAATATGATTAAGATAATACATCCAAAAACATGTGTAAGCTGTGTATGTGGGACATATGGAAAGCAGATGTGTTCTTAATTTACATATGACCTAAAAAAATCAGCTGATTACCAGAGATGGTACTCTGTGAAGCTGTTTTGGCCTCAGAAGCATTGTTGCTAGCTCAGCACCATTTTAAAGTAGGCAGTTTGCTCCTCTTGTGCCTGCAACCCCGATCCCAGCGCTGCGCAAGGCCGTATCCCTGGAGCAGCGATCATCCGGCTTCACACAGAACAGCCCAGAAATGGAAAACCAAGATCATTTGTTTCTAAACACAATTGTTATTGAAAACTTTTCTTTAATATTTTAAGTGTATGTTCCAGCATACGCTTACAAAATTTCAGTCGTGCCCTTCATAATGCTCTCCAACCATAATGACAATAAAGGCCGTGCTCAGTTTCCATTCTAAGCCCAACTCGGAATGCCAAAATCAAAAACCAAAGCTGCGTCCGTCTCAGGCCGAGGTGGGAGTCCCTTTTCTCAAAATCACAAAGTCGCTTTTTTCAAAATCACAACAGATCAGAGAAGCGGTTTCTTAATTACAGCCTCTGGTGATAGAGGTTCTCTGGGGACCGTGTTCTGGTTTTCATTTTTTTAGCTATAGCCGATAAGAAAACAGTAACTTACCATCAGATATAAAAGGCAATGAAAAGCTCCGCTCGTGAGGCTCTCGGTAGCACGTACAGCCAAGCAGGAAAGTCCCCGTGGCAGTCAGCATCAGAAGTCACGGCTGGGCTGCAAAGTGGGGCACCAGAAATGCAGGGTTCCTAAATCTTTTTAAAGCAAAACATTTCCTAGCCTTTTTCTGAGAAGAGGTGGTTCAAATCGCAGGGGGGACTGTCAGAGGGACAAGACAGCTTTTCCAAAACGCAGGCTAATTGAACACACCACTGGTAAACAGAGACACATTTTCCAGGCAGGCATTTGTCACAGTTAGGAAATTCTCGCTCCTCTGCCAGGCTCCAGCTTGGCAGCGCCCACGGGCATCGCTCCAGCCCGGTCCCCCGGCAGAGGTGCCAGGATGCAAACCCGCCGCCCGCAGCCGCGGTGAGGGGCCGTAGGATCGGGCGCTGGGGCTGCGCCGAGGCGGCGGCAGGAGGCAGCTCCGGACGACTCCGCTGCAGCCCCTTCCGCAAGCCCGCAGCAGGAACGGCCGCAGGCAGCACCGCCACACGGCCAGGCAGATGCCAGGAAGACCTTGCACGGCCTCTGCACTCCCTCAAGCCAACAGACTATATATATTTAAATTTTTTTAAGCAAACAATATTTTAAAACCTGTCTCCTCTCTGCTCCCTGACATGTAACTCGGGATTTGCTGGTGCAGCAGTGGCTGCAGCGGAGCTGGCGAAGCCCCAGCCCCACGGCTCACCCTGCTGCGGCCGCAGTGCGGGACGGGGCTTCACCGGTGCCCTCGGGGAGTGCCCCCTTGGAAAGGTGCCACTGCCGCTCCCAGCCGCGCTGGGGACATCCTGTACGAATACATGCTGTATTAAGCTTTATACCAGACCCAGTCAGGGGTTGTTTCTCCGAGTTGGGCTCTGCAGCCCACGCCATCCTCCTGTTGCTGGCGTATGCATTATGCCTGCAATGCTGGTACACTCCCGCACAGCAGAGCCGAGCTGTGACATCCATACGACACCCTGGCCCCGCTGCGGGTTCAAATCCAGGGGCTGCGGCCGGGTCCCAGCACTGTGTCTGCAGGGCTGCTGCTGCCCCGCGGGGTCCCAGGGCTGGTGCTGCCCGCGGGGTCTCTCCAGTCCTCCCCGGTGCAGGGACGCCGAGATCAAGAGGCCGAGACCACCCTGGCGAGCGGTCAGTGTCACAGGCTCTCGGCAGACCTGCTGCAGAATTAGGATCCTGAACGATTTCTCCTCCTTCTCCTCTCTGCCAATGTTTTTCTTTTCTTGTCCCAGAATCTGTCCTCTTTCCAGGAAATCTCTGTTTATATCAGACAAGGCAATGGGACATGCAGTTATTGTTGGACTCTTGTCCAAAATCTATTGCTCCGCTGGCTCTGCTCCCCGCAGACAGTCCCCCTCCTCGGGCCACTGCCCGGCCGGCAGCACACACAGCCGTGCCACCGCCAACACACACGGGGCACAGCTCGTAACGGAGCCCACAGGGCAAAATTAAAATCCCACCCTACTTTTCAGAGCTACCTAATACAATAAGCACAGACATTCTTCCACGATAAATCCTAAAAACTCAATCCTGTGAGACGCGGCATCACTACACCATGGAAAAGAAAAAAGGTCGGTAGAGAAGAACCCGACAGCCTGTGGGCTGTTGGGGGCATTTTCTCGTCGTCATCAGAGATCTCATGATCCGAAACATCTGCATTGTCTTACGCTGGTCATCAAGACCCACTGTCCCTCTGAACTCCAAATGTTTCCCTTCTCCGCTGCTCGATGCCTCCCTGGGTCACAGGCCCTCGCACACAAATCACTGCCGCCTTGGGAGGGGGCTGAGGGGAAGGCAGGGCGGCTCTGAAATTCAATCCCCAAAGGTTTTTTCTTTTTTTTTTTTGGTCCAAACACGAGTTATTTTTCTTTCAATGAGAAGGCCTTAGCACCAAGCGCCACTAACACAGGAAGAGCACCCCGGTCCCGCCGGGGGGTGGCTGTGCCTCGTCCACTGCTCCGGGCCCAGCGCCACGCAGGACGCGCCGGGAGGAGCAGAGGGGGTCCTGTGAACGTCGGGGCACGCTGCCATGAGAGCGCTGGGTTGTCTCTGGAAGACACAGAACGCGCTGCGTTGCCTACGTCCTTCTGAAACAGCCGGAGGGTTGTCACCGCTGGAGCCCAGCGCAGGCACCGCGGTGAGGGGGGCTGCTGCCCCCTGGGCACCCACCGCAGCCGGGAAGAGCCCCCAAGCTTCACAAAGTCAAACCCATGAGATTAACGGGACCCTGGACTGCTTTCTGAAGCCACCTTTTCCGAACACACAGCCTCGAACCGCGTCACCTTGGTTTGCCTTTAACATTTCCGATGTGTTAAAATACTCCCATTCTGGCATTTCAGCGGGGCTTTCTTTGAGAAGCTGGATGTTTTGACGGCCATTTACATTTTTACTGAACCTTATCCCCAAGCACAACCTGACATTGCACTGTCTGCTGCAATTCACCTATTAGTTAACTGACGTTAAAAGTTCACAGACGTTTTACAGACTCCTTCACCAGCCTCACCCATTAGGTGGATATTTAAAGCCGTTTCCAGCTCACTGCACTCGGTCCCGTCCTTGCTGCCAAACGGACACCTGATAACCGATTCTGAGGTTCGTGCAGAGCTGTGCGCTTAAAGCAAACAGGCTCTGCCGAAGGAAAGCCGCCACCTTGCAGATTCCTTCCTTTGCTTTTTTTTTTTTAAATACGGCAGCGTGTCTGTTCCCTTGTTCGCACCGTGTGACGGCAGCCGCCGGTGCTCAAGGTGGCAAACCAGATGCAGGCGAAGCAGCCACGAAGGGCTCTGCACGTCCCAGACACGAGAACGTTCCCACCCGACGCCTGGCGCAGCCCGGACCTCGGAGACATGGGAAGAAACGGTGCGTCCCAGGGACGAGCGCGCCCGGGACAGGCCCCAGCCTGCAGGAACCCCGGGCAGGTCCCTTCGCACAGGACTTTGATATCTGCTGGAGGAAAGTGCCACGAGAGATGCAAACGTCTGCCGCAGATGAGATGTGCGCGCAAAGTGGGGAGCACGAGGTCGCCAGGAGACTGGGTGGGGGGACGGGGAGGAGAAAGGGGAATTCCTGAAAGATAATTTCTTAAAACATTTAATTAGCACTGACTTTTAACATCTAAAATTACTTTAAAAATGTGCATAGAGATGAAAAATACAGAGGAGCTGGACACGCCTTCTAGAACTGGGACCGGTGAGTAGTGCCGACTGAACCAGCTTCTGGCAGATCAGCTGAAGGAAGTTTTTACGCAGCATCTTTACCAGTAATGCCAGGATGGATGAAAGGAAAAAAAAAAATCTTAACACTTTCCCATTCCCTTGCTTTTGATTACAGCTTGAAAAAATACTTAACACGAGAAAGAAGTAATTAGTCTATCCCCCAGAACGCAACATTCTTTTAAAATTTCCCAGACTTCTGTTTCAAAAATTACAGCAACCAGTATAAACTTCACAAATCCACCGAGGAGGCAACTCTTCAAATACCTGTGGTTTCCCACATTTTCCAAGGAAAACAAAAAGATTTATAGTTTCTCATGTTAAATCTGAGAGGCTAAACTTTGAGAGACATACTTGCCCACCTGCTGCATGTGTATTAGTTCTAGCTGAAGAGAAGTCAATAAAAATGGAGAAAGAAGAATTTGCAGAGCTGGTTAAAGTAATAAGATTTGTTTCAGAGCATCTGATCTTTAGACTAACAGACTTCCAAACAGTTGGACAAGTAAATAAAGCACCGCAGGGAACCGCTAGTTGCAATAGGTTACCGCAGGGATACGCACAAAGGAATTCCTACAACTAAGAAAGGGCCGGAGCTATGAAACTTATAATACCAGCGATTGGGATGAATTGCTGACTTCTACGACACTTAGGAGCGAATTCTATAGGTACCACCGGTTTGAGGAGGACATAAAACTCTGGTCTGAGCTTCGGGAAGTATTACACCCAATAACAATTACCACTGAGCAACAACAGCGTTTTGCACTTCATGTTGATCCCGTGCTTCTGAAAAGACAGGGCTTTTTAATTCCACTTACTCCGGTTTCTGGATGGAAGGTTTGAAGAAGCTTAGTGATACATTTCACTACACGGTCTTACATACATACATACATAAGGAAGTCTTTCCTTTAAAGGCTTTACTTCCTTTAGAGAAATAAAAAGAAAATCCAAACAAAAAAAAAGTTAGCCTGGGAATCCTCCTGCCACCTCCCTGGGATTTTTCTGCGCCACACGCAGCTTCCCCTGGGTGGGAGTGGGCAGCAGACGCGCACAGGCAGGGCAGCGCGGGACAGGAGAGGTGAGACCACGGAACGGTGCCGGCTCCCACCAGCCCGGCGCGGGGCCGGGGAGGCAGCGGCCGGCAGCGCCGCTCCGACAGAGCCACGGCAGAGAGCGGACAAAGCCAGAGATGTCCCACGTCCATCCAGCGACGAGGGGGTGGAGGTGACACTGTTGTAAGGTGCCATCTGATCAGGACTTCTTTTCTGTGCTTGACATGAATAAGGGGATTAGGATGGCAAGTTTCCGTGAGCTCACTCTATCGGACAAAAGGCCCCGAGGTTTAGTGTCACACTGCCTGATAAAAGTACAGGAGGCTGTCAATCAAGGGCTCCTAGGTACTTGTGTCGGTGACATAATCTTATTAGAAGATAAACCAGCAAAATCCTTTTCATGATGAAAAGTTACATTTAATTGCTCCTTTGCTTTTCTTCTCTTTCTCTTGTTCATTTGTCCATTTAACTTTGTTAATGTTAGCTATTACAAGAATATAACGGCACAAAGATGCAAGCCACCTACCCTATAGCCACGCTCATAACAAGTGAATGGCTAAGGATCCTGAAGGGTGGCAGCGCCTGTGCCGAAACAGCACCAGTTGAAATCTTTTAAACAGAAGGTCAAAAGAGTTACTGAATTAATTAGCAGGAGTGCTCATGCACGAGGATAAAGTTAAATGTTATGTCAGTTGCTTTAATACCAAAGTAAGTGACAAAAAGACTAAAAAATGGCAAAGCTCAGTCTGTGCAACAAACAAAGGGAGACTTTTAAAATCCTCTTACAGGAGCAAATCCATATTAGCCTTAGTAACGTGGCTGTTTCAGCCAATTTCAGGTTGTTTCTTTTCGGTTTCACAAACAAGCAGCTGATGCTGACAGCGTGAGTCACCGCACACACCGGGAATGAATCAGGAGAGACTTCTCCGGAGCCCGGAGGGGCGACTTGGGGAGCGTCAGCGCCTGCATCCCCTGCGTGCACCGCGGCGCCCGGGACCTGCCGCACTATGGCGAGGGCCTGGCCGGGAGCGGGGCCGGGGTGGTGGAGGAGCCCCGGCAGCGCCGCTCTCCCGCGCCCCAGAGGAAGGCACAGTACTCCCTTGTGGGCAGAGAGGAGGAGGAGAGGACCCTCGGCCCCATGAGAAGACCCCAAGCCCTGGTGCAGAGGGGGTGGCTCTGACACCGCTGTCCCTGGACACCCTTGGAGCTGGACATGGCGTGGCCGTGCGGGCAAGCGGCACATAAGCATGCTCCTGCCCTGGCCACACCAAGCACTGCCCGGGCATGCACAGGACTCACATCCTCATCCACGGTCCTCCAACCTCCCCAGGACACCCCAGCCGTCGCTCTGCCCCAAAGGAGGCCGTGGTGCTGCCCGCTGTCACGCCACGCGTGCTCGCCGCACGGCACCGCTCCGAGCACACGTCTGCAGCCCGGCGCTGGGAATCTCCAGGGCCAGGAGGAGCCACGCGCCGCCCTCGCTGCCGTCCCCGCCAGCACCCACCCTGCGGGGGGAACGCCACAGCCCCGCTGTTCCTCTGGCTCCAACTCCCCAGCAGTGCCAGAAGCAGCAGAGGAGCAGGATGCCGTGCAAAGTTTTAAAGCTATTTTCCAAATATTTTCAGTTTGGGAAAGAAAGCTTGGACATGATCTTGCTTTAACAGGACTGATCCAACAAGGGCTAAACTGAAGGTCAAGAAGTTTATCCTGCAAACCCCAAAATGGACCCCAAGATGAGGCGAGCCTTTGCCAGCCCAGAAGAGCTGCTCAGGTTTCTGTGGCCCAGATTGACCCAGAAAATGCCTCTGGGAAGTAAACGAGCAGTTTAGTTACCCTCGGGCCCCCAGTTCTCCACCTAGCTGTGCGTGTAACTTTACCTTATAAATAGGTGCCGAAGAGACCGAGTAAAATTAACCGCCTTATTAACGTGCAGGATGACAGCCCAAGCCAGAAGCTGTGCTTCTCAAAATATATCTTTTTAAAGCATCATACAATTGTCATAATTAATAAACTACAAACATATTCCCAGTAAATGACTACTGCCATTTAGTGCCACAGAGTCCCACTAAAATAAGTTTTACCCAAAGTACCCGAGTGTGCATATTATCCAAATAATTTAGCTCCACAAACATGAAATGTTTAAAGAAAAAATGAATTCCATTCATTTTACACATACTGTTCCTTATTTCATCCAAGTGCCTGCCTGACTGAGAACAAACTAGCACTTTAAGCTGAAATGCTTTGAGAAATTAAACGTGTAATTCTCTCCCATAACTCAGATGATCTTAAAGAAAATAAGTCGTCCAGAGTTCTTCAAGAAAACCACGTTTTCATTTAAGGATTAACAAAAAAATTCTGACAAATGTCTTAATACTTTGCTTTTTTAGTAAAAGTACGCATGAAAAATCCTAAGAGAGAAGGATCAGAGGGGTTGATGGCAGAACAAAAGCAGCTGAAAAATGTGATTTAACATTGGTTAAATCGGTGGTAGTCGGTGATTTAGTGAAAAGACAATTGTTACATTACCGGCGGTCGGCCACATGCCCCTGGCATTCCACAAACGCTTTGCCCGTGGAAATCGAACTCCAGCTTTCGGGAAAGCTATTTCAAAACAGTGCAACATATTATAGATGAATTACCTGACTTACTATTTTCTCTCAAAACAACGGTTTCTATATTACGCATATTTACAAAATCCTTCCTTACATTTTCAAATATTTAATCACACATATTTCATACCTGTCAGTTCTGCGTTAGACTCTAGGGACTCCAATTACTAAATTGAGAAAGGCTGTCAAAAATATCTGCATACAGGTTATTTGCTACGCACCCAAACCTCCCTTACGTTTTTTCTGAAGCCAACAGGAGACGTGGCACACGATGGCCCCGCTCGGCTCCGGCAGGTAGTTCTCCTGGCCACCTCCATTGGCAACGCCGCAGGGCGCGGGCTAATCAATGAAACCAAACTCCTAAAAACGAATGTTTAAAACCTTTCAAAGCAGCAACGAGGAAAGAACAATGGGTGAGCTAAGCGCAGAAATTTGTTTTTACTGATCGAACTTAAGCAAATCCAAGGAACCATTAGGAAGTGCTGTCAACTAAAGCTTGAAATCTAAGAAAGTAGCCATTCAAAGCACAGTAGGCCCTTATAAACAGTTAATCCACGCAGCTGCAGTAGTTAAAGCAAACACACTACCCTTCACTGCGCCATCAATTACACCTTCCCAGAAAAAATTACACAAACTTTGTAGGATTTTTCAGAGAGAAGATGGATTCTTTTGGAGACTTGAGGTCAAGACTGGGCTGTTTAAAGTATATTATTAACAAATAAACATTTATTGCAAAAAAACCCTATAGGCCTTTGGGGAGGAAAATTGTGTTATTTTTGGCATCAAATGACACAAGCCATTTATGACATGAATGGCTATCACCAACAGACTGATGAAATGGCAAATGTCTCCCACTTAACTTCCCCTGGCTTCCTGAATAAACTTTTTCAAACACTTTTTTCCTTCTGAAATGGCAATAAACTCCATGTAATTTTGGTTTTCTCTCTGTTCTAGCTATTTCAAGATCCGTAGCTGGAAAGGGTTGAAGGTACTTCCAGATGGAAGCTGAAGACTCCCCAAAGACTGGTAAGGCGATGAAAATCACATTGTTAGGATCCGGGGCTATGTACTGCCCTTGTTTGTGTGTATTCTTGCTTGACTGACAACTCGCAATTGGCTTTCAGATGGCTGGGTGAAAAAGCTGAGGTTTAATTGTGGCATCCAACAAATTGAATGTTATAGCTCTTGTCATTGAATGTATCCGCTACGCGCTCAGACAAACCCCTGCCAAAATACGAGCTGAATTTTTAAGTAAGAAAAAAGCCACAAATGGAACAGGCTTCAATTATGCTAGACAACCAATATTCACAGGACATGTATGAAATGAAGACAGCTTGCTTGCCTTGGGCTCGTTTTCCAACCTTTCTGTAAGACAGGGATCAGCCCAGTGAGCTCCTCTACCGCCCAACGCTCGGTCCCATCGCGCTGGGCCAGCCGCGGAGCGCGGTGGCTCATGGGACCACGGATCCCCCTCCTCTGGCCTCTGCCGCCAGGGATGCTGCAGGCGGGCGGCACAGGGAGCGGGCACCACCAGGGTGACGGCGCTGCCTCCCCGAGTCCTGCCATCTCCTCCGCAGGCTGCAAGGGGAGGATGCTGCGCTGGGCAAGGCTGCTCTCCCTGTAATTGCCCTGAAATCTCTGGGGATTCTCCCACATCAAATTAATGCAGGCGCCATCAAGGCTAATTTATTCCACACCCACAAAACCATGCTGGGGAACTGGCCCGGGCATGGGTGGCGAGGCCGAGGCAGCCCGGCTCTAAGGACTGGGCTGGCAGGAGCCAGACACCCCCAGGGCACCGCCGGCTCCCTCGGGCTCGGAACACCCACCCGGGAGCCCAGGGACCCCGCAAAGGCCACGCATGTCCCCGCAGCCCCGCGCAGGACATGATGGAAAGCTGCCGCTGAAATACCAACTCCGCCTCCTCCGTGCAACGTTCTCCCACGGCAGCTCTGCCAGGCGCACCGGGACACGGCACTGCCGTGGCGTCCGCAGCAGTGGGATTCCTCCTGCTCCTCCACTAACGACGTGCCTGTCGGTTCTAACGCTTTCTGCTCCCATGGGCTGAATCACTTGTTTGTTGCAGCTCCAACCACCAAGCCCGGCAGGTTCAAACCAACGATACCAAGTAGAGATAGTATCGCGGCAACATTTCACATGCCATTTATTCCCTCAAATAATTTTACTCCATTTGTACTTTTGTAACGTTTCATAAATTGCTCTTTACAATAACCCGGTTTTTGTACTATGCTGTGTCCCAGCTGTAAAAAAAACACAGCATTACTTTTCTTTTTACACACACACGAGCCAAAAGGCACACGGAGGACACTGTAATATCTGCTTCGAGCATCAGTGCTCATGCGAATGCCAGGGTAAGCACAAACAGCACACGGCTACAACACTCTTACTGCCACCCGCTCATGGCTTGCAACGGGAAAATGTGCGGACAGCTTCTTGCAGCTTGGGAAAATGTTGGTAAATGAAGCAATGAAGTAAATAATTTCTCATATGTGCGCGTAAATAAATAAAAGTGAGAAAGTATCCAGACACTGCAAGGCTTCGGCATGTTTGGCTGACAAGAAGGGGAATCCTTAGAAGAGTAGCATGGCCCCGGGCAAAGTGATGCCCGGAACACGGGAGCTCTTCCTCCATAGACCTCAGGGAGAACTGGGCTATGGAAATCTGGGTGGCTGAGGCCACCGGTGCAGCCTCCCCCTGCCCCGGGCACTGCAGCAAGGCTTCCCAGCCAGCTCAGGGGGCAACAGCACCCGGGCCCACACTTGTCGCTGCGCCCTCCGATGGCAGGGCAGACGCTCACCGAGCCGGAGCCTGTAGGAGCGGGACAGGACCCGCAAATGCCAGCAGCAGTCCAGGAGCCTCCAGCAGCCACAGGCACCACAGCGACGGCAGAGCGGGTGCTGCTGCCCATCTTCTCCTCCGCTTCCCGCGAGGGCAGAGCTGGAAGAGGGCACCCTGACAGTGGCAGAGCCAAGAGCCACCACCGCGCCGGGCTGGGACAGCGTCAGACCTGCGCCCCGGAGACACAGGCAGGGTCACGCCAGTCTCGCCAGCGTGTGCTGGGGATGTCAGCAGCTGCTGCTGAGCCCCAGCAGGGCGAGATGGCACTGGGTGCCCTGCTGCCCCCCAGGCAGGGTCTGCACCCTCGCCTGCAGCGCTGGCAGCAATCCCGGAGCCGCTGCACTTCCCCCTTCCCAGGCGCAAACGCAAATTCTACTGGCAGGGTAGCTTGGGGGTTCTCCCTGTATGGCTCCGGTCCCCGGAATGTCACTGAGCCTTCCTTCATCCCCTCTGTCACCGTTACAAAGAAGAGGTGCTGAGCCTGTGTGACTGTTTGCATGTAATAAAACCCAGACTGACATGTAATAAAATTAGTATCAATAGAATCCCTTCAGAAAAACATTTTCTCTTAAGATTTCCAGAGAGCTGCACAAAACACGCAAAACTCGTTCACTGGGGCTCAGGGCAGACTGGCTTTGCGTTGGCCTCTGCAGAGAGGTAGGTCTGGCTCACCGTTCCTTTCTTTCTCTCTCATCCCTCTTCCTTTCTCACCCTGGACTCTAATTATTAATGATCAGAAGGTGACTGGAAGCACTCGAAATACAACATTTGCTTTTCCCCAGTACAGTCATAAGCCAAGTGGCTTGCAGAGGACCACAGAGCCACCAGCGGAGTGGGGAGCACATGCTTGGCTTTGTCAGGATGCTTAACAAAGGAAGCCGCCGGCGCTGACGTTCACACAGGGCCCCACCACGCCTGCATCAACCCCCGTGTGAGCTGACCCACGGGGGTACGCTCCACATGTCAAACTTCTCTTGTCATCAGATGAAGCCCATGCCAAGATCCAACTGAGAAGACAACTCAGTGTTAAGCGACTTCTATTTAGGCTGGGTTTTGCCTACGAAGAGCCCCATCCCCAAAAACCTCAGCGAGCAGCTCCACCGAGTTCTCTCAAGGCGCTGCTGTCAGGTAAGTAAACTGACCTTGCGTGACACCACAAGCCTCTGCACGCCAGGGAAATTGGCTTCCATGGCATTACTCATGGGAGCCCTGGGAGCAGGGATTTGCCGGCTCAGGACCCCGACAGGGCCCGTGACCTGGCAGCGCCAGCTCCTTGGTACGGGGAGCGCTCCCGGCGCCGGTGACAGGTACAGCAAGAACCTCCGCGAGCACTCACAGCCCCCTGTGCGCGCCGGTAATCTGAAGATTTCTCTCTGAAATTGTAACAGCTAGGTACTGACTCGAGCCTGCCTGCACCTTGGAGCCTTCACGGAGCGCGTACTTGGGCTGCAAACCACGGTTATTGATAGCAGGGGAGGAAGAGGGAGGATCATCTCTCTCTCTGCGGAAGGTCAGAAATACAAGCCCCCCGATGCCCGGGCAGACCCCGCTGCACAGATAACCCGCGCGAGCCCACCCACGCAGGCAGGGAGCCCCGGCTCACCCGCACGGCCAGGAGGAGCCAGCGCACGGCGTTGAGCTGCGTGCGCTCGCCAGCAGCGCCAACGTCCCCATGCTGGCGGGGAGGACAGATCAGGGAACCCAGATCCCCGCTGCTGGAAGTCGTAACCAAGGTGGAACCAGAGCCAAGTGCCCAGCTGGCTCCATCCCGTGCTGCCGCAGTGGGACCCTGGGAGCTTGGTCACCCCTCGCCCCCTCAATCACCCCCTTCCCTCAGCTCCCTCCAGCACCTCCTACCTCTCCTGCGGCTCCCAAAAAGCTGACGGTGGGGCCCAGGAGCCAGGCAGGGTGGCCTGCTCCCGGCCAGGATCTACCACTGGAGTGAATCGCTGAGGGGCTGCTGCACTGGCGCTGGCGCAGCACAGATCCTCAGCTGCAAAGAGGTGTCTGCACAAGATCCCGAAGATTCATGAGTAATGCTGGGGCTACCAGACTGTCACCTACAGCGGGGACCTTACGTACCGAAGCATCCCCCTAACTGAAGGTAGCTCACCTCTTCTGCCATCGTCTCAGGGTTTTGGTTTGCTTTGTTTGTCTTAGTTTCATGATTTCCTACAGTGCTTTATTGTGATTTGCTAATAAACCACTTTGTACCATACAGAATTAAATACTTGTCTCAGTTCACATGTGTTGTCAAAAGAAACCTCGGCAAGTGCACCCGCGTGACCTCCTCCTCCAAAACTGGATTAGAGTTGTGACATAAGAGAGAGAACGAGGAACCAGAGACGCCGCTTTGATTGGGAAGCTGCACGAACAGCTCTATCAGGTGACAGGAGAACGCTGGCTGTAGGCAAGCTGCTTGTGTCAAAGGACAGGATCCCACAGGTTGAAAACAACCGCTCTGTGGAGTGGATGCTAATGAGAACTGTAACCTTTCTCGCTAACGAGTTTTGGCAGGTATCATGCTGCAGCCCAAGGGTCCGGTGCCGCGGAGCTCCCGGTGACCCCAGCTCCAGCTGTGGCAGCGGGCGGTGCCAGCGCTCTGTCGAGCCCCCTCCGGAGAGCAAACGCCATCCCCGCAGCCGATCACAAACCTGCTCCCTCGCTAACAGGCAGGAATGCACCACTGCTCCGCTCCTAAGGAAAACTACTGTAAGAAGCACTGATGTTTCTATCAGTCCAAGAGAATGAGCAACCACTGGCTGTAATTAGAAATGCTTTAAAACAATATTTTCTTCTGCAAATTCAACTACTGCTTCTTTTCATCATAAAAACCTATAATAAAAGTAACAACTGCAAAAAATATATTCTTGATGTAGACTATTATTCTTTTTTTGGTTTTGTTTTTTTGTTGGTTTTGCCGTCAGTGAACGGTGATTCAGGTTACACGAAGGAACAAACACATGAAAGCAAACTCCCAAACAGCTACCGGGAGGATTTGGTCCTCAGCATGTGCACATAAATTCCATTAGCTCTTACTGGGAGAGTACACGTGCACTCCTGTACATTATAAATAATACACTGATTGCAGTAAAATCAAGAGCCAAATTCTATCCTTTGATGAGCGAGGATGGCTCTCATTGAAGTCAATAGGAATTGCATGTTCACAAGTTCATGTCAACATTTGCAAAGGAAGATTTTGTGCATATTAAAAAAAATATGATGTTTTGGAAGCAAAGCAAATGACCTCCACGACAAGTGTTCTCTGTAAATGTATTGGCATGTTACAGGAGCATCAGAGTACAAGCCCCTAAAAAGTTCCCATGTTGATATTAAGGGCATTTAATCAATTTATGCCGTAGCAGTGCTGCAGTATCTATGAAGAAGATCACTGTAAAATTTCAAAACCAACAAAATAACAAACTGGAATTAATCAAATTAACCATTCCTTTACTGTAACGCAATCTCGCAAACGTCTACCGGTTCAGTTGCCCACGGGCAAATAGTTTTTGAAAGGCGAGTGAAATCCCCCAGCTCCTGGAGCGGGGCGATGAGCAGACGCAGGCGGGTCTGGCTCAGCCGCTGCGTCTCCAGCTCACTCCCAAAGTTGGTGGGACAGCCCCTGGGCTCCCCTGGTGACACCAATCCGGATGTTTTACCTTGGGACAGCGGATACGTAATGTTCCATACAAGGTACTTCATTGTAAGGGTTTTGCTTCTACATAATCTGCATTAAAATTGCATAATATGCCACACATGGTGCTTTCTACTTATAAGGTATATTCAGCGTCCAATAAAGGGTGATGGCAACACACGTACTCTGTGTATGCGTTGGGCATAGAAAAGGAGGAAATATTTGCTATCAGTAAGGTGTTTGGGAACAACCAGAGCCTATTTTGCAAAATGGCTGTTTGAGAACAGCCTGCCCAGGCCCGGGGAGCAGGAGCCCCGTCCGCGCCCCCCACCCCTCCCTCCGCGGGAACTTGTCCCCACCTCTCACAGCACCCGCTGGGGCCAGGGGCTGCTCCCGGGCCCCCACCGCGACGCTTGGGGCCACTGGGCGAGTCGGTCAAGGTAAGCTCAGGGCAACTGCAGGCACACCACGGAGCAAAACAAAAGTAAGACACGGTTTCATCTGAGGAACATCAGTCTAGCCACAGCAAGTCCAGGAGCTTAAAGTAAACGTAAGGTCAGTATTTAAAAAAAAAAATAATAATCAAATATCCATTTTAATTTTATGTTGAATTTATAGAGGCATCTAGAAACAGTGGATAATTTGCCTGAACAAGGCATGCGAGATTTAGATCTATATAGCACGCAGTTATAAACACCAAAGAGCATTACATTTAAAACCAAAAGTGAGCTCACTTTACAAGTTTTGTCATTTTTTTTCTCTCTGATGGCCTCTGTTCTCAAACTCAGAAGTCTATCTTTACTTTCAACATCTATTTTAAATTAGATATGAAGTTGTTCACTTATTTTTTTACTTAGTTAAAAATGGAGAAAAGTGGCATCTCCTTCCCTAAATGTTACCAGTGCTGTTAAAGCTCCCACTGCTGCAAAATAATCTTATCCCCCTGTTACATTTTTTTAAAGTATCTTAGCTCAGAAAACGCCTCTGCTTTCTAAAAATAATTCTAATACTTTTTTATAAAAAAAAAAAAATCAGTTTTAATTCATAGCTTTAGATATAGCATATCACAATTACGTAGTCTGGAAGGCACATATTCAATAATCATTCTCTGCCCACTTGATATATTTATTCCAATTCACTTAAAGAAAGGAAATTTCTCTTCTTAATTGCACCCACCTAAATCCTAAGTAACTCCTCTAATTTCATTATTTGGCTGCTAGAGACTCAGCTGTCAAGGTTCACGTCACATTGTTACTTATAACTAACCTTATTTTTTGTTTCAGAACAAATGTGGAGTTTTTATATTTTGTAACGAACAAGAAACTGTCATTTCATTATGAGTCAATCTTTGCCTCGTGAGTAATGCAATCATCCCCAAACCATGCCAAAAAAACCTTTCCACCACACGAAACCTTCCAAGAGCAATACCTGCTTTGTTTACCTTTACTGGAGATTACTGTACAATTCACTTCACAGTTTTATTTATTTACTTGCTTGCTTGCTTTCTTACCTCACTTAAGCAATAACATGACATATCATGTGGGGGGAAAAAAACGTAGTCAAAGAGAAGCATTTATCCCTGGCTTTTCTGCAAGGACGTCGTTTGAACTAGCACCCCCTTTACAGAGGACACTGTAATGGTCTTTTTCCGCCTCAGTGGGGTTTAAAATTCACAGCCTTTTTGTGAATCTGCATTTTACGGAACTGGTGAGATGGTCCAAGCCAGCCCAAGCAGTAGAAAATCCCTTTCTAATGTTATCACAAAATATTGCCGTTATATTTACACACCACATTCTTCCGAAACTGCCCCGAGAACGGAGCAGCGCCAGGAGCGCGGGGCAAACAGACGGAAAACGCACCCGCCTGCGCTTGGCCCGGCACTGATAAGAAAAATGAAGTACTTCACTGATCCCTCTCTTTCCCCCCAAATTCCGCCCCCCAGCATGTCAGCAAGCGCCCGGGGGCTGCCCTGCATGCGTGCGGGGGGCAGGAGGGCTACGAGCCTGTGCCCCCGTGCGGGGCTCGGCCTGTGTGGGGCTGGGGGGGGCCCGTCCCCCCGCACCCAACCGCCACTGGGGTGCGGGAACCCACCCTCCCACTGGCCACCGACCGCCGCTGCTGCACCCTGCGTCCCCACAGAAGGAGATATTAAATAAAATGAAATCAACTCCTGCTACAACAAGACGCAGCAGATTTAGTACAAATCTGAATTCTGTCTGGAGTGAAAAATAAAAATCACAGCTGCATTGCGAAGAGCACGCTCCTTTTCCTCCTGAATATTTCTTCCCAGCTATCTGGCTAAATTAAGCAGCCTCTAGTTGTTCCTAAATACGTGCCCACCTTTCCCAGTTCACCAGAGCAGAAAGCATTTTAAGACGTACCACGCTTTATAGGCTGTCCCACAACAGAGACAAGCAGGAGGGGTGTATATTTACAACTGAAATACACTAATCACATAATTAGTCTAGAAAGAGACATTATAATCCAGCTATTTTCTCATGATATATTATTGATAGTTGAAGAGGTGTGACGTATGCCTTTGAACTAGTTCAAAAGTTTAGGCCAAAAAATAATAGACGTGATTTCTAAACAGAATACAAAATGTTCCCATTTGTTGTATATTTCAGTTAAGAAATTTTTGCAGTATATTTCATATTTATTAGTTATTTTTTCTCAGGTCGGTAGTTAAGCATTATAAATTATACTCCTATTAATCTAACTGCATATTGCCTACATCGCAGACAGATCCTCCCTATCATTTTCTACCACGAATTAGTGCAAATTACCTATTACCATCGCAATTATTTTGTCCGATAAGGTTACCATGATTGTAGCAGAAAACCAAAATGTCTCCCCAAATTCCCAAAACATGTTCCCCCCGCAGCGCCCCACTCGTATTGACTCAGCTCCGGGCCGGTGGCGGCGGCTCCCGCGGCCGCGCCGTTACCTGCCCCGCAGCCCCCGCGCCGCCGCCACCGACCCCCGCTGACACCGGGGCACCGCGGGGGCTCGGCCCCGCCGGGGCCACTCTGCTGACGTCACCGGCAGAAATAACCGCTGCGTTTCCTCAACGCTCCCGCTTTCGGGATTGTTTCGAGGCGCTACGAAAGCCTGGTCGTACAGAGGATTTTTAACAGGGCTGATGTGTCCGAGGGCGCGGGGCTGGTTGGATTTTCAGCAAAAATGCCAGAGTACTTCAGCGACTTTTAAAAGCATTTTTAGCGGATGACATAACTTTAATCATTACTCCATGTCCTGGGCATGTGCTTAGGCTACTCCTCATCCCTAAGTTTCAATCACTTTTACGCTGTTTCCCAATGACACAGGCACGGGGACCAGTGCCAGCCTGACGCCAGAGGCCAGCGAAGCGCAGGGGGACACCACGGCTCTACACAATTTTCCCGAGTCCACATGATGAACGATTGCACTGATGAGCGTAACAACACGTCTGGTGCTCCTCAGTTAAAAAAAAAAAAAAAAAAAACAAACTAAAACTGAAAACAAATAAAATCTTCCTGTTAGCGAATAGCCATTGCCCGTTCTGCACGCAGCAGCATCTGGGAGCTCGAGTCACCTCTGGCACCACGGATCCTGCCTACATTCCACAGCCCGCGCTCGCGACAGACACGCGCTCGCCCTCTCTGCAAGAAAAATAACATTCACAAAAATAAGAGACATTTACCAACGGGAAGCTTTTGTCTTATTTCAAATATAAAACGCAACTGAACTGGGAAACATCAGCCTCAGCATTATACTCATGTGAAAGAATTCCCAGAATCCGGGGAGGGTAACAGTTCCCTACAGCAACGAGGCTTCGCAGCGTTTCCTTTCCTTCCTGCGAGGTACGTGCTGCTCCGGGCTGATTGGACATAAAAAACGAGCCTGGTCACTGACCAGAACGGGCTCAAAGATGAAGAAGAGTATAAAGACAGAACAGAAATATACAGTAAGACCTTTTTAATAGCATCCAACAACAATGCTAAAACAACGCCTGACATATTTTGAAGAATCTAACAAAAACCTAAATATTTCTCTTTCCCACCCCAAGCAAAACTTAGAATGCATTAGTGAAAAATTATGAAAGAGCAACTGTGATTGTTTGCTATGCTATCCCTTGAATAAATGACCTCTTTTACAGCCTGCATTTCCAAAGCTAGAATAGGAACATGGATCTTTCTACAAATTATATGCATTTCTTACATACGAAATATGGAACCTGAAACAGGATTTTTCAGAGCATATCTTTTCTTTTAATATCAGCAATAACTAGTGCAAATCGTTACGTAACACTGAGAAGCGAAATCAAAACAAACCAGAAAAGCGCAATCACAAAAAATTTTAAATATACAAATGGGAAAAGAAATGTAATATTTATAATTATTAATGTTTTATAGCAGGAAGCACTGTTATGAGCAGTACAATAAATAAATTCATTTAAGCAAAGAACCAGAATACAACCACTGCAGCCCCCCCATTTTTGATAAACATTCACTCTGAAGGTTTCAGTTTGTCAGAAAGAAAACTTCTTTTAAACAAAAAAAAGTGTAAGGTTCCAAATGTGCAACAATCCTGCAATTTGGCAAAGCTCTCATTAAAATCAAAGAGATTCTGTTTGGCTTGGGCTTGCGAGAGTCAGCCTCCCTGGTGCCATTGTGCTACTCTGGGTTTTTTTCCCCTTAAGAACCTTGCAATCACATGTACCTGTGACCCTCAAAATATTAAATTTTAGCAAAATAAGTACGTTGCATTAAATTAAAAGATGAGGATGTAATCGTGCACAAATTTGTTGAATCTCTTGTGTAAAAAAGTCAAAAATACACGTACAGCTTAGATGCTGGTCCCACTGATGTACCGATGATATTCTTGTGATGAATTACACTTATCAGGCACCTCTGACTACTTCAAACTGTGCTTGGGCCACTAATCCATCTCCCCCAGGATTTATTCTAACATTCCAAGCATAGGGGTAGCTTCAAACGGCCAACGTTTTTATTAAAAAAAAAAAAAAAATAGAAAAATGTTTTTACCCTTCCCCCTAATGTGAAATGCCCTCATGCAAGGATGGGCAGTAATCATTCCTGACCCAGTGAAAGGTTTAAGGTCTGATATCTGACCCATCAGAAGCTTGCTTTCATTAGAAAGACGAGACACCAGTTTTCCAAAGATATACACGCAGCACTTGATTATAGTCCTGGGAGTTCTGGAGAAATCTGACCTTTAAATTACATTACTATGTACAAAAAAATCTATTTAAAGCAAATTTCAGTAACTAAGATATTTAAGTAATCTCTATTCTCCCTCTTTTTTTTTTTTTTTCCCAGAGATCTGTAAATAGGACTCAGGATAACAAGAAGCATCTGATTTTACTGATACCGTTCCATCTCACCGCCCCAAAGCACGCTTACTTAGCATACAGGCATTTCACATCCCGGTACGTTAGAGCACGGGATGATGGCTGTACCCGCACGCTGGAGACGACCTGCACAACTCGCTCATGGCTTCACTCCTCCCTCCGCACTCTCACTGATAAAACTGATCAGCTGCATCGCAAACCCAACCGCCTGCATGTATGAATAGCTATTTTTATCCTTCAGCCATCATAAAAGAATATTTCTCTGAGTCTAAAAGGCAGCAGACAGGGAAAGCACACCAACAACGTCCACGTAGTTTTGTGTGTTTGCTCTTTCGGGCTAATAAAATTTCAGAGAAAACAAATTTTGATTTACCGTGTCTCCCCTCCCCTTTGCCTGAGCTGCTGCTGCTGTCAGTCCTTAGGGGCACACACAGCAGGTTACCATGTAATGTCACACTAGGTGCTGGGATTCAACAAAGGCTAACATGTTGATATCTTTTTATTGCTCGTCAGCCTGGTTACCCCGTTTCCCCCCTATACAATTGGACACCTTTGATAATACAGAAAGTTCTGAAGCGGTGACATTTCTGTTTTCAGTCAGAAAAGTATTTTTGCTTTTACAAACCAATAGTCCATGATATTGCTTTTTAAATAGCAAAGCGTGATCCTTTATTTTACAGAAACTAAAGATGGGACTCAGAGGGTATATTTGTTTGTAATTAATGTAAATATTTACATTGCCAAATAATGCTTTTTTTAGGTAGCCTAAAGACTCTTCTGAATTCTTTCCTAATTAACAAAAATATCTAAGGTAGAGATACACAGAGCCAGAAGTTTCATTGATCTACAGCTATAGCTACCACGGGGCATTTTATTTTGCGTGGAATAAGAGCCAAAGTGTGTGGATGTGCTTCCTACGCAAGGGTATGAGAAAACGCAGAAGACGCTGCAGCCCCGGCCCCTGCCAGGGCAGGACTGCAGCGGCCCAGCGCAGGAAAGCTCCGGGTTATTTTCGTGTGAAGCGCCCAGGCCCGTGGCAGACTCTCTGGTAGCGTGCTGGTGAGGGCTGCAGTATGAAATAACACGTTTTGTTGTAATTCCTAAACAGGGGGACATTTATCTGGGCCATTTATACAAGAGTTATAACCCTAACAATATTTATACTCAGCATGTCATGTTAGCATTTACTACCAGTTTCCATGGAGATGGATTTTCATGCTGTAGCTATGAAATGCACATTGTTGCCACTAAGCCACTTCAGGCCTTTCTGGAAGCCTGCTGAATGCCTGACAAAAGTTGATGCAAACCAATAGTTGTTGTTCTTTGTTTGTTGCCAGACTTCTAGCAGAGCCATATTATGTCCTAGTGATTGAAGTGCCCATGTTCGCCCCCCTCCCGGCACAAAAAGGATCCTCAATTTCGGTGACAAGCATGAAGTGGGCTTCTGCAGGGGAGGACAAACGCGGCGCGGGGCAGGGGCTCTGTCTCCGCGCAGGGACGCGGCGCGGCGGGGGGCCGCCTCCCGACAAAGCCTGACATTTGGGGATAAAGCGGAATAAAGCGCGGGCAGCGCCCGGGCCGGGAGGGCCGGAGCCAGCGCCGGGTTCCTCCTGCCGCGGCCGCGGAGGCTCGGCCGGCGCCGGTCCCCGTGGGCACCGCACCCTCCGCGCCCGACGGGCGGGACGGGACGGCCCGGCCCCGCGCCCGGGCTGGCACCGGGAGCGCACCGACGGCCCTGCCGGGCATCGGCTGTCCCGCTCCGCGGGCAGGTCAGCGCCCGGGGCCGCTCCGCGGGGCTCCCGGCGCGGCTGCGGGGCTGCGGGCGGCGGGGTGACGGGGCCGGCCCCGGGCAGAAGGGCCCCGCGGGGTGGCTCCGAGCGCGGCGCTGCCCGAGCCGCGGCGGCCGGGCCAAGCGGGGCAGAGCCGGGCCGAGCCGAAACGGGCCGCCCCGCCGCCGCCCCCCTCCGACGGCGCCGCAGGGTCCCGGCCGGCGGCGGGTCCGAGCGCTGCGGAGCGGCGGGCAGCTCCCTGCCCGGGACCGGCGCTGCGGCTCAAAGTTCCTCCGGTCGCACCCGCCGCCGCCCGGCCCCAGCCCGTCGCGCCGCCCGGTCCCGGGGCTCCCCGCTCGCCGGGGCCGCCACCCGCGCAGCCGCGGGCCCCGGCGCGGCGTGTCCCCGCTCCGCCGGGCTCCGGCATCGGCCCGCTCGGAAGTGCGCCCCGAGCCCCGCGGCGCGGCGGCGGGCCGGGGTCCCCGGCGGCGGCGGCGGCTCCGCGGCGGGCCCCGCGCTCTTACTGTTGGTAGTCCTGCTTGCAGTAGAGCTTTCGGTCCCGGAAGTAGCAGGAGGTGGTGAGGGCTTGCTGACACGCCGCGCACTGCAGGCACTCCTCGTGCCAGGAGGACTCGTTCACCCGCATCAGGAACCGGTCCGAGATGGGCCGCTGGCAGCCCTCGCAGACGGCCTGGTGTTGGCACTCCGACCCTGCGAACGGCAGAGAGCGGCGTCAAGCGCTGCCCCGGCCCCGCTGCCCCGGTCCCGCTCCCCCGCCCCAGCCCCGGCCCCTCTCCCCCGCGGCATCGAGCGCGACGGCCGCCGCCGAGCCCCGCAAGCGCCGGCGAGCGCGTCCCGCGCCCGGCGGCAGCCCGGGCCCGGCCCCGCCGAGCGCAGCCCCGGGCACCGAGCGGAGCGCGGGCGGCCCCCGGCGCGGCCGAGCGGCGAGCGGCAACTCACCCAGCAGCACTCCCAACGTGGCGGGACCCGAGCGCAGAGGGTGGTCTTCCATTTTAATACCGTCCAGCATCTTTGAGCAGTCCGACGGGCCCCGCGTGAAGCACCTCTCCAAGGACTCGGGACCTGTCGCGATGTCCATGGGGCGGGCGGCGCGGCCCGGCGCTCCGGGGCGGCGGGGGCGAGGCGCTGCCGGGCGGCGGGGCCGGCTCAGCCCCGCGTCTGGCCGAGCTCGGGGGTACTCTGCGGCCGGGAGGAGGGAGTCGCTTTTATTTTTATCTGGGAGACATGAGGAGCGTTTCCTGCCTGGACTTCCAGAGACGGGGGGCAGAGGCAGGAGCCGGCGCCGCCGCCCATGGGGGCTACAGGGGCGCGCACATGCCGCGCACACGGCGCAGGGCAGCCCGCGGTGTCACCTGCTCGCCGGCAGCGCCGGAGCCCCACGCCCTCCGCGGAGGGCCCTCCCGGGGCCGGGCCGGGCCGGGCCGGGCCGGGCGGAGCGGCGGGGCCGGGCGGGGCGGCGGGGCTTCCCCGGCGCTCGGCAGCCCATGTGCCATGCGGCGTCCCGAGGAGCCGCGCCGTTTAGAGCAGGGGCCGCGGCGGAGGAACACACCCCCCGGCGCCTCACCCCTCCTCAAACTTGCTGACATTTGAACTCCATTGGTGCGCGCCGTATCGCTGCGCCGCGGTGATCCGTCTCCTCGACGTCAAATAGTGCCCTGGCCCCGCCGGGCCCCCGCGGCCCCCGAAGCGCGGCGGCGCCCGGGGCGCGGGGCGGGCGGGCTCCGCGCAACCCCGGGGCGGCCGAGCGGGCCGGGGCCGGGGGGGCAGAGCGAGCGCGGCCGCCGAGGATCGCGGCGGAGCGGGGCCCCGGCCGCCCCGCTCCGCTCCCCGCGCCGGCCCCGGCCCGACGGCGGTCCCCGGCTCCCGCCCTGCCCGGGGTAGGTAGCAGCGCGCGTCCCCGCCGGGCCGCGGGCAGGTGGCGGCGGGACCGTGTCCCTCGGGGCAGCCGGCGGGGACGCGGGTCTGTCCCGCGGGCGGCGGCGGCGCGACCGGCCCCCGGCGGGGACGTGGGACTGGGCGCGGGGGTCGCTCCGCGCCCGCCCGTCGCTGCTTGGCGGTTCCGCACCGGGGCGGCGGGGCGGCCGGCGAGGGAGGGCCCCGGCGGGCGGCGGCCCCGGGGGAGCGACCGGCCGTCCGGCGCCGAGCGGTGGCCCGAGGGCTGCGGGACCCCGCGGCGGCGGCGGCCCGGGAGCGATCGGCGGCGGCCCCGCTCCCTGAACCGCGGCGGGGCTGAGCCGCGGGGCGATCGGGCGCGGAGAGGCTGCGCTTGTGTGTGCGGTGCGTGTGTCCGCACACAGCGTGCGGTGCGGGAGCGGCCGCGCTCCGACACACTGCGCCCTTTGATTCCGTCCGGGGAAACAAAACAAACGGGAAAAGCGATACCCACCGATCTCCGTGCGAGAGGCAGCGCCCCAGCCCCGCCGCCTCTCCTTTCGTTTTTGTTTTTCTGCCGGTACCGTTAAAAATCTAAATCTGAGGAAATAAAAATCCGGAAAGGATTCCGTGCGGAGTTTCTTAATGTGACCCATGATATGCTGTGACCCTGCCGAAGGAAGGGAGTTTATTTTGTAATGCTCCCAAAATATTGATATTTAATAAGCAGGACAAGTGTTAACTTGAATTACTTAATTCTTCTTTTTCTGGGTCTTAAGATAAAGCCTTCTTTTTATTACGTTTTCGTACAGAAATATCTCTGAAAGAAATTCGTGATTATGTTTTAGTTAAATATTTTGGAAAGGGTTTTCAGTAATAGAGCTTATTTGGGTTTTGTTCTGGACAGTACAAATCTGAAAACCTTTGTAGCTAATGCTGAAAAAATAATATATGATTATTTAATTCTGAGATCAAGATAAAAGCTGCTTAAATTTCTGAGTTCAATCAGTGGAGAAAAAGCGTCTCGTTTACATTAATTTTTTATGTTCCCCTCCTATTTTCGCGTAAGGATTCGGTGTTCTCCATCACACAGGGCTTCCGTCAAATTATCTTCTACAATTGCGAGCAAAATTAGAGCCCCTCTTTCCGCAGTAGTTTTCGTAACTTCTCATTAAAAAAAAAAAAAAAAAAAGAAAAAAGAAAAACGAAAAAGCAAGGCTGTGCGGCGGGACAGTTGGGAGCGAACCGGGAACCCTCCCAAACTCGCACCCGCAGCAATAATTCAATCTTTGTTCGTGGGCTTTTACTCACAAATATCACACCAAAGATTTGTTGCTTCTTGCCATGTGTGTGTACGAACACTGCACCGGATAATTATTATCCCTGCCTCTTACCCCGAGAACAATTCGATGAGGTGTTATATTCGGTTTATATAGTGCTTTTAACGAAAAACAAAATACAATTAAAACACCCACGCGCAAAACCATCACAGAAATAAAACCAAACCAAGACTAACGCAACCCCACCTCCCCGTGGCTTGGTTCTAATTCTCTATTTATTTGCAAGGCAAATCTTTTTGTTTTGAGGTGTTTTGTTTTAATTTTGAGAGTCGAGCGGGAAGTGCAGCCAGTCGCAATTCTGCATTTCCTAAACAAGGCAGGGAAGAACGAAGCACCGGAATAAATAACGGCGGCTGCTCCCGCCGGCGGAGCCCCCGCGGCCGCCCCAGCGCTCCCGCTGCGGGCGGCGGGACGAGGCGCCCCGCTCCCCTCGCGCCCGTCTGTCCCGCCCGGTGCACCGGCACGGGGAGCGCGGGGGGTGGCGGCGGCGGAGCCCCCTTCTCGGTGGGTCTGCAGCTGCGAGCGTGACGGAACCGCCTCGCTCGGTGGCTGCGCGGGGCAGCGGGGGCCCCGGGCGGCTCCACAGCGGGAACGGAGCAGCTCCCCGCTTTCTCTGCGTGAGCGTGCGGTCCCCGGGGGGCGGGGGGGGGGGGGTGTCTGCCGTCCTGCTGCCCCGTCTCTGCCCGCGCCTTTGCATGTCTGGCTCCGGCGTGCGGGCAGCCACCGGCTGCGGCTCTCCCGGGGTGGACCGCACCGAGCGCTGCCCGGTGCTGCGCGGGGCGCCGTGTCCGCACTCCGCGGGGTGGGAAGGCGGGCGCTCCGCAGGCTGCGGTGTTTGCTGCGTGGTGCGGGGCTCGCGGGCCGGCGAGGCGCGCTGTGGGGTGCGGGGGTGCTGCCCGACCGGGGGGGGCGGCGCAGACGGCGCGGCCCGGCGGGCCCGGCCCGGTGCCCGGTGCGGCGGGGCCTCGGGCGCAGCCTGCCCCCTGCCGGCGTGCGGCGGCACGGCCGGGCTCCCGCGGGCGCGGCGGGGCTGGGAGCGGGGCCGGGGTCAGCCGGGGCCGGCGGCAGCGGGGCCGGCCGTGCCGGGTGCTGCCCCGCGGGGAGCCGCCGCGCTGCCCGCCCCTTGACGGGGAGGACCGGCCTCCCGCCGCGGTGTGCGCGGCCGCCGGACCCGGTCCGCGGGGGGGCGCGGAGCATCCACGGGGGCACCGTCTCACTCTGTCCTGTTTTTCTCCACCCGCAGCTGGACTCCGCGGAGCCCCGGCCTTCCCCGCCCGCCTGCGGCCGACGCCGAAGCATCGCTGCCCGCGGAGCGCGGGGGCAGCGGCGCGGCTGCACGGCGGCCGGGGATGAGCTTGTCACGGGTGCAGCCACAGGGACGGAGACCTGCGGGAGCCCCTCGGGCGGCCTCGTTGCCCGCGACCCGCGGAGCTCCCGCTCCCGCGTACCGGGAGCTCCCCAGAACGGCTCCGCAGCCCGCGGCTCCCACCGAGCGCCCGGCTGGGGCAGCCGCACCGGGAGCCGCGGCGGAGCGGGGCCCTGCGCGGGAAGAGCCGCCGCCGGGCGCCCGACGATGACTGATGCAGCCCGCTCTCCCTCCCTCGGAAGGATAAATGTAAGCGAGCTGCAAAGTGTAGTTACTAATAACAATAACAATAAATTATCGGGCTGTTGCTCAGTAGCGCAAACAAACGCTTGCCCTGAACCACGCGGAGCCTCCCCGCGCCTCTCAGCCGGCCCCCCGGGGACCGGCCTGTCCGCCGGACCGGCTGCGTCCCGGCCCCGTTGGGGGGGGGTGTCCCTGCGCGCCCCGCAGCCTCATGGAGCAGGTGACCGGTCCGCGCCGGGGCCGGGGCCGCCGAGGTGCCCGGCGGTGGGTGGGTGGTGGGTGGGCTGGAACCGTGGGGTCTGCGCCCAGAGGGCTCGACTCCCGAGCCGGGGAACCCCCGCGCCGTCCCGGGGGGAGCGGGCCGGCAGGCCGCGGTCGGAGGCCGCGCCGCGTGGAAGGCGGCGAACACCGAGCCGGTATTTTAATTAAGCAGGGTCTCTTTGATATAGGCAGCCTGATGCTATCTCTGCGCGCTGTTCCCTCCACGGCAGCTTTTGGGTAGGAAAATTGCTGAGAAAGCTGGATCGGGCGGAACGCCGGAGCCGCCAGAAAGCCCCGGGGGGGGGCGGCGGGTGCGTGTGCGAGTGCGCGGCGCGCTGGGAGTTCCAGCTCCGCCGCGGTGCGGTGCGCGCTGTGAGCGTTTTCGGGGGGCCTGAAGGAACTAGAGTCAATTTACCATGATTAAAGGCACAAGCAAGGAGGCGCCACGCATTTGCATGCGCCTTCATCTCTGCTAAGTGGATTTTTGAGGGCAGCGCGGCAGACAGACTCGGGCTCCGCGTCCCCCTCCGCCGGCGGGGCACCTCGCCGTGCGGCCCCGGGGACCGGAGCTCTCGGACCCCGCGCCCGCCCGAGGGCCGAGGCAGCCGCGGGAAGGGCCTCGGCACCAGGGCCCCGTCGGGGCCGCGCTGCCCCGGGGCGCTGCCGCGCCGCCGCCCGGTCCCTCCTGCGGCGGCAGGCGCGGCTCCGCGCTGTCCTCCCTCTCGCCGCGGGCCAGCGGCTCGCCCGGCGCCGGGCACGACGCGCAAGGGCCGCGCCCGCGGAGAGGGCTGGGCTGGGGCGCGCACCGGGCGCCCCGTCTGCCGCTTCCCGGCTCGGCCCTCGCCCCTCCGGCCTCCTCCACCCACCTTCCCCAGCCCCGCGTCCGGGCGCGGCCCGTGTCACCAGCGCAGCCCCGTCCCTGGCCCGGGCCCAGAGCAGCGCGGCCGCCCCCTCCCCGACCCCCTGCTCCGAGCCGCAAGGCCCGGCCCGGCGAGCGGCCATCGCGCCCGGGACCCCGGGCAGGCGGCTGAGCTCGAGGGCAGCAGAGGCGGACGCCGGGGTCGGGTCTCCGGGCTCCGGATCCAGTTCGGACCAAACTGGTGCGCTCTGGCTCCCGCCCAGCTCGCCCCCCCCGCCCGCCCTGCTCGTTCTCCCGCAGGCGCGGGCAGGGACTCGACGGGGCGGCCGGGCCCCGGCTGGCAGCGGCGTGGCGCGCACATGTGTCCCCGCGGCGGCCGCTGCCAGGTGCGGGGCTGGGGGCAGAGTTTACCGCCAGGCTCTGACGGCTCCGCGGGTTTCCCAGCCCGGGGGCATGGGGGGGTCTTTTCCCATTGCAGGGCAAATACCTTCGTTTCACTGGGAAATTTAACCTCTCCTTGGAGTTGGATCCATTATACGGGTTTAATATCCGCTCTTTTACAGCTCAGTGTTGTAAAGGCAGCAGCCAGGTCTGTGAACTCTGACATGTGCACCCGCGGGGGGGGGGGGGGGACGGACGGGACCTGCCGGCGCGGGGCGCAGCCTTTCATCTGCGGGGCCGCCGCACCGGCCCCGCCGACGGCCGCGGGAGGGGGCGGCGGCGCTCCCCACCCGGGCCCGAACCGCCCGCGCTCCCGCCCGGCCCTTCGGGGGCCCCGCCGCGGCCTCGGGGGTCTGCAGCCCCCGAGTCCCCGCGAAGCGCCGGGGGTGCTCGCGGGGCCCCCCGGCTCCGCCGCTGCCGGGGAGCGGGCTGGGCCGACGCGGCGGAGGCCGTGCCCGCGTCGGTGGCCTTCCCCGCGCCGCGACACGGCAGGTGCCCCGGGGGCGCGGGGGGTGCCGGGCGCTGCCGGTCCCGAGGGCTGTCCCCGCTGACGGGACGCTCTCCCGCAGAGACCCGCTCCGGAGAGCGGTCTCTCCCCCACGGGCGCGGACGGGGCGGTGCGTCGGAGGGACGGGAAGGGACGAGGCGACCCCCAACTTTCCGCTCGTTCTCCCGCAAACAGGCAGGTGCGTGGGGCGGCCCGGGCGGGGGCACCGGGCCAGCGCTGACGGCCCTCGCTAGCCTGGCAGGAGGGACCGGCGGCAGCGGCCCGGCCCGGCCCGGCCCGGCGGGAACGGCGAGCCCTCGGCGCCAGCGTTGCCGCCGGGCGGGCGGTGCTGCGGAGCGGCGCCGGGAGCCCGCTCCGCCGGTGCGGACGGCCTCGCCGGGCTGCGCGGCAGAATCCCGGCACACCCGCGGGCCCCGCCGCCCCCCGAGCAGCAACCGCGGCTCCCGGCGCTGCCCGTGCCCAGCGGCGCTGGGGCCCGTGGGGCCGGGCGGCGGCGGGAGCGCCTGTGCGGCTGCGGCGGGGCCGCTCGTCAGGCGGGAGCGGGTTCCCGTCGGAGGGGTCCGCTCCTCGGAGGGGAGGGAGCTGGCCGCTCCTCTGCTTTTCCGACGCGCGGCGGGATCATTTCTGTATGTTTAATCGAGGCATCTAAATAAAACTCGATTTTCAGGAAAAAAAAAAATCCCCAAATTCCAACAACGAGAAATCGTTTCCTCCTGGGGCTGGGCACCCCTGGGGTTATGGCTAACGTTTCCCCCTGCCGTGCCGACGGGACCGCGGCCGCTCCGAGCCGCTCTCCCTCCCCCAGCGCCGGGGTCGGCGGAGCGCGGGCAGGACGGCGCCGGGCCCCATCGAAACCGGCTCCATCGGCTGCCCGCGGTTCCGCGCACCCCGCGCTCCCAGCCCGGCCTGTGACCGCGGCCCTTCCGCGGCTCCCGCAGCTGAGCCCGCCCCGCGCCCAGCTCTCCGCCGGCACCGCGGGGCCAGCGCGGCGTCCGGGGCACAACCCGCGGATTCCGCCGCCGCAGGACGCTGCTGCCTCCCCGCCCCGGCCACCCAGAGCCCCGCGCGGGGCCGGTGCGGTGCGTGGGCCAGGCAGAGCCCGTGGAAAGCAGCCGGGCCTGCCCCGGGGCCGCACAGACACCGGCGCGCCATTTGCGCGCCCGCACAGCACCGCGCTACCCGCGGGCAGGCTCCGGCCGGGAGCCTCCAACGGGGCAGCGTCCTCCGCATCGGATCTGCCCCCGGCTCCCCCGTCCTGCCCCGCTGTCCCGGGGAGACCGGGCCGGTTCCTTCGCTCCCCCCGGCGCATCCCCTCCCGCGGGAGCCCAGGGCCCGTCCAGGCCCGTCCTGGCAGGAGGCCGCAGCGCGGCGGGGGCTACCGTCCGCTCCCGAGGGGCCCGGTGGGCGGGGGGACGCCTCTCCCCGGACAGGGCTGCCCGGGGCCCCCGGCCCGGCGGCCCGACGGTCGCTGGAGCGTCCGTCCCCGGCGCGGTGCCGGGATGGACCGAGCTCCGCTGCCCCGAGAGCGGCTGTTCCGCCCGGTGCTTCTTGAAGGGAGAAATGAAAAACAAAATGTTTGGAGAGGAAGACGAGAGGGCTTTGCCCGCAAGGCGGTGTCGCTTTTTACGTAAAGATATTAATAGTTAGCAGAAAATGCAGTCGGTAGGTAATTGTGTTACATTATCTGATTGGGCTTTTTTGCTGTGACTCTCCTGACCTGCCTTCGTAAATACACAACGATCACGTAAAATGGGGTCATATCAGAAGCGGTGCAAGTAAATAGTGCTGCAAACCTCGCCGGGCTGAGCAGTCCCTCCGAGAGCGGAGAGCTCCTTTCTGGTTTGTATTAGTGATTATTGCACTGTCATTAAGGAATGCAGGGGTGGAAATATTCTCTTCGGGACTCTAAGCACACGCGGTACAAGAAGAGGGGAGCAAAACCCTGCGGCGTGCGAGCGGCACAGACAGCGGAATATCGCTCCCCACACCCTGCCAACATCCGACGGCGGGAGAGCGGGGCGGGGGGGGGGGGCCCGGCGCCCCTGCTCCACCGAGAGCCCCCGGCCCTGCGGGGCTGCCCCCGCCTCGCCCCGCTCCTCTCCGGATCCGTCTCGCTTCCAGGCTCCTGCCTCCAGCTCCCTGCCCCTCGCCCGGCGGCTCGGCGTGATGCATGTCCCCAGCACGACACGTCCTCACCTGGAGCCACCCAGCGCGGAGGCTGCTCACGGAGCTGCAGGCTCTTCTGGCACCGTTTCCTCGTCCCCGCTCTTTCTCTCGCCTCTCCGCGGTTCCACCCGCCGCAGCCCCGGGAGGCTCCGCTCGCCCGGCCCCGGGGCTGTGGCCCCGCCGTGCTCCCCCCGGCTACCCGCTCCGCCGCGGGCCCCTCCCGCTCCGGGACACCGCCAGGCACGCAGGAAGGCGGGTATTTTTTCTGCCGGTATCAATAAGCACAAAGCTTACTAATTTTAGTTATCTCTGGACGTAAGTTTATATAAACTCCGTTGTGGCATCGCACTGGAGAGCGATCCCTCCTCAAGGTGTTTTCCTAAAAGAAATCCTCTGATCCCGGGGCTCAAAGGTTATCACGAACAATAAACACTTTCTCCCTCAGACTCATTTAGACAATGACAGATGAGCCAATTTAACACTCCTCCCTGCACTACAGATCTGCTCCTCTAATTATTTTAGCATTTTTATTTTTGGTCAGAATGAGGGATCTGCAGCATTTTCGCCGGGGCCGCGGTGCCCGATTTTGCCTCTTTTGCACCTTTTGTAGCTGCGCAGGAGGAAAACGGGGCCGAACAGTCAGAGGGCGGTGGGGCGGCTTCGCCCGCTTCCAGTCCCGGTCTCGGTTTTGCTCTTCCCATAGAGATTCCCTGGGTATTTCTGCAGTTCAACATTTGCACAATTCCCGGGGGAAAGCTGTTCCCCAAGAACGCTCGGGTTATCCGATAAACGCGTACCAAACCAGCCACATTTGCCACAGATTTGGAGCACCCTTTCAACCCGCGTGAGAAGGGACTATAAAGCAGATAAATGGAACGGTGGATGGAGAACTACATGGCATTTTCAACGGCATCCCTGCAGACGGGAATGCATTCGGTTGCAGTCTCGATCACCTGAAAGCTTGGGGGATAGCATGCCACCCACTCACCCGCCCCCAGATGATGATCTTACACTTTTGAAGCCGCGAGTTTTATAGCATAAATTCTGATTCGATCTTACACTTTTGAAGCCGCGAGTTTCATAGCATAAATTCCGATTTGCCCAGTCGCTTGTCCACACAGAGCGAGAGTCAAACTCTTGTTCAACCCGTAGCATCGTTTAAGCCCGATTTAAAAAAACAGATCGAACCCCGCACACAACCCCTACACCCGTCACATAAACGAATCGATAAATGGTTTACATTCTGGTTTTGGCTGCACCAGCGCGCTCGGACACCCGGGTGATCAGGCCGGAGCAGACGCTCGGCCCCGCAGCCCCGGGCCAGCGCCGCACCGTTAAAGGCCCCGCTCGGCCCCCCCGCCCCGCAGCGCTCCGCGATTCAGCCCCGCTGGGAGCGGCGCCGGGAAAAACAAGAAGGAAAAAGCAGGAGAGAGTCGCCCTCCCCTCCCTGCGTGGGTTGCCGACCCCCGGGATTCCCGGCAGCCCCCGGCCGGCAGTACGGGACCCCCGGCAGCCCCGGGGCGCTGCCCCCCGCGGCGGCTCCGGGCTCAGCCCCTCGGCGGCGGCAGAGCCAGGGTCTGCCGGGACAGACACCGAGGCTCAGGGTCTTCAACACCAACACGAGCGCCCGGGTCTTAATTTTTACTAGTGTCAGGGAATAAACCCATTGCTCATAAACTCGGGGGAAGACGGAGTACGTTGATGTGTTGTTATACCGTTTTTTTATATGACAGGTTATAAGATTACTCAGGAGGCCAATACAGCACGTTAAAGGGGCTCTCACGTCCCGTTTTCCTCAGCTGTGAAAGTTGGTGAAGTGATAGGATTAGGGATCATACACATTTAGACTCCCTTTATCACACGGAGGAATTTCACAGCAGAACACGGGGAAAGCACGAAACCTCAATTAGTTGGTTTCAAGCTATCATCGTACACTGGAAAACGCGCACCACTTTTAACATTTTGTTTCTGACACCCTTTATGCTAGAGATTCTTCTCCCTGCCTTCGTGTGGGAAGAAGGAATTGCAGTCAAAGATGCTAAGAAAAAGCGTGGCTAATTCTTAAAAGACGATATTAAAATAAGATATTAATAAGCTGTATTAATCTAAGTTATTGACAAGATATTATTATCCTACAGATAAAATGGGAAAAGTCAGTTGTGCAGCCTGTAAGGCTTTGAATTTTCAAGCTCAATTCACCAAAGAAGATGGAGAAACATTGCACAATGTTTAACATTTTGTTGTAAAATCCTACAGTATCTCTGTCGCCAGAGCAGCCACTGCTCACTGAAGCAACGGCTTCACCTGCTTAGTGTCACATACCTCCGTGTCCATCACCCGAGGACGGGGACGATGGCCCGGGACCGCACTGCTCCTGGGGGGAGGGTGACAGGGACCCCCCGCCGGGAGCGGGCTCTGCGGAAAGAGGGGGCAGGACAAAGGCGGCTGGAACTGCCCTCCTGTAAAGGCTGAAAAGGCTGGGAGGAGGCAGGTAACAGAATGGATGAAGGGCAAAACATGGTAAAGATGAAGAGGAATTTTCAGGCTAACCTTTTTTTTCCTTTTGGCAGGTGAAAGACACGCGAGGCAGCAGTTGTTGGTGGCTAAAGAGAGTTTTCAGTGCTCTGAGATAACACAGCTGAAAACATCATACGTCCACCAGCCAGAATGTATGCTTCTAAAATATAATTACCTTGGAAAAAATAGCATTTTAATTTCAATTACAATTGTTCTATGAGAGACAGATGTGAACTGCTAAAATGTTTATAACGTGGCTTAACAGTAAAAAAACAAATATTAATGAAATGTGCTTCACTGATGGGATTTGATTGGCATGCTGTATTAATTACAGGCCTTTCACCTCTGAAACTGCCATTCTAATCCCGTCAGTGCCCAGGGAAAACAATTTAAAGTTTGTTTATATATTCTAAAATGATATAGAATCATATAGGCATCTTTTTTTTAAAAAAAAAAAAAAAGGCTGAATTTCAGCCTTGGTTTCACTATAGTGAAATACTTAAAAAGGAGCATCTGCCAACAATACCTTCTGTTCATCATCCTACAACTGCAATACACCCAGAATATTTAGAGACACTACTACACGCAAATAATATCTGTTGGATCCATAATTTGGAATGCAAATTAAAACGGTAAGTGAATTTCTGTAGCATGACACAGCCGAGACCTGTAGGTCTCCAGCAGGTGGAGACAAGAGCACTGGCGTCCTTTATTTAAATCATAATAATAAAATAATCAACGAAGGGCAGCTGATTTCACTATCACCAAGCCAAGGTGTTCAGAATCCATCATTTAGCTTTAAAAATGTCAATAGAGCAGTTTAAAAGCATGGGATCTTAAAGCATCCTTTATTTCTATTCTGAGTGGCTAAAGCAGAGGGTACCTTCTGGTCACATTTGTAAGTGTTTCTTTGCAGCCAGAAGAAGAAAGAACTTTCCTCACCTCGGAGGTGAAGCCTTGCTTGGGATGTGCCTGTACCCGGCTGTGGTGGTTTGTACTGGGGATGGCACCCGAGTAACGGGGACCCTCACAGGTGGCACCGAGAGAGCAAACGTCCATCAGCCGCCTGCTCTGAAATCCTGTGTGGGACCCAAAGTGACCAGCATAACCCTGGGCTGATGTCGGTACACAAAGATAATTAGTTTGCAAATAATAAGGATGCGTTTTCCTCCGTAGCAGAAACACTACCATTTAAAGCACTAGGATGTAGTAAGCAACTTAGTCCCTGTGTCAAAATGGAGGTGGGAAGGAAAAAAAAGTAATAGGATAATATTTTGAACCGTAAACCCCATTTTAGTCTATTCTACATGTTCTATGGCAGGGCATTTTATGTGATTTGGATACAACTCCACCAGCACATTAAAGTTTATTGGCCTTGAAAAAATGGATGTATCACCGATGATAGAAGACTTGGTGTTATACTGTCAATGCATATTTTATTTGATCTCTGTCTTAAATACAGCTCAGACCTTTGGATTCCATACAGAGTTGGACTTTAGCCTTTTCCTGCAATTATTTGGTGTCTTGTTAACATTTTATGAGCATGTCTGTTTAAATAAACTTATTTGATGTGCATTTATTTTGGCTGTAGCCTGCTGTATAGGATGGATGTGCTTTTCTCTTTGTCTTTTAAAAGAAATCAAAATAAAACTGAACAATGGGACTGCAAGGGAAATAAATTTAAATATAGTGTTTGTTTCATTTAACAACAATACAATACAGTTGAAATCAAATAGACCTGACAACATTATTTATGAGGATTTAATATTTATATGCTAAGTGTAGAACATTTGGATAATTACAACTGTAAAGCATCAGTTTGCTTGCCAGTTGCATCGACTGACTTACATTTGAGCACTACAGGCATAATTTGTTTGCAGTAATGGACTGTAAAAAAGGCTGGAGTTTAGATGGCTTTAAAAACCACCCTTCTACTCTTTTTATTCGCCTTCTGAACACTTTTAGAGAAATAGAATATCTTCAGAATTTTCACCCGTTTGCATGAAAATATCTGACTTATTCGTTCCTGTCTCTGCAGCGACCTCAGCGCGTGGAGAAGAGGCGCCGAGGCAGCGCCAGCCCTTCCCCGCGGCCTCGGCCCTTCCCGGGAACGGCGGGGAGCACACGCGCATCCTCCCGCTGCCGCACTCCTCCTGCCCGGACGCCTGACCGACGGGGCAACGATTCCACCCAAACGCTGCTTTAATAATTCACTGCGCTGTGTAGGTTGTGCACTCTCTGTACCTCCTTAAAACCTCTGGTCCCTCTCTTCTAGATCCGCGGGTGCCATCGGCCGTATACTAAAGGTGGCAAGGTGTGTTGGGTGAGGATTCAGACAGACCAACCGCTGCCCCCGAACTCCCAGCCTGCGGAGTGACACCGGCCTCGTCACACAGCGCAGCCTCAGCAGGGGAGGCAGGTAACGGCAGAGCAAGCTTGGGGTAACGTTAAGCTATTTTTCTTTCTCTATTCTTTACAAGCAAAGTACTCCTGGTAAGATTTTAAACTTCGGATGCTGGAAATAAAACAAATGCAGAAACAGAAAGAACCGTACTAAACTACATCCTGCCTTTCTTTATCACCTTTCACCATCGGCGTTCAAGAGAACTTGCAAATGTGCAGCGATGTGTTTGCTGACCACTAGAATGCAGCGACTTCCAAAGTAAACAGCATCTGCACAGAGCAACGTTCAGCAAGAGCTAAAAAGAATTAAAGACATTAAATATAGAAATATTCTCCATTTCTTTGAACCGTGGGGAGGGTTCAGTACTATCTCCTTTGTCCTTCACTATTTCAGTTCCAGTAACAGCACCTTAAACGAACTGCTGTGGTTGCTGGGAGGCTGATGGTGCCTTGCTTGCCCCGGTCATCCCCCCGCGCCCAGGGCTGACACCGGTCCCTGGCACCAGCCCCTGGCACCAGCCCGTTGGGGTGATGGGGAAACGCTCCTGTGGGTGCTGAGCTCTCACAGGCGTTCACCGTCCCGTCCCCGTGCCCAGGTTGAGGAGCCGTCAGCGCAGAGCGGCCCGTGCGGGGCAGGGCCGGGGAGCAGCGTGGCCACCACAGCCCTTGGCATCACCAGTCACCAGCCACCGTTTGTTCAAACTGGAGGTGCCCAGAGCAAGCTTGTGCAAGCCCCCTACAGAGGATGGATTTCACCTTCCACGGCTGTCAAGAGGACAGCTTCTCCGGGCAAGTTCTGTGGCAGCGGATGTTGGCACTGATGCTGCACCTACTCTCCGGGTCTGATTCCCAGGCTTGTCACTTCAGGAGTGCATCCTCTGAGACACTGAGGATAATTAATGCCCAGCTGAGTAACCCTCTGGGGCTCACTGAAGAGGAACGAACATTTCAGTGCTCAAAACCCTATTGCCACCCCCACAGATTACTCTTCTCATCTCTCACTTTCCAGAAAAATAACACAACTATCCTCTTCCCCTTCCCCTGTATACTTCATCTCTCAGGCTAAATTGCCTCCAAGTCTTTACTTTTCCAAAAGTCACTGTTTTCCACTGGGTATCGTGCTGGCAGAGCTACACATAGCTATTCCCTATATTACTTTCAAAGCATCAGGAACTAAAAGAGAGATTTTTTTCCTAATCAGGTCAAATCAAGAGCTAAACCTGCACCGTGGGAGAAACACCCAAATACTCAAATCTTTCTTTTCTCACTTAGCTCCATCTACTGATATTACAGCAGATTGCACATAGCTGCAGAGCTGCGCTACACATACCAGACATGCTCTGTCTTCCATCAATAGTAATTTTAAGGTTAATTCTTCAAGAGATTAGAAAAAAAACTGCTATCAAGCAAAAGACAAGTGCTTGTGTATGTTTACCCCGCGGGGTTTTTACATCAGAAGTGTGAAGTGAATTACAGGGTAAGATAACCCAGAGGAAAGTTAGCTGCTCCTCGGTAAAAAGCATTTTGGAGCCAGTTCAATAACCCACCGTGAGACCACACATCAGAACTGTATTTATTTAGGGAGCTAATTGAAATGGAGCCTGTAAGGAGGAGCCGACATCAGAGGCGAGATGCAGCTAAGATCTGAGAAAAGGCGGTGTTTGTGGGCAGAAATAGCGCAGAGTGTAGATGAGGCCAAACCTGGCAGCCCTCGCCCAGGCGGAGTTCCCACTGAAGGCGATGGGTTGAGTCAGGAGGTGGTTTGCCAGGGAAAGGCTTGTTAGCTCAAGCCTCGGGGTAATTCTCCCGGGCCGTGGTGCAGCTTCCACAAGCGCTGGCACCCCCCCTGCTTCCACGAGCGCTGGCATCCCCCCTGCTTCCAAAAGTGCTGGCACCCCCCCTGCTTCCACGAGCGCTGGCATCCCCCCTGCTTCCACAAGCACTGGCACCCCCTCTGCTTCCACGAGCGCTGGCATCCCCCTTCCTTCCATGAGCGCTGGCATCCCCCCTGCTTCCACAAGCACTGGCACCCCCTCTGCTTCCACAAGCACTGGCACCCGCCCTGCTTCCACGAGCGCTGGCACTCCGTCTGCCTCTTGGCTCTGCCGAGCCCCTTCTCCATTTTGCTAAGAATCTGACCACTGCGTCCCCCTCCCAGCCCGAACCCACCAGAGAGGTGATGGTGTTTCACATTTGGCCCCGTGCTATTGTTTGATTATCGTGATTTTGTTGGTCTGTGCCCCGCAGGACGTTCTAAGCTTGTTATTTTACCAAAGTGAAAATAAAGAATGTCAGATTGGAAAAGCTTGTTGTCATTTAAACTTGAACAAGCATTCTGGGGCAAAATGCTGAAATCCTTATTCAGAAAAAGCTTCAAAATCAGGCTCTTAAAATCCACTCGAGTGGCATAAAACCATTAAGATCAATAAATAATGGTTGGGTTTGTCTCCTGCTCTCAGAGTACCACGCGGCACACGGTCAGCTCTTAGCTCTGAGCATGAGGACTAGAATCTCACACCTTAAAGTAAGCGCTAGGAGTCCCGTATAGCCTGAGGGCTCCTGGAGCTGGGGCTTTAAAGGCAATATTGAATCCCATGGCACCTATGTTAAACCCCCAATATTGTGTATAGGGGGGTCATAGTCGCTCATTTAAGAAAAAGCTGAATAAAAGCGCGGTGGGATCACAAACAGTTGCATTTTGCCTTTTATTTTCACTTTGGAGCATCACTTTGAGGGCTCATATTTTTCAGAATTCAGTTAGAAAAGCCATAGTTGTTCTTGGGGCAAACAGCTTCAAGGAGGAGCAGACACTGCCAACCACTTCCCTCCACTGTGGTCCCCTCCTCCTACCACTGGGCATATGCTCCACGGTAAAACTTGTTCTACTTATGTTAAAGTGATAGTGTAAGTAGCAAAGTCTTTTCCCTTTTGGTTTAAATGAATCCTTGCCACTTAAGTTCATGTTTATTTTTATAATATGGACTCTCTGTCGTTTATTGCTCCCAAAGGGACTCCAAATACCATGATGGTTATGAGTGAACCTGGGAATATACTTCTGAATTGCTTGTGATTTATCCTGTTTCTGATGCACATAATAACACAGCTCTTCCAAAGCCTGTTCAAGGCTTTTAATTATTAATTTCTGTACTTTGTGTGGCATCATGTGACAGTTATTGCTGCTGTGGGTGGGAATTACTGTATCTGCACTCTCTGGTAACAGCACTGTCATTAGGAATTTCATATTTCAGGCTAACTGCGGAGTGGCTTTGGAACAGCTTGAACCCATCCCCAGCAATGGAACAAATGTCATTTGCAGCTGAGACGGGACCAACAGGAACCGTGACGATACAAGGTGGGAGCAGAGGGGCGACGTGCTCTGTAGACACGCGGCACGACTTCCCAGTCACCCCAGACTTCACTGCACACACAATACACGCAAATTTTTACTCCTCAGAGCCAGTTGCCAACAGCTCTAACCCCACGTAAGTCTTTGCAAAAGCCAACAGACCCGAGCAGGGAACAGCTGAGGGTTCAGTACCCAGGACGAGCCCGGCCTCCTGTGCCACCCCGGGCGCTTGGCAGCACTGGCACCAGAGTCTGCGCCACCCTGTGTGGTACAACGGGTCCATGGCTTTGTCTGGCTCCGTGCTCCCCTCTCTGCCTCGTGCACCCGGCTTTTCCCAGGAGAGGGGGCTGGACCCTCACAGCGGGGCCGCGCGGAGCTGGGTCCCTGCAGGGCGAGGACCTTCAGCAGCGACCAGAGGAGAAGCCCTCCCCCCTTTCCTCCTCCGTTACTAAATCCGTTTAAACTAGGGGAGAGGGGTGAGGAAGTGAGACCTTTTGGAGAAGCCACATAGATGTTTGTTTTCCTTGGGGGTTTATATCAACATTGGTCTTGACATTTTGCCTCTTATTATGTGTGGCTCTTTAAAGGGTGAAATAATATTTTCTTTTGCTTGAGAAAAGGACAAAGTTCAGACAAAGCGCTCAACCCAAAATCATTTTCTTCTTTCCCAACAGTTTACACATTGTCTACACTATGGCTCTGTGTAAAGTACCACTCTGCAAACACCCGGAGACGGGCAGGGGGACGCTGCTCTCCGGGCCCACCCAGCCCAGCTGGACCCGGCGCCCAGGCAGCGGGCACACCACACACCCGCTCTGGGACGCGTCCTAACGACTGACTGTAATAGGTTTCATAATTGGCAAAACGTGCTTTGAAGTTTGAAAACACAGTTTTTCTCTCTGCCAGTCTGATCTCCCTGCATCTGGCAAAGGCCCGTTTCCAGCACAGGCTGTTTGTTTGCGCTGACGAAGTCCCCGGACAAAGTCTCTCGCAGAAACCAGGGCGGCATCTTTTTTGCACCCTGCCCAGAAGGAGCTTCCTCTGCCCTTTCCAGCGATGGCCTCGAGCTATGCGGGTCTGGAGGGGAAGCGGCAGCAGGGACAAGGAAGGGTCAGGCATGAAGTCACTGCCTCTAGCAGCAGCCAGAGGATCGGGAGGAAGCCTATCTTAGCCCATATTGACGTTTAATTAGGGTCAATCTAACTCATGTGACTCTTCACCTGTATCCCAAAGGGAGTAAAAGCAAAAGCTTAGCTAAAATGCAGGCTTTAAAATTATTTTTGTGCTGCCCCTCACACAGAAAAGAGAGTCATCTGAGCAGGAACCCTGGCAAAACACGCAGAGGCTCAGATATGATTGAGAAGCAAAGCGAGTAACATGGTAAATATATATATATACACGGAAGACAAAGGTGTGGGAAAACCGCTGGCTTCAGAAAGCTGCCAGAATTTTTGGATAACTTCTGGTGGTTTGAAGTGAACAGTCGATAACGCATCCTGTCACAGCTCCACAGCTCCCCCCGCCCTCCCTGTGGACACAGAGCTGACAGAGCAGGCTGGCAACTCCGTGCTCCCTCTGCACCGACCAAGTGTGGAGGGAAGGAAATGGGAGATCAAAGCTCGTTTGGTGGGGGAATTCATAAGACAAAGATGCAAAGGTCCTAAGCCACAGGAAAGCGATTTTGGGAAGGAGGATGCTGCTGGTCTCAGCGCTGCTGGTCATGGCAGGGACACAAGGACCAATTTCCTTTGCTAAGCCATGAAGGTCACTGTCAGAGCTGGGGGTGCTGGCCTGTCTCTCCTCTCTGCTCCGCTGAACGTGCAAAGCAAAGCACAGGGCTCCCGGCGCCATGGGGAAGGCAGGGGCTGGTGGCAGGGAGAGCTGAGGGCCAGCAGATGCACCACAGCGCGCGAGGACCATCCCGCTGCCGCTGGGGATCGGGCAGCAAACGGTTCGTGGCGAAGGACTGCGGGAATCGCCACGGGTCAGGGGACGGGGCAGGGGGAGGCGCAGAGGGGCGTGGGGGGAGACCAGGCCAGGGTGAAACAGGCTGTGACTGATGATGCAGATGGGAAATCAAAGACGGGAGCCCATCCTTGCCCCAACGTCCTCTGCACGGGGATCAAAGCACGTGCATCTATCAGGGCACACTGCCTCTCGCATGCCCGAAGCCTAAATAATGCCCTTTTGTCACACACTTTCCTAGGTTTTTAGTGGCATTGCATCTGCTAATCCTATCTGAAGCTCAGAAGTGCTAATGCTTCGGTAAATAAAGTATTTTCTACTTTGAAAAGCTGGGCTTGTTTCTTGTTAGTGTAAAGCTTTACTTCATTTTTGAATTAGATAAGGTTAGACACTTCTATTGCCCTTTGTAAACTGATGTCATTTTGTGAAAGATGCTAAAATTTGAGTTTGATTACATTCAGGAGAAAGCTAAATATAATACTTAAATTGTAACACACTAATTGCTATAGATACAGAGCATCGCATTACAAACACAGCGCATCACTCATTTGCAGAATTATTTTACCCCAATACTTCATTGTAACCTACTAAATCTGCATAGTGTGAAATCAAGTGAAAACAGACCCAAATAATAATCTGCAAACCTCTGGTAGTAAAATGGGATTTTTCTGTAACTCGTGCATTTCTGTTTCAGACATATTTTTTTTATTCAGTGTTCCCTTTAGGAATGTCGTTCACAGACAGACAGTCTTCAAGCCATACAAGCCCAGAAAATATGTCCCAGCAGAAAGTTAGCAAGTGTTCTAGAGTCCCGCAACCAATTGTGATAAGAAAGAAAAGCAGAGGCGACAGGGTGCTGGTCGGTGGGACGGTTGGGGTCGCCCCGCTCCGTTCGCTGGCCGTGACGTAACCTGCCCAGGCGACTCGGAGCGCGCGACGCGTTACCGTTACCTCAAACCAGCTGTTCAAATGCTGTAGGACATGCAGCGGACCTCTGACCCGCAGGTGAAGAGGGAATGAATGCAAATCATAATTCCCCAATTATTTGGAGGTGAAATGTGACACTGGAGTTAGTGCTCACCAATCAGGTTAACAAGTTAGCTGAAACTTTATCTTTCTGTACTTAAATTACTGGGAAATCATCTTGCTGCCCTGATGGAAGAGATACCGGCTATCCCTTGTTTTCAGAAGGGCCGCAGGGGTCGGACACTGTCCCCGGCTGGGTGCTCGGCATCCCCCACCCTGCAGCTCTGCTGGGCCATGGCTACCCTGTCCCTCCCGTCCCCACCGCCCACCACAGTGCCACTGGGCACGTTGTGCCATTTGTCCCGCACACGTGGGAGCTGGAGCAAGCGCGGCAAGACGTCTCTGCCCCTGCAGCCTTCTAAGTGCTCGTGTTCGTTAGGCATTGAGCTACAGGCAACAAGAGCAGCTTCCTGCAAAATGAGGAGCTCAGCAACTCTCCATGCCCCCAGCACCTCCACGCCATCCTGCGGGGTCGCCAGCCTTGCTCGGGAAGGGACATGTGAGACCCGGAGCGCCCTTCGGAGCCACGGCTCCGCCGGGGAGCTGGAGGCCAAGACACAGACCCTGCCCGTCCCAGTGGGCGCAGCCGTGCCCCCGTGCCACAGCTCCGGGATGGAGCAGCACCGCGCAAACAGGGACCGCAGGCGCACCCCAGCACCCGCAGAGCAAACCTCTCCTGCCCTGGTCATGGCACAGTAGTTTAGGGACCCTGTCACAGCAGTAATGATATTCTGGGTGAAGGCTGATGCTTCTCTGAGTTTAACAGCCCATGGTAAGCATGGTGTATGTTGTCAGGATAAGATTTATCCTTCCCTTTCATTCTACCAGCTGTCAAATGTGTTTGATTTTTCTCAAGCTTTGAGTGTAGCAGGAATTTAGCCAATAAATACAACTGATGATGATTTTCACTTTGGTTTTGAGCATCTGCCATTCATAACGAAGCCTGATTAAAAATGTAAGAAGATTATTTTTAGTTTTAGAATGTGGCAGAGCCTTGCTGCAAAACATGGTGTGAGGCATGAATGATTAAGTTTAAAAAAAATCAAGGTATATCAAGCCCCATAAAGCACACGAGTGAATCCTCCCCGGAGCGCTGCTTTTGCCGTGACGTTCCCCGTGTGCAGAGCCGAGCGCAGCTCTGCCTCCTGTGCGGCAGCCAACTCTCCAGCTCTCCATGGAGTTTCTGCACTTTTTTTGTGTCTTGCTGGCAGTGAGCTGCAAGTTAGTGACTCCCTGCCCGTCAACAACTTCAGCGTGGTTCTGGAGCCTGCGAACCCTTCAGAAAGCAATGGGGGAAACGCGAGAACGGCTCTCCAGGTGGTGGCAGGAGCAGATGGGACTGCTGAAATTCAGTTTTCCTTCTCTCCATAGGGCTTGGCAGCTCTGTGCGTGGAGAGAGGCTCCCCTCCCTGCGGAGATGTGGCTCTTGCACTGCCTAAACCCCTGCCAGCAGCGGCATGCACACACACGAGTGTCTGCCCCGTGGAACCTGCCCCCGAGCCCTGCCGCCGTCTCCCTGCAGCCGTTCCATGCCCACGGATGCCCCTCCAGCTCCCTGCTGCTGAGTCTCTGCCCTTCTCCCTCTTCACAGGGTGGGTGTTAAAAAGAGCTTTTCCTAGAAACTGTGCAGCAGGTAGGAAGGTGTTTGGGGAGCGGGGACTCGCGCTGTTACCCCGCTCTGTGCCGGGAGCTGGTGGGCAGCCCTGTGGGGGACACAGGAGATGCTGGGAGAAGACGAAGGAAGGTGATACAGCTGCGGGATCCGACTCTGGCAGTGGTCACTCTCATGCCTGTCGCACTGTTAACTCCTGAATGTTCAGTATATGAAGATGTAAATAACGAGGATTGGTTGTTTTAGGGATTCACTTACTTTTACTCACGTTACAAAACCACCTCTAGGCTCTTGGAAGGAATTGACATTGACAGGACTGAATTGTCTGATAATAAATTTATCAAGATGTTAATGATCATCAGCTTCTCTGTGTACTACTTGGCAAAATCACTACAGGTCTTCCTATTAGCTGGAACTGCTACCCATTTAGGGCTTGCTTTGAAATTTTATCTTTCCATCTTGTTTTCTGTTTCCTCCTTTTTTTTTCCTTTTTTCAGAGACCTCATCTGTTTGCCAGCATTCTCTGATCAACATCTCTCATGTGTTTCCTATTAAGGCTATGATGTGTCTAGCCATTTTACTTCTCCTGCCCTTTTAAGTGGTGTCAGTCTTTTTGCTTTGCTACTAGTTGCCTTTTATCTCTGCAGTCTCCAATTCTCAGCGCACATCATTACCTAACTCTTGAACCATCTTTTTCTTACTCACTATGACAAATCTCAGAGGCCTGTGGCAAGCCCTTGCCAGGATGTAGCTAACGACGCCTGACCGGCCATCAGGAGAGGTGGCTTTCTGTCAAAAACCAGAAACTCCCTGCTTTCGTGATCTCGCTTGTGGATATGGGCGTCTGCCAGGCATCTCTGGCGCTGGGCATCGTCTGAGCCCAAGATGCTCTGCCAAACTGGAGCAGATTCCTGGTGGGACGCAGCACAGAAACCTGTGATCCTCCTGCTGGTGCGAAGCGCGGGTGGATGCTGCGCCCATACATGGATCCTGCCCTCAGGTCCCCGGACTCCAGGGAATTAGCTGGGGAGCTGAGACACACTTGAGGGCTGATGCTGGAGCCTTCAGGGACTTGAAGACCTTGCTTAAAAAGGGAAAAATCCATCAAATGTAATCCGGTATTGATCAGGGTGTTCCTTATGGCCCCATGAGCTCTCTTTGAGTGTGAGAATTTGCTTGTAGAATTTGTTTGAGGTGTCTATTTTGGCCAGTCTGTGCTTTCATGATTATTGCTTTTATTCCAGGCTTGTCTCTTTCTAGCTGTCTTCCTGCACAGTGCAGTGTGTATGGTCACCTTAACGTCCGCCTTATTTATTTGTCTTTCATGCTGCATTTAATTCAAAAGTGGATGTCACTAATGATCCACAGACAACACCACAGAGCACCGCATAACCCCAATCTGTAACTAACTATGGATAGTGTTATCCTACACCGTTACTAAGAATAGCTTCTAAATATATAACCAAACCCCAGACTCCAGGGCCTCCCTCATCTCGAATGACTGGTAATCTTTCCGTCCCAGCTGTCACAGCCCTTCTCGTGGCATTAGGCTCTGCCAGAGACCATCCCCGAGCTTGCAGAGGGCTAATCCAGGGGTAACGGATGCTATCTGGTATCTGCACGGGCAAATTATTACAATAGATTAAGGTTATTACTAGATAAAGACTGCAAAGTCTTAATCTATGCTGGGCTGTTTTATAGAAAAGGTCCTGGATAGCACTTAGAATAAGCTAGAATTCAGCCAAAGCATTCTTTTTTTTTTTTTCAATTCAAAAAGAAGAAAATTTTCATCAGGGTAATTTCAGCATAAACCCATTATTATTATTTTTCACACTAAATTATGAATTAAAAAGTAATTTTAAATCCTAATGCAACAACACCAAAAGTTTTAGAACTTTTTTCTGAAGGAAATCGCAAAAACTCAATCAGAACTGACAGTTCCCATAATGAAATAAGTTTAAAAATATCTTTTCCAAAAACCCCGCTTCTGGTGTTACTTATTTCTAACAGCCCTGTTACAAATGTGATGCCCAATTGGAGAAAATGAAGAGAAAGCATTCTGTAAGCAAGTCCCTTTTCATGCTTGTACTTGCCTCCCCCTGGCAAGCGCCAGCACTTTCTGCAGTGCCCGAGCAGCCCACGCCATGAGGAGGAAGGAGCTGGAGCTGCTGCTCCCCCCAGCGCGGCCCAGGCTGCCGATTCCCGCGCTCAGCACCGATTCCTGCTGCTGCTGCTGGGGGGAGGCTGCAGGGCGTCCGCAGGGCACCTGCCCGACAGCAGCGAACAGCTCGCGTGGCTCTGGGTTGTTAACGGTTTATTTGCACACTTTCTTCCGAAAGCGAGGACTTTTCCCTCTGTCCGTAGCTGTACGGGAATCCTGCCCCTGTAAATCGGTCACTGGTGAGGTGTCACCACTTGCCCCCACAGCAGCTCACAGCCATGCTGCACCCGGGAAGCCGCTGCAGCAGCATCAGCAGCGTCAGCAGTCAATGCGCAGCGATGCCCAGCGCTCCCGGGAAGGGCTGCTTCCAGTGTCTGACCCTGCACGGCGACACATGCAAGAGGACGAGCCGGCAAGGTCCCATCACCCACAGCCAGGGTGGACATGGCCATCAGCTGTGAGGAACCGAAGGCCTTGCCAGCATCGGCACGGGCAGCGCTGCGGAGAGCGAGGTCGGAGCCCTCTGTGCGCCCGGAGGCAGCACCCCTGGCTGGGACGGGTCCGTAATTCTGCCTCCCGCTCGGTCTGTGCCGGCACTGGTGTTCCCAGCTTCCCGAGCCCTCTGGATCCCTTATGGGAAGACACCCGGCACAGCACAACGACGCGCCATGGCACCCAGCACCCCGCGCCCTTCCCGTGACCTTGCCAGGCTTGTGCTGAGAGGATTCACAGAAACTGGAGCGGTAATTGGAGTGAAAGCATGGAGCTGCTTTTGCTCTAGCTGGAAGAAAATCTACTCACTACACTCCTTGAAAAAAACCAAAGCGCTCTGTTTTTGTAAGAACAGGAGTAAGTGAAGCAGAAGGCAGCGGACGGTCTCTCTGCACGGCGCTGTCTTCGGTGGGCAAGTGCTCTTGGTTTCGCCACGCACCTGGGTGTGCAAAGCCTCTGGCATTTCTCACAAAATGCCACAGAAAGGGCTGCACAGCGACACCAACAACGCTGAGAAATCACAAGACAGTCCTCATTTTTCAAGTGCAAAGTGAGTGATAATTGTTTAAGAATTCAGCCCCGTACGTTGAACCAGAAAGGTGTTCCAGCTCAGTTTTCCAGGGGGTATGAAAAGGATTTCCTGCAGTGTGGTTCGTTCAACTCACTTTTCATAAGCTAGTTTTCAACAACATCATCCAAAAGCCATTAGTTTCATTGTATGTATCATGCAGGGTTATTTAGTAGGTCAGAAGGAAAATTTAAATGGACAGGTGCTTTAAATTACAAGATGGTGGAGGTGGTTAATAAAAAAAATACTAGAAAACATTGGTAACCTTATTTCGGGCTTGAAGTGGGTTCTGTAACTGATGGGCAAATGGCTTGGAGAAACACCGAGATCTGTCAGAAGTGGTAGGTTCAAAATGCATTCAGGAAATGGAGCTGCTCCCCCGAGATCAGAGCACCGTGCACGCTTCCCAGACGTTATGCACCTTTAAAACTATTTATTTCCTCTTGGATATTTGCACTGTGGGGACAATTAATTACATGACGCAAATGTCCTATATGCGTGACACAGAGAGAAACCTCAAAACACTTGTTTTTCTTGTCAGGACCTGCAAGGTGTGAGAACGGTGATGGGCTGCCTCCAGGTACGCTGCGCTGGCCTGGGGAGGGACCGAGCCGCCTCCTCGCGTCCGTGTCTCGGGCTGCACAGCGCGAGGAAGGACGAGGGGACTGGCCCAAACTCGGGGGGTTCCAGCCGCAAGCTGCCCCTCGCTGGGGGTGCTCAGCCTTCTACCAAGGCTGCGTGGTGGGTCTCACCATCTAACTAGCACCAAGCAAGCAGCTGAGCATCTGCAGTGTGCGCTGGCCACTAACTAGCGTTACCCGGAACCTGGCAAATGACCTCAGTCACAGCTTAGCGGCCGCCCGCCACTGCTACCGCCTCTCGGGCTGATGCAGCGCAGGGATGCGGCACGCAGGGCACTGGTACAGCACGCAGAGCACAGGTAGGTACAGAGCACAGGTACAGCACCCAGCACACAGCCCCGGGGTCCTTCAGCACTCGGGGACTAGCGGGGTCACAGCCCTACCTGCCACCTCTCGGCCCCTTGCCCAGAGTCAGCCAGAACTACGGAAGGGCAGAGCAGGGCCGTGACACGGGGACGCGGAGATGGTCACGCTTGTGCAGCCAGTCCCACCGCACAGGCACGAGGGACTGCGATCACTCAGAAATCCTACAGCGCGGGAAGCTCAGGAAGAGAGGTACCAGCGCAAAGGAGAAAAACACAGGAAGGATTTAACAGGGAGATGAAGAGGATTTAATTACTTTATACATTGGAGGCTACTTATTGAGATGTCTACTGAAACATCGGTGCGTGTAACGCATTCATGTATACAACATGCAAGAAGGGCGAGTCTGGTTTGTATGAGCATTCCCCAACATCACCACGTCTTATCTGATTCCTCTGGCTCAGAGATCAGGCTGGAAATCTAATGGGAGTCAACCGCTTTCCAAGATGCTTGATATTTCCTAATTATTCCAGGTTGGAAACATGTCAGCAGCTAGAGCGGAGATGCTTTAATATCTATTAATTCCTGGCCAAACTCAGACTGTTCCTCTGCTCTTGAAGCTCAGGGCCCAGGAGGCAGGATGAAGGCAATTAAGTTGTAGGAAAAAGCTACTTGTAGAGGGGGCAGTGACAGGGAACGGGCAGATCACCGAGGGCAGGACCAGCAGCTGGGACAGCAAAGCTTTGGGCTGCCCCTCTGCTGCCTCCCCCCTGCCCGGGGAGCTGGGGACCGGGGGGTCCCGGCGGCGGGGAGCCTGCACAGACACGGCCTCCTGCCACGCTGCCTGCGGGACGTTCTCAGCTCAGCCAGCGGTTCCCTTCTGAGGCTTGAAAGAAAGTTTGTCTTTATTTGTCCATATTTTGTCATGCCAGACTGCAGAGAGGTTAGCATCTTCAACTGGTTTTGTCGACGCTGCCCCAGCCTGAGTGAAGCGTGCCCGTTAGCCACCCCAGACCTCGTTAGGGTCTGACCTGGAGGCTGGGGAGGGGGAAAATGCACAGCATCGCAGGGAACAACGGGAAATAAAAGCAGCAAACCCCCCCATTTTTTCTGCCTGGGGTGCCCTGCTGATGTCGCCTCAGATGATGGTGTGCAGCCAGCGTTTGGGTAAGGGGACGGGGTTACTCTGAGCCCCAGAAAGTGCGGCTGCCTGCTCTGCGCTTCATTAGCCCTCATCCTGCCAGACGTGCTCTGGGCGGCATGACTCGCACTCACTGGAAATTCCAGCTTTTTTCTTTTCCCTCTGCATCTTCCCCCCGTGTGCATAGTTTGCATGCCAGGGGATGAGCTGCTCTGCCCACACGCTTTTCTGATTGTTTGGTTTGCGGACATGAAAAGATTGAACAACTTGTGCCAATGTACCGTGAAATCTAATGAAATAATTGCTGCGGGAGCAGGTGATGTCTTGGACTTTGGTCTGGAAAATATACGTATGTGCATGTTCTGCTATGGCGTAGCATGCCCAGTATCGTGTCCTTTCCAGCAAGAAACGATGGAAGATCTATAGGATGCCTTTGTTTCATGCTGTTATGCAGACTGTGCACACTCTAGAAATGGATAGTTCCTGCTGTCAAAATAACACACATTTTGTATCCAAGAAAGAAACATTTTAGTCTGTTAAGGCTGGGTCAAACCCCTCTGCTGCCTGGTCATTTGGGTTCTGATGGCACTGGTGAAACTGTTTGAAATCTGAAGATACAGTCCGGTTGTGGGATGCTAAACCCAGATGTGAGATGTGCCACAATAAGATAAGAGGGAAATTACTATGCCATTGAGGACTGGACGGTTTTGTGTAGTAAACATGCTTTAAAAGCCAAACTTTGCTAATTTTATCCGTACTAGAAATCTATTGGGGAAAAAAAAAAGTGATATTAAATAGTTGAGACAGGCAGAATTTGGCCTGGAATCTGGATTTCACATCGGAGGTTTTTAAAATCAAAGGAACAGATACAGCAAGATAAAAAGCAGTCTTTTTAAACAAAGGAATAACACACAAAATTTTCTATTGAGTTCCTTCTAATACCAATTCAGGCTTCCACTTTTATCGACCCCTTTTCCCCCCTCAGTTTTCCTCAGTCACACTAGATACCCCCACTCTGGTCAAGGAGCTGCTCTCGTGACAGAAGTAAATGAGGCATCACAAACATGGCCAATTATCACAGAATTGGCAGCATCACTTGGGCAAACTCCAGCACCTGCAGCCGAGTTGGCCTGGGCCTGTCTCCAGTGCTGATGAATGAGAGAAAATGGAGTGAAAACAAAAGCTAGGATGCCCAAAGGGCCACTGCATGCTATGGGTGCTTTTGTGGTGCAGAGGGGGAAGAGGGTGACCCCCACAGATACAGGTTGGGCAGATAATGGCTGGAGTGTGGCCCTGCTGAGAAGGACTTGGGGGTGTCGGTGGGTGAGAAGCTCAACACGCCCTGGCAATGTGCGCTGGCAGCCCAGAAACCCCCCGCAGCCTGGGCTGCATCCCCAGCAGCGTGGGCAGCAGGGCGAGGGGGGGGTTCTGCCCCTCCGCTCCGCTCGGGGGAGACCCCCCTGCAGTGCTGCCTCCAGCGCTGGGGCACCAACAGCAGAAGGACACGGAGCTGTTGGAGCGGGGCCAGAGGAGGCCCCGGAGATGCTGGGAGGGCTGGAGCCCCTCTGCTGAGAGAGCTGGGGGGGTTCAGCCTGGAGAAGAGAAGGCTCCGGGGAGACCTCCCAGCCCCTTCCAGTCCCTCAAGGGGCTCCAGGAAAGCTGGGGAGGGACTCTGGATCAGGGAGGGGAGCCATGGGACAAGAAACAGTGGTTTTAAGGTAAAAAAGGGGAGATTTAGAGTGGATCTAAGGAACAAATTGTTTGCTGTGAGGGTGGCGAGCCCCTGTCCCAGGTTGCCCAGAGAAGCTGTGGCTGCCCCATCCCTGGAGGGGTTCAAGGCCAGGTTGGACGGGGCTTGGAGCAGCCTGGGCTGGTGGGAGGTGTCCCTGCCCAGGGCAGGGGGTGGCACTGGGTGGGCTTTAAGGTCCCTTCCAACCCAAACCATTCCGTGATTCTATGAGGACAGACCCAGCTCTGGGATTCCCAGCCAGGCCTTGCCTGTCACCCCAGTAACGCCATGGCAGGAGTGGCCGGGCCCTTCCCACGGACAAGCCTCCAGCTAATGAACCCCAACACCGCCACAGCCGCCGAGCGGTGGGTTGGTGAGAGAGCGGGGAGACCGCCCTGTGTCCCAGACTGACACCCGCCGCTCCTGAGAGCAGCAAGAGGCCGGAGAAACCCGCGGGGTGCGTCCCCCCGGCCTCGGAGCGCCAGGCACGGGGACTTCAGGAGGTTTTCATTAAACTTAGTGTGCAGGAGTAAAACTGGAGAAGATTACACGTAGACCCAGTACTGCCCTGAGCAGCATCTTGACATGTTTCAAACTGAGCCTAAACTAACACGGGATCATACATGTGTTTTGAATGTTTTTGGCATTTCTTTAGCGTGCTCGCAGTGTTTGTACTACTAAACCACAGCTTCCTTCTTTGGGGAAAATAAGAAAGGTCAGAGGAATATCTAATAAACACAAGCAGAAAAAAAAGCGAGACGCGTTTCACATCCTGCTGGAATGTAACTGAAATGCTTAAGCTACCAGGAAAGCACAGTTTGAGGATTTGCTCCGGTAGCCGCATGGTTGCCCCCACAGGAGCCGAACACCCCTGGCTGCCCCCTGCAGCCCCCGGCTTTGCTGGCACCGACACGCAGCCAGAACCCATCCTCTCTCCATCCCTCCTACCCCCGCACGGGGCCACGCCGCAGCACGACGGCAGCTTCTGCGAGCAGGGACGGGGACGTTGGAGACCACCCCGTCTTATGGGAAAGCGGATTTTTGGAAAGTATTCCAGTTGGGCTTCAAACATGAACAATGAAGCTAAGTCTGTGAAGTTTCATACGTTAAAATCTGACACAGGAATTTTTAGTGTGCAGAAGAGAAAAGAAAAAACCCTCGGCCTCTACATTTTCATACGTTTTATCCTCAGAAAAGACGATCTGGACAATCTAGCTTGAGCTTTCGCTGTTGCTGATTTCTGCATTGATCCGGCTAAGGAGTGCTTGCACCGGGCGCACCTGTGCCTTGTCCGGAGTTAAAACCTCCACAGAAGGCAGCGTTTGCCCTGCCTTTGCTTATCTGCAGAAAAGCTTAATCGCTCTTACTACTAAAGATGAATGTTTTATTCCAGTTTTGTCTTCTTTCGGTGCGTTTGGTGTATTCGGCCTCCTAGCTCTGCAAGCCAGGTAGAAGTTGTTGAAACTTTGGTTTACTAGTTTGTTTTTCTTTTTTTTTTTTTTTTGACATGTTAAAACATTGTATCATTATATTAAAGTTACTGAAACAAAACATTCAGATTTTAACAAAACATTACTGTAAGTGAAATAAACAACCAGCTTTGCTTAAAATGCTGCAGCCATTTATGTTTTGCATTTTCTTGCACCCAATCTCGCTTTTACAGTTCTCCCTTTCCACTCTAGTGTAATGGCCTTGAATAAGAGAAAATAGATGCAAGCATAGCTGCTATTTCTCTAATTTTTAAAAGCAAGCAAACGACAGAAAAACGGTGTGCGTCCCCCCAGTTTTCCTCAGGGAAAAGGAAAGAAATGAGACAGAGTCCTCTTTCCACTTCCTTTTTCTAAATTTCTCTTCCCCTACTAAGAATCCAAAAAGAAGAAAACAAGTAAAAATACAGTGGGAAAAATGAAGGTTTTTCTACTTATTTTTAAAATGAGAGATTAATTCTTAATACAAATTTTGTAGTAAGAAAGCCCTATGACAAATTTTATTTTTCTACACCATATTACTTGAATGTAACATGACGCTCTTAAAAACCCAAGAACTTCATTTATTATGGCAAATGGTTAGATGGGAGGTTTTGGCTGAGTCTGACGCGGTTTCATTCCTAGCACAGAGCATCCTCTGCTGTAGAGCATCCACTCCTGTCTCTGAGCCCCGCCGCCCCCTACACACGCCATCGTGGTCCTTCCAGTCCCCGCCAGCGTGTGACAATCCCACGCCCGTCAATGGCACAGGATGGAAAGAGGGTGAAAAGCTGATTCAGGAGTAGGGAGCCGGCACACGAAGCCCTCGCCAGGTGTTTCCTCTGGCACATGGGGTCTGCCCTCTCCTGCCATGCCCTGGAGCTGCCGGCTGCCCCGAGTGGGGCAGGGGAGCCATCCGCCCCCAAAAGCCTCCCCCACTGCAGCCCATCCTGCTCCGGCAGCAGGGCGGTCTCTCCTCCCCATTGCATGCACCCCAGCTCTCCGTGGGCACAGCCGAGTGGTGCGTGCGTGTGGATGGTGCGGGGGTGGCAGAGGAGCCCCCCATGCCCGGGGAAGGGTCCTGCTGTGCGGGCGCAGGGGAAGGTGCCCCCGCAGAGGTAGAGGGAAGGGGCAGCGGCCGGGCCAGCCCAGGCAAGGGGAGAGACACCCGTCCTGCCGAGATGGCGCTGGACGGGCACCTTCACTGCACGAGAAAGCAGCTTCTGTACAAGATACCGTGTCTCTCTCATTCCAGTACCATTGCAACCGCAAAAATCACACCTATGACATTTTATATTAGATGGATTAAGAGGAATTCACTTCAGTAAAACTTCATGGGAGCAAATCTGGCCATTTTATGGTGTTTAGGTGTGAATTTTCCGTTTTCTTGGAGATGACTTTTTCTTGTTCACAACCAAAGCTCAAGCTTGCGCTGAGCTGGCACACGACAGTGAAGAAATCCCTCACCAGCCTGTTGTGACAGGGCAGAAGACAACCCTGGGGCAGCTCGAGCCAGCAGAGAACATCACAGGTCCTCCAGGGAGGAAGAGCCCAATCCTCAAATGACCGGTTTCAATCTGCCTCATTCAAAAAGGCTCCCAACAAGGAAATCCAGAGCCTTCAGTTTTGGTTTTGTGCACCAAGCTAAAAATAAGCCCCCAGATTGAAAAGAACGGTCAGGTGAACTCAGGGAATTTTGCCTGGTTTCCATCCAAAACCTCAAAGCCACTCAGGTCGTACCAAAACTCACACAGGTTCACCAAGAGCTCACCTGGTTTCCCGTTTCATTGCCAAAGTTCTGCATAGCTTTACAGGAATCCCAATTAAATCCAGAGCGAATCCCTTGTGAAGCCCTAGGTATAGCACTTCTATATTCTGCCTTTTTTGTATGCCTATACCCAAATCACTGCCAAATCGAGGCATCTATAAGTATTGGAAACACTTCAATTATTTAAGACTACATGCACAGTGGAGAGTCAATTAAAATCACTGACGTGCTTTTTTTTGTGTTGTAAGTGTTTCCATTTGGAAGCAATTCAACGCGAATTCTAGCAAAGCCCTTCAGAGCATATTGAACTGATTTAAAGAGTTTGCATCCAAAAAATTTGAAATTTAAACAATGAAAAAAAAAGGTTAAAAGGCGCATTAATGGTTGTTTATAAATCATGCCCTCAAATGTTAAGAAAACACACTGCCTCCCTTGTGGGCAGGAGGGAAAAAAGAGCACGGAGCGGACGCGCAGATGTGGCAGGGGATTGGGTGAGGTTTCCCAGTGCCGTGGCCGAGGTGCCCAGGCCGAGGGCTGCCAGGGCGGGCGTGGGGCCGTGGGCTCTGGCCACCGCACCGGCCGAGCCGGAGCTGCGCAGCTGCTCTCCCTCAGAGGTGCCAGACCCCCACTGTAACCTGCTGCCGTGTCCTTGCCGCTCCCTGCCGGGACCGCTGCAGCCTTGCCGTGCTGACAACCTGCCGGACCCACCTTCAGGGGACACTTTTTTAAAAACCAAAATTTCTTCTACTATTCGTTTTTTACATCTGATTTTTAGACTAGCTGAGAGCAAGCTCCACCAAGACAGAGCCTGGATCCAAGGGGATAACATTAGCACACCTGAACTGCGCTTTTTTTTTTTTTTCCTTGCGTGCACTTACAAAAAATGAAAGGGATCTGCTTTCATCTGTCTGAAAACAACAATTTCCTATGAAAGATCTTTAGCCCTGAGGGTGCTGTGGGTGTCTCTGCCCCTCCCCATCAATATTCTTTTGCCTGCACAAATGGAAAAAATTGGGGCAGCCCCTAGGCTATTAATACTTCTCCAAAGGTTTCTCTCAAAATAAAACAAAAAACAAGAGCACAAAACCCCCCCTAGTGACTGCTGCAGATTGCGTACGGAAAATCCAGAGACTTCCCGGAATTGCTCCAAATTCAAAGTCCCCTGGGGAAATGGGCCTTGTTTTATAACGAGCCCAGGAGCCAGCGGCTCCAAAGGGGTGGAGGCAAAAAGTCACAGGAGGAGATGCGGTGTTGAGGGAATTCATCCACAGGCTGCGAAGCGGAGGGAGAAAAGTGGGGACACGGGGAACGATGACAGACCGGCTCTAGAACACACGGCAAGCGATACCCACGCCTTTGCCTACGCCTCTTCCCTGCACCCTCCAGCCAAGCGCCGCCCCCTGGCCCAAGGGGCTGTGCCATGGCCAGACGGGGCCAGCGCCCACCCTGGGAGCCAGAGCCCCACCGCTGCTGGAGAGCGGGATGTTGAGAGCTGCCCTTGCTCTTTGGAAACAGCAAACGCCCCCAGCCCAGCAGCTGTCTGGGTGCTCTCGCCCAAAGGCTGCGGTGCTGCTAGCGTCACGGGGAACGGGGGTCCAAGAAGATCTTTCGGAGTCCCAAAACGCTACGTGCCAAAATTAGAGGCAGCTTGGAAAATGTGCCTAGGTTAGATAAGTAACTCCCCTGGCAAGCACGGCAAAACCTCCCTCTCCCGCCTGCGCCCTTCACGCACAGTTTGCTCACACGCGTCCAGGCTGCTGCTGGGTGTTTCGCTGGCACGTTTGTCCATCCGTGTGTCCTGCAGAGCTGCATAATTACCGTTTAACAAAAAGCACCCATGGAAACTTCAGCTCTCTCTCCATTTGTGCAACTACATTTCATTCCACACAAGGACGGACACACGAGGAATCACCTCTGCATGGGGAAAAGGAGCCCTGTTCCCTGCACACCCATCCATCCCCTCCGCTCCTCAGCAGCCCTGCGTGCTCCTGCCCTGGCAGGTCCCTGGTGGCGCTGATGGCTGGAGCAGGGACCCAGGCCAGTCTCTCCGGGCAAGACAGCTACTGCAGAGCTCACGGCAGGTACAGCCACTGTCCCCTCGGCTGTCCTCTCTCGCTCTGCCAGGCGCTGCTGGGCTCCTCCGCTGCTGCCTCCTCCCCGGAGCCCCGCAGGCTGTGGCTCCCATCACCCAGCTCCCCTCACTTGCCTGCAACCAAGACAAACAAGAGTTTCTTGTTGCCAAGGATTTATCAGCCCATCAAGTGCTTTCCTGCCTGGAAGCATGGTTTTGTGTGACAAGTGCAGCAAGCGCAGGCTTTAGAGGGTTATACTTCTTCATGATGCACTGAGCTGCACACAGCGAGAGCTGTTCTCCCCCAGCCCCTCACACCAGTAAGGACTGGATACCTCCACAGACGGGTGCTTCTAGCGTTAGTGAAACAGCTGCCGAGATCTCAAAATCCCTCCTGCATGGAGAATGCCATTACCAGAGTGGCCAGGAGGCAGCTCGGCTGGGTCTGTCCAGCTACAGCCCTCCTCTTCCTTTCCATCGTGTTCCTTCCCTGTCTCTGCACTTTTCTCACAGCTCAAGCGCTGGAGGAGCGAGTCCTCTCTCCATTCACATCTCTTCCCCCGCGAGGGCACAAGGGCGGTCCCAGCACGTGTGCTCAGACAAAGCCTCCTGCCACCTCTCCTGGCTTCCCCCGAGTGCTGCTGGCTGCCCTGCGCTGGCGCTCACTGTGCTGTTAGCTTTTTGAATCGTTTACGGCCAGGAAGATTTTACCCCCTGCATTCTGCCCCAGACTCCGCAGGCAGAGCTTGCAGGGATGCATGTCCGTTGGCTCCCGACGGGAGAGGCCCAGCTCGGAGACAGGCTGGGGCTCCCAGCGCTGTCGTGGTCCGTGCTCGCTGGTGAGAATGCTGTGCTCGCCAAACCGCAGGGAAAACCGGATTTCAGCGCGGGGCTCTGCCTGGCAGGCCGGGACCATATGCAGAGAGAAGCCGTATAAAGCTGAAGTGGGTTCCTTGGTGCAGTTTAATGGCAAAGGGAGAGCACGCGGGGAAGAGCGGGATTAAGAGCAAAGCAGTGTTAGATACTTAATGCCCCTGGGACATTTTTGAGCGCCTATCTGTATGGTCGTCCTGCTGGCAGGAGGGCATCCGAGTCCAACCTCTCAGCAGCATAAACATTGCTGAAGAAAACTGAATCAAACTGATACAAAACCAGCAAAAAACGCATCAGTGCTGTATCCACATGGTCCTTCCTCAGGGATACCCTGGACAGACTGATGCTGCATACTGGGCGAGCGTAGCTTTCCCACACTGGTTCTTTGCCCCCATTTTCTCCTGTCCCTTACCTTTCTCTCTACTTATCAGCAAAAGAAGCAGGGAGATTTCTCCCCAAAATAATAAAACAGCAATTTGCAAACAGTGCAAATGAGGGTGCAGCGGGCTACAGGCACGTGTGTCCCACCAGCAGAGCCTCATCAGTGGGATGTTCTGCCTTGGGATGTCACACACTGGGCTGAGCAAGCCGGGCTAGCTGGAACCAGGATTTGGCACACGCAAGACAGAGTTCCCCATGGTTTCTGTACTTCAGGTGAGTGTTTATTTTTGCGGGGCAGGATGACAATCCAGGGGCCAGGCACTTGCTAACAGCTCTGTTTACAAAGCAGTTGTGTCATGCCTGGGGTCAGCAAACCGCTGAGAATTCTGCAAGGGAGCGGACCTTGGGGTGGATTTCCAGGGAAAATACCGCAGTCTCTGAGCATCAGACGCCAAAGCTGAGCCCTGAAGCCCCCTGATTTGCCATGACGAACAGGGACAGCTACAGAACCCGTGTCGTGCCAGTGCTGGGTGATGGCTCTGCGTGTGTGTGACCCCACGAGACGCCGGGGCCGTGCTGCTGCGCGGGAGCAGCGAGCAAGCAGCGGGGCTGCGCAGATCTCGGCTCTTTAATCTGCTCCCCTCCTCCTCGCTGTTATTTATGACTGTTTAAAGCACCTATTGAGCCCTGTCTGTAAAAGGCCTGGGTGCTTTTTGATCATGCCATGAATCTTTTCCTCGCAGACTTCTCCTGGACCTACGCAGTTTTCCTGAGGAGCTGCACACTCTTCTGTTCCTTTCAGAGGAGGAGTCCCAAGCGGGGATTACGGAGCTATAAAAGCGGAAGCGGACTGCTTGGCAGAGCATTCCTTGAGATTTGCCAGCCTAAGCACACAGATGTTTCTCAGATGGGTGAATTTGGAAATGAAGATCTACGTGGCATCTGTCAAAGGCCTAGTGTTTCTGATCTGTGACAAACACTGCACAGGATCCTGTCTGTCCTGCCAGGCTAACGCTGCACACAGCAGATCTACCCATCACTGAAGCTAATCCCAAGTAATTTATTAATCTTCTTGTGCGCACTCGTTTGTACCTCATAATTCTCTTGTCCATAATGAAAAATTATCTCTCGTTGCAGTTGTCCTTCCAGAGCCAAGGAGAGGTGCAGCAAAGGCACCCAAATGCTTTTTGGATGATGGACCACCCCTTAACTACATCTTTGCCGCAGCAGCCCTCAAACGTGCCTGCAAACCTCCTTGGAGGGAGCTGTTTCTGAATTGTAACTGCGATTTCTTGCCAATTACCTTCTGCTCTGATCAGCTCCTTGAAGAAGTGACAGGCGTGGGGCAGGATGCTGGAAGCACCCCCCAGCACAGGTGCTGCAGGAGAGGGAGCTTGTCAGCCTCCAACCAGTCCCAAAATGTCTCTTGGTGAGAGCAGGACTTTTACCTTAAGCAGCTCAAGTGGTGGCTGCACCCAAGGCTCGCCTCCACCACTGCCCGGGCCTGATCTGGTGTTCAGGATCCACTGCAAGGGCAAAATGGGCACAACTGCGAAAACTCCCGTGCCGGACCCACGGTAGCGCTTCCCCTTCGTCCCAGCACTGCTGAGGGGCCCCGCAGCCCCCCCCACCCCGCCTGCCTGTGGGCTCTGCACGGAGCTGCCATCCGTGCCGGAGCCGGCTGGCCCTGGGCAGAGGGGACACCACGTCCTGCTGCCGACGGGCCGGCGACATCCCACCTCGCACGGGCGCGAGGGCAAAGCTGCTCCGGCAGCACCCGCTCCAGCAGAGATTCCCTGCTCCGAGCAGGGGCAAGCGATAGATGGGGGCAGAGAAGATGAAAAGGATGTACAAACACCAGAACACATTTGCTCATCGTGAATCCCGAATCATAATTCTTCACTTCGGAGTATGCAATAAAAATCCAACTGCAAAGTGCTTACAGTTGTTGTAATATTCTGTAAATCACGAAAGAAAGAGAAAAGAATTAGGCTACAGGTTTCTGAGGAGTTATGAATAATGGATTGTCAGCCTCAGTTCAGACCCATGCTAAAAATCTTTTTAACTAATGCATTAACTCTTTCACTGCCACTGCAGATGAAAGCGTTAGGGTCACAAGATGTTACAATTCCAACATCCTGCTCCAATTCATCCAGATATATAATAGGTGCCTGTTGGACCCAACTCCCCTTTCTGCAGAGTGAGATTTCACATTCAAAGCTGCTGAGAGTGTTAATTAATCATTAGAGTATTGCAGAAAACATAGGGAACTCACATGCCTACATAAAAGTCTGACAAAAGTCATCAAAAGAAGCAGCCATGAAAAAGGGAAAGGGATTACTGGCAGTCCCTCATAATGATGCTCACAGCCCACAGCATGCGATTCTTGCACAGAGGCTAAGAAAAATGTAATCATCTGTAATTGTCATTCAATGCTTTTTCCTCAAACAGTGCTGCCACGGGACTCCTTGGGCTCCCGCGGTACACTGCAAGTTGTCTTTACATCCGCTGCTGAGATAAATGCCCACAAGCAGAGAATCCCACTCCTGCCCATTGCCCCGTGCCTACCGAGGTGAGCTGCGGCACTGCTCCGCACGATGGGCTGTGCCAGCACCGGGCACGTCCCTGCACTCGCCGGGACAAAGCCGGAGCAGATCCCACCCTGAGCGCTCCGTTCTGCGCTCCTGGCTGCAGTGGAACGGTGCACTTTATTCAGTGACTTAATATTGTCCCTCTGCTCTGCTGCTTGGACTCCCTTCACAGGGGCTTCTGTGATTCCATCTCCACCCCTCAGAGCGCGACGCTCCTTGCTACGCTGTGGTGGAGAGAAGTGTGTGTCACGCAAAGGGACGGGGCTGGCTGCTCTGATGGCTGCACAGAGGATGCAGATGGTTTAGGCACGAGGTCAGCAACACATAGGTTTTGCAGAGGAGGCGAAGCGACACAAAATGCATCACGCTGGTTCTGCCACCTTGCACTTCTCCTTGGGGTTGCTGGTCCCTTTCTGTCGCCGACCTCTGTGGTCAGGGCACTCCCGGAGCCCCCTTATTCCTGCCTAGGAGGGAGCAGTGCCCGGCTGTACGTAAGCAAGGGGCTCGGGAAACAGGTGCTGGGGCCAGCAGGAATTTCCAGCAGTGGGACAGCAGATGAGTGCTTGCTAAGGTGACTTTGCCTGGCTCCTCATTTCTCGCTGCTGGAAACCTCATCAGACTCCTCGCATCGCCGCATGCTGGTGTCCTGCACTGGAGACCTCGCCTGCTCCCTCCTGGAAGCCAACAGGCGTCAGAGCAGCCCTGGAGCAGGGGAGCAGGCGGGCCCGCTGCCAGGCCGGCATACCAGACAGCACGTCTGACCTCAGGAATATTGATTAACATGAGGACATGACTGTCTGCACAGTGTCTAGTGAAGTGCAGCACTTAATTTCATTCATGAACATTTTAAAAGGGCACAAATCCATCTGTGAGCCTCCCGAGCCTCCCGCCGTGCTCGCTCCCCCCTGCCCCGCCATCAGCCACGGAGCGGGCAGGCACCGGGCAGCGGAGGTGCCATCTGTGGGGACCCCCCTCCTGCCACCGAGCACCACGGCACGGGCTGTGCTCCACAGCGTGTGCTCAGCTGCACCAGTATTACCCAAAATATTAAAATAGCATAACGGTAACAGTAAATAACAATGCTTTGGCCTCATACACTTTTTGATCTGGGGATAACAAACATTCACAAGCAGAATTTAGCAAGGAACAGACCTTCCAGTGCCAACTGCCTCTGCTTTGCTCTAGACCACGTTGCCTCGCAGCTGAAGAAAGCAAGCAACCCTGGCATGGTATTTATCTTTTATTTTTATCTCTGACCTGATAGAGTTCATTCTGCAAGTGTACGGTGAACTACAGTTAAACTTTGCCAGACAGACGTGGCTGGCGAGGAGGGATGCTCACAGCCCAGTGCTGTCTGTGGAAGGCAGCTTGGAAAGGCCGTCCCAGGCGGTGGGTCACACAGGACATTCGTTTGCCCTCTCCGGCTGCAGGAAGAGCCGCACGATGAAGCCGATTCAAGCCTAACTCTGTCCCTGCTGCTCATTATAAAATAATTTCTGATTTCTGAATAGTACTTGCACTGCTGTTGTAAAAGCAGCTTTAGAAGCACCTTCCTGGGCTGTCTGTCACTAAGAGCTTGACCACTGTCGCTCGAGAAATTCATAGCTCTCACCTGTCCCCTCAGCTGACAGTGTCACCTGTCCTGGCACAGCTCACAGCGGTTTTGAAAGGGAGTTGCATTCTACACTCTCTCTCTCATTGTGAGGAACAGGGACCCCAGCGCAGGGACAAACTCATTAACCGGGCAGGGTGACAAAGCCGGAGTTGGGCTGCGATTGCTCTCAGCTGTTTTGCATCGCAGCAGCACCAGCGCCGCGACGCTGCTCCCGGGGCCAGGCGAGCTCCGGGGAGCGATAAAGGCACTGGCACCAGGCACCGAACGGGGAAACATCTCCCAGCTCCCGCCGGGCAGAAGGTACGGAGCCCGTTACGGAGAACTCACGGCTGACAGACCACCAGGGGACCGGCTCTCCCCGTGCCCGGGGGCACTGCCTTCGCTACCGGGGGCTGCCGTGACACGGACGGCGCTGGCCGCTGACTTGCCGCGGCGGCCATCGCGGGGTGCGGGTCCCTGCCCTCCGCCGGGGGCGAGCCTGGCCGGGCGCCAGGGGCCGGCAGGGCCACAGCTGCCCGTTCCGACCCGGCCCGTCGGGGGTCCGCCGCCGCCGCCGCCCCCTCCGCCGCCTGCCGGCCGCGCTGCAGCGCCCCCTGCCGGAGACCCCGCGCCCGCCCGGCCCCGCCGCGCCCCCTGGCGGCCGCTGCGGGACACGCCGGCCCCGCGCTGCTGTGGGCGGGGCGAGGCGGGGGGGGCCCGCTGCCGGCCCCGGGTCCCCACGGACCCCCCAGCACCCCGCCAGCACACGCCGGTGACAGGAGCCCCGCAGGAAAACGCCTGCCGCCGCCCCCCCCCGCCCCAGCTCCTGCGCGAAGGAGACACGGAGTTGCCGTTTCTTTCCCCAAACCTTCCCCTTCCCGCCCCTGCCACGCCGCGGGCGTCCCCCGCGCAGCCCCCGCACCCGGGGTGAAGGGGGATCGTGAACGAGGGGTGAGCAACACGAAATCACTCCCCAGAATAAAAAGTAAAAATCACGGTAAATCAGAGACAAAAGCTAAGACCACCCAAAACGAAGGTACGTGGAAAATGTTCAATTCCGTTGTGTTTAGGGTAAGGTTCCCTTCCCGGGCAGGTGCACAGGTTGTGATAGATGAGCAGCGTGTGGGGAGATTTATGCACGTTCAAACCTCGTCTCCCTCCTCCTCCCCTCACAGCTTGCAGCTCCAACACACCGCGAGGTGCGTCACCACAGCGCACCACCCGCCATCAGGAACCAGACACAACTTACGGGGGGGCTTTAGGCTCTCACTGGTTCCAGCAGGACCCCGCCATGGCCCGTGCTGGGCGCCTGGCCGGAGGCAGCAGGTCTGTGGTGCATCAAGCAGCACAGGGGTCCTGGCTCGCGAGGGTCCACGGGGACGCATGCCCTGCGCAGGAGCTCGCTCCACCAGCAGCACGGAGCAGGAACGGCCCTGTGAGCCAGCTCTGCCCCCGCAGACCCGCTCCCTGCTCCCACACGCGGCAGGATGGGCCGAGGTGTCCAGCTCCCAGGCTGCTGGGCTACGGAGTCTGCGCCCGAGCAGCTCTTCTTGGGAAGCAGGTCGTGCCGGATTAGTGATCTGCCTGAGCAGCCTGGCTCACTGAAGGGTCTCAGCCCCTCTCACCACAAGTGAAAATATTTCTGTCTCTCTTGGGATGGACAAAGGAATGAGAAAAATAAAATACCCTGCCACTTATTTTGCATTTAGCACAGCTGGGGAGACCTCTATTCCTGGGCATGAGGCTTCGTGGAAGCGGATGGATGCGGACAGGAGCACCACCATGCAGCTCTTGAGCTTCGTGGTGTTCTTTGATGCCCCATTTCCTGCCCTCCCCTGCCCTGTGCAGGTCTTCTCCCACCAGCCGTTTAAACTTATTCATGGCAGGAGGTGCTTGGCCTTCAGGCACTCACCTGTCTCAGAAGAGCTATTTGGTGCAACAGCAGATGGAGAGAGGTGGGCGAGCACAAAATGGAGAACTCGAGGGGACCTGGCAGATTTCTCTGGTCTCTGCTGTTCTACATTGGCCTTTAGCTTTAGTTACCATGAACAAAGTCCCCTCCTCGCCTCATCCACTGAAGCACAAGTGTTAGCATCCTTCCCTCGTGCGCTGGTCCTAGACAACGCCTTGCACATGTCCCAGTGCTGCCTGTGAACTGGGCCGGTTTGAGGCACCAGTCCAGTTCACACTCTTACTCCTTTTGGGTGGCTGCTGCCCTGGAAGCCCTGCCCGACCCCGGGCAGCGCAGCCCCGAGCCCGGCAAGGTGTCACCAAGGATGAACCCGTCCCTCTCCCTCTTGGGAGACTACGGCGAGGCCCAAGAGCACCTCTGCTTTGGGAAGGAGCCGCGTGCTGCCTGCGACGCAGGGTGATGATGCCAAGGTCAGATGAACCATAAGCGAGCCCAACGCCTCTTGGGATGGGGCTACTGCGGTGTCCGGCCATCCAGAGCCCACCTCCAGCCTGCGCAGCCCCTGCTCAACCTGCAACGCGCAGCAGCCACCGCAGAACCCACAGCTCAGGACCAGGTCCTGCATCAAGCAATCTAATAGACAACATGTATAATTATTATTGTTTACACGGCGTCAGGGGCACACATGCCTCTTTACAGGTTAATAAAACAAAATGCCTTACACTGCGGTTTGCAAGTGCAGAGATTCTGCAGTGGGAATCAGTAGGAATTACTCCTACAGGTGATACAGGAGAAAGTAGAAACACACGATACATCTGCAGCATACCGTACTCCCACTAAAGTTATGTTGCTATCTCTAGGCATAGAAATGTTCTAAGCCGTTATTTCCTGCAAATGCATCTGTTCGTGAGCGCCTACCAGCAGTCATCCCCGTGGTCGTGCGAGTTCGATGGCACCGATCGTCCCCGAGCAGGACGGGGGCCAGTCCCGTATCTCACACTGGTCAAGACGGGTTCCACTCTTTGCAGGGGGCAGAGGCGGTATTTTGGACTGGAAGCCAACAGCTAACACAGAAGCCCCAGGAACATCAGATGTGCAAACCCAAACGGATAAGATATTCCAAAATAAACGCTGCAAGGTCAGCAGCTGACAGTGCAGAGTTGAGCCCAGCCTGGCTGTTAATTTCCCGGTGACGCATTGGTCATTCTTATTCATTGTGATGTTCATTAGTACCCGGGGAATTCATTACTAAACACGCACAGGTTACCTGCATTGTAGCTACTGGAAGAAACAGGCACTTCTGTCCTCAGTTATATTTTACAACTGTAGTGACATCAGTAAAAAACATTTTTGGATCGGATTTAAAACCGAAAAGTCAAGGCAAAGCGTAGATGCCGCAGTTGCAGGGAACTGCCACAAATACTTTCAGCAGAGCTGGATATTAAAACCTGTGAGCTTGTTTGGTCAGAGTAAAGTAATAAACCACTATGTTCAATCACATTGGAATGCAGGGGCTGCAGCGCGCACGGTGATGCCTCTGCGCTGCCATGCCCTTTCCAACGGCGGCTTCACCCAAACTTTTCAGCAAAAAATCTGACGGAAAAGTCAATTCTGATGCCGAGAATACAGAAAACAACATTGCAAAGAGCAGCATGACCAAAAACTAATCATCGCGACACTTCAGCCTGTATGACCGAAGAACAAGAGACCTGTTGCTGAGAGGCAAAGGGCAGCTGGGCTAAATTAGCTGAGCAAGTTTGAGTCTGGATAGTGTCATTAGGAGAAAAGCAGAACTATGCCATAAACTCTAATGAATGCATTAATGGATGGCTTGTGCCTCTCAAAAGGGGAAAAAACGGTTTAAATAAAGTTATTAACACAGCCCACCTGTGTTTGGCTCTTGGACTATGTTGTTTAAATAGCCCATTAACTCTTGGAGTAACTAATCTTGAAAGTGAATATAGCCTTTCTGAAGTAGACATTTAACTGCATTCATATAATTCAATTAGATTGAGCATTCTTAGGCCAAAGCCAGTATTCTGGGCTTTCATCTCTAATAATGGTGCACAGACAAGCTCGGTTAATACGGTGTTAAAAAAAGAATTTGCATTTGCAATGGTAACCAAAAATAAATTGCTGGACTGAACCCTAAAATATCACATGTAATTCAAGCGGTATGAGTTAGCATTGTTATAATAATACAGAATTTAAAGGTTATATTTAATTTTAAAATCAGTATTACAAGAGTGAGCTGAGTTTTATGGCTCTGCCTTAAACTCACAAGGGAAAATTAATGATTTTTAAAAAACTGATATTGAGATAGAATTTATTTTCTGGGTACCAGAGCTCACGTCAGTTAACAGACAATACCCTGGACTGCTTCTGCTCGGGTTTTTGGGGAATGGGGAGGGAGTAAGGAAGAAGAAAAACAAGTCATGGCCTGAACAAGTCCATCCAGTTAATAAATAGTTAAAGCAAATTCATTAGGAAACAGGAATTTTATAGATTTAGTTAAAGGTTTCTTCCTATTTATGTCACTGAGAAATGATAAAATTCCTTTTATCACTCTACAACTTGTTAATGTTTTACCCCAGGACCACTTCATCTGTAATAAACATCTTAACAAAATATGCATCCCTAGGGAGGAACCGTTAATTTCCTTAAGGCCTCACACATGTAATAGGTTTTTATTGCATGCAGGTGCTTTGCGAAATTGCATTGACTTGTAATAAACGTCCAGTAAAGAGCAGGTAGCACCTAAAAGGGGGAAGTGTTTGTGCACCTGTCTGAGGGGAGACTTCGCACACCCTAATCCTCCACGGGCTTCTCCGACTGCACATAGACATCACCGCGCCTCGCCTCCGCGGGCGTCCGCTGCCTCTGAGCACGGCAAGGTAAACGCTTGCATTTTTACAGTTGTGTTTAACCAGCTTAACAAATAAATGCTAGGTGAATTTAATATATATTCAAATATATTTACTGCCGTTTCGGCTAAAATTGCAGCGCAAACTACAATTGATTCAACACACTCTAAAGGACAGGGAAAATAATGCATGGCAGATATTCCTTTTCTTTTGCAGGAAGTTATCTGTGTAAGACTCTTCATGGAATTAATATATTTTATTAATCTGTTTAGAATTAAGTATAAAGAAAGTTCAGCATAATTCTTACCATTAATAACATACCTTAGGTATTTCAATATGGATAGCTTTGCCTTACGTGTTTAATTTTGAAAGTTTAGTTTTTAAAAGCCATTTGAACAAAGATGTATCTATAGTTTTCCATGGACGCCTACTGCAGAGGGCTATTTCGCTCCTCACGGTAATTAATGGGAATGAAAACTGCATTTCAAGAGAATCCCCCTCTAGCAGCAGCACCGCGTACACGTGTCGAAGCTCTTTGTTGTTCAAGGAATTGCTTTGCTGACTCCCCGCGTTCTGTCGGAGCACTCGCAATACCTGCGAGCCCAGAGCTGCTGCCCCTCCCAGGGGAACGCGGCGGGTACATCTAAAGGACGACGTTTGCAGAAAAGTCGGGGGTTAATGTTCTGTGTCGCCAGTTGAGGCAATACTACAGAGTCTGTAACTTTGAGGAATTTCTAAGTTTAGTTACAAAGTCCAGAACTTACAAGAAGTTGTTCAGTAAAACCTCTGTGTATTTCCTTCCTCTACCCCCCTCCCCCTTTTTTTTTTGTCTTTCTAAATACTACTTCCCAGTGAAGGGATATCAAGGCAAAGTTGCAGCTAGAAGCCAAATAAAATGGTTCTGGAGATCCTGAGTGGCTCAGGTTAGAAATCTTTGGGGTAAGAGTGGACCAAAGGCCTTGGGCTGAGGCTGCCCAGGGCCCCAGGCGCAGCTTTGCTGAGGGCAGTGGCTCGGTCGCCCCACGCGCCCCTGGGGGAAGCGCAGGGCAAACTGTGTCGAAAGCTCCCGTGACGCTTGAAAATCCAAGTTTACTTAAAATTTTTACCCAAGCGTGTAGGAGTCCCTTTAACGGGACTGTCACTAAAACACCTAAGATGCTTTTACATTTCACATTTGGGCATTTTTGACAACTGTAACTATATGCCAGATTAAGAATTTAAATGTTTTGACTAGCCCAGACAGAAGGACATACACTTGATAGTCCAAAGCATCACCTGAAATATTTGTTTAAGCTCATTAGAAGTCTGTAAGAATCTGAGAAGTATTTTAGGTGTGTGTTTAATTAAAAAAGTTATTTACTTTTCACTGACACCTTCCTGAACTGGGTACATAATGTAAAAACTCAGCTGTGACGTTACTGAAGTCAAGAATAACAACAAATGAATATACTAAAATGAATCCTGACTTCTTGAGGATGGAAAATGTAAATTTACTCATTACTGAGTTATAAGAAAACTGTTCTTATCAAGTGAGGGAAAGAGACAAATTTAGAGTCTTGTGTGAATAAATAATAGGGAAAAAAAGACTGCATAAAAAAATTTAAGACCAAAGACTAAGATGGTGAATTCTGAAGAAAATCTCCCTGAATTTAAAAGGCAGAGGAAAAAGAAACAATAAGTAACCTCACACCTGAGCTAAGATGGCAAAGAAATAAATCGTGCTGCAAAAATCAGGAACGCATTTAGAGGCATAAGTCACTGTCGGGCAGCCCAGGAACCCTGGGGGGGCTGCACGCTCTGCAGAGCCGGCCCCGGGCTCTGACCCCCGCGGGGGACACAGGCCCAAGGGGGACGATGGATCACGCGCGGCATCTGCGAGGGCTTGGAACACGCTGCGTGGGGCAGCAGAGGCGGGGGAGTCCCGGGGCGCGGGGGACGCTGCGGGGGTGCCCAGGGGATGTGGGGTCTCCTGCAATGGGCGATGCCGGGGACGGGGCCACAGGCAGGAGCAGGAAGCTGCTCCCCGACACCCCAACACGCGCGGGCATCGCTCCCATCCCGCCTGCGCTGCCCTGTCCCCCAGGCTCAGCCAGGCCAAGTGGGGAGAGCCAAAAGGCAGCTTTTCTGGGCTTTTAGCCAGGAAAACCCGCCAGCGTTGGCAACGGGGCTGGGGAAGGGGCAGCCGAGACACACATCCCTGTCCCAGCCCATCCTGGAGATGATGACTGGTAGGGGCTGCGGGTGGAGCAGGGGGGTGCTGGGGGGACCCTGCAGTTCCCAACCTTGATGGAAGAGAGGAGAGAATGACTCCCAGGACCATGTTCACGATCAGTGGGTGCTCGCTCTGGGCACAACAAGAGACAGTGACACAGACAAGGACCCCCGTCCCCCTCGGGCAGGAGCTGGAGCACAGCGTGGCGAGCGGCAGAGCTCGCTCACTGCCTTCCTCCTCTTCGCAGGCTTCCAGCAAGCCCTGCCCAGCATGAGCCGTGTCCTGTGCCAAGGCCTGGCGAGGTGTGTTGAACCACAAATAGGCCAGTAAGACTCAACGATAAAAGGAAAAAAAGCTTATACTTCTCAGTAGGCAGCATTTGAGTAATTTTTCCCCCAAAATGGCCATACAAGTATTTCCATCCACTTGAGCAGCTGTTGGCGGCATCCCCAGGTGGTGCCGTGCCGGGGGCTGTGCTGGCCACGGGCACAGGGCGAGTGTCCCCAGTGGGCACCGTGCGTGCTGTGGGCCGCTGGAGCCCATCCGGCAGGGAAACCCTCTCCCGCATGGAGCCCATCGAGAGGAGCGGGCAGCCGGACCCGAGCATGGGTCCCCGGGAGCACCCTGTGACACAGGCGGGGGGTGTCAGTGCCACCAGCCCCTCTGCAAAACCCTGGCCAAGGCACGAGTTTGTGGGTGGAAACAAGGAGCTGCCCCCACGAGTGGCTTCCCATGGTTTCTGGAGAGACAGACCCCCAATGCTGCCGCCTGCCCGGCTCAAGCCCCCCTCCTTTCCCTCCCCGGATTTCAGAGGGCGCCGCTGGAGCGGGAGGAAGGCAGGGGGGGTCGGCGGTGGGTGCGGGACGGGGCGAGAGCAGCAACTGGCGTTTCCTGCGGCTCCGACCGAGCCGCTTTTTAAAGGGGTCAAATCGTAGGAATGATCATCTTCAAAGAGAGAGGATTTAGAGACGCTGCCAGGTCCCGGCTCTGCCCGTCGCAGCTCCGAGCGGGCGGACGCGCTTCCTCGGCTCAATACCTCAACCCCGCATCGCGCGGGGCTGCCCCGAGAGCGAGAGCTCCGAATCCCGGTGGCTGCTGTTTCAAATATTCCCTCAGAAAAGCTTGACGCAGCATCTTAATTTTTCAAAGAAAAAAAACCCAACCCAACAACAACAAAACCAAAACAAGAAAAAACAGTCAGCCCCCTCAGCACTAAGGAAAAAATAGAGACAGGAGTCGTAGAGGCAAATGTAATTAGGAAACATATGAGAAGATTCAAAAAAGTTCAAAAGAATATGAGAAAGGAAATGTATAAAAAGTAAATAAAACACATTGTTTAAAAATGTTTCATATTAGACTTCCCCTATAAACGTTTTACTTTTTATTTTATAGATTTCATGCTATTCTAATCAACTTTATTTTTGTAACTTCACAACTGAAACTGCAAACCTTACAGCCTGTTTTCACATTTCTGGTGTGTCCTGTCAGTCTTTTATATCTCTCTAGATGGGGGGAAAATAAAGTCAATGAAGTGAGCCAAAAAATTCTAATTTCAAAACTTTTATAGAAATTTCTCCTGAAGAAACTCAGGCTCCACATCATGGAAAGATCATAAAGATTTGGTGAAAACAGTTCCAACTCCCAGACAAATCAAAGACTAAATAGTTTACTATTGCTTACGAAGAGCATGTAAACTTGTAAAGGATATTAATGAAGGTGTAAACTCTTACTGAGGAAAAACAAATCTTTGCTGTAGAGGACTGGGGTATTAAATAAAGCAAACACAACACCTCATCTGCCATGCCTTAAACTGCGCCAGAACATTGGAATTAGAGAAGCCAGGTAATCTAAAAAACAATTTAGAGATGCAAGGCTTTTGCTGGCCTGCAGTCATCTGGATGAAGGTTCCATCTCATCTTTACAATCAAAGAGTTAACTCTGATGTCCCAGCACACAAATAAGTAAATGTGGGATAATTAGGAAACAAATTCTGCAAACATCTTGAAAGGGGCTGGAGACCTTTGATCTTTATAGAAAAGAAAACATTACAATACAGCCTAGCTTTTGGGGTCTGCACACATTTTATACCAAGGCAGAGGATGGTATCTTTCTTAAAAATCAAGTAACACCTAATTCCATCATACCCTAATTATCTTAACTGATTTCATATGTCTAAAGGTATTTCACCAAAAGATTAGAGTAGAAAGAGGGACTGACAAAATAATTAAATATGCAATTTGCCAAGCTTGGGCAATATGGCTTTGAAATCACCTTTTCAGGAAGTTTTACAGCTTGTTCATTGACATATATATTGCAGCCTTCAGATTCTTATTTAAGCTCTTTTGATTACTTTAATGGATTAATACCCGAGTACCATCAATGTAAAGTCTAATACTCAAGCCTGTTTCTAATTTGCCAAAAGTTGCCTAGTTTCCTTTTGGTATTATGATAAGAAAAAAAATAATCTGCATCTTGATACATTTATTTTTTCTAAATCATAAAATTCCCTCTTCCAAAATAATCCTGTGAATACAGAAACAGGCCTGTATCTGGTGTCCTTTCTGGTTACGTGAAGCGCTTACGTGTTTTCTACAGTTGTGGTGACCTAACCAACATACACACAACCATCGAGACGCGGGGTACTGTGTTCTACCAGAAGAGTGCGGAATTGCCACTTTAATCCTTGCGGATTTAGTTTGGGCGAAAAAACATGTAATGAATCCATGTCTGGAGCCTTCACCACTGCACCATTTCATGGGGCACAGGGCAGCGCCCGCGCCGGTGCCCCCAGCAGAGGTGCCCAGCCCCGGCGGCGGCACCCGCTCCCCTCCCGCCCCCAGAGCCACCGGGAAGCTCCAACGGCACCCACAGGGCAGGCAGCACCAAGGCAGGGTGACGGCCTCGCCGTGCACTGGGGTCTGTCTTCCGGCCAGACACAGGGAGGACGTTTCCATGCTCACAGCAATAACAACATTCCCGCTGTTCTCTCCTGCTCTGCATCTTTAGAGATGCAAAGTTTGCAGGAAAACTTTCCACCTCCAGTCTGTGACCCGTTAATGGAAACCATGAAAGGAAGCACCAGAGGTCAAAGCAAGAGTTGTCCGATCAACACTCTGACACTGGCCAGGAGCAAACGCCTGAAGCAGAGCGGTGCATCCCGTGGATGCTCCTCTGACACCCTGTGGCAAGGAGTTTCCTGAGCCACGGGGGGTTTCTGTGTCCAGCAGCCCTCCATGAACTTCCCTCCCAGCTCTCCTCACAACCCGTGGTGATGCAATTCACCATATAATGACACCCTGAGCGAAGAACCACCTCCCTTGGCTTGCTTTGCACAGCCCAACACAGAAATGGCAAACTTGTGCTATACACAACACAAACACGCACGCACGCAGCTCATCCACCTTCCTGGTATTTGAAGAGCCAGGTGGGGTTCTCCCACCCAAATGAAACGTATGAGGAACACTGCTGAAGTTGAAAGACATTTTATAAAATAAAATATATCTGAAGAGTTAAACGATTTGTCCAGGACACCCAGAAGCATCACCTACTTCAAACGCAATTCAGGCACGAACCAAGCAAACAACTGTGTGCAGGGAAAAGGCTCAAACACGTGAAGCAGTGAAGCTCACTTTACCCTACCCAATTCACCTACCAAGGTTTCTTGCTCTGCCCTGCATAGGGGCAATCAGCCACCCAAAATTCCTTGGGAAAAGAGCCTTCTCCTTCTAACACTCCTTTGACAACCCCCCCGGGCTACTCAGGCAAGGCCCGGCAACCAGGGCTGACCCGGCTTCTGCTCCCGCAGCACCACCTCTACGGTTCAGTTCGAGCTTTGTGAAACCAAAAAGAAAGACAAGCTTTAAATATTTAAATAGAAGAGAAATTTAAGTTTAGAAATGCATGAGAGTGGGTACCAGAAAGGCGAAACATCTTCAGCCGTTTCTCAGGAAGCCAACACACATTCTTTAATGAAGAACAGTTTTTCCTTGAGATTTAACAAAATAATCTAACCCAAACCAGCACGGCCTTTGCCTCTTCCTGGAGAATTCCAACCTAATTATAAACTTCCTCTGAAAGATGAAAAAATATAGCTGGTACTCACAGTTTGGAAGAAGATGCAGCCAGCAGCAACTCTGATGCAGCCATTCTGCAAATGGCCACTAATTGGCTCACACCTGGAAGAGCTGATGAGAAGGGGCCCCCCCAGCTGTCCCCCGGAGCACAGCCCGCCTCAGGGCCCTCCTCTCAGCGCCGTCGCACCTGGGGCACTTCTGTGCGTGTGGTCACAGGGGCTTCAGGGGGCTCCTGGGTGCCTGGTGGTTGCTGCCCTTCATCCTCCTTCACAAGCAGACCCGGCTTTAGATCGTTGGGCTTGTTTTCCTACTCAATTTTTTCAGGTTTATTATTTCTCTGTTACACATTATCATGTGAAGCCATCAGAAATGACCCAGGAGAGAGAAAGGGCACTTGCTGACCACAAACACGTGTGCAATGCTCTTGGTTAGAAAGGCCGTCTGTGGGTTACTTGAGGGTCTCAGGGCACGGGATGGAGAAATGCTGGTGACTCGGGTCTTTGCTGCCCACGGGACGCTGCTCCCCCTGCTGAGGAAGCAGGAGGTCCCCAGGGCGAGCGCTGACACAGCTTCTCCCCATCATGGGGCAGATGGAGTCCGGCAGCAGGAGCAGCGCTGCCGCCATGGCACGAGCTGTGCATCGCCTGGCCACCACTGCCACCGCGGCATGGCCTGCGCAACGCCCGGCCACCGCTGTGCCATGGCACGGCCCGCGCATCGCCTGGCCACCGCTGCCACCGCGGCACGGCCTGTGCAACACCCGGCCACCGCTGCCACCATGGTGCTGCCTGTGCAACGCCCAGCCATCGCTGCTGCCACCGGGGAAGGTGCCGAGGGCTGGGAAAGCAGGAAAAGAATAGCGCTGCTTTGATGCCGAGACATAGTTCAGGGCCTGTTTGTTTATTAGTGTCCATAAAGTTTCACCAAGTGACATGTGTTAGGATTAAAAATATATGTAATGTCAGAAATGTTCCCCGGAAGCCACAGTTCAGCAAGTGCCTTTAAAAATAACTAATTGAACCACAACAGAGAGACACCAAACTGACCCGATCCTTTCTGTCTTTAAAATCATGTACTTACACTATATTTCAGGGTCAATTTATCACAACATGCCCCTTCCTCACTGGTGCATAGCAAAAGGGAGTGCACAGACATATTTATAGCAGTCACCGCTTATCAGATGGTATAAATATGTCTGTGCTAAAATAAATCACGACGTGGATGTGGAGCTCAGTGACCCACAGCGATGAGGAAGTGTTGATGAGCACCTGGAGCCGAGCCTCTGCTGCGGGCACGGGGCGGGCTCCCCGCGGCCAGGGCAGGTCGGGATGGCAGGCACTTCGGTGGGGATCCGCCGTGTTGTTTTCTTTCATACTTGCACCAAGGGGCAGATGGAGAGGATTAAAAGGAGCCTTCTCTGTATTCTCTTTTTCTGCTCATTCCTCTGTAGCTGTTCACCTAATTGCATTTTGGATATAATGAAGCTCCCCAAGACAAGGGTTTGTCTCGGTTTATCCCAGCCAGGTCTTGGACCTGCCTCCGGCGCTGTTAGTGGTAAGGCACCGGTAAGGCATGCCGTGCTCCTCTGCTGAACTGCTGAAATAATAAATGATTTTCCTAAACTTTTAGCTGTTACCAATTTACTCTAATCTCATTTGCACTGTTGTCCAAATTCTAAACATTCCCGCAGGTGAAAAACCCCATGGAAACTTCCAGATAGGGTGGGATTAAGAACAAAAACAACAAAGTGGGATCCCCACTAGCCATTGCTTTTAGGAGAAGGGTCTCCAGTGCATCCCCAGGCCCAGAAATAGGCTCAGAGGGAGCTAGCGCACAGCAGAGCTGCAGGCAGACTTTTGATTCCGGGTCATTTCTTGCTTACTTGTGCATCTTGTGCCTCCTGCAGCCTTGGGAGACAGCGGAGATTTAAGGTTTGCCAAACCGAGAATACAAATGCATTGATAGGAAAATCAGTTTAACTTTCAAACAGCAAAAAATAATAATCCACAAATCAGCAGAAGCCTCTGGACAGAGCTGCTGGCAGTGATGTACCAAGTATTCACAAAAGAATCACAGAACCTGCACAGAACCGGCTTGTTAAGGAGGTCACTTAGCAAGCAAAAACGCCATTAAACACAGCTGCGATAGAGCTGCAATGTTTCCTTACAGGGACCATTTAAGGTAACGCCCACTCCTGGGCCTGGACTGTTAGGGCCTTCTAAGAATAAACTGATTAAAGAACATTTTGCAACCTATAAACCTGGTGCAGTTTAAAAGAAGGCTTTTAACCTTGGAGGTCTTATTTTCCTTAATAAGAAGTTGGGAAACCCCTTGCTTTCCCCAGTTTGATCAGCTCATTAACGGACTGACAATATCTCAGGAGCTGCTGATACTCAATGCTTTAATAATAACATCTGCTGACTTCCTCAGGGCCCTTTTCAGAAGAAATTAGGTGCAGGTTTGCATGCCAGAGAGTGCAGGGATGTCATGAATCTGCACCCAGCTGGGAAAAGCAGACAGGCTGAGAATCGCTGCTGCCCCGCAGTTACCGCCGCCAGCCCCGGATGGAGGAGCCGGGTTTGTTCCCCGTTTCGGGGCGCGTTCGCCCGGGGAGCGGTGCCTGCCCCGCGCCCCCGCCCTGCGCCCCTGCCCCGCGCATCGCCCCGTGCGAGGCCGAGGGGGTGCCACCGATGGGGCTGGCAACTGCCGCGGGATTTTTTTAATCTAGTTTCCTAGGAAAACAAGGTTCCTGTGATCCCTGTGTGCTTGTCTGTCTGCCTGTCCTGCCCAATAACTTTGAACTCTTTTCTTTACTGATTTAAACCAGATTTCACAGAGAGGTAGAAGTCTCAAGGATAATTAAGTTCCTAAAAGTTTCATATAAGTAGGCATTTGGGCAGAAAAAAGAATTTAGAGTTAGAACAGGCAAAAAGTTTGCATTAAGGGCTTTGAGTCCATCGACTGGCTTCTGCCGACTGCGACAGGTCACCGCCGGGAGACTGTGGGAAAAGTTTTAGGTGTAGGTGGGAAGAGCAAAAAATCTTTGTGTAATTCAAACAAACGTCAGTCGCTGGAAACCCCCTCCATTATGTCCCGTGCTCGTGGAACAAACTCATTCTCACGTAACCCCAAAGTTTGTACTTGATTTTGCCGGCAGTGTGGCCCAATTCACGGGTGCGATGGCTTTGCCCCACTCAATGGTGAACTTGTTGGTCACCATCGAATAAAAAAGTGGTGGAGCCCATTTGCTGCTTCCCTTGCTCATCGCAATTTCCTGCGGCTCAGCCCTGCTGTGAGCAGGGCATTTTCCAGCGGCGTCCCACCGCGGCGGATGCCATCGGGTGGCTGTGCCACCGCGCCACGCCGGCTCCCGTCCTGCCCATGTCCTGCCCGGTGCCGCTGCTGGGGGAGGCGGGGGCGGTGGTGTCGTGGGTTCTGTCCCGCGGGTTCTGTCCCGCGGGTTCTGTGCCGTGTGGCCGAGGGCGACTCAGACTGTTTGTGATCTGGGGGTGGAAGGGAATTACGTACATGGGACTTTTTATACAGGTAAGAAAAGTGTTGTTCCAGAAACGAGTCCAATTTAGCAGCAAGTGTCGGTGTGCTGTCGCCAGGTCTTCGCGCAGTGCGTCTTGCCGTGCATCCAGTGCCCGGAGCATCCCCACATCCCCGGGTCGGGACTGGGCAGGCAGTGTGGGAGAAGGTCCGCCCAGCTGCAGTTACCGTCCCCTCTCCTCCCCCTCGCCCACCCGATGCCCTCTGCTTTTTGCCTAACGCATCCCCACCAAGCCCTCGGGTGCTCCTGCAGGACATGCCACAGGGAACGGCAATAACGGGCTTCTTGCCTGGTTTTTGAAGCAGGACTGTGTTCAGACACTCCCGCTGGGAGCGTTTCCCTGGCAGGGAAGTGACCTGAAATGACCTTACGGCACATCAGCTTCTCGGGCTCCCTGTTTTCTTGACACTTCGGTGACTTTGTAGGCGCCCTCCCCCAGCTTCCAGCAAACCCAAACAACCCAAATCCCAACCCTTTGCCGTGGCCGTGGGAACAGCCCACTGGTGTGCTCCCAGAGCGGGGGGGCCGTGCTGCACCCCCTCCCCGCGGGCGTTCGGCTTCGCCTCTGCCGCTCCCAACGAGGGTGAGCAGAGACTCAGTGACGGAGAACACGGCCCCCCAGGCCTCGCCTCTTTCCCCTTTAGGAAGTTTTCTTAATATCCAGTACGAATTTTCCTTGTTGCCATCCAAACCCGCCACTTGTGGTGCTCTCTGCCAAAGGCATGGAGACGCACAGAGGGTTGGGGTCCTCCCCGAGAAATCGTGTCCCTCCTCAGCCTCGGCGTCTCCGCTGGCTGCGGCGCATCCATCACCCTCCCTTTGCACTGAACAGTGGTGCCAAACCTGCCGCAAACCCACCCAAACCTGCCCTAATCTAAGGCACAACCTGCTCTTGGAAACTATCTGGTAAAACTTCTTAAGGTTGAAAATAAGATTTTGCCTCTTTGCTCAGCTGACAGCGCAGTTCCATTTGGTCAAAAAACTGTTCTGGGCAATTAGTATCTTTATTGTTCCATGTCAGATTATTTTAAATCATAAAACTATAAACCCTAAGCAAACCGGTGGGCAGACTCGCCTGTCTGACAGAGGAGTGGAACTGCCCAGAGGCGAGCACGGCCCTCGCGCAGAGTCACAGAGTGGTTCAGGTTGGAAGGGACCTTAAAGATGCTCTAGTTCCAACGCCCCTGCCATGGGCAGGGACACCTCCCGCTAGACCAGGCTGCTCAAAGCCTCCCGCCTGCTCCTGTCTTTGCTGAGCAAGGCCCGGCAGCCTCAGGCGATGCCGGGGGGACGGAATCCCGAGCCAGGCACCGCTGCCGCCGGCCGGGGGCTCTGTGCCTCGGGGAGCACCGGGATCCGAGGCAGAGTCCCGCTGTGAACAGTTTGTTCCGAGTCAGCTGACAATCACTGTGTGAATCGTCAGCGTAATCCCCGCGGCTTCACACTGCACCCGCCAAACCCCATTGCCTCTCCTTCCCGCGGGGCTCGCGCCCCGAGGCTTCACCTGGCTGCTACCGGGGACAAGTGCCTCCCGCTGCCACCACCATGCACGGGCACAGGGCAGCTCCGAGCGCAGGCAGCGTGGGGCGGGGATGGTGGTGGCGGCAGTGGCAGCCTCAGGCAGCGTGGCCGGCGGGTCCCCGCTCCGCCTGCGCGTGAAGCCACCCAGCATCGGTTCTGCCCGGCCCGCTCCGAAGCACCGGGAGTTCCGGACTTTGGGTGAGGACACACGTTATTTGATTGCAGGTTTCTTCCCTTGTGTTCGTTTTGGTGGAGCCCCCGAGGATCTGCTTTGGTCCTGCGGAACGATGGA